>NC_061067.1:12782453-13427453 GCF_021917145.1 Hypomesus transpacificus | reverse complement strand
GTCATGTGTTAGCTGGAGTCATCCAATTTAGCTGCTAGTTATCTCTGTGCGTACTTATGTTTTACTTGTGCCGTTAACACTGTACTTAACTGATTTAAATAATCAAATCCAGTAATTCCGTCATGATTGAAAACATTTTCGTCTAGTTTGATAGCTAGCTAAGTCTCATATGGTCGATGCCTCAGCTAGGGTGGCTAGTTTGCGGCTGGCGTCGGTGAAATAGGAACATAGAGTTAGGGAGGACAATAGAACGCGTCATTTTTGGCCTAGGCTAACCAACTGTCAAATACTGTGGAACGCTGGTAGCAAACGCATTAAATCGAATGCTAAGTTAGCCTGAATGTAGCTAAGAACGTCACTGAGAAATCTGGCACCGGAATTTTAAGGTCCACGTCCTTTTCTTAGCTCTATAACTAGCGACTACTATCGAGATATTAAAAACAAACATGCCAGTTAACATGTAGACACGTACCCCTTAATGCTATCAAATGTTGGTTGCAATACATATTGAGGAAGTGTGTGAAAATAATGTTTATAGTTTTTGCTGCTTTGGCTACCTTTCATAGAAGGTCGGCACCACCGGGAGACATATCTTAAATGAAAGAGTAGGTTGTTTTCTTCAAAATAAGGTATATTTAGTCAATTTTAAAACATATACATTTTGAGAAAAATCAAGTTGAAGACATGTTGCTGAAAATCCCATAGGAATGCATTGAAATCTGAACGTTCTATTGAGAAAAAGGTTGGTTTTTCCCTTGTAACTTTTTCCCGCATGTCGGCACCACCCTGATACTTCCTGGAAAGCAAGGTTACGTACAAATACGTCATCAGTCAAATTTTAAAGAAAATCGAAAGACATACATTTTGTGTTTTGGCTCCCCGAATGAGTCTTTCAGAAACCTGTGACGTCAGACGTTTTGAGCCTCTGCAACTCCCGCGCTTGACTGATGTTAGGCTGCTTCCAATGCTCACATAAACTGATTGACATCATATGTGTGCTACTAGCCTTTTTATATATACCCGTATGTGGATGCAAGTATCGGTCATGGTTACTGGTTTAAAAGATAAATATTTTTGACACTTTACATGTATCTTTACAGTGTGCAGAACAAAAAACAAAGGTTGGTAATATAAAACCCACTCTCTTGGTGACTTTCAAATAAATGTTTCTACCGAAATGATTCATGGTAGTGATATGCAAATGTTCTTGTCACGTAGCACAAATCGGAACCAATCATAACCTTTTTTGTCTGTCAGGAAATGCAAAACTTCAAAAAAAAGCGCGAATATTCTTTCTTTCTGGCAATCAATTTTGCAAGAAAATAAATTCTATGGCAGATAAAAAAACAAGAACTACTGAAATTGCATTCATAGGTGAGGGGGAGCAACACATAGCCACTTGCAAAAGTTTAGGTATCATTTTAGATCCAAATAGTCTTAGGGTTTGTGGTAAATTACCATTAGAAACCTTAACAAATGGGATCATGATCGACATTATCACGCATAGTCACAAATTAGTATTTCAAATGCGCACCTTGTAACGTTTAATATAATTAAAAATAACTTTAAACTCCACGAACATGACTTTGATGATAAAATATGGAACAGAGTACATACTGTTGTAAGTAAACTGATGAAACGATTTGATAATTTAGTCAGAGTTAGTGATAAAGAATCGTGTCTCGGTGTGGTGTTTGAGCTACTGCCTCCATAATATGGGCGTGAAGTTGTAGAAACTCCGCCCAAGCGTCTCATGATGCCAAGTCAAAATGACATTTTTGATGTTAGAGAAGCTAATGATTTAGTAATTGGTTTACAGGAACACGTTAGCATTGTTAACGCCACTGATATAGAGTACCAAATAGTAGAAGTAGATCAAAGAAGAAGTAAATCAACTAAGGAACGTAAATATATGTGGCTTTAAATATACCAGGCTGAGAAAGAAAGAAAAGTCTGGTCAACGTAGCCTACGTAACATACATAGAAAAATTAAGAGGAAAGACAATCACATAGATCACCTTGAAGTTCGATGTAAAGGGAATTTGCAATTGTTCGAGCAGGTAAATGCAGAGCTCAAAACAGAGAGAGATTAGAGCAGAATATTGACAGCTTGCAATTCCAAATGTTTGTTTTAGGGTAAAAGATAAAAGCAAAACCCACAAGAGGAAAGATGTAACTTTACCAGACAAAATTACCAATTTAAATGACCAAATACTGTAGGCCTACTGGCAGGGCCGCCCATAGAAATGGCTGGGTACGTGTGCTCTCTCTCTCTACATAAGACATATGTAAACTCCCATTACTGAGACTTACTCAGTAATGGGAGCTACATTATAGAAAAACAAATTCAAAAACAAATATAAACATCTTTATACATAAAACCTAAACATAAAGTTTAATAAATATAACTGACGCCTTAACAACTTGTGTGGCGTTGGGCCAGACACACACACACATAAAAATAACAATTTGACACACTGAGATCTGCTACACTCACACCACATTTTCTAGTATAAAATGCAATTTACCTGCCTTCATCTTTGCCTGTTATACAGCTATCTTCCTTGTCTTTCTGGATGCAAAGTCTTTTATAATGTATTTGAAGTCAATTTGTTTAGCCATTTCACACGCAATGGCAAGTATTGTGATTGAGCCTCTCCTGGCTCATTGTGGAGCGCAAGTCATTTTTATGATTTTGAGTTTACTTAAGGACCTTTCTCCTCCTGCCACAGTTAAGTGGTTAAGGTAAAGTGCAGAATATCCTCAGAGCAATGAGCAATGTAGAACATGCGCTTTCTCAGTGTCAGCTTTGCTCAAACTAGCTTCCTCTTGGCTAGCATCGTGGCTACTGCTGCTCGTCTCTGCCATAGATGTATCGATGGTCTCTGCAGCCTGGCTGGGAGCATCTTTCGAAGGTGACTGGAAAGCAAGCAACAACAACCATTATCTAGCATTGTCACCAGCTAACTTGGTCTAGCGCAGTGGTCACCAACCTTTTTAGGCCAAAGATCACCGACCTTTGCCTTGGTGACCCGAAGATCTACCTATTGAGGCGTTGAGAGACAGAACAGACTCCAGACTGAACTTACAACTTAACTTTATATTTGGCCTTATTGTAATTGAATGAAATCAAACACTTTGTGAACAATATGAACAAGAAAAAACACTTTTGCAATGAGCAGGCTGGATATGAACGGTTTTATTTATAAACTGAAGTTACAACACAACACTGACAAATTTCTCATGTGACAATTCAGTGTGATGGCTGTGACTGAACACTGTCTGTGAGTGCCTTGTAGTTTGGCTCATAAGCAGAGACAGCCAGTCTGAGGCAGTCTGTGAGGTGTCTGTCAGTAAGCCGGCTCCTGTACTTGGATTTGGTGATTTTCATCTGTGAAAATACCATTTCACAGAGGTAGGTCGATCCAAAGTAGGCACTCACTTTTAGTGCACATGCACTGAGGAGAGGAAACTTCTCTCGGCTGACAAGTCCCCAAAAGTCACTGTCCCTTGACCTGGCTTTCAGCTCAATGTCATTTTGCAAATCAAGCATCTCCATGTCCACTCCACTTGGCAAAGCAAATGCTTTCTCGAATTGGTCTGCAACCTCCTCTGTATTAATAGGCAGGAATGGGTTTGAAAGAAATGCAGCAATAGCCTTCATGATTTCTAACTCACCAAAACGTCGACTGAACTCCGCTGCCAGTTTGTCCAGGTGCACACAGTACTGCTCAGGGTGAAAGTCAGAAGAGTCTTTGATGGACTGTGACATTTTTTCCAGGTTTGTAAAGTGTGTCAGCGTCCCTTTCCTCAGATTCGTGGTCCAGACACAGAGTTTGGCCTTGAACGCATTCACTGCGCTGATCATGTGGAGGAGGTGCCGGTCTTTTCCCTGGAGTTCGTGGTTGAGCGAGTTCAGTTTTCCGGTTAGGTCCGTCAGAAACCCCAGGTCCAGTAGCCACGCATCCGTTGAAAGTTCCTCGTGCTCCTCGTTCCTTTTCGACAGAAACGTCTTAATCTCAGGCAGCAAGTCAACAAATCGCTGCAGCACTTTTCCGCGACTCAACCACCTGACATCAGCATGCAGAAGCAGGTCTCCATACGCCGAATCGAGCTCATCCAATAACGCCTTGAATAAGCGATGCTGAAGCGCTTTTGCTCGAATCGAGTTTACCACTTTGACCACCAGTGACATGACATGAGAAAAGTCCACAACTTTCCCAGCCAAGGCTTGCTGATGAATCACACAGTGATACTTCATGAAGTCGGGGAAATCCGGATCATTACGGCACAGTGCTATAAAACCAGCGTGCACACCGCACATTGCCACCAGTTTCTGAATGGGGATGTTCTTTTCACGGACATAGCTTTTAAAAACGTTGTAAATATCCTCACCTCTCGTTCTCTCTTTTAATTGGAGAAGAGTGAGGAAGTCCTCCTTTGTTGTAAAGTCCTGGAAAGCCATTCTGACAAATACAACAAGCTGAGCCGTGTCCATTACATCCAGCGATTCATCAAACTGCAGTGAAAAATATTCACAGAGTGACAAGTCCTCCAACACCTGTTGACCAACGTTATCCGACAGTAACTCGATCCTTCGTGTCACTGTTGTAGGACCAAGAGGCACAGCACGGAATGCAGCTTTTATGTCCTCTTTGTTTTTGAAGGTGCTGCAAACAGTCTCTGCGGTGACGGTCAATAGTTCCTTAAACAAATCCCCATCTGTAAAAGGTCTCTTGTGTTTAGCCAAAATGTGGCTAATACGAAATGACGCCTCAGTTGCAGCCTTACTTTGAGACGTAGGTTGTGAGAAAAGCGACTGTTGAGCCTTCAACTCCACTTTCAGCTCCTGAACTTTTTTGGCGCGGATTGCGCTCTTTGGTGGATAGCAGTCTTTGAATTTCGGATGGTTAGTGTTGTGGTGCCGCTCCAAATTCCCTCGCTTAGACAGTGCCTGTGGCTGGTGGCACAACATACACACACTCTTGTCTTTTACCAAGGTGAAGATGAATTCCTCCTCCCATTCATGATGGAAACTGTAGTTTTTCGCCCTCTTTCGTGGTGCCTCTGCCATGCTTGCTAACACTATGTGGACAACACGGCCGGGTAAATAAACAAACCAACGGCAACCACGCCCACAGGTATCCTGGGATAGCAGGTCTCTCAAAGGTCGTCTTCGGGAAAAAACGCCCATTTATTCTGTCGGTGAATTGCTTTGCAACACGCACAGGCCAATATGCAAATCCAGGTACAAGAGAACGCGCGTTCAGTTTAAGAATCCTCCGCGTTCATGAATTAGTCGGAGATCAGTATATCTGAAATTATTTTGGAGATCGACAGGGAAAGTCTCCGAGATCGACACGTCGATCGCGATCGACAGGTTGGCGACCTCTGGTCTAGCGTTATGTTGTGTAGTCTGTCCTGTACCCTGACTCTGTTTAATAATCAACACTTGGTCCAACCCTGCGTTCGCACCACTCGTTACAAAGGGTGAGGTCTTCCCCGGTTAAGCCAACAATACAATGTTTATGTTTGCTTTTTTTAAGTAGGCCCTAATCGTGAGTATTTCAGTTCAAAATAAAATTAGTTATCATTTCTTAAAATATTTAGGAAGAAACATGATTATTGCTGGCATCGCAGTTGGGCCCCACCACGGCCCCAGAAAGTTTTCCCATATATGGGCGCCTACTGAACATGTATTAGCAATGAATGATAGGTATAGAACGCTTGTTATAAAGCTTAGAGAGTGGCAGGCAGACAGCAGGCAGTTTATGAAGGGTGAGGTCACTCTGTTTGAGGATGTAGACATACACAGAGGACCCATCTTAGATAGGTTGTTGGAGTCAACATCAGAAGAGTTTGATGCTATGACTCAACAAGTTCTAGAACTTGTATCTGCTAGTTTAGTGAAAGTTTGCTGTAGGTTGGTAGTGGACCACTTGGAACATGGACGGTATGATGATGTGTCTGAAGATCAGTATCATGTCCTCAGATCAGTGCCCAAAACAAATGTTTCATGCGAGAGGGATTTTGGGATATTTGATTAGATCAATGTTCAGGGCAAGTAAAATAGCATTAGAGGGTATGGTCATGTTTAAGCAGAATAGGTCCTGGGAATGGTTGTCAGGGTTAGATCCAGATAGAAAAGCTGAAGTTCTCGCCTCAGCTCGGACATCTGTGAAAGGATTTATAAATAGGTTTGTAGTCTTGCAATTGGTATGTAATATTCAGACTGTATTGGGTAAACACTCATTTGTTTGGTTTTAGCATTGGGTTGTCTGATCAAGTGGGCCTGTGTGGCATTGACAGACTTAGCTTTGCAGTGTGTCATTTAGTTATTGGTTTGTAATATTCAGGCTTTGTGGTAGCTTGAGGATATTCATGATGGACCATTTTGTGATATGAGACAAGGGGCCCCAGTAGGGGGTGACTCCCTGTTAAGCCAAATGGTCTGCCATAATATCTGATAGCTGCATTGGGTAAGTAGTAGTAGTATTTGTTTGGTTTTAGCATTGGGTTGTCTGATCAAGTGGGCCTCTGCGGACACAGACAGACTTAGCTTTGCAATATTAAAACGGACTATGTCTATAAAAGTAGATACAGGTAGGATTAGAAGTAGTAGCTGATTTAAACTGTTGTATTCTATTTTAGTTAATTAAGCAATAAGCCCCAAGAGGCCGTGGTTTACGCTGATTTTAGAACAGGTAAGGGGAGTTGTTAGGCACGACGCGAAGCGGAGTGCCGAAAACCCCCTTACCTTTCTTGGAAGTCGCTTTGGATAAAAGCGTCTGCTAAATGAATAAATGTAAATGTAAGTAGTACAGTTTGGTGATATGAGACAGGGGGCCCTGTAATGGGGTGACAGCCTGTTAAGCCAAACTGTCATAGCTAGTATAGAAGTAATAGATAAAAGTTGCTCCCCTGAACCTTCACTATGGATGCAGAGGTGCCCAATTGTCCTCTGAGAGCTATCAACCTGTAGTTTTTTTCACAGGCAATGACTAAATTTTGGACCATAAGTTTCATATCCCTATAAATAAAGTATATTATTTATAATACGATTAGTGTATACTTTTTATCCATCATAAACAAACGTGTTCAAATCAAGGTATTTGAAAATAATGGGCAATGTCACAACAAGGACACACAAACACCCTGTTCAACGTTAAATACACCCCCAAGTGGCCAAAAATTTACATTACAGCAGTAATGCTAAACGGGACAAACATTTGCATATTTGTGGTCTCGATTTAACATAATTATTTATAGCGAAGTACTGGACACCGCATTAGCTCGCAATGTACAAAGAATGTAAGTCTGGATAAGAGCAGAGAATCTGATAAGAGCATCTGCTAAATGACAAATGTAAGTCATATTTCCCGCCCTGGCTAGAAGCAGAGCTCTGTGACGTAGAACATTGGCGTTCTTAAAGGGAGCTTTACAGCTTCTGGGTGCCACAAAACTCAAGGCTTGAAGCGGTGGAACGTTTCAAAAAATTACCTAAAATCACGCCTAAAAACGGGATTTGTGAGAAAACTAATAGAGATAACTGAAATCTGACTTCGGATAAGTTTAAGTTACGTTAGGTTACATACGGAATTGAAAGAAAAAACTGAGCAAAAGTGATAGGAAATTTTTGGTCTGTCCTCCCTAATAGAATATGTTGCCTCAGCTAAAGATTTGTAGCAAGTACTGTTCAAATTATACATACAAATGTGTAGGTTTTTACCAGTTCCAAATTTAGGATGAACTATTAGCTAACTCTGCTGTGGGTCAGCGCAAATGCTATTTTTATAGCTAAGCTAAGTATTAACATTGGAGTGAACTAGTGTTGCACAGTAAACCTGTACTAAAAGAGACACTCTTACATAGCTTCAGTGTTCCCGTGCATACATAGGAGACAATCACTGCAAAAGAGCTGCAGTTCTGGTGCAGACAGGAGAACCTAGCAGAACGCCATCTCCGTAGCACTCCATCCAGTCTAGAACCCGGGGTCCTGAAGTCTCGACTCTTACGATACTCAAACGATGCGATGTTAATATACCTCTCTAATCTAACCAGTCTGGCTAACTGTCATGACCTCTCAGGTGGGCTATGGCTGCGATGGAGAGCTGGAGAGATGGTTGTTCTGCTAGGTTCTCCTGTCTCTGCACAGGAAATGCAGATTTTTTGCAGTGATCGTTAATGAGTCTAATGACGAATCATGGTTAGAATTATGATGGCCCATGCTACACCCCATCACCATGCCTTTATTGGCTAGATAACATATAGATGACCATATGGATCACCTTGGCTAGATAACCATGTCTTTGACCTTTTTTGTTTTTGAGGCTGCAAAGTTTGCTGCAATGTTTTTATTTTAGTATACCGTATTTTCTGATTTGAGCAAATAAACAAAATATTTCTGTGTTGAAATCAAACTTTTGAGTTGTCATTACTAATGAGTGTGTTTTAGTGAAAAACGATCTCAGTACTAATACAGATTAGTCAATTGTAATATTTAGCTACAGAGAATCAGTGCACTGATCATGTTAAGCAAAGACAACTACAATGTTTTAAGTTAAGCAAGGGGAGGGGCTCGGAATTCTGCCCTGCAAGTATGAATGGAGAGACTTTCAGATTTAATGGCTGCTAGGAACAGGATAATTTCTCTTAACAAGTCTTCCTTATATAAGAATTATCTACTTATTATGAGACTCTCAATGTACTTAAAACAAGAATTGTCATCTGGTTTTCATCCTCTCTCGACTTAATTTGAGCAAATTTGCCTTAACCTGGTTTGTACCCAAGTTCTCATTTACTGAAAAAATAAAATAAATGTCTTAAAATGAGTCAAAAAATCTTAACAAGAATGCTCAAAACAAGTGGTCCAGGCCTATATTGAGATTTTGAGCGGTCTTATTTTCTGGATTTCTTTTTCTTGTTTCAATAAATCTTTTTCTTATTTCAAGAAATCTTAACAAGTGTGATTATCTTGCTGCACTGGCAGATAATTTTGCTTGTTAAAAGAACATTTAGCTAATTATTGGTTATTTTTTTCTTATTTTTTTAAAGTCATTTTTGCAGTGTACCACTCACTGCCCTATGAGTACACTCAAACAGAATGAATGCATGTTAACATTACAAGTACACTTAGAAAATAGTTAACTTTTGATAAACTTTTAAGTATGCTTTGAAAATAGTTAACTTTTGATGTACTTTTAAGCAGTACCTCCGCTCCATGACGCGCTGTGCGTAGGGCACCAAGTCCTGAGGGGGGCACCAAAAAATAGCCAACTGAAAAATCATCAGGTATAATAATTATAATGCCGATATTATTTCAGAATACAAATATTAGGCACCTTTTATGTATGCATATCACAAAACAAGCAGAACAAGATACATATTTAATTGCTCAAAATAAGTTACAATGGTGCCCCCCCCCCCCGCAACCAAACAAATACACACTCAACTTCCCAAGTTCGCCGTGGGTGCCCTTCCTATCTCAGTGGCCTGACAAACTCTGACAGGCTAGGTCAGGTCAACTCGAAAACGGCCTCAAAAACACAGGAATCAGGGTCAGAAAAGAGAAAAAGAAAGAAACTGAGAGATGAGGCCCGTCCATCACTGTCAGGTAAGTCGATGTTTAATCATTGTTAAATACGGGAAATGTGCTGCTAATTTAATGGTTAGCATACACCTCGAACTAGCTGACGTTGTTGCTAGCACACTCAAATATGTTATATCTTAGGTGCAAGCTATATTGAGATTTTACTGTTAAACATTATGCATTTTTCAAGTAGGCCTAACTGACGCCAGCTAGATGTTACTTAACTTTACATTCTATTATGCTTTTATATTAGATTAATCTAATAATTGATCAATAAAGGGGGAGAGCACCTTGGCTGCATCCTGCATGCTTTCAGTTTTAAATGTTTATAATTTTTTCGGTATAAGATTCTTTGTTTGAATATTTTGTATTTCCATAGGCTTACTGATCCTTTTTCGTTGTATTCCTAAATTAATGCAGGGTCTATTCTGAGATATGTGCAAGGAGAAGCATGTGACCAAGACAAAGATGCAGACGAGGAGCAACCGTTTTGCAGGTCTGTCAACTCTACAATACTAGGGGGTGCTAGGACCGCCACTGCAGACAATGGCAACTTCTTAAAGGAAGTGGAGCTTTTAGGCAGTTTTGATGCTGTGATGGAGAACCACGTGACCAAGATAAGTGATGAAAGAACCCGAACGCATTATCTTGGACAGCAGACACAAAATGAACTGATCCAGATCATTTCCACCAAAGTATTACAAACAATCCAGACACAGATTCAGGAAGCAAAATATTTCTCAATAATTCTTGAATGTACACCTATTTAAGCCACAAGGAACAAATGTCCCTCATTGTGCGCATTGCTGATATGGTGCCAAAGCCAAATATCAAGGAGTATTTCCTTGGGTTTATGGAGGTGGTTGAAACAACTGGCCTGAACCCGTCTACTGTCCTTCTAGACAAGTTTAAGGAACTTAACATTCCGTTTGATAATTGCCGCGGACAGGCCTACGATAATGGAGCAAACATGAAGGGGAAGAAGCAAGGAGTTCAGGCCCGACTGCTACAATGTAATTCAAGGGCGTTGTTTGTTCCTTGCGCAGCTCATTCGATGAATCTCGTCATAGCTGATGCTGCCAAGTCGTCCAGGGATGCCTCTGGCTTTTTTGGCTATTCGCAGAAGCTATTTTGTTTCTTCTCAGGAGCTACACAGCGATGGAGCATCTTGACAAAACACGTCAACCTGACTGTGAAATCATGGAATTATGTGAGGTGGGAGAGCAGGCTTAAGAGTGTCACAGCTGCCAGAAGCCAAATCAAAGAAATCAGAAATGCGCTCATCGAGGCTAGGGAAACAGTCAATGACCCAGTCGCAAAAATAGAGACCCAAGCCCTGGCAGAAGAGGTGGCCTCGTTTAGATTTCGGATCTGTTCTGTAGTCTGGTGTGAAATTCTTATGGCCACTAACCAAGTAAACAAGCTTCTGCAGACAAGTTCAATGCAGCTTGACACTGCTGTCAGGCTCATTGACAATGCCAAAACTTCCCTCTCCAAATACAGGCACTCTGGGTTTGCTGAGGCAGTGTCAACTGCCAAGGACCTTTGCGAGGCCATGAACATAGAGGAAAAGGCTCAGGAACACATAAGGGCAGTTTGCATATGAGGCTCGAGGTAAAATTTTTCAATAGTGTTGTGGACTCAGCTTTGATGTCACTGCAGAGCGTTTTGAGACCATGACCCAGGTCACGCCGTGGCTACACCAAGTACGGAAATTTTGCCTTGCGGACGTGGTGTGGACTCAGCAGAGTTCTAAAATATTGTAATCAATGAGAGTGGCTACACCAGACGCGGAAACAAAATTTCCGTACGGAAATTTCGGTACGGAAAATGTATAAATAGACTGGCTTCTATTTTTATTGTTTTCCGCAAGGTTTGCGTGGCCCTTTCTACATAGAGTCTGGTAATAAATCTATAAAATGTAATCGATTATTATATATGTTGCTGTAAATAATGAAAGAAGCAATAAATCTGATTATTTCCCAAACCCTCGAGAGCCGTTTCCATGGAGATTTAAAGTTTCTAACGACTTTAACTTTGCTTTTTTATTTAAAGATACGACAGTTGTAAGTATATTTAAGTAAAGTGTTACTAGTATAGGAATGGATGACTTTATTTTAATCCATGAAATCGAGAAACGAACAGAAAGAGAGAGAGAGGGGGGGGCACATAGATTGCCCTGTTTATAGTCAATATATATTTACAAAAAACATATGTACAACGTTCATCATTTCATCCAAACTTATTAAACAAAATTATTTACATATTATGTATGCTATTTACACTTCCTTCTGGGGAGTTAAAGAATTCACAGAGCAACTCCCGAGTGTGAAGGGCTTCCCTGGGTCCTCTATTGCCACCCATGTGTCTGACACTCTCTAGACTGCTTTCCCCGTCCCTTTGACTCTCTATCAGCTCTCGGTCCCTAGGGTTAAGCAAGTAGTTGTGGAGCACACATGCTTCCATGACTATCGTGTCCACATGACACGGCAGCATGCATATCCTTGTATGGAACACCCTCCATCTGGCAGCAAGAATGTCGAACGCACACTCCACAGTCATTCTTGCCCTTGATAGCCTGTAATTAAAAATATTCCTTGGTCTTGAAAGGTTGCTGCCAGGGTAGGGTCTCATAAGGTAGCGTTTTAAAGGAAACGCAGCATCCCCTACCATCATAAAAGGAACGTCACCGTGCTGACCATATCCAGGCAGGGGGATGTCTTCTGGCACATTTAAACTTCCTTCATTCATCCCCCTTCCCAGTGCTGAGTTGGCGAACACCCCACCGTCACTAGCACGGCCAAAATCACCAACTTGAATAAATCTAAATCTTGAATCTGCATCCACTAAGGCCATCAAGATTATTGAAAATGTTTTTTTATAATAAAAAACTGGCTACATGATTTTTTAGGAGCTTGGATGACTATATGTTTCCCATCTATGGCTCCGATGCAATTTGGGAATTGCTATCTTCCCCAAAAGCCCTCCGCAATCTCTCTCCATGATGCCTCTGTTGGTCTCGGCATTTGTGTCTCCATCATCTTCAGGACAATTGCCCTACATGTCATATAGACAGAGTCTGCCACAGTTTTGCGTCCTAGCCTGTAGGCAAAAGCCAGACTCCTAAAGGACTCTCCGGTGGCAAGGAATCTGTAGGAAAATAGATAATTTGTTAACTGGTGTGCAACATGAGTTATTGTTACTGAAAAAAATTGTATGTTATTCAATTATCTGGCAATTTATGTCAACAGTTGTGAAGTGCCAAGGTCGCTGGAGGGACCTAAGGGACCAATTTTCTAAAAGAAAGGTTCAACCACGGAGTGGATCGGCAGCAGGACCGCAAAAGGAGTGGAAGTACTCTCAAGCCCTTTCCTTCCTTGCTCCCCACCTTCAACCCAGGAGGTACAGGGCAAACACTGAAAGGCAATAAGTAAGTAAGTAAGTAAATTTTATGTATAAAGCACACTCAAAACACAGCAAGGCTGACCGAGGTGCCGAACAAAGCACAATGATGCGCAGTGATGGCACACTGATACCCAGCACACTATTTTACATATGGCACAAGTTCCAAAGAACTGAAATGTTTTTCTCATTTCAAGAATCAACATACATTTACCTAGACTATAAATGGTTGTGCATTTAATTTATGTTTTAGCTCTAGAAGCAGCCTAGACCAGGTTGATGCTGAAGATTGGGAAGCATTGGACCTGAGCCATGGAGAGGATGTCCGGGATGAAAATGACCAACAGGCAGCTGATAAACATTTTCAACCTGGTTCTTCAACCAGTAGGGTATGGCTGTGCAATTGTTTTCAAAATTTAATAAATGTGTTAAATAATTGTAATTTCAATGTTTATTAAAATAATCGTGATTATCATTTATTTTCCATAATCAAGCAGCCCTACAACAGACCTGCCCCGTGCAAGAGGGCCTCAGCAGCGGTGTCATTGGAGGATAGGCTGCTGGCTATGGTCCAGGAGCCTCCACAACCAATGTTCCATCGTGTGCCACAAGATGAAGATGAAATGTTGCATTTTGCCCTCAGTCTGGTGCCGTTGTTAAATAAATTAAGTGGCTGGGGTAAATTAAGGGCAAAAATTGCCCTCTTAGAGAGTCTCCAGGGTGTCCATGACCTGGACCAAGGGCACCGGCAGGCGCAGATGCAGGGCCCTGGTCTAATGAGGCCATGGGATCAGACATCCCAGTCATCCCACCAGAGCCACCCGAGTCAAGGATATGCACCACCCTCGCATGCACATAGGTACAGACCAAGAAGTGAGGAGACTTGGGGGGAATGTGGTGAAAATATTGTGCCTTCACCCATCCCTCACTTTACAGACCTATAGATAAATAAATTGACTTTGTAAATCAGTATTTCTTTTGTGTTTCTCTGTAACTTGTCAACACTTAAGCCCATGAAATTTTAAAAGTCTGAAATTAAAGGAGTAAGTAAAGGCAGTGCAATGCCCCCCTGGGCCTTGAGCCTCCAAATAGAAGCCCATTGAGGACCACCCAACTCTCTCCCCAAAACCCCTTTAACAGTGTATTTTGTCACTTAGTTGTGACATTAACAAACATGCTACCAGGAGCTGTAAATATTATGTGTACATACATAATGAAACTATTATTTTTACTAGTTGCCCATGGATAATAATGATGGCAAATGCTGTGTGCCTACCTCAATGTAACCACAAGTCTTTGCTTTGGTTCGACTGCCAGTCTGTAATTGGTGTCCTGTCGCTGGAGATCTGCACCTATCAGTGACAGGATGTGATCCATCTGCGATGGTGTCATTCTCAACTACGCTCGATGATATTCGGAGTTAAAACGCAACTCCACCAGGTTGTAGAAAGCCCCTTGCTCTCGCCTGCGCTGGTTGATTGCAGTCATCCAAGTTCGTTTCTTTTTTTTATTCTCTGGACGATGAGAAGTAAGGCAAGTGCCTTCCGCCTATTCCCTGCAGGCATAGTAATAAAACAACTCTGTTGACGTTAGATTATTCAACAACGCAAAGCTTTCATCTATGCTACTGTAGCTACAACTAGCCTCTCTGCAATTCCAAAGTTTAACATAACTTGCTATATAACCTACTCAGTAAGACTACTATATTATATTGATCTTTGGTGGAAGCTGAAAACCCTAACTATTTTATTTGCAACTAGCTAGTTAGTTTGTATCACAACAACGTTATGTATTATATCATCGTTAGTTTGTATCAAATGGTAGCTACTGTATGTCCGTTGGTGGTTGCTTGGTAACTATGTCTGCCTTAAATGTAACATTCACAAATCTTCTTGATTTAAGGGTTACTTAAGACTACATACTTACCCATGTTATTACTGTGACCCAGATGAACAGGTGCAGATGAACTTTGGCTTATAACATAAATAAACAAATACAGAAAAACAGATACTGGATTCATCTTGAATGTAAATCTTTGACGCGTCCAGTGTAGCCGGCTAAATAAAACATTCGCTCCGTCAACGTTCTATTTCCGCATGGCAAAATTTCCGTACTTGGTGTAGCCGTAGCGTCAGAGAGAAATTTGGAGTGCTGCTTGATTTCAGCAGAGTGGACGGAATGTCAAAGGAGGACTTACAAAAAAAATGCATTGAAGTGCAGAAGACACTGACTGAGAAAGGAAGTTCTGATATTGATGGAATTGAAATGGCTCAGGAAATCATCAACCTTCCACAACTGCCACCACAGACAACTGCCTTGGAGTTGCTCACATTTCTCCTGGAGAAATGCCTTCAAGAGGTGTATCTAAATCTCTGGGTTGCTCTTCGAATTGCATGAACCCTCCCTGTTACAGTTGCCTCTGCTGAGCAAAGTTTTTAAAAACTAAAGCTCATTAAAACATACTTAAGTTCAACAATGGGGCAAGAACGTCTTAGTGGTCTTGCTGTCAACAGCATCAATAGTGAAGTGGCTCAAAAGCTGTCAAATGATGACCTAATTAGTAATTTTGCAGCAAAGAAATGCAGACATGTGCCTCTATAGAGCCTCCCAAAACTGGTGGAAATGCTTGATCCATACAGAATAGCGTTATGGCTCTCTCAACATTTTTGTCTTTGGTTTATTTTTATAACATTTGGTCAAAGAAGATTTTGCACTTTACTTGAATGTGTGTTTAAGCTGTTCTACATAATCTACTGTTTACAAAGTAAATAAAGTTGAGACTTTTCATCCTTAAAATCTTTGTTTTATTTAAGAAGATTGACTATTCTTGTTTGTACTTATTGATCAAATCAAATCAAGCCCTCTGTGACATGCTTGCGTGTAAAAAGGGCTATACAAATAAATTAGATCTGATTCCAACTGGCTATTTTCTGATAGACAAAAACGATATGACAAACGCTATAATATGGCTTCAAAATGTACAATTAGGACGCTAATAAGTAACACTAGCAGGTAGTAGCATTGCTATGAGTATTATGCTCTCCATGACGGCCAACAGCGAGTTTCCCGGTCCCATCCAACGTCTATAAAGCCGAACAATGGATTTTGATGTTTCAAAACCCATTGACACTGTATGACTATGTTTAGCTTGTGTTCTGCTCCTCTCTCTTACCAACCGGCTCTGGAGGAGGGGATCCCTCTCTGAATTGCTCCTTCCAAGGTTTCTTCAATTTTTTCTCCCGTTGGGAGTTTTTCTGGGAGTTTTTACTTGTCTTCCTTTAGGGTTTAGGTTGGTTGAGGAGCGGTTCTATGGGCGTATATGAAGCCCTCTGTGACATGCTTGCGTGTAAAAAGGGCTATACAAAGACATTTGATTTGATTTATGGTAGGTTGCTAGGTAACGGAAGCTAACTAACTGGCTAGCTCTGGCTAGGAAGCTAGCTGGCTTCCGTTTTGGAAAAATAACTCTGGTGGAAGCGTCGGAAATCACCCATCTAAAGGTTAACTCATGGTTACAATGGTAAACCAGCACAACAATGACCAGCAACAAAACACTACATTCTAAGCAGACACATTTAAAAACAGAAATTCATGAAGTAACATTTGTATTTCGAACAAACTGCAAACTTATCAGCAAATTGTAACTATTTACCGCCTTGCGTCATGGGAATTGACCAGCCAATGAGCCACGCTATCTTCATTTATTCACTGCATTTCAATGCATAATTCAACCCTTCTGCCTGCTTCTTTCTAAAGTACCTTTTTTCCATTAATGCTCCAATTGTTAATTATTTGTATAAGAGTATAGGGCTTTAAAATGTTTTGGCAGTAATTAAGGTTCCAGCTTCAGTACCAAAAAAGATTCAATGTGCAATGCATAATAGATTTTCCTAGATATGAATACATTTGAATATACAAGATGGATCTAAAACATTTTACCTGTAATGTACTTTAAAAGTATTGTGACTTTTTTTTGCTGTATGATAATAGAAAACATACATCCTACTCCAGAAGAAATGTATACCATTTTACCTGTATACCATTTTCTGTTTATAGTAAGTATATCAAAAGGTCACTATTTTCAAAGCATACTTAAAAGGAGTGCCGCTGCTAGCCATTTTGGTGCCCTAAGCTTAACTCCTTTATGGTGCCCCCCATAAAAATAAACGTTTGTTTCTGCCAGTTTGACATTTTATTAAAACGGACAAGGAAAATCTACTTTGTAAACACAGTACACAGAACAGCCAAAACATGCATACACACAAGTATTGGAATGTGCAAAATCTTCGTTGAAATTAAATAGTCATCCATAAATACAAACTTAAAAGCAGAAGTATACAAGTAAGCAATCTGCTTCAAGAAAGCAAAGATTTAGAAGCAGAAAATTCACACAATTTTAATTTACTTTGTAAACACATGTAGAACAGCTAAAACACACATTCAAGTATTGAGATAATCTTCACAGCTTTGCTGACTTGCCAACACACACTATACATTTCTTCAGTAAACGGAATCGTATCAAAATAAACCAGACATGTTTTTCAATGTTACTTTGAATAAATTACGTTAAATAATCATCAATAAGTACAAACAAGAATAAATCCAATCACATTTTTGATTTGTTGTTCAGAATCACACGTGTGATACTACGCTGTGGGGCCCGCTTTCGAACGATCACATATGTGCGACGCTACTCTAACGGGTTAAATGACTGTTACGTTTGATCAGAAGAGCTGGATTTCAACAACATTATTGCAGACACAGTAATTAGCTTCTTTCAGCTAATAATCTGCAGTGTCATTTGTTGAAGGCTCCTGTTCTCGTCGAGTGACGCAAGATCGGCGGCGTTTGAGGGGCCCCTAAACATTTAAATATATTAGTAATTCATAGTAAATGGACATTTATTAAGTTTCCTTCTTGAAGTACTTACATTAATTGAGAGTGCACTTGAAAGTATTCCAAAGTATACTTTGAGGTAAAGTGCACTACACAGGTTACTTTAGAGTATTCAAAGGTATACTTTGAAGTACTTTAGGAAGTATATTCTCTCTTTGGCTCTCGACAAAGGCGGTCAAATTTTTTCTCTTCTTACCTTCCCTGCTTGGCTTGTATCGTATTGTCTTGTTTTGTATGTACTCGAGAGACTCTCTCCGTATCACTCTCCGAAGCAAGAAGGAAGAATGGAATTAATTAGCTGGTCGCTCAACGCATTTGACACCATCTTTTTGAAGAGAAGCTTGGGTTCAGGGGAACCTAACTGTCCTGACGGGACGTTCGCAGCTGGGTACTCGATGGACGCATGGGATAAGTGGCGTGGCGCTTTCCGTGGAGGACGTTGAAGACATCTTTCTATTCGGAACCATGATTACAGGCTTTCTGCTGATTGGATTGGGCGCTGGCCTGGTATATCGGAAAATGAAAGAAACGGCTGCAGCTGTCAAAAGCCCCGTAAGGCTGCCCGACATGATTGATGCGGTGGCAGAGCTGGTGGCACTCAGACTGTGACTTTACAACGCGTTGAACGCAATTTGGATAACATCATGGAGAAGCTAGCGGCTCTGCAAAGGAAAGTGAACCGACTTGGAGGTCATAATCATGAGTAGACGTGGGATTGAAGGTGTCTACTAGACCAAACAACTACCCCAATCTTATTTGCTTTCGGCCCCGTAACCAGTTCAAGCCTTGGCCAAAGCCGTTGCTGGAACAACTCCCCTGGAGAGCGCTGCAGTGAGACTCTCTGTAGTCCCTTCCCCCTCCCACAGACACCTGTGGATTGCGTCTCTGTCTCGGATCATGACCAAGAAGTTCTCCATGGCAATACTATCTGCGAACTGATAATCTGACTGATTGTGGCTTAGGCGAAGGTGCCAACCCAGGCACACTCATACACTAACTTTCATCTACTACAGACATGCTATCACACCCCTTCCCCCATCCTTCGCCTGCTTGTACCCCCGGTGTGGCTGGCGGGTCTGTCACCAGCGCCTATTATGGCTGCAGGTCCAGATGCCCTCCCCGTTGCAAGTCATGTGGTTCTGTAATGTTGTACAATGTATGTGCTGAGGTGTTTTTTGCCGGTTGCCTTTTTTTCTCCTCTCTCTCCTCATGTTATGCTGAAATGTTACCTTGTTTTCCCGTCCTGTCTACCCCCTTGTCATGTTTGTGTATTAGAAACTGCAAGTGGCAGCTCGGATCTAAGACGGATTCGAGAGACAGCAGATAGAGTGCGGCTAGTTTGGTTTGTTATATGTTTTAGATCAACACTTGTTTTTGTTGATTTTAAGTAAAGCACTTTGAGCTGCAATTCTTTTTTGATTTTTATGTAAAATAAAAATTAACATTTTACAAGCCGTTTTTCAATTGGTAAAATCTTGTCAGACAGGCAAGAAAGTAACAGCTAGCTAGCGTCAGTTACTTGTAAAATGCATGGATGTTTAACAGTAAAATCTCAATTTAGCTTGCACCTAAATTAAAACACATTTGAGTGTGCTAACATGAGCAAAAAAGTCAGCAAGTTTGAGGTGTATGCATAGGCTAACCATAAAATGAGCCGTTTTTCCAGTTTTTAACAATGATTAAACACTTACCTGAAAGGGATGCACGGACACCATCTCGCAGTCTCTTTCTTTTTTTCTTCCCCTGACTCCTGTTATCGTTTTAAGCCCATTTTAGAAAAGTTGAACTAGCCTACTGTCAAAGTTCGTCAGCCCACTGAAAGAAGGGCAAGCTTGGGAAGTTGAGTGTGTAGCCTATTTGTTTTGTTTGGGGGGGGGCACCATCGCAAGCATTAAAATACATCTGTTCTACCTGTTTTGTAATATGCGTGTCTAATATTTCTATACTAAAATAATATCGGTATTATAAGTATTATAACTATGATGATTTTTCAGTTGGCTACTTTTTGGTGCCCCTTCAGGAGTTGGTGCCCTACGTACAGCGCGTAGTGCGCGTTATGGGAGCGGCGGCACTGGCTTGTAGACTTCACAAAAACAGTTTTTGACGTGATTTAACATAACATTTTGATCTAACGAGTTGTGCTCACATGAAGTACTCACATGAAGGAAAGTTAGGACTGCGTTCATAACGTGAATTAACATTTTAGTTGATATTGTCCAGGGCCCCTTAGATGTCATGTGCCCCTGGTCAAGTGCCCAATTGCCCTAATGGTTAATCCGGCCCTGTTTAAGTACCATGATAATATTATACTTTTTATACTTAAGTATACTTACAAATTAAACTTGAAGTATACTTCTTTTTCGTAAGGGGTTGTCATTTGATTCTGCATCAAATAGGCTACCTAAAGTAACATCCTTTTTACAATAACATACAATAAGCAATCCTCAAACGATAGGCAAAATAAAGTTGTTAACACGGAGAAAGAATAACTGTGTTTGTGGCGCTAGCATGCTCGTGCAACAAAGTTGTTAGTAACAAGTAGCCAGCTAGACGCCGAGCAGAAGTTTGTAGTTAGATAGCCTAGTAGGATTCAATGTGTTGGTTGAATGAAACATACAGCAGTAGGGCCGATACAGGAAGACACAGCGACACTTTGTTGCAGAACCCAGATAGCATTAGGTGCGTTCGACATGGACTGCGGCTGCATGAAACGACCGTAGCCGCTTGCAGTCGGGGAGGAGTTGAAAACGGCTCTGTGAAGTCGGACATTCCAGCTTCTCGAGGTTTGCTGAGTTGACGTCAGTCATGGCCGATGAAGCGTTGTTTGCTTATTGGGTGTGGTTTGCCTTCGGCAAGGGCACAACCATTGTTATCTCACATATATATTATTATTATTATTTATTTATTTTCCCACCCCTAAAACTTTGTCAATATTTGGACTATATAGACAACCTAGGTGTCAAAAGTTTCGTCTTGTTAGCGATTGAGTTGCTTGTATTGGGATTTACGTTCTGTTGCACGGTTTAGTAGAAATTAAGTTTTTGTGGCGAAAAGTGAAGCTAACGGTGGCTAACTTGCTAGCCACAGTCACTGACACCACAAACGTCACTAACGTCACGAAAACTCGCGAGACTATCTCTAGCAGAACATTAGTTTAGCAGCTCGTTAACTTCTGGGAGATGGCTACTGTAGGCTAACTTTTTTACAGCAAGGCAGCTGCAGAAACGCCACAAGCAAAGAGGCCTGGGTGATAACTATTTGCTCATTTTACATCGTGATATGACACACAATTGTGATGTGTAATGTACAATATAAGGTAATATTATTAAGGAAGTACATCTACTTTCGGAAACAGTAGTATAATATTCCACTGAAGTATTAGCATCATGACATTAGCCTCTGTTGCCCGGGCAACACATACTACAACGGTCTATGATGCATCTGTTTTCAATCGAAAAAATAAACATTCCTCACAAATACATTTTCGTTGTAGGATTTATTATGACATTAGATTACAAGTAAACGATGTGTTGGTGAAATTATCATTACCTGTGGTTTCAAACCAGTGTAGCTCACTGCAACGCTGTACTGTCTGTAGCCTAGTCTAGTAGCTAAAAAAAACATCTCCACAGCTGTTTACAGTTCGTAGGATGTCAAACGGCGGCACATGTTCGGCACAAACCTTACTTCAATCAAAAGTCTTTCAATAGGTGAAACTATCTCGCTAGTGACTATTAACCTGAACTCCTTTGCCACAGCCTAAACTTTGTCAATCTGTTCATGAAAATTTCAGCCTAGACCATACAATGGAAGTAACGTTAAATCGAATTCAACCAACGCAATCGAAGACAGTCTAATAGGGGTTATGCGCAACATTCTTCCGGGTTCTACAAAACAGATGTAACTACTTCTGGCCGGATGCTTTTGAGGTAAACACTGCGTAGTAAAGGCCACCTACTATAGCCGGTGTTTAAAGGAGCTACCCTTAATTACAATTTCCCATGTACACAGGATTGCCAAACGGACTTCCAGAGCCCCGAGTACCCTGGGGAGTAGCCTTTTTTTTTTGCTCGCAGACGATTAAAACAGTCAAACGAAGACTGTACCTGTAGAAGTCAAAGTGGACTCAAAGAATGCAGTGTTTGGCAATCAACTGCAACAATTACCAGTGTGACCATTTATTTACAGGTCAATTTTATTGTAGCGTAATCTTATACACCTGTTAACTTTAACGTTTTTTTTGGCCTAGTAGTAGGCTAGTAAACGTAATTCCTTCTAGGAACGATAGGTCCTAGCTATAGAAACCAGAATAATGATATGGATATGACACTAAATTAAAATGAGCTTCTTAAATTAATTTGCTGGATTCATATATTTAATTGATAACTTAGCACTAGTTGTGTAGTTAATGTGTAGAGCTAGTGTTAGTGCTACCTCCTGGGAAACGGTCTAACATTAGGCTATTATAACGTTATATGAACTCATCACTTTATTCCTGTCACACTTACCCTAATGTAGAGTGTAATACAACTTATAAAATCCTTGAACTTCTCTGTCAATATAAATTATTTGGATTACCTAGCGCTGCAGATGTGTACAGAAGTGAGAAGCGGAAACGATTACATCTGTTTTCCGGTTTGAACGCTGAGCGCTCCGCATAACCCCTATTGTAGTAGTAGCCTACAATTTACCGGGGCAGCTTCTCCACACCAGGGCTATATCGCATTTTGCCTTCTTAATGACAATGATCGCTACCACTGACATTTTTTGAATTAGTGATTTTCCCCTAAATAAATGTCAAGCGTTATTGGGGGCATATTTTCAGTTAGCAGATGGTACTATTTGAATCGCGATTCCATTTGAGATAGCTACTGCTGCAGTGGTGTAGTCTATGTTTTTGTAGTGATTTTCCCCTCCCAGCCTCATACTTGCCTGTCCCAGAGCGACACCCCATACAGTGGCGATTTTAGATCCTTTTAGGGGTGCTCAAGCACCCTTAAATTTAATCTCAGCACCCCTAAAAATAATAATAAATGTTTTTTATCATTTGATGCTGGTAGGTCATGAAGAAAGGGACATCCTTAGTTTTTTAATTCATTCAATATTTTGCATAATAATACATAAGTGTATTAATTGATATCCAGTGAAATTAGGGATTTATATTAGCAAGGGCGTTTAGCACTTTTGCAAGGCACTGTATTCATGTGCTGAGCACCCCTAAAGGTCTGATCGTAGAATCACCCCTGACACCATACACTAAGCACTGTGACGTTTCCATATACAAACTGCGTTTGTATGTCAGCATGCGTGCTGATATCTACTGTTCCTAACTCTCGGTCCCTCCACTCTAACCATGTCCCTGTACTTACTGTAAGTCGCTCTAGATAAAAGCGTCTGCTAAATGACTAAATGTAACCAAGGATGCCTGTTTTTAAACTCTAGCCTGACTTTTAGTCCACAATGCTGGCCAGGAGTTCTCACCATCTCTCTCATCATCTGAAATCCGAATCATCTGAAAACATTTTTAAGGGAGCCGGAGCCAAACAACCTTGCTTAGTAACTTTAAGTGATGTCACGTCAGATCCAGGGCACGGCAACGAAAGCCCCAAATATTAAATTTTCACTGATTCACAATATAGACGGGGAGACTGTATGAATAAAAGCGAGAATGTTCTGTCACAAAACGATGTTGTTACGTATCATCGCGCCTTTGTAAGTGGGTATACGGAAATCCTTGGCTTTTCCTAGTGGGTATACGGCGTATACCTGCGTATCACGTAGACTACACCACTGTACTGCTGGTAAGGTCGTTGTTAAAATAAGCTTCAAAGGGGGTTCTTTATAAATGAATGAATGCAATATGAGTAGGCTAAATGCCTGAAAATATCACAGGTTTCAGAGATTAGGTCAATTTTTACACCGGTCTGCCGAATGTTTGATGAGGTTGCTGATCACCATTCCCTCTTGCAGGGGAAATGAGATGACAACTATTTCTTTCTACTCTTCACTCTTTAGTATTTTGAGTTGAAAATGAGCAGAAAAAAAAAATGCTTTAAAAAATATGTAATCTTTATAAATAAGTAGGCTATGCATTTTTTTATATAAAATATACAGAAATATCAGTTGTAAAATGTAATTAAAATACGGACCCCTGCAACCAACGCAAGTAAGCACACCTTACAATTTCCCCAGAAATTGTACCCTCTCTAGTTTTACTTTATTTATTGTTAAACTTAATCTTTCCGTTAGTGAAGAGGCGGACTTAAACCCTTCATCACATTTTTAATTCAATTAAACAGTTTGGTCTGGATTTGAGCATTGGTGAAACTGAAGGTGTCAGAATAATTACAAAATGCGCGTCAAAGTTGTCGTGTGTGAGTCTGGCCAATCATGAAATAGCTGTGTCGATATTAGAACCCGTGCAGTTGCTCTTGAGAAGATGCGCTCGGCTACACAGCCGGCAGTTCTCGAATTGATCTCACGGTACTTTGATGGCTGTCACAGTGACCTTGCCTCGGCGCCGTCTCAAGTCGGAAAAAAAGTCTAACTGCAGCTGGCTGCAGCGCTGCATGAAGTCGGTCCATGTCGAACGCACCTATTGAGACACTGCGCCAGATCTTGATCACATCTAGTGCAAGATCCGGCATGGAGCCACCAATCGGACCCATAACGGGGTCCAAACGCACAGCGACCCAATAACGGCCCAAATCTGTTATACAGATCGACGCCATACACGGGCTGGGTTCAGTTCTATGAAAAATACTTAAAAATTCAGCCAAATTTGCCACAGAGCTGTACATAAAATGTTACCTCCAGATCAGCATTGGCCCAGATCTGTTAATTTATAATTGTATGTAGGCCCACTTTAATTAATAATGTTATCTGCAACAAATGTATTTACCACACTGTTATTGAAAATGCACTTAACTGTGTTTTTACTAAGTATTCAAAAAAGAAATCAAGCCAAAACGGTATTTATGTTTTTATTTGGTTGTATCCAAAAATATGTTTTACAAAAACAATCTCATGACTTAACGTTAAGTGCAGCTGTAATTTGTTATATGGTAAGACCAAACAATAAATGCTCATTGGATGAGATACAGTAATTGACATTTAAGCAAATCTGCCTTGAAGGCAGAGACTAAAGCAATTGATTGAATAAATTCAGAAGGAAGAACTAGGCAAAACTGCAAAACGTTGACCAAGGTTAGTGCTTGACCCTACCCTGAATCTTACCATAATCTTTAACTCAACCAGATTCCTCACTGTTTTAAAAGAACAATTATAACCTGGGTGTCTAGAAAACTGAATGTTGACAGCCGTGGTGTATGACCCCATAAACCACAGGGATTGAATTCCTCACTTTTTACTGGTCTAATTGTACTGTGAAACGGTTTATATTTAAAAAAATCTACACAGGTTTACATTATTGTACACTTTGAAAGCAGGAACAATGTAACATTTCAAGTAAATGTCAAATGCTGTCTGTCCAAGATAAAACAAAAATTATATGTTGTGTAGTTTACACAATGAAATGTGGTCTTTGTCACACATCAAAAAAAAAAAAAAAAACATATACAAGAGCCCTGTGCTACACTATTGGAGATACTTCTTGTTCAGCCTGCTTGCTGCGCTCCTTGCGGCCACCCCCTCAGTTGCCAGCCTGCTTGCTGCGCTCCTTGCGGCCACCCCCTCAGTTGCCAAATTGAACCACCTAATGGCATGCTGGAAAATCTCTGTGTCTGTTGCTGTCCCTGAGATGGCACATTTCCGTACAGTACCTAGATGGAAGGTAAAACCTAAAAAGTAAACTTATTTTGCTAATTTGTTAAATATTTTACTTTGTTGGTACATGGATTTGGATGCAAACATACGGGTCAGAAGAACTTTGCTTCCCATCTGGTCGAAGGATTTTTTTTCCATTGACGCCCTTCCAATTAATTATTTTAGCAACAGTGCATGAAAAGAGACTACCTAGGATATTCCATGTGTCCTTATTGTGTCTTGCCCACCGACAGCTGCTAGAGCAGATACCTAGGGGAAGGTGTGGGAAGGTACAGGGGAAGATATTCATCTGTATTATACAGTTACTCATTAGGACCAAGGTCTCAATTGCATGTGTACTCTGAGCACCACTAAGTAAAATAAAAGTGCATACAATACAATTCCAATTATAACAAGTACAGATGTATTTTTTTTACTAGATTCATTTAACTACAATGCATGTTATTAAGTATTATCTGAGAAAAGAAGCAAGCCATAGTTATTATCCTTCTGAAATACTGAACATATAAATATTTATTGCATTATCCAGAACAGGTTTGTGCTTATTGAGTGCCATAAAAATCACCTGTTAGTTTGTGTTTTGGGAGTGTGGTTTCTTACAAGGTTCTGCTTTCTCCTCCTGTTCTCTGGATTCTGTATCCAATTTTCAAATGTTGCGACTTCCCCCATGTCGTCAAGGGGAAACTGGAACTCCTCTGACAGTTCAGCAGGGGTGGTAGGGGTGGATCCCAACCTGTGTTGCTGCCAGATGAGATTGCAGTGTTTCCCACACAGACTAATTTGTGGCGGTGCGCCACAGAATCAACACCGGCCGCCACATATTGCGTTTCGTAATTTCATTTTTTGTTTTTTACAATATTTAGGTTAAAACACGCACTGTATTCTTGCAGCTGCGCTCACGCATCTTTCTCACGTACGCACACATTCACTACGTCAGCACACGATAGTAGCGATGCATACCTACGCCGTTCTAGTAAGACCGACAGCTATATCAGCGAGCCTTCAGCATGAGGCTACTTTTTGCTGGGTACCTACGAACATGTCTTTATCAAAGGTTCCCCTTCTTCTGGTGAGAAGTCTGAGGAGCTAGCTACTTACCCAGCGTCATGGAGCCGACCAGTTAAATAGTTATTTAGCACTAGCGTTGCTACCTGCATAAGCAGAAATAATTGGTTTGTTGTTGTTGATTTTGTGAAGGTGTGAATCATTTTGGATTAATATTTAATATAATAAAGTTCTGTGTAACAAATTATTAACAAAGGAATTATTTCGCCCCCCCCACCCGCCACAAATAGATTTCTAATCTGTGGGAAACACTCGACGGTTGCTGCTTAATGTTTTCCAGCAGAAGTACGATGTGCCTTTGTGCCTCTAAAAGTTAAATTAATGTATTTACATAATTCCTGACCTTGCATTACATCCTTAAAACATTTGATATAAACTGTAACATGCCTACCTGAGCAGGGGATTGGGCCACCCTGTCCAACCCTGAACACAGTTCTGCTCTGAACTTGAACCGGTAGGGCCACTGAGATTGGTGAAGGTTCTGTTTATTTGGTCCTGAGGGCCGGCACCTGGGGAAGTAACAGAAGAAAATGTACTTGTCTCACTATTTACATACTTCCAGTTATATGGAATACAATGTTGCCCCAGACACTACAGTCAGAAGATCTGTCCTTACAAAACCTAAATGTCCTCAAACGTTTGTGCGAAAAATTGTTCATGTCTAATTCCCCTTCCAACCCTCCATTTCCCTTCATCTGTAACTCCTTGCCAGGTGTGAAATGGTCGAGGGAGCTTATAAGTTTCCTCCAAGCATGGATATGATTCTTGTAACACTGCACACTAAACACAGAAGCCTTTAGTCAGTACATGTGAGGGAGGATTACACATTTGGCAACTATAATTCCGCAACTGAACTCACAGGTGTATGGTCTGCACACTCACTGGCATACATGGCTAACATTAAACATTGACAGAAATGTGAACATTTTGCTAAATCCCTCTCTTTGTTGCTCACAAAATTTGGAATAGGTGTTGCAGGAGAAATATTCTGTGAACAAGATTTCTTAGAACAGTTTCATGTTAGGAACTGAGATCTTACCAGTAAGCATTGGAGGGTCATGGACAAGGTTTTGTAGTGTGCACGTTGGGCTGCTCACTTGCTAGAATGTTTCTCCTGCATGGCAGGGGCAAAGGGCTGATGCCTGGTAGAAAACCGGCAGTGAGAGCAGACAGCAATATATCAATACGTTTGTTACTATGTTTCTCTGTCAATGTCAATGACAGCAAGGTCTCTCACTTTAAGGCTTTAAGTTCAATTTTTGTTGAGTATGTGAGATCTTGAGGAGTATACCTGGAGGACCAGGGAATTGAGAAGGTCTGTAACTGGTAGTGAGATTTGTGTAGGTCCTACTTTAGTCACAGTAGTCCTGCTGGTTGGCAACTAGGATTAAATAAATATCAGTTTTCCTAATTCCCTAGCAAGCACAACATGAAGCTTGTTATTACTGCTGAAAAGGACTAACTGCAAAAAACATGACCAGCTTGGTTTGGCTAAACACAATCGTGAGTCAGGCATCAATCTCTTACCAGTAAACCCTTGCGTGTCCTGGTATCCTTGTGCGTCAGTTGGGCTGCTAAACTGAAGGCCATTTCTTCCATTCGGCAGTACCTGAGAGCTGGTTTCTGAGAGCAGATAATGCAAAGAAATTAAGAGATGATGACACCATCTTAAAGTGGCTTAAAAAATGTATACACAATACATCAGGTATGAGAGGAGTAACCATGGCACAAAGGTCAAAACATTATTTTTTACAGATGAATTAGAGAATAAACACTGCTCAAACAAATGGAAGGGAACATGTAATCATCACAGTATAACACCAAGTCAGTTAAACTTCAGGTATATCAACCTGTCCAGTTAGGAAGCATAAGCGATTATTAATCAATGTCACCTGTTTTGGTGCAAATGAAAGTGAAAACAGGTTTACTGGAGAGGGAACAACAAGACAATCCTTAAAAAGGGAATGGTTTTGCAGGTGGTGGCCCAAGACAATTGACCTATCGCTAAGCCCCGCCACTCGAATGCAAACTAGCCATTGGCAGTTTAGTAACAGCTGCACTTGGACATCTTCAGTTTACAACTCCATAGAGTAGCATTGGGAAATTTGATTTTTCTCGTTTTATCGGGTTTGTTGTAATTTAAGTGTAAAAACAATGGTCAAACGATGTGCATGGGGTAGACGCAACACTGATACGAGGCATCATGAGAGGATGGGCAATAGGGTATATTTTATCCCATTTCCCATACCAAAACAAGACAGGGCCACATGTCTCCGGTGGATAAAGCTGTGTGGCAGACCACACAGTCAACTCAACGTAACAAAGATAAACAAGGTTGTCATCACATTATTGTCATTGACAGTACTGGCTTACTTTCACCACTGATGTTATGCTACGCTGGTTAAAATTAGTTCACGTTATTAGCTACGTATAACGTTTGGCTAGCTATTCACTAGCTAGAAAGTTAGGACACTGCCCTGTCAGGGACAGGGTAATGCTAGTAGATAAACTAATAAACGTAGGTTTACATCTCAGTGCCTATCCAGATTAGTTAAATTAACTGAAGGTGAATTAATGTAGCTAATCTAACCCTGGGGTGCATCAACAATACTGGTCTTGCCAAGCATTGGATATTCACGGGGATGTGTCCCCCCCAATATGTATTATGATTACGGCCTTGCCCTCTTGCATTGAGATCTGTAAATTCTCGCAATTGCTCTAATTTATCCTTCCTAAATTTTTGCAGTGTAAATTGGCCTTCGTACCTGAGGGGTTACGGTTCACGGCAGAAAATCGAGAAGGCCAGGAACTTGTAGGGAAGCCAAGAGTTGTGTAGGACCTGCCTTCACCAAGGTCTTGGAGCCTGGCAGCTAGGGTACAAATTAAGACTATTCAATAAACATTTTATATAAATACCATCAGCAAGAAACCACAATTGCTTTGTGTACCAACCAACTGCAAAAAAATTTTGAACAAGCATGCTTTCTAAACGATAAGAGTAATTAAAGTCTTACATGGGTCAGGACTATGACACTTAAGGCCTCATTTATTCACATTGCGACCGCAGCTTAATCTGCGCCTTTGCCTAACCACAAATAGCGGACGCATTTTTTGTGGTATTTATCAAACCAGATCATCTTTGGGCATTCAGCGCCTTACTCCGCCCATTAGTGTTAATTAGTGTGCCGCTAAAAGACAGGAGAAACATGTCTGCATGTTAATGGGTGATAGAAAACGAAAAAGAAAGTTCAGAGAACGGGAGCTAGAATTATTAGTTCACGAAGTGACAGCTAACATTAATACATTACAAGGAAGAAATACACTGCCTTCACACAAAAATGCCATCTGGCAAACGATAACCTGTAATATAAATGCATTGTCATCTACGCGGTGGGAGGTGGAGGAGGTTAAAAAAAAAAGGTGTCAAGATATCAAGAGACGTACCAAAGAAAAGGTTGCAGTCAATCGAGTACAGACCAGAATGATCGGTTCAGGCCCCCCACAATCCGAACCACTAACAGTTTTAGAATCAGTTGTCCAACAAACACTGATTTCTGAACAGGTGGAGGGTGTGGAGGCGGGTATCGACTGAGGAGCCCTCTGTTCAAGGTATGTATGGTCTGGTACCCCGTTTTGAATTTAAATGGACCAACTACAGCATTATTATATTCCTATATTAAATGATATGAAATATAAACATTTAAACAATTCTATTTTCACCTGTATCCCCAGCCCAAACCCAGATTTTTCACGCACATAGTTTTCATTTAGCAGCTGATATGTAATGCTAAAACACCTTGTTTCATTACACATGGAACAGACCTGTAGCTGTTTTTATTTTGTTGGTGTGATAATGTGTTTTAAAACATCATGCTTGGAACGTGTTATCCTTTGTTTGCCCTTTAGCAAGCACCTCCAGTGAACCTGGACCGACAGTTTCGTCAGTGCCTGGATCTGCCTCCTCTAAACGCCCTGCACGTTGTGCAAATGTTGAGCTTGACTTAATGCTTTTGACTGAGCAATGCGGTCAGACGAGGGCTCTCCAAGCTCTCTCAAAAGACGTGCAGCACATGAGCAGGACTCTCGGACGAGATTCAGGCCAGCTCGTGTGCGCCGTAAATGGGCTGGTGAGGGCCATCATCAAATTATCTCGCCAGCAGCAGGACACCAACAACTGCCTGAAGGCCATCGCTGCCAGCATTGCAGGTGGTACGTAGGAGGACGCTCCAGCACCTGCGCCAACCATACCCTTACCCCGCAGCCCTGTACTACGCAGACCCTCTGCATCTAGCGATGGGCCAGGCAGACCAGTGCGAGGCAGACCCTCTGCTTCCAGCGATGGGCCATCCACTTCACAACCCACTTGTGCTCTCAGAAGTAGACCAATCAAGACTGAGCAGGCACACACAATTCCAAAATAAATTGAACTATGTAAAACAGTCTGGGTTGATGTATGTGCCATTTTTCCACTTTTATTTAGAGATCCAAAACAACATTCAAATTTAATTTAGGTGAAGTATCTCCGGATGATATCTTGACGCGAACGTCTGCCCTCAGCCATTTAATTCGCCATGTAGGGAGGGTCATGGATGTTCTCTGGGGGCTCCTCTGGGGGCTCCACGTCCTCTGGAACCTCCAGAGGCATACCATGTTGGATGGCTATATTGTGTATAATGCAGGAAGCCACCACTATCTTGCACACTTTCTGTGGCGAGTATACCATCGGTCCCCCAGTTCAGTCCAAGCTGCGCATCCGGCTTTTCAGAACACCAAACGTTCGCTCAATCACTGCCCTTGATTGGATGTGTGCGAAGTTATAATCCTGTTCTGCTGATGCTGGGTTGGGTATCGGTGTCATTAGCCATGGCTGTTGGGGATACCCGCCATCACCTACAGCAAGATGTTGAAAATAACTAGATTATAATGAATATGCTATTTGGTGGCATTAATAGATTAACTGTCTATATAACAATTTAGATGTGTAGGCCTACATGGCGAGATTACTTATTTCTACAAGCGACATGGGTTCACTACAATATATCCCCACTGAAACAAATACACTTACCAAGTAGCCAGGCCTCTCCAAAAGCCCCGTTGCTCAATCTTGGATAGATGGCACTATTCCGGAAGATAAAACTGTCATGGACAGATCCAGGTTATTTGGCTACCACGTGAGTTATGGCCATGTTGGCATCACATATGACCTGGACATTCATTGAATATGTATGCTTTCTGTTTCGGTAAATGTGTTTGTGGATTGAAGTTGGCAGAGTTTGGATGTGGGTGCAATCAATGGCTCCAATGACGTTTGGAAAGTTTGCAATTTGACAAAAATCCTGTTTGATGCCTGTAATATCAGCTATGGTAGTGGGGAAATGTATATATTGACCAGTGCGCCGTAGCAATGCGTTGAGTACCTGGTTAAATATTTGGCTGAGTGAAGGCTGTGATATACCAACTGCTGATGCTATAACAGTTTGAAATGATCCTGATGCCAATATTTGCAATGTTGCCAGGAGTTAAACAACTGATGGAATGGAATGTGATCGCCGGGTGGGAGGTTCGATGTCGTCTCTGATCTGGTTAAGTAATTGTAGTATTGCGTGGCTGGTTAACCTGTACCGTCTAATAATTTCTGCTTCGCTTAACTGGAAAAGTGTTATTCGTATGGAAAAAAATATTTCTGCGCGTTGTCTTTGTCTGTGTCTTCGCCTTGCTCTTATAACTGCTGCCATATCGCTTGGAAGTTTCCATACTCAATCAAAACATGCTTCCTGGTTAAGACCTGCTTTTATGAGGACGAGAATTATCCCGCAAATTAGAGACACACTCTCGCCAGGCAGTTTTAGTAGGCCTAAATACCACGGAATACGTCATCAGCCGCACTTAACACCTCTCCTCCCATCTCTTTGCGGCACACACCCACTTTCCCTTAAACCCTCCCAGCAGCGGTATTCTGCGTTTTTGTGTGCTGCCTTTGTAAATACGGTGTTATGTCCATACCCGCTATTTCACGCCTGAAGTGGGTGCAATCCTGTCAGTAAATGAGGCCCTTAGTGAGAGGGAAAGGATGGTGTAAAGCTGGGAGATTTTGAACATTCTTTTTATTTCAGTTCAGTATGGACATGACATCACAAACATATCTGGGATTTTTTTACATTGAAGGTAGTAACTGACATACAATAAAAGTACAATAGACAAAAAAAGAAAAGAACATAATAATATTATGTTCAAGACGAAAAACACTCAACAAAACAAAAACCTTCAAATTAAAGTAGTGGGGTGACCACTGAATAAAAGCTGTTATTATTTTGTGGTAAATCAATCGCAACCTTATGCTGTGGAATATACTGTATGTCTCAACTTAATCTAGGGATCATGTGATGTGTGTCTTGACATAATACAGATGAGGTCCCCATACTTTATTGTAGGTTTTTGTTGATCCTTTCAAAGAGTGTCTTATTTATTCAAGTTTGAGAAAGTAAAGCGCATCCTTGACCCAATGTGTAAATGTTGGGGGTTTGCAGTCCTTCCATTTGATCAAAACCAGCTGCCTGGCCAGGAGTGTGAGGAAAGCGATGCAATTTGATTGCACCCTAGTTAGACCTAAATGCTCAGGTATAACCCCAAATAACCCAATCAATGGGCATGGCGACATTGGCTGTCCCAGGAAGCCTGACATTGTGTCAAAGATGGATGACCAATAATGGTCTAGCTTTGGACAAGACCAGAACATGTGAGTATGTGATGCTGGGTTGCACTTACATCGATCACAAAATGGGTCGACATCAGAAAACCATTTAGACAATCTAAGTTTTGTCCAATGGATGCGATGCACAATCTTGAATTGCAACAACCCAATGTATTGCGCAGATTGATGAACTATGAACTCTACTCAAAGCACTGGAGGTGTGAATTGACATTGATCTCCCGATTCGATTACGATTATCATGTCAGCGATTCGATTCCTCGATGCATCACGATGCATCAAATAAATGTTTCTATTAAAGCCATATAGGATATTTGACTTGACAGAATGCATTAAGATACTGTATAGTTCAAGTTCAGTTTTCTATATTACTTATTTCTATATTAATTATTAACAAAACGCTGTGACGACATGCCACGCTTAAAGGACTAACCGACTAACATGCACAATTCATAACGATTTCATAAAGGCAAAAGGTTAACATTGAAATCATAATAATCATAGTTTTGGCTCCAACAGTTATATTTTCATCCAAAAATAAAAGTTTGTTGTAGTAAGATATAAATAATCTTTATTATTTAACAAAGTCTGAACACAGACAACATTATTAGCAGTATTGAAAACAGAATTGCATCAATCCTCGGAGTTGCTGGCCCAGAGTTTGCGTTTTCCGAGGCAGGTGTTGTTGCTAGCAACTCGGGATGGACACAGCTAACGTGATTCCTAACGTTGGTAGTGTTCCCAACGTATTTAATTTTGGTGTGACAGGCTTTGCATATCGCATGAGATATATCCAGTTCATGCTTCCCAGCCTGTTGGTAAAATCCGAAATGAAGTTCCATATCTCACCTTTTAAAACGCTTGGTGCGTTTTTAAGTACGATCTCACAACCACACTCAGCCATTTTGCTGTGGCACGTAGGCGAATCGCGACGAATGACGTCAGGTAAATGAGACCCAGATGAGACTAGAGTCTATCATAGGTCTAGATGAAACGGGTTAGGCTACTGAGAATTTTATTTTTCATTTGAATGTTTATGCCGCGGTCGGAAAATTAACGAGCGACATCATTGCGTTATAATCGATTATGGTCGGCCACTGAATCGATGCAGTATCGTCCATGTCCGCATCGCGATGCATCGATTATACGATTCATTTCAACACTTCTACAAAGCAGCCACCCAAGATTCCTTGCAGATAGGTTCCCCCAGCTCACCTTCCCATGAGATTATAAATCAGAAGTGGATGAAGGTGAGAGTGCCATCAGTGCGCTGTAAGTGGCCGATATAGTTCTCTTGAATGATAATGGTTTGCTTAGTCTATGGTCATATGTGGAGCAAGGAGGTTGGCTTGCAAATAAAGGAGAAATATTCCTAATGAAGTTACGGATTTGGAGAAAACGAAAAAAATGAGCTCTAGGAATATTAAAGTTATCACACAGATATTGGAAGGAGATGAAAGTTCCATTGTGATATATATCTGTAAATTGCTTGATACCCGCATTGTACCACATATGTGGCTTTGTCCATTAATGATGGTTTGAAATAATAATTAGCATAGACAGGGGATTTAAGTGAAAAGGTCTGCCAACCAAAATGTCATCTTATTTGAGTCCATATTTTCAGGGATGGTTTAACAAGCAGGTTAGTTGTGTGAGCTGTGTACGATGAGGAGAGGGGCGCATACAAAAGAGCTGCCAATGAAGATTGTTTAAATGACTTGGATTCGATGGCCAGCCAAGAATGTGCATCTGCACTAGGGTCTTCATACAGCCAGTGCAACATGGGTCGGATGTTACATGCCCAGTAGTAGGATTGGAAATCTGGAAGAGCCATGCCACCAAAACATTTGGGTTGTGTTAGGAAATCTTTCCTTGCTCTGGCAGGTTTATGATTGCAAATGAATGCTGAAATAACTCCATCCAGTTTACAGAAAGACTGGTATAAAAACAGGAATACTCTGAAAGAGATATGTAAACTTTGGGAGTATAGACATTTTTATCGAATTAATTTGTAACACTGCCACCGACAATGTGAGTTGGGTCCAACGTTGCAAGAGCTGTCCTACTTTTGTCACGAGAGGAGGAAAGTTCTCTGTAAAGAGTTTCGAGAATGTGTCTGGTCATTAACTCCAAGGTAAGTACATTTAGAAGTTACTTTGAAAGGGAAGGTATTGAATGATAATGTACGCGCTGCTTCATTTACTGGGAATAGCTCGCTATTAGATACAGGCATGAAAACGAGTCAGGGGTGAAAAAGGTGAGAAGGATATTATCCCTCTAAGGGGGTCCGGGTGCATGCTCCCCAATAAGAACAATTTAAATTTTACATATTTTAAAGCATCAATCTGATGGATTTTGAGATACCTTTTTGCCAACCTGGGGAGAGCTGGAGAAACGTAACTTAAGCCATGAGTCAAAAATTATTATGGCCTCCTTACTAAGTATTATGCAAACCATTTCATGCCAGCCTGTCACTGGGTCTAACATTTACAGTATATGAGGCACAATGTGGTAAGGGCACCACAAATGGCTTAATGCATAACCCCCACAAGAGATGGTGGACATGCTGTAACTTAACTTGTCTCCTCTTCCATCATGATTGACAGCCATTACAAGTACCAGCGTACTTTGAAGTCAAAATGCGTATCCGCTACACAAATTGCGTACAGGTTGGCAGGTCTGCTTATTGATAGAACGGCAGGGACGGACTGGGAGTAAAAATAGGCCCTGGACTTTGATCCAGACCGGCCCACCAGAACCGGTCCCGTATACGCCACCACAGCGAGCGCCCTGCTAATGCATGTAATTTCTGTGCCTGATGTGATGCTAGTAAGGGACTTCCATGGTTAATGCCAGCGCGCTTAGTGCGCGAGCAAATTTTTTGGGCTGATTCGAGCGAAAAATAGTTTTTGGAGCTTGATACAAACAAACATAGCCATTTGTCCAATTGGTAAAACGTTGTCTAGTGAAGGTAATTACGTTTACGTTTCTTAGCCTGGTTTTCCATCTTTATGTTGTTTCAAATTAGCTTTCGATCTGTCAGTGTCACTGTTGTGTGTAGGCGGCACTAAGGGCTGCATACGTTCATTTGGAATTTTCCACCGGAGCTTTAGCTAGCTGGCTAACGTTGCGTTCTCTCCTGCTGTGTTCAATGACTCAACTCATCAAGCTGTAGCTAACGTTAGCTAAATCTATGTCAACAGAGCTCCTGGGTAACTTAAGATATACCAGAAAATATAAAAATTATTGAAACCATCATTCACAGAGGCCAGGAGTGCTTTCAGCTTCTAATGGTGGTTTGCACTGGTGATGCAAGGCCCTTCGCATTAATATTTCCATGCACTCGCGCTCCCTTCTGACACGCCCACCTGTTCGCAGTTAACTGAATATGAATACAACCCCCCCCCCAACAATTTCTCATTCAATCTACACGATTCACGTAGGTCACCTATTTTGGTTTCAAAAACGGCGAATTTCGCCGAAAGGTGAGGGATTTTCATGTCTGTAGAATATATAGCCAGATAGCTTACCAAATGTGTCTGATACATTTAAGGCTGATGGTAGGTGAGAGTAGCCTGGCTCTGCCCTCCTACGTACTTCCGCTCAATTTGGATTTTGCTTCTGTACTAGGTCTGGGAGTTTGACTTTGAAGTCGGTTTTCAGAAACACATTTTTTGTAAGTCCAATCAGCGAACAGAGGGAGTGACTGAGAACGATGACGTTAATGTCGTGCACTAGTTTGAGTAGTTCAGTAAAGGCGGGGGAGAAAGATGCGTGCGAAGCTATTCTGCGGTTGTGGCAACGCTGCCCAATATCCATAGGTTAAAGCCGGAGCAAGAGCATTCCTTGCTGAGTTTTGTTGGTGGCCATGATGTTGTGGCCCTCCTCCCCACGGGGTTCGGGAAAAGTGTGATTTTCCAGCTACGGCAGCTAGCTCCGTTACAGTAGTGGTGAAGGAGTTGGCTAAGGAGAACGCTTGCGATTGGTTATGGCAAATCAAAGTGGCTCTGGGCAGATCCAATAGTTTTAAACTTCAACAGAGGACCCGCCTTCAAGGAAGTTAACGTTTGTCAATGGAGCGATCCCAGACCCTCTGTACAAATGAAATGTACGAGGGTCTGGTTAGGACCAGGCTAAGGTGAGAGGGGACCGAGAGATAAATAAAGAAGTCGTCTGCATATAGGGAAACCCTATGTTCTTGACCTTCCCTAAAAATCCTGGTCAGTCGTATTGTCTGGCATAATGACAGTGCTAAAGGCTCAATTGCTATTGCAAACAACAAAGGTGATAGGGGGCAACGCTGTTGTGTGCCACGGCAGACTGGAAAGAGTTCAGATGAAATGTTATTTGTCCTTACTGAAGAGACAGGGTCAACATATAACAGCTTGACCCATGATATAAATGTATGTCCAAAGCCAAACCGTTCAAATGTATAAAACAAATATCTCCACTCCACCCGGTCAAACGCCTTTTTGGCATCCAATGAAACGAAAATTTCAGGTATAGCAGACTTTGAGGGGTGATAGATTATGTTGAAAAGTCGATGCACGTTAAAGGAGAATTTGCCTTTAATGAATCCAGTTTGGTCTGGAGAAATGATATGTGGGAGTATGGATTCTAGACGTGTGTCCAGGACCTTGGCTAAAATTTTACCTTTCTTCAATAGTAAAGAAATTGCGCCTTGCGCAATGTTTTTGGTTAACTGCCTGACTCAAATGACTCATTATACATATTCAATAATACCGGTACCAACTCTGCAGAAAATTGCTTATAAAATTCCACAGGAAACCCGTCAGGGCCAGGGCTTTTGTTAGTTTGTAAAGCAGAAAAAGCCTTTGAAACCTTCTCATGAGATAGGGGCCTGTCTAGAGACTGCATTGTGACTCGGTCAATCTGGGGAAAGACCAATATCTGAAAATAACTGTTCCATCTCAAGGAGGGTGCAGCTCTGTTCAGAGGTATATAAAGATATATAATAGTTTCTAAATGTTTTATTTATTTCTAGATAGTCCCGTGTGAAATGATATTAGAAGCAGAGGATTGTCTGAGCTGGTGGGCCAGAAGTCTATGAGCTTTCTCACCAAACTCATAGTGACAATGCCTGGATTTAAGTAGCATTTTTTCAATATCCAGAGATGCAAGCGTGTCAAATTATGTCTGAAAAAGAAGGCGCTCTTTGAGCAGATCAGGCGATGTGCCATTGGCTACCTGATTATCAATCTGAGAGATTTTATTAGTTAGATTGTTTAATGTCTGTGTGCGCTGTTTCTTTGCAAATGATGACATAGCTATTAACTGGCCCTTCATAAATGCTTGAGAGCTTCCCATACTGTGCTATGGGACACGTCTGGAGTGGAGTTTGTTTGTATGTAGACATCAATGTGAGTGGTAATAAACTTAACCATATCATCATCTGAAAGCATAGTTTTATTAAATCTCTAACATGGATGGGTTATAGGTATATCATTAAATTTCAGTTTAAGAAAGAGTGGCGAGTGATCTGAAATGACAATTGCTTCATCTGTGCCAGCCCTGACTAATGGAACGAATTTCTTGTCTAAAAGAAAATAATCAATACGGGAGAAGGTTTGGTGAACATCAGAAAAAAACGAGTGAGCCCTTTTAGTCGGGTTGAGAGAACGCCATATATCTAAAACTGCATAATCTCTAAGAAAAGTGTGAATTGCCTTTGCTGACCTGGAGGCAGCCATTTTTCTCTGGGATGACCTATCTAACATTAGGTTTAAGCATGTGTTAAAGTCGCCTCCAATTATCAGATGATGAGAGTCAATGTTTGGGATGGATGACATAAATCTAACAAAAAACCTTCATCATCATAGTTAAGTGCATAAACATTGGCCAGCACCATAGGGGTATTGAAAAGAGTCCCAGTCATAATTACATATCTTACATTTCTATCACCAATGACATCTGAAGCCGTAAATGTAAAATTTCTATGCATAATGATAGCAGCCCCCGGCTCTGTTGTTGAAAAGAGAGTGAAAAGTCTGAGAAACCCACTTTCTTCTTAGTTTTGTATGATCTGAGAGAGAGAGGTGAGTTTCTTGGAGGAATGCAATCTGTATATGCAAGCTATCCAAATGGGCCAACACCTTATTGAGCTTACTGGGTCAACCTAGTCCTTCAACATTCCAGCTAGCAAAATTAATGCAGGCTCCCATACTTTCAGAGGGAACTTTTTGTTATAAAGTTCACAGCGAAGGTAAAACCATAGAGATAAAGTGGCCACCACAACACATTAAGAGGGTAAAAGAACAACACATAGAAAACACAGAGACTCATTACTACATTAAACCCACTCTGCCCAACCCCCCAGCACATCCCCAACATGGGTGCAAACTCACTCTATACCCCCACATAAAGCTTTAACACTAGCTTTAAAGCTGCTTAACTACAGCTGTATTCAAACCAAAAACAAAAAACCCTTTCAGGTGTCACAAAATAATGACTGCTAGACCGAAAGCCTACATACCTATTATGAAACACTGGATAAACTTGAAATGTTTGTGAGTCAGGACTATCACCAACGCCGTGTGTGAATAGCCCACTATGAACCATATTTTAAGCATTCACAGATGTGTTAACCATTTGAGAAGAAAATAGGGAGATTATATTTAAACCTTTTCAATCAGAAGGCCGTCGTAGTCCAGCAGTGTCTATTCTGAATCTGAAGTCTCTGACAAGGCTGATTTGACATAGATCATAGCCTTCTGTGGATCCGTAAAGAGATGCTCATCTCGGCCGGGCATTGTAATTGAATGTAGCGGGATGTCTGAAGCAAAATCGGGCACCCGTGATGTTCTGTAGTTTTCCTTACGTCGTTGAACGCTGCCCTTTTCTTTGCTTCGCCAGCAGTTAGGTCTCCAAAGATATGCACGGCCAGGCCGTTGTTTTGGAGATTCTGTTTCTCCCGTGCCAGGCTGAGAATCTGTTCCTTAACGTGGAAGAAGTGGACCCTCAGAATAAAAGGTCTGGGTGGTTGCCCCTGCTTTGGCTTGACTTGGGCTAATCGGTGAGCCCGGTCGATAAGTGGCTGTTCGTGGAGATCCAACAGGTCTTTCAAGTTGGAAATGAACTCTGAGCTTTTCCCTCCTCCCCTCTGCAATACCAACTATCCTTAGGTTGTTCCTCCTCAATCTGTTTTCAAGATCTTCATATTTATTTTGTAGTGCTCGAATCTCCCCTTTGAGAGCAGTGACTGCTACTTCCATTTCGGCTAAGGCATCGCTAGCCTTTGTAGCATGGTCCTCCACAGCAGCTAGTCTTCCCTCTTGGAGATTAATCGTCTGTTGTAGGGCTCCTGTTGTTGTAGTTATCTCTGCCTTGACAGCAGCAAGATCAGCTTGGAATCCCTTGACTGCAGACTAAATTGAGTTACAGATGTCCGCTTTCAAAGCCTTTATTATATCACGGAGCATGGTTGCAGTTACTTCCTCTTCCTCGTTAGCATGAGTCAGTTGGTTAGCCGAGGCAGAAGATGTAGCCCGCTGTGTCTTTGACTTAGTTTTGCCTGAACCTGACATATTTGAGATTGAAAAAAAAAGAAAAAATGGCTTCGAAACGTGAAATAAATGTCCTGGAACTATTTAAATAGTAAAACATTGGTTTATTGGTCTTTTTCGATCAATATAAAGTCCACCTGTTGGGAGCTGCGGAAAAGCACGTCTGCATCACACCAACGCCCACTTGTTCCCAAAGCTTCCCCCTAAGTGTGATATACTCATCATCAGACTTCTCCTCAGGCTCACTGTCACACACTTGTCTGTTATGAAAAAAGCAAGTTAAAAAACATGCAACATGCGATACACACAATCACACACTGTGTAACCCCTTCAAACATTTTTTTTTTCCTCTTTCTTTGAGAACCCTCATCCTCAGACTGCAGACCTGCTGTTTCACTGTATTCCTTCATTTTTCTTCTGGCCTCCAAATAGTCATCTGGGTCCCGTTCTCCGTACGTCACTTATTACATCTGAGATCAAATTACCCATCCAAGATGACCTAATCTTGCTAATTATGATCTGGCTAATTCGGTTCTTCGAACACCCATGTTGTTTATAATTAGTATAGCTGGATTGAGTTATGTGTTGGTCTAAAAGGGAGTATGTATCGATAGTGGAAAACTTGATCAGCAACGCTGCTATTGGCTGCTCACATAAGTCTATGGCTGCTCACCATGGCCAAAGAGAGCGTCCTATTTTTTCCACAACAGAGCAACAGCTTGTTTGAAGGATACTCCGAATTTGAAGATTTAATCAGAAAGCCAGGGAACACCTCAAAGTCTGCAAAATCCAAGAAAGAGGGCTGGCAAAAAGTAGCAGACCAAATTAAATGTATAGTAATGACCACGCGTTTTATCGCTTATTACAGTGAGCTAGGCCTATGTTCATTTATTTTCATACTTTCGTATTTTCATTTATCATCTTTAATGTCATATGATGTGGTTTCAACAAATTTATGATGTAAATGACACCCTCACAAAAAACGATAGGCTATCCTCTCAAAAAGTATAGGCCAGCATATCGCGCTGTGCTTAAGGAACAGTACCCAAAAGCCATACTTGAGTAAAAGTAAAAATACCTTACTGGAAAATGACTCAAGTAAAAGTAACCGTTTAGAAAACTACTTGCGTAAAAGTCTAAAAGTATCTGAACTTTTCTGTACTAAAATATCAAAAGTAATTTTCAGATATTAAATGTACTTAAGTATTGAAAGTAAAAGTACAAGTAAATGCTGTTAATAAAAAAGCAAAGGGCAGGGTTCCAGACTCACTTTTTTTACTAGGAGCACAGTAGCCCCTGACTGAAAATGTTAGGAGCGCAAGCAGAAAATTTAGGGGCACACCTTATATTGACCTGCAATGCATTTATTAATGTAACTAGAGAGGGTACAATTCAGTGGCAATTTTAGACCCTTTTTAGGAGTGCTCAAGCACTCCTAATATTTTTTTAATATATTGTTTATTATAATTGATGCTGGTAGTTCATGAAGAAAGGGACATCCTTAGTTTTTTCATTCAATATTTTGCATAACAATTAATAATACATAATTGTTATCCAGTGAAATTAGGGATTAATATTAGCAAGGGGGTTTACGTTTAGCACTTTTGCAAGGCACTGTATTCATGTCACATTCTCATTGGGGGCTGAGCACCCCTAAAGGTCTGATCCTAGAATTGCCCCTGGGGCAATTTCTGGGGAAATTGTGGGGTGTGCGACGCACCATATAAGCTTGAGTTTAAATACATTATTTAATGTGACATTATGTACTGTACATGGGTTCCCAAAGCTTCCCCCTAAGTGTGATATACTCATCATCAGACTTCTCCTCAGGCTCACTGTCACACACTTGTCTGTTATGAAAAAAGCAAGTTAAAAAACATGCAACATGCAACATGCAACATGCTGTACATGCAAGTCTTAGCCAAATGACTTAAAGGGGCAATTGACTGCAAAACCGATTTTACCTTGTCATAGTTGAATAACGACAGTTCGGTGGGTAAACTAGACATACCGTGAATATCAAAGTCCATTGACACCTCTTTCCTATTCAAATCTCAAAAAGAAAGAATTTGGCTGTAAAACGCTAGCTTTTCAACAAAGCTACCGGTCCTACGTAGGACCGGTGATCGCCCTCTTATTGGTTCTGGTCTGTTTCTTTGTCACGCCCCAGAATTTACATCCAGACCAGCCTAAGGTAGCGTCTATCTCCCATACTAGTTTAGCTGCGCGCTGCTCTGTGTAGGCTACTTATAAGGAATTACAAAGAAGAACGTTTTGAATTATAACAAGGATATTGAAAATGGACCACGGTCGTAAATGCTGTGTTCCAGGCTGTACAGGGAAGGCTAACACTCAGTCTTCCCAAGGAGCCAAACATTCAACAGGCATGGCTGCTGTTGTCTATGAGAAGATCCCGGTCAAGTTCGACACTCAATCATTCATTTGCTCTGAACATTTAACCCAAGACAGTTTTGACAACCTTGGACAATTTCAAGCAGGATTTGCTAGGAAGCTGAACCTGGAATTAGGTGCTGTTCCGACCGTATGCTCATTGCAACCGCAAGCTATAAGGACAGTATGATGTTGTGCTAACAGTTATTAGCAATGCTAACGTTTCCTGTATATAGCATGACAGGTAGAATGCTAAATACGTTTCTACACACATCAAATGACTTTAGCTAGACTAGCTGTAGTCGGCATTAGAAGGGAAGCTTCCGAAAAATAGCCAGAAAACGAACAGCAGTCTGGCTTATTGCTAACGCCTGTCTAGATAATCTATTTGAAAGAACTGGAGAAAGGCAGGTTCTAGATACAGGATACGTTAGCATTGCTAGTAACTGTTACTAGTAACACCTAGACTGTAGGCATGTAGCGTCACTGTGTCCAATCCCAACCGCTGTAAACTACTATTGTCCAAACCCGAACGGGGTTTGGACACCCAGTTTCCTGTCTTTTTGCCACCATTTTCTTTTGCAATCGCTAACAAAGTGTAAGTAATATTATTTTAGACATATCAAACAATCTACGTGTCAAATTCCATAAACATATATGGACGTTTACATATCTAAATAATTTAGGAAAGTTACATTGATGAGAGAAAGCCGAAAGACCACTCAGGCGACGCTCGGGCGACGTTCTCTACTCTGACATGAGAAGAGTTCAACAAAACATCCAGCAGGTGGTGGTAAACAGTCAAATTGAGACTTAATCGCATAGTTTTGAGATGTTGAAGCGTGATATCTTATTGTCCCCGGATATATTGACAGCATTATGGTCAGTTTGGTGACCCTGGATCAAGTTAATATCCCCGTAAAAACAGCAGCAGCGAGTGTTTACTACAAGTATAAGTGTGGTCGGGTTTGGACAAGGGTAGCGCACGGCTAATTTACCGGCGCCAGCGTCTTTCTACCGGCTCTAGTAAAGGATAAGCTAACTCTATTTTTTTTTACAATATTTAGCTCGAAAGGTAGGAAGTTAAAGCTTAACGTGAAATCAGTAAATCAGCTGAAAACGTGATACAATCATTTTTATCAATATTTGAAGTGGCATTTTCTCAGAATGTTAGCTAATAACCGGTCGGGATTGGACACAGTGACGTTAAACAAGTTTAGCTTGCTAGTTAACGCAAGAGCATAGGTAGAATGTGTGATAATTTAGCCTAGTTTATTGGCAATGGGGCTAACGTTGATTCATGTTCCTGACTGTGTTTCATTCAAATAAATAACCTGTGTAATGAAAATGTACAATTCACGATGCATGTTTGTCCAGATCTTTGTCATGTTATTTTACAGCAAGATATCTAGAGCTAGCCTAGCAGCTAACTGAAGCCGAGTAGAATCACAATATGGTTTGGTTGCTAAGCTGTAGCCTAACGTTCTACCCACTAAGTCAATCCAGTTTGCTTCAACAACAGTGGAAACAAGTAATGTTATCATTTCAAATGATACAGAGTCAATCTGTTGAAAACAGTGTTGTGTAGACACAATAGATTTATTTGCGTGTTTTTATTTCAAGTCTCCAACTTCGGTGTTTCAGCGAGTGCTGCTGTTGGCCGTGTTACGTTTTTGCTCCCAGCTTCACTCGTTGATAACCAACCAATCAGCGCGCAGCTTATCTAAATATTAATGAGCATACCATAAAAGGAGAAAAGCTATTTCTTTTACATTTCAGCGGATCTGTCAGAGGGCATAGAACAGCACCCGGGCCATTTTCAACCCAACCAATGTTACATACCCTATTCAGAGACCTTAAGGAACAGTGTGAAATACCCCAAAAAAACAGTCAATTGCCCCTTTAAATGTATGATGCACTTTTCGATTAGTCCTCCGACACCACAATACGATACTTGCAGAGTATAACAGCACAACAGCTCAAACACAGGCAGGGATACAGTAGCAACGCTAGTGCTAAATAAGTATTTAGCTGCTAGGCTCCATGACGCCGGGTAAGAAGGGCTTGTGAAACTGCTCACCAAAAGAACGAAGGGGCACCCACTTGTCTGGCAGATTAAGACATGTTCGTAGGAACCTGGCGAAAAATAGCCTAAACTTTCCAAGACTTTTAGCTAGGTTTATAGGTACCTAGCAAAAAATAGCCTCAACTTTCCTAGACTTTAAGCTACGGTACTAATAGACCAATTATCACCCTACGTCACACAACTGTCAAGCAGGCTCAACTGCACATGTGGGTTGCAAAAGACGAACTTCTCCCCTTTCTATTATTCTTGGAGTGTTGTTCAGGTCATCATATATCTCTGGCCACTGGATTGCAGGGCTTGATATTAACTTTTTGAGGCTCTTGGCCTTTGGACAAATACATTTACGTTCACTTGTCTATGCTCAAAAGTCACTTGACCCCGATACCCTTAAATAAATATCCTGTCCAAGTGATCGGGCAAAACTAGCCTGGCTAACGGAGGTCGCTTTCTCAGGCAAATGACGAATGAAACAGACAGGTTAAAGAAATCCGAGATTCTGGCTATCTTCACCAGACTTGTATCTACATTAGGCAGTCCTCCCTGACGTTTCTGGTGTAGAATGGAGTGAAATACAACATTGTGCACACTGCCAGTGAGCGAGTCTGACTGAGGCTAACGTCAAAACAGTGTAACTGGGATGTAGTCTCACTCAGATTGCCAGTTTAAACAAATCAGAAAAATAATTGGACCAGCTGACTAAAAGCAGAATTCCCATATCTCTTGAAAGCTGCCCTGCTCGACTTTTTAAATGTAGAATTGACTGTAAAAGTGTAAAATTATGAACTTTGTGACATGACGTGAAGACATGGTTGCCGCTCGACTATGCGGTCTGTACCGGGCGACATTCTCACTCAAATTTCAAGACTTTCGTGATCCAAATCAAAATTCTGATGCGACAGATCATTGGGTAATCGCTTTCTCTCCTAAAAGCATGTCCTCCTCAACGCTTTTGGTCTTTTAAATCTAACTATTTGTATTATCCGTGTGGTTCTTTTGCCATTTAAAATGCTATCCTTTCCCAGTTTTCTGCAGCCACAGTGCGTGCGCATCCCGATTGTTTACAAACAAATAATTGGTCTATGCAGAAGGAACGCTGATATCGCTGTTTTACTAGAACGTTGTATCTATGCGTCGTTGCTAATGTGTGCTGACATTGTGCACACCCAATTAATTCAAAATGTATAGGTCGCACATGCGCGAGTGCTTGTAAAAAATGCTTGCACTGTCTCAAAAACTGGTCGCAAAATGCGACCATTTGTTCGCAGTCTGGAGCCCTGAAAGGGTAAATATTTCGAGAATGATTAAGTTTATTCCGACTAGAATGAGCATAGGCATACACAATAGGCAATACTAAAGCAGCACCGAAAGTAACAACCCTTCAGTATCATTACTTGAAACTGAAAATTGTTTTGTTCCCCCCTCTCCATCCCCTTTCCATTCTGAAGCCCCCCCTCCCCCCCTCCCCCCCTCCCCCCCTCCCCCACACAATAATAGAGGGTTTTCACAGACGTCACGTTCTAGGCGGTAACCCGGATGCGCGGCGCCTGTGGAGGCACTCGGTATAAAAAACTGAATGGAGTACAATGGAATATTAAGCGCTTTGGATATTGTTGGGGTCTTTTTTGGGCCTATGTAGGGTGAGGTGGTACGTGCAGGGAGTAGCCCAGGACAGAGGTCAGCTGAGGAGGAGAAACAGCCCCTAGTAAGGAAATAGTTTAAAGTTGAGACAGTGTTGTTGTCCCATATTCAGTTATGGGACAAGAACCTCTTTGTGAGTCACTCACCCCTCCCGTTAGAATGTTCTTTCCAGCAGGAAGGCAGGTCAGGATGACCTGATAGCGTGTTCCCCTAGTTATAACCACCGGTATCATAGGAAACCAACAAATAGAGTGGACACATCTGTTTATCTTGAACAAAGTATGTGTTGTCTGAATGGTGCCAAGATAATTGTGTGACGTGGGTTGGACTGTATAAAAGTACGTGTCTATTGAATACATGTCAGACTTCTCTGGCTAGAGAAGTTCCGCGTGTGTTCCCAAGAGCCTATGCAATAAAGACGAAAACATTTATAATCTACTTCTCGACTCCTAAGCCTGTTAATTTTTACACCATTAAGAACCACTTTTGAGCCTCCAACAATACTTTAAGTGTATGTAGCCATGTCCAAACAACCGAAAAGCTAATCAAAACGCGTCCAATATGCAAAGGCATATGGGGAAGGACTTGGACCACAAGAAAATGCGATATTTCGAGAAATAACGATTTATTGGCGGTGCAGATCCCTAGGAGTTAGCTCCTTCTTGGATCCGTGACGACCCGGGGATTCTTCCTTCAGTTGCATTTCCCGAAATGGTCAACTACCTGTTTTTCTCGCCGAGCCCATACACAGCGGAAGACCTTAAATCCTACAAAGGTTTGGAGGCCTATAACCAGATGGTGTGTGGATGGGTGAGGGAGACGCAGTACCAAGTTATCAACGACCGTTGTGTTGTGAAGGCCAAAGTAAGTAATGCAATAACGTCTTTAACCAACCTAACCTTAACTGTATGATATCATTGCGATACTCAAGTGACTCTCAATCTTGTTTTTTCCCTGGTAGATCTTGGTTGAGCATTGTCAACCACAAGCACCTCCTGTACTTTGATAATCTCTGACATTCCTCTCCCTGGTTTTTAATAACTTTTGGAAGTCGATAATATTGCAAATGTTTTTCTCGATCTGTCCTATTGGTACAAATTTAAACACGGCAATAATTAACAATTTTCCTTGACGACGTTCGGTATATACTTCAGTGCCTGTGCTTTGTTGTGATGCGGAGTGCCTCCAATATGGCGACTTCCGGTCTGATGACGCGCCGTGAAAACCCTCTATATTCACACTAATTATAAACTGGGCCTTACAAAAAGCCATTATGATTTTTTTTTATGTCAATCTTTGCAACATTTTATTAATGGGCAACCTACTACCGAGTATCCCAAGGCACAACCTGAGAGTAATAAGTTGGCGATCTGATACAAAGACATAGCATTACATCAGGATCATCAGTTTTACAAGCAAGTTATCAGTACAATGACTGTGAAATACTTTCAGCAACATACACACACATCCCTATAACGTTAGTTATCTTGCTCCATACTGCTAGACTAAGTTACTGTACTGTACTTTAGATTGTCACCATCCTTACTAGCTAGCTAGCTACCTCGCCAGAGATGGAATAAAGAATAAGAATAATCTTTGTAGGTTAGTCTATTAGCTAGCTTGAAATATTATATACAGATCTTACCCAGAGGTGAAAGAACATGACTAGTCTGGCTCTACAAGGTTGTGCTGGTGGTATTTTATGAAAAGGTTGTGGGGTTTCTCATTTTTTAATTGAGACCTGTATGCTTTGGCTTTGATTATTGTTGTGTCCCCTTGGTTGTTGATCTTAATGTTTTGGATATATCCTTCCACTGCGCATATTGCAGTCCATTTTGCCTTGATCTGTTCTGGAGGATATCGCGGAGATATTAGGCCCTACTCCAAAAAGAATCACTGACACAGACAGTGTTGTGCATGAACGAGTTCATAAGACGTAGCAACAGTAACTGAGGGGGCGGGGTGCATTAACGTGCGCTAGGACCACTGATTCGCCAAACCTGCTTGCAGTCTGTGGTCTACCACAGTCCCCGACGTTGGACTCATCGCTCTCATTATATATTTTTTTTCTAAAGATGATTTGATTTTGTAACGAGTAATGAAGGTTTCAGTGGAAATGTATCAGAGTAAAAGTATCAGTTTTATTTGCAAAATGTAGCGAAGTAAAAGTAAACAGAAATTTAAGTAGTAAAGTAGAGATATCCAATAAACGACTTAAGTACAGTAACAAAGTATTTCTACTTCGTTACTATACAACACTGTTAAGGAGCCTATCTATAACGCAATGAGCAATTAATTTGGTTTTATGTTCAATTCTGCTCATTATTCTTGCAACAGGTTCCTGTAGTAAAAACGGTGCAACAGGTTCCTGTAGTAAAAACGGATAAGACATGTCTGTCACAGACTTCCTGTATCACCTCTGCTTGTAAAGCCTCAATCTAATCGTGTTTACATAAAATAAACCTGCTCCCGAGCAGGTTTAAGCTTACGGACCTGTTGCTATGACAGCAAGTCCAGGATGAGCTTCGAAGACCCAAACAATCCAAGATAATGACAAATCGTCAACAATCAAAGCCATCTACCTGAGTTAGCGACGTACGGAGAACGGGTTGTATAAGACACAAAAAGGGGGAGTATTGGGATTCGGCCTTAGGGTAAATTTAAAAAAAAAATAAGATTAATGTCATCGGATAGGTCCCTAATCTTGCATTTGGTAAAGAGGGATGACCACAAACTTGTCCTGGTAGGGTAGTACTACACACAGTGTTTCCCACAGATTAGAAATCTAGTTGTGGCGGGGAGGGGGGTGGGGGTTGTCCGACTGGGGGGGGGGGGGGAGGTGGCGGGGTCGTAATAATTCCTTTGTTAATAATTCGTTACACAGTTAATTTGTTAATAATTTGTTACATTGAATATTAATTAATCCTAAACGATTCACACCTTCACTAAATTACAACAACTAATATCATTTCTGCATTATGCATGTAGCCACGCTAGTGCTAAACAACTATTTAACTGGTCGGCTCCAGGACGCCGGGTAAGTAGCTGGCTCCTGAGACTTCTCACCAAAAGAACGAAGGGGAACCTTCGAATAAGGTCCCTAGCGAAAAGTAGCCTCAACTTTCCTCGACTTTTAGCTACGGCACTAATGCTGAAAGCTCGCTGATATAACTGCCGATCTTACTAGAACGGCGTATGTATGCATTGTTGCTAACGTGTGCTGACGTTGTGACTGTGCATATGTGAGAAAGACGCATGAGTGACAGAGAGACGGGGGAGGGCAGGGGAAAGGAAATGCAGCTGAACGAATACGATGCGTGTTTTAACCTAAATAGCGATAAAAAAAATGTTTCACAAAACGCAATATGTGGCGGCCGGTGTTGATTCTGTGGCGCACAGCCACAAATTAGTCTATGTGTGGGAAACACTGCTACACACTTCTGTGAGATCTCTGACACCTTTGCAAAGTGGGTGTCTGACTGTAGCTGTGATACACAGACTATATTTAGGGAACGCGAGTCAATGGGGCAACTAAAGAATGGTGACATGTCAGTGAACTTCTTGTAAGCTACATACACATCATCTCTGCACTCAATGACATTAACGATTCTGCAAAAATTGCTCCCTATAACAAATGTAGTGTTGTTGTTTGACTTCATGTTAATTATAAAGTTTTCCGATTTAATCTCAGCATATTTTCGAAGAACCACAGAGCCAAGGGGTACAGGGCCCTGGGAATGTTCCTTTTTTAAGTTTGTCTCGTTTACAGGCTTGGTGTCTACTAAGGTTAGTTCAGACAGTCTTCAAATTATCTGAGCAAGGGGATATGAAGGTTTGCGGACTAACTTTTTGAGTTTGCCCCAGTAATTTTCAAATGGAAACAAGGAGATTGAGTCCAAGCAGCCAAAGTTCTTAGAGTCTTGTGCCAGATGAACTAAACCATGCACATTATAGACAATTAGGTCTTTACCATAAAGCTCACCATGATGACTGACAAATGTGTGCAATAAAGAATTTGCATAATCAGTATGAGTTTCAGCCAATTTGGGGCTAACCAATATAGCAATAGCAGTAGACAACAGTATGAAGTTGTAATACACCACAGGATCTAAAACACCACACAACACTACCGGCCCAGTATAAAGCAAAAACTGTCTACCCTCAGTGGCCTTCCACCTATCCACTTCCCAGAGTGATCGTGGTTTATGAGCAAATTCATCTGGAATGTAAAATCTCATATTCACAAGACTGCCAGAGATTCTAATTACAAGTCTGGAAGGTAGGCGAAACTTCAGTGGCCCCTTTAGCCAAAGGTTTATCAGCCGCCTGACTACACCTAAACACACAAGGTGCATATATAGTCTAGCGGAAATTGTGAGACCATTTTAACATTAACACCTGTAAAGGTGTGATGATGTTCTTCATCAGCCTGCCTTGAAAAGTCCTCATCTGTTCTGGTTATACCGTCTAAAAGTGGATATGTCATTCTGTTATCCATGTACACTCCACTTTGACTGCACTTGTCACACCCATGATACCCATTATGTGCTTTGGTGTTCTTGACAAATGACCGTGCAGGTGTGTCACATAACCGATTCTAGTCTCAGTGTGAATCTTTTCTCCTCAAAATCAAAACCTTTCTCAAGTCCAGCTAGTTCAGCCACAACATTTTCTAACAATATGATACTTGAGTCAGGTTTTTTGGTACCTGAGAAAAGACCTATCACTACTGGCTCCTTCATAGGGACAGTAACCAGTAGACTCAAAATTTGCCATGGCTGTAAATTAGAGCTCTTGAAGAGCGGCAGTCCGTCAATGTTGATTAGCAGTCTTAAGCAAGAACCATTTACCAATTTGCACTTAAGTGTAGATAAAGTCTTTCCTAAGGCAGAGACAATGCCAAAGTAGTGATAAAGACCATTACAAAGCTCCTTTTCTCTATATTTAGTCTTAGTATTACACACAAATAATTTCATTACTGATAAATGCTGTTTATGAGTAAATGACAATAAACTTGAAACTTGAACTAGTATTAAGGATGGTTCTGGCATCTTTGAGAAGCTCAGGGTGATAAAATCTTAAAACAGCCAAAAGAGCAGTAAGTGTAATGTGTGATATACCGAAATTTAAAGCTGAAGTAGAAAGCCGGTCAGTGAGAGTAGCACCTTCCTCACTATCAGAGAGTTCCTCCTGATCCCCATCAGTCAGCTTCTACATAGTCATCGTAACAAAAATTGTCAAACGGTACATTGTCTACAGCTTCATCTGCAGGACAGTCTACAACAATTGCCTCTACTATCTCTTCAGCTATGGGTTCAATCATACATGTAGCACCTTCAAAATCAGTAAGTATTTTGCCTAGCTCTACTCTCGCTCTCCTTCTAAGAGCAGAATCACTCACTGGTACAGTTTGTCTATTCATTTTTTGACCTGTCAGTCACTGAATATACCTAGCTGGACAGGTTGCCATCATGCAGAATCTGAAAGACAAATATTAGAAATAGTGAGTTGATGTAAAATCAAGAGTCACGTTTGAATGTACAGAAATGTGTACAGTCCTACATACAATTTTGGATTTATTCATTCAAGGAAACAATGACTGCGAAAAGTAAAAATTGATGGTTTAACATTTTAAAAGCTCATAATACATCACTAACAAAATATCTACAGTGCAAACTAAAGCTAGTGTAATTTCTCATTACACATGAATCCACACAGAATGCCTAAAATGTTAGACCTACCTTTCCAATTTAAAGACTGGCAAGGTAATAATCCAATCTTACAATTTGTTTAGGAACTGTACTTGATTACATATCCAGCCAAAACTATGGATAGACTATGAGTGTGCTGGTTTTGAGCGCAAAACTGAAGCAACTTTAGCTGGAAAGTGCACTAACGTTAGCTAGCTAGTTACAGCCTACATATTAGCCAGCTAGCTAGCTAGCATCACCAACACACAAAATAACGAGGGTATTTAATAAGCTAGCAAGTTATGGCCGAAATATCTTGTTATATCAACTGCAGCCAGGGCCAGGTTAAGGACATCTGGGGCCCGGGGCAGAAGCCTCCCCGAGCCCCCCCCAAAATATTTTTTTATATATATACTATTATTACTATGATTTTTATCATTATATATTAGAGAGAGAGGGATTGGTAATTTAATTGTGACAGACAAAAATATCAGTGATACATTGTAATCAGTGGCGGCTGCTGGTCTTTCAAAGATGAGAATCTCATTTTCGGCCTACATCCTAAAAATGTTTTTTTTATTTGGCTAGTTGTTCACTGGCTAGTTCACCCCTACGACAAGCCTAGCCTACTGAATGAATTAATGAATGAACAAACGATCTAACAAAACAATATTAATCAAGGAGGAAATGTGGAAATTAGGTTAAACTGAAACAAGGAACGTGGTGTATAACTGTATGAAATGTATGATGAATATTGGTTAGCAATCTCGCCAAGCAAATACCAAGAAATAGGTTGCTGCAGTTTGTCTTTCAACCACAGTTGCAAAATCCGCGATGGGACTGAGCTTGAATAGCTTCGGTGACTTTTTGTAGTACAAAATGACTGTCAATCAAAAGGAGATGCAGTCTTTCGACAGACCCTCCAATCATCACGCGGAAGCCCAGCGTCCAGGCCAGCCCACTCCACCATTCACCCCCAGAGACGCTGAGCATCCGAGGCGGGATATAATCTCAGCATTCATCCAATGACCGTATAGTTTCGAAGCACTGAAAAAAACTGTTCTGAGCTTCAACAGGGAAATGCACTGTGACGCTACGGGAATGTATGAGAAGGGGATCAGTCAGTCGACCTGCTAATATATGTACCTGATTCTGAAAGAACTCATCTTCAATATGAACGTGTTCTAACGCATTTAAAATGTTAACACAATAGTAAATATTTGACCGTAAAAAAAAAAATTTGCAGGGGAAGCTGAGCTTCCTTTGCAGTCTTAAAGAAATCGCCACTGATTGTAATACATTGTAACACGTAGCCCTAGGCCAGCCACGATGTCAAAATACACAACCCGTTCTCATTCCCAAGTCGTCAAATACCAACGCTTTGTCACGGCCCTAGGCATCGGATGTGGACGCACAGGGTACCCTTTCGCGTCAATATGAGACGAACTGGGATTTCAACTGACTCCAATGTAAACCCATTTGAGGCGATATTGGACGCTTTGAGCATCATTCCCATTGGATAGAGGAAGGGTGGGATGCAGTTGTATACGGAATAATTTTCTTATATCCTTAGATATTGTTCAACCCCAAAACACGAAAGTAACATTGATAATTCACCAATAAGATGGGTTAATGTTATGTCCATCCAGTTTTTAGAAATTTTGCATCGATTCTGAAAAAAAAATGAAAAAAGTTCAAATTTCTAGCGGAATATTTTCAGTGACCGTGGCTAGACGTTCTATGATTTATGTATTATTAAATAGGATTTCCTTGTATTTATTTATACTTGTACACTGTTGATATGAAGAATTTGTATCTCAAAATGAACGTTGTAGTAAGTATTAGGGCTGCACGATTAATCAAATTTTAATCACGATCACGATTTCGGCTTCCCACGATCAAATTCGCGTGATCGAGCGATATTTAAAATACGTCATTCCGTTAATAGAACACTCCGTATCAAAGATTTTTTTTTTTGCAAAGTCAATCTAGCGCTCCGTAAACCAATAGGTGCGTTCTCTGTGTCTGCATGAAACGACCAGCGAGAGTTGCCGCTTGCAGTCAGGGAGGGGTTATAAACGGCTCCTTAAGTCGGAAAATTTTTCATTTTATGTATTGGGCTAAACTCTTTCTCCAATCTGCAGGCTGCAGCCGGCTGCGGCGCTGCATGGAGTCGAATACACCTAATGTCTGATCACGTGCTTCCATGAGCCAGTCAGTGTTGTTCCCTGCACTACGCAGCTCAGTTTCCAGATGTAGACGGTTACAGACAGAGTAACGTGAGGAAATCTTAACAAAGAAAACAAAAAAAGACTACCTGTGACCTGCCTTCGCTAATCCCTAAAGCCTTATTTTAGATATAGTATAAGTTTAGATAGCTTGCAAATACAGAGGATAGCCTACCGAAGTTGAGTTAGCCAATGTCGTTAGCGATGCTAGCTAACGTTAGTTTGCAAGCTGTATAACGTTTAACTGGGGGTTGAAGCGCTGCCTGATTTACTGAAATTATTCTGAAATGTTATGTTCTACTAGCCATTAGCCTTCTTGAGCAAGGCACAGTTTTCCAAGGCCCTAGTTTAACTGAAACGACACAGTAAATAGTTCCTCTTTCAAGTAATAAGCCCCCGTTCAATTGTTGAGCATTAAATTAGCTGCAAGGTCTGTAGAGATCTTGAGACTAAGCCACTCGAGCGAACACAGATCTGTGTTTTGCTAATGCAGAATTCGGTAAAATAGAATCGGTAAAATAAACGTAATGAGTGGAACATAACATGAAGTAACATGGCATTTTATTTTGTGAGTTTTAACTTGTCCAGTGGGGCAAGTAAATTTCTCTTCCACTTGCCCTACAAAAAAATCCACTTGTAGCGGACAAGCCTTAATGTCGAGCCCTGCGTAATAGTTTTTTATTGATTATAAATTTTGAGTTTTATTCACATCCATTATGCAGGTACAATGCTTTGTGACCATAAAATTTGATTAGGTTAAAATCAACAAATAATCGTGATAATTAATCGTGATCTCAATATTGATCAAAATAATCGTGATTATCATTTTGGCCATAATCGTGCAGCCCTAGTAAGTATATAATTAAGAGTTATGGGGAAATGCACTTAATTAGCGAGGTAGGACAAGGACATGAAAAAGGATCAACGCATTCGTATTGGAACAACCCCAGAGGCTACCCTGTGAATTTTACCGCGGTAAATCTTCAGTGCTTTTTCATCCCTCTCCCGGTAAATTGACACTAATATCTTGCTCTGATTCTGGCATGCAAAATTGTGATTTGAGGAACTTGCATGTTTTATCTTTAATATTAAAAGGGACAGTCAATGTTAAGATTATTCGCATTTATGTATTTTTATCTACAATCCAAATGGGATATTAGCTAGTCTAGCCAGCTTGCCAGTTTCTCCTTTCTAGCTTTTTTGAGCGGGCTAATCTCCTTTTGAGCGGGCTAATCTCCTGGAATATACAATAGTAGGCCATCTCGATTTGCAGATCCAGGCTAGGGTTTACCTTCCTTTTCAATTCTACCATATCTTACTCGCAGCGGCAAATCAGTAATGGAACTAGTAGATTTTGAATCAATTTAATCAGTGAGCATTATAATGTCTGATCATTAGATTAGTTTGCTATAACCATGCAACACACTTTGTAATCACTTGTCTTTACCTTTATTTGCAGCTCCAGTACACTTACCTTGTCCCTACACCTTAACCAACCTTTGACCTCCCATACACAACCCAACGGCTCTTTTAAGAGCCAAACATCTCACCATTGTTTTGAGTGAGTCTGGGCCAGGTTTTATTTATTATTGCAGTAGTCTAAACAATTCATTTTCTAAAGTTTCCTTTACCTGGCTAAAGGACTAATAATAATATAAAAAACATCTACACGCATGCAAGCTGTTCCATGTTACAATGCTGTAACATTTCACCCAATTTGACTGTAAGCCTTTTGAGTTATTGACAATAGGCATTTATTATAAGACATATATCCCATGTGTATGGGTTAGTAGAGGCCTACTAAAGCTACTATTAGGTTCCGAGGTCTTTTATCACCCATTTTGGCTAACAAATGTTGGTATAGCCCTTTGAAGCAGCGGGGTGAGGAGACACCCTTTTGAATCACCCAGAAAATACTTGTTCTAATGATGACCGCTTCTTACATGGCTACTTCCAAATGTATCATGTGATACACTAAGTGAAAGCGGACTTCTCAAATGAGGTCCACTACAAAATGTCGACCAAATGAATATAAATTATGTATACTCAACTTAATGCATTTTACAAATACAATTACACAACTGGCAATGTGAATTTTATGCACACACAAAATGACACATTATTATTGGGGTTTTTCGCTGCCTAGAAATTGATATTCTAATCACTTAAAAGAAATAGACTAGAGAAAATCCCTACTTTCTTTCTTTTTTGCAGAAATGACAAAGCCAAAGACCAGGTTGTGCCCTTCCTGCCAGGCTCCAAACCATCAAAACAGGAAGACCTGCAGTGCGTGCCTGTGCTGCCTGCAGATCAAGCAGGACTTCCAACAAAAATCGAAAACAATTGTAATTGGGTATCTTCAACCCAAAAAAAACGAAATTCCAGCAGGGTACTGAACTCTGCCCAGCTGTCTGTAAATTTTCATCACTCTAATTTAGCTAGAGGTTGACTTAACAACAGGCTATGGCTAAGGTTGCCCGGGCAACTGCCCTTTTGCCCTCCTCGAGTGAAAGTGCCCCTCCGAGGAAAATAAATAAATAATAGTGAATTTAAACAGCTGCAAAATTTCATGTAGACCTAGATTTTAAAAATCGCCACCCGAAACATAAAGGCTACAAAAGTAGCCCTATTCACTTCCAATCGATAAGCCTATGGGCAACGAGAGTGGAAGTCACAAGGGGGAGGAGTATGCCTCCTAATCTGTTTACTCTGCGGTACTGCACGCGACCGCCACCTGAGCCTGCATTTTCTTGCACTTAAGAGACGGTCACGGTTGTTTTATTCTGTGTCGATAAAAAAACTGCTTTGACGTTGTCAGAAAAGGTGAGTTTTAAGTTGTAGAAATGTATAACAAATAAAATCATCATCAAGTTTTATGAAATCAATTAAAACCTTCATAAATCCAGGCTCAGTTTGCCACGTTTAGCCTAAATAATCAGATGGCTAGCTTGCCTACCAGACAAACAGCCCGTTATCACATGCACATTTTTTGGTAGGAAAACTTAGCTACATGTCTTCTGATGGTTAGTTTACAACATTTTGTTTTAACAAGAAGAATAAATTATGGAAGTAATGCATGACCTGAATTATTATCATTAGTAGGCAGGCTATTTTCTTTTCTTTTTTTGGGGGGGGGGGTGCCCTTTTTTCAGGCCAGAGCAACTGCCCTTCAAAATTCCTGTGGCAGTCCCTGCTACCTCATCTAAGTGTATGCCACATAACATCATGGTTGGCCGGGTCGTTACGCCTATGTGGGGTGATAGATGGGTACCAATGAAGGTGACCAACCTGTCTGACAAGCCTGTCACTCTGAAGAGGAACTGTAAACTGGCAAATGTGTCCCCATGTCTGGCCGTAGAGATTTTGAGATCTTCCAAGGCGCTAATTATGTAAAAGAGGTCACCCCTGACAAGCAGCCTACAGCTGCCAGCCCAACAGATCTGAGGCAGAGGTTGCAAGTTGTTGGTCTCGGCGATATAGATCTTGACTCCTGCTATACTGACTATAGTGGAAAAGAGAAGTTAGTCCAGTTACTAACAGGGAGTTAGATGGCTAAGCGGTGAGGGAGTTGGGCTAGTAATCAGAAGGTTGCTGGATCGATTCCCCGCCGTGTAAAATGATGTTGTGTCCTTGGGCAAGGCACTTCACCCTACTTGCCTCGGGGGGAATGTCCCTGTACTTACTGTAAGTCGCTCTGGATAAGAGCGTCTGCTAAATGACTAAATGTAAATGTACTCGAAAACTACAATGATGTATTTTCTAAGAATGCTTTAGATTGTGGTGAAGCCAAGGGATTTGTTCATCACATTCGGCTTACCAACGATCGGCCTTTCCGGCTGCCCTATCGAAGAGTGCCACCTGCCCCCAGAAGTTGCGGCAAACTCTTACAGAAATGGAGGAACAGGGGATTATTAGGAAGTCTGTGAGCAAGTATGCCTCACCACTGGTGTTGGTGGCTGAATGCAAGAACGCAAAAGGATGCTCATCCACTTCCCCATCAGTCCGACTGCTTGGCAGCCTTGGGTGGAAACATGTACTTCAGTACAATGGATTTGTCATCCGGTTTCTACAACATCCCCATGGCTGAAGAGCACAAGAAGTACACTGCATTTACCACCCTGCTGGGCTTGCACGAGTACAACAGGATGCCACAGGGGTTGTGTAATAGCCCAGCCTCATTCATGCGGATGATGCTTAGCATTTTTGGTGACCTCAACTTCAGCAGTCACTGTGTTATCTAGAGTTTATTTTATTGTTATTTCAGAACTTGTAGGCCTATTGCCATTGTTAATAAGCTATCTCAGACTAAGTTATCACTTCTCGCTGAATAATTGAACCAGCAATATTTAAAGAAGTTATCCAAGTGCCTAATTGGACATTAAATATAGGCTATAAAAAAATAACATATAGCCCATTTCTTCTTATTTTCAACATTCAATTGAACCAGAAATATTGGAACTAAATATGTAATAATTACAAAAAGATTACAAATTATAGAAAACATGTTGTACCATTTCAACATAGGCCTGTCTGTGTTTTTGTAGCGCGTTCCAGTCCGGGGTGCAGGAGGAGAGCGCAACACGCATATCAGGCGCAGCATTCAGTCTGTTTTTGTGCTTTGTCTTAATTTTTGTGCGCACAGAAAATCCCAATTCGCACGTGGTAGTGAAAGAAATAGGCATAGAAATACTGGCCTTACTGAGGACAGGATAGTCTGACGAAATGCTCATCCAGAATGACGATAAGGTCACAGATCCATAGGGTCAGTGCGATCGCAGCTGAGCTGCAACAACTCGGTTTCTTCTGCAGGACTAGGCGTCAACTCAAGCAAAGTAGGCCTATCAGGACTCTCAAATTCGAAGGGATTTTGCATCCTACTTTTATCATTCAGAATGGCATACCTCTCTGTTGGAAAATAGCGATCAAAGTTCTCAATACGCGCAACGACATGAGTTTGAATAAGCACAGACGGCACTGGTCTTTCAAATAGGGGAAGCTCATTTTCGGCCTATATCATATATATTACATTAATTTTCTAGTTCACTGGCTAGTTCACCCCTACGACACTAGCCTAGCCTACTGTTTATTTACATGTATTCATTTAGCAAACACTTTTATCCAAAGCGACTTACTTTACAAAGTGCATAGGTCACTGATAATAACAACGAGATAGCCCCAAAACATTGCGGGTAGCCAAAACATGAAGCACACATTGTGAACAACCGAAATAAGTGCCAAAGGGAAGAACCATAAGAGCATGTAGTTAAACAAGTTACAATTAAACAACATGAATCGCTATGAATGAAGGAATGAACGATCAACGAAACAAGATTAAACTCGAAGAAAATGTGGGAATTAGGTTAAACTGAAACAAGGCATGTGGTGTAGCTATAATTGTATAAAAAGTATGATGAACATTTGCTAGCAACTTTGCCAAGCAAATACCAAGAAATAGGTTGCCGCAGTTTGTCTTTCGACTACACTTACAGAATCCGCAATGGGACTGAACTTGAATAGCTTTGGTGACTTTTTATAGTACAAAATTAGGCCTACTGTCAATCTAAAGGAGATGCAGTCTTTCGACAAACCCTCCAATCATCACGCGGAAGCCCAGCGTCCAGGCCAGCCCACTCCTCCATTCACCCCCAGAGACGCTGAGCGTCCATGGGCGGGACATAATCACAGTTTTGAAGCACTGAAAAAAACTGTTCAAAACTGCCCCATTGAAGTCCATGGAAGCTGAGCTTCAACATGGAAATCGACTGTGGCGGTACGGGAATGAATGAAAAGAAAATCAGTCAGTCGACCTGTTAATATATGTAGCTGATTCTGAATGAACTCGTCTTCGATATGAACGTGTTCTAACGCAGTTAAAATTTTAACACAATAGTAATTATTTGACCATTAATTTGTTTAAGAAATCGCCACTGGCAGAGATGCAGATCGTGACAAGGCGACCCCCCAAAAAATCTCTAGCGACCCACCTGAGGGTTGCGACCCAGTCTTTGGGAAACACTGATCTAGATGACTTGCTTGTGTTCGCATCTACGGAGACGGAGGCCATGGGGAGGCTGGAGGTCGTTTTTCAGCGACTGAGGCTCCACAATCCCAAATTACGACCAAAGAAATGCCACCTAATGTGACCACGCTCTCCTCAGTCTGAAGAGGAATTTGTTGGATTGTGTAGTCCTTGCCCATCCTGACTTCACACGTCCTCTGATCTTGTCAATTGATGCTTCTCTAGACGGACTTGGTGCCGTACTATCACAGATACCAGCAGGTGAAGAGACGGCAAGGCCCATTGCTTTTGCAAGCAAGACAATGAGCAAGTCCCAGGAGAGGTACCCTGCACACAGACTCAAGTTTTTGGCTTTAAAATGTGTGTAAGAAATTCAGCCATTGGCTTAAAGGGCACCCTTTTACCGTGTGGACAGATAACAACCCACTCACGTATATTATGACAAAGCCCAAACTTGATGCATGTGAGCAGTGTTGGGTCTCGAAGCTGGCCCCTTACACATTCGACCTGAAGCACATTGCGGGGAAGAAGAACATAGTAGCTGATGCACTCAGCCAAGAACCATTGGCCACAGACTCATTACTGAGCGCTACGACAAGTTGCTCACTGAAGCTGAGAGCGTGGGCGAGGACGGAGTTCAGGACACTTTCCGTCTGAAAGTTCAGTGTCATGTGGCGGAGAAACCAACTCTTGGGACTCAACCTGATCCCCTCTCTATGTCATATTGGCCAAGACACCAGAGCCATCTGCCAGGGCCCCACTTGAAAGTATCAGGACATCTGCTCCTATGGAGTTAGTCTGCTCGGATTTCTGGAGTGCAGAGGACAACCGAGAGGGGAACCGAGAGGTTCAACAGAACGCTTGGAAGTATGCTGCGGTTGTTGCCACTCAGAGAAAAACACAAGTGGGTTGAGCAAATACAAACCTTAACATTTGCATACAATGCAACAGTACATGAGACAACTGGATATGCACCATTTTACCTGATGTTTGGTCGCATTCCAAGACTACCGGTTGGTGTAATGTTCAAGCAGGTGCTGCAGGACCCAGTAGTTGTGGATCATGGCACCTACGTGAAAACACTGGTGTCCCATCTTCATGAAGCAGCGAACATCGCTCAGCAGCGCACCATCAAAGAACAAGCTAAGCAATCCCAAGGTTACAACAAAAAGGCCAAGGGCACTCACCTGAACAGGGGTGACAGAGTGCTTGTCGCTAACAAAGGCGAGAGAGGCAAGAGGAAGTTAGCGGACAAGTGGGAAGCAACAGTCTACACAATCGTGGACAGGGATCCACGTACACATGTATACAAACTGGAAGATGACAAAGGAAACACCAAAGTTTTACATCGTAACCTCATCCTTGATATCAGCTTCCTACCGGTTGAGTCGCCTGAGGATGTGGAAAGGAGGGTCTCTCTCCAATGTCATGGATTCGGAGAGTGAGGGTGACATAGTGGATCTCATGGATTCCTTGGAGGATTCGGAGGATAGGATAAATAGGTGGATGCTAGGTGGGTCAGGAGAAACCGTCAGTCAAGAGTCTTTGGATGGAGAAGCTACAGAGCCAGATCAGTCAAGGCTTACCGGAGTCCAGCTATCAAGAGCGACTGAGGCTTGATCACCCTTAGTTTTCTCTTAATCAGTTTTTTTTTCAGATGGGCAGTAGCTTGTATGTAAAGACAATTTTCTTTATGTAATCCCCGGTCCAGTTTTGAGTGTGTCAATCGTCCCTGTTTTTGTTTGTTTGTTTGTTTTTTTTATCCTGTGGGTGTTTGGAAAGGCTTTTAGTGAAATTCAGGAGGAATAATCATTTGTTTTTCACACAAAATCCCTCTCCATTTTATTGCCATTATTGTACTGCTGTTTGTTTTATTTAATTATACGTTTTGATTTACTTTAAAGAGCTTCATAGAATGTATTTTGGCGTTCTGTCGACGACGTCATCGGTGTGCTTGGTGAGATCTTGTCTGTGCGGAGACTTTCTGAGGTGAGGCTTGCTCGGGAGCGCAACTGTGGGAAAAATTATAATTGTGTAGTTTGAAAAGGTCAGAAATCTGTTTGGTTGATAGTTACATTTTGTTTAGTGCTGTTGAAATGTTATTGTTGTTGAAGGGACTGTAGACGGGAATATAATGTAATGTGGACGAGTACTTTTTGGTGGGCTAGCTGGACCTTGAACTAGCTTAACTGCACGGAGCTTCTGTGTGTTTGTGTGTAACGTTACTCCTCTTTTTGTTCTCCCCTCCCCCTCTTGCATTTAGCTAGCTGCGTTGGAGAAGCCTGCTCATTGTGCCACATTTTGTATTTCTGTCCAGACTTTTTGAGAGTACAAATTAACTCTCACACCGCCAGAGAAGTTGTCTGTGCAATCATTCACAACGCAAGTGTCAGACAGTAAAGGCGGGCTACACCAGCAACGACACGTGACGCTAAAAGAATGTGGACTTCACTACGGGTGGGTAGATGCATAATTATTTTTTTTGTGTGTTTTATTTAATTATTTCCCGTGCTGGGGGCCCCTAGTGGCTGGGGCCCGGGGCAGCAGCCCCTCCTGCCCATTGCACAAACGCGGCCCTGACTGCAGCTAGGTTTGCAGTCAACATTGACCTTATTCAAGTAACCTACAAAAAAGACGAATAACGAACATTTACCACATGCAGAATATGGCTTGGAATCCGTTGAGGACAAACGGACAAACGCTTGTGTTTTTGTGTCCAATGTGGACTGGACCAATTTACAAAGAAATTAGTAGGGTGATTTCAGGTAATGTGGGACACTTTTTGGTAGAGGCTCCAGTAGACTTACAAAATAACTGTTAACTTGTTTCGCCCCAGTGGTGTTTCTGTAAATCGTTTTAGGGCTTAGGAAAATGTTCATGTTGGAATGAAATGGGAATACACAATATTATAGAAGCTACACACTTTCAAACATAACATGACCCCCTCTCTCACTCAGGCAGCATTTTCAGTTAATGTGGGACAGCTTGTCTGCTAAAGTGGGACAGTCATTGGCCGGGTTTCCCAGATTCGTTAAGAAGCTCTTAACGCTAAGATCTTCTTAAGAATGTTCTAAGAAGATTCTAGAGCGCCCATAGAATGTTAGCGTTAACCCAGCTAACACATTTACGTTGCCCTTACATTGTCGCAACGTCACGCGATGACCAAACATACGTGTGTATGCATCTGTGCGGCGCCAGTAGGTTGCCGCAACGTAATCTTGTGACGTTGCCAGTTAGTAACCGCGACGTCGTGGCAACGTTATTTTCCAACGTTGCCAGTCGGTAACCGCGACCTCCTAGCAACGTTGTTTTGTGACGTTGCCAGTCCGTAACCACGACCTCCTAGTAACGTAATTTTGTGACGTTGCTAGTCCGTAACTGCGTTGTTAATAATTTACTTATTTATTAAGTAACCTATATTTCATATGCAGACCTCATATGCCCAGAAGGCTACTTGTTTTGGTATAATAGATAGCCAACATTAGGAGGAATCCGGTAAATACCGCCTAAACCTCCATCACCAAATTGACAGGAGACAGCGGGGCCGTTTTGGGGGAGCTTGGCTGTTTGCGTTGTTGTTGGCGCGGGACAGTGCCACTCGAATTCTTCCATAGCAGTATACAAAGCATTAGTAAGACAACATTTGTTGTTTTGACAAATATGTTTCCCCCCACGATCAGAACAACTTAAGTATGCCTTACAATTAGGTATGCCTTACAATGAGTTGGCAATGGCTTGAGTATTATTTTGAGTGTCTTATATTTGCACTTGCCTGGCTGCCAGCTGTTTTCCGGGGCCTCCCATGGGTTCTCCTCCACCAGACCAGAGTTGACACCTAGGGGTATGGCATCTAGTGATGCAAACGTTTTAAGTCATGCTTTTGCTTCAAAGCATAGCCTTTAGGGTTGCCATGGCTCATACAATTATTGTCAGTCATTACTAGGGGTGGAACGGTACACTGAAGTCACGGTTCGGTTCGTACCGCGGTTCAGACATCACGGTTCGATACAATGGGGGGAAAAGCGAAACAAAAATGCAGAAGCAGAGCTCCAGACTAACTACTGTACATGCAAGTCTTAGCTAAATGTATGATGCGCTTGTGGATCAGTCCTCCTACACCACAACACGATAGGCTACTAGCTGAGCAACAGCGCAAACACAGGCAGGGATACAGTAGCAGCAACGCCGGCCCTGGTCCCTTACATATACAACAAAACACGGACGTTGATGGAGCGCGGGTTGTCAGCTGCACACTCCGTTTCACTAACGACTGGACTTCTCGTGCTACCTCACTGTGACTGTTCATTTTGTTGACTGAGTGGGAAATGAAAGCGTCAGTTCTACAGACACGGCCCCTGTATGAGCAGCACACAAGCACTCACCTAGCTGAGAAGCTACAGAAGATTGTGGCAGAGTAGAAACTAGAGAGGCCTGGAAATTTTGAATTTATTGGGTGTATACAACGTCAGCATACGTTAGCAACAACTCATAGATACTACTAATACGCTCTGGATAAAAGCGTCTGCTAGACTAAATGCACGTTCTAGTAAGACAGCAATATCAGCGAACCCTCAGCATTAGTACCGCAGCTAAAAGTCTAGGAAAGTTTAGGCTATTTTTCGCTATACTTACACTACGAACATTCATATTTAGCATTAGCGTTGCATAGGCTACGTCTTTAGTGCTGCTGCTGCTAGCTATCTCTGACTCACTCAGGGCCTTCAACTCTAGATAGAGTAGAGCTCCGTCCTATGTCAGGGATGTCCAATCCTGGTCCTCGAGGGCCACTGTCCTGCATGTTTTAGATGTTTCCCTGACATAGGAGGAGGACCCTTTCAAATGAATGGGTCGTTATCAAGCTCTGTGGAAGCCAGGTAATGACCATTCATTTGAATCAGGTGTGCTGGAGCAGGGAAACATCTAAAACATGCAGGCCAGTGGCCCTCGAGGACCAGGATTGGACACCCCTGACATAGGAGGAGCTCTACTGGTCCCTCAACACCATCTTCCTGAGGACTGTCTGCAGAGTCTCTGAACATCACTAGGAACCCCTTTCAAGCGTAGAACTTGCACTGTCACACTAAAAACAACATGTCAACTACAATGACACCACATACAATTCTTACTTGAGGATTACAGAGTGTGAGAAAGGTGATACATTGGCAATGTTGCACTTAGTAACAGATTGTTATGATATGATTTCCCATATGGCATTACTAAGGATGAGCTGTGTCTCCTGAAATGTAACTCTTGGAACAATCACCTTGTAATGCCATTTACCACTTCATAATAACTTCATAATAACTGGAGCATATATTTGCATTGTGTGTGATTCTACAGTGAAAGCTTTGGTTTGCAATTCATAATTATTTGTTTTTTTTACTCAAGTTATGGTGTCTGTCAAATGACTGTCAATGTTTCATCCATGCCAGTCTAATAGTTTTGTCTCTCTGCCTCAGGAACACACCAGACTGCCTTACCGCTTCTGTGTTCTCCTGCCACGCCACAACTCTGACTCAGCCCAGCTACAGTTCCACGTCTGCCATCCTCACCTTTCCCTCATCAGCTATTCATCACCACCATTGTCTCCACAACCTTAAATACATTTACATTTAGTCATTTAGCAGACGCTCTTATCCAGAGCGACTTACAGTAAGTACAGCAACATTCCCCCCGAAGCAAGTAGGGTGAAGTGCCTTGCCCAAGGACACAACGTCATTTGGCACGGGGAATCGATTGTTGCCGAACTATTAGTGGTGTTTGGGTTGGTATGAACAGAAACTGCTTCTACAAATCCCCAGTGTGGTCAATATTGGTTTGTGTGCATGAATATGAAGGTGTCTGGTTGGATTTCCTTTTCCATGAAGTGGCTGAAGGGATATAATTATAATATTAAGAACTAAAAAGTACCAGCAAAGATATCACACTCAAAATTAATCTGTTAGACCATGCTAGCCACAGGAGTACATTACCTAGCCAGGCTAGTCTAAAAAGTTAAAAGTATGACTTCATTGTTTAACGTTACCCCTGAATCAGCCCCTCATTTTAACGTTAAAATGAGACTGGTACACTATTTCACAGTTCAGCTATTCATTTGAGCTATATGTTTTGTCCATATACAATTACTTAAATCAGCACGCCTACAGTTGCTCCTATGTGATTGACACAGGTAAAAGACTAACTAAAAGCAAAAACCCATTAATTGTACTGGATTGGGCCTTTAAATGTAGTTTACCTCAACCTTATTCATTTTTAGCTATACATTAGTTTTGCTTTAGGCTATTAACTGACGGTTATTTACATTTCATACTTCAAAATAATTATTTACCTGGTCTTCTCGCTGAGCAGCAAGTAGAAGACGTGCTTGAAGATGAAGGCATATAGCCAGGCAGGAGTCTGAGGCCTGTATGAAGGGATGCATCCACTGCCAGCTGTGCTGCTTCAGAGGGGGCTCATTGATGAAAGCTGACCTTCATAAAATGTTGTTTTTCCTGCTATTGCCCTAGTTAATGTGTATACTTGTATGGTACTGACTACCGGAAGTATGACAATTATTAAGGCAGAACTGTGGTGTCTGTTGTGGGATTTGCCTTAAAATGAAAACTTTGAAGTGAATGCCCCCTTAAAAAATATGGTATTATGACCCTTTCGGCGTTCCATACCACATGCGTAAGCCCTGAGCTATGCTACAAGAGAAACCAGCCCATACACAATTCGTTCGAGCCGTGGGAATTCTCAATAACTTTTGTCAGAATTTACTGGTAACCTAGACAGTATGGCACGTATAGCGATATGCTTAATAAGAAATGATTTGCGTCTTCACGACAATGAGGTAAGTGCTACTTGCCGCATTTGCTTTGATCAAGCAGTTGAAACAGTTAAATAACTAACTCTACGTTTCTTCAACGCCGAAGAACGTTTCCATCGCAAAACGTTGCCGTATTTTCCACAAAAACATTGTCTTGTTTTATTTCAGCCCACAGATTGTACCTACAATAATATGTCCAAATGTATTGACATCAAAAGATACATACTTGGTGTTGTGAGTCGTAGTGTAGCAAGGCTCTACGCTAATGTTTTCACCAAGGAGTACATGTGCTCCTAAATGAAAAGATTTAGGAGCACACAAAGAAATTTAGGACAGTGGTTTTTTTATTGTATTCGTTTAGTAAACATAACTTAACACAGGGCCGTCGTTAGACCCTTTTACAGGGGCACGTGCCCAGTATAAATCTGCTGTGCCCCAGTAAAATCTAAAGTTTGAGTTTTAACAAACCGAAAACACAAAGCTTGCATTAACTATAGATGTCCTTGCCAAAACTGATATCAAACTTGCGTCCCTGAACTGTTATATAGTGGGTTAAGCAAGGGAAGTTTATATAGACCAATTATCACCCTACGTCACACAACTGTCAAGCAGGCTCAACTGCGCATGTCGGTTGCAAAAGACGAACTTCTCGCCGGTCTATTACACTTGGTGTCGATCAGGTCATCATATATCTCTGGCCACTGGATTGCAGGGCTTGATATTAACTTTTTGAGGCTCTTGGCCTTTGGACCAATGCATTTACGTTTCACTTGTCTATGCACAAAAGTCACTTGACGCCGATATCCTTAAATAGCCTGACCAAGTGATCGGGCTAAACTAGCCGGGCTAAACTAGCCTGGCTAACGGAGGTCGCTTTCTCAGGCAAATGATGAATGAAACGGGCTCGGTTAAAGAAATCCGAGATGCTGACTGTTCAGCAGGCTCGTATCTACATTAGGCAGTCCTCCCTGACGTTTCTGGTGTAAAATGGAGTGAAATACAACATTGTGCACACTGCCAGTGAGCGAGTCTGACTGAGGCTAACATCAAAACAGTGTAAGGGGACGCAGTCTCACTCAGATTGCCAGTTTAAACAAATCAGAAAAATAATCGGACGAGCTGGCTAAAAGCAGAATTCGCATATCTCTTGAAAGCTGCTCTGCTCGACTTTTTACATAAAACAGTAAAATTATGAATTGTGACATGACGTGAAGACATGGTTGCCGCTCGACTATGCAGTCTGTACCGGGCGACATTCTCACTCAAATTTCAAGACTTTCGTGACCCAAATCAAAATTCTGATACGACAGATCAATGGGTAATCGCTTTCTTTCTTAAAGGCTGTTCTCCTCTACCTTTTTGGCCTTTTTAAATCTAACTATTTGCATTATCCGTGTGGTCCTTTTGCCATTTAAAATGCTATCCTTTCCCGGTTTTCTGCAACCACGTTGCGTGCGCATCCCGAATGTTTACAAAAAAGTAATTGGTCTATAGCCTAATAATGCATTGTGCGCAACAAGCTTGGAAGAAGGGATATGAAAAAGTGCCTGTGCCCCAGGAAAGTTTTGTCTAACAACGCCACTGACTTAACATGTAATGCTAGACAACTAGCAACTTTCACTCTGATAGAACTAGAACAAATAGTTTGAGTTGGGACACTTCCATAGACTTCCATTGTAGTTTAATTGAAGAAGGCAGTAGTAAAGCGTGTCATTTGCATGTTCAGTGTTACGAATCAAGTTAGCTGATTTGAAAATAGTTTTAAAATAGGCCCTACTTGACAATATTGCTGCCTAGTGTTATAAGTTAATGTAATACATAAATGTTAATAAAGTATCAGACATATACACAATACAACACATCAGTAACCAATTGATATTATGTGTCAATATACCGGAAATGGCTGCGTTTCCCAGATTCGTTAAGAAGCTCTTAACGCTAACAGCTTCTTAGGAACGTTCTAAGAGCGTTCTAGAGCGCTCTTAGAACATTCCTAAGAAGCTCTTAGCGTTAAGAGCTTAACAAATCTGGGAAACGCGGCCAATGTCAGTAAACCGAGATGCTGCTACTTTCTGTCCCGTTGAAAACCAAACAGGTTGCCAGCAGTGGTTTTTTTGGCGAGTTATTTGAATCAAGTGATCATGTGTCAGCGAGATCAAAGAATGTCGTAACTCTCTTTTTATATGGCTCTGGCCCATTGGTTGCGAATCGCCGCTCGCACGTCAAAATGCTATGTTCACATCGTGGAGTCGCAACTACGTCACTTGTTTTCCATGTTCGCACATACACATTTTTCGGCGCAAATGCGAGTGAAATGCTCGCACTGTAGAGGCCTGCTGTAGGCTATTGCAAAACATTTGTGGAAATAATTCACAACTCCTGCTCAATGCCGTGATAAAATTGGTGGCTGTTGTGTCATGCGTAGGCTATAAATAATTTGACGACGAAGTAGAGGAACTTGATGTCTTTTACTTGTCTTCTCTCGTTTCTCTTACAATTTAACTCAATCACCTCCAGACACTTGAACGCCCTCTAGTTGTTTAAGATGAAAATGTAACAAGAAACAATATACTGGATACAACAGTGGCACACACGGATGTCTGGAATTATAGATATAGTGTAGTGCCCGTGATGCAACTGGTGATGACAGTTCTTCTGAGTGACTTTGGTACCTATATTTCTCAGATCACATTTGATATTCTCGGTCATCTCTGAAGTACTTGTTCAACCTTATCTATTATTGTCACTTATGCACATAATAAAATCAATTTCTCATTATTTTAAACAAATTGCCAAAGCCCTAGTACAGGGGTCGGCAACAGGTGGCCCGCGGGCCAATTGTGCCCCGCCAGCAATTTTGTTTGGCCCGTCAAAATATTTCCGATAATGCAAAAGAAAAATGCGCGCTCGCATTAATGTCAACTTCTGACTTCAGCTCACATCGAAACCTTGACTAGGTCCGAGTAATCCTATTCTCACTGGATGAGACAGTATTTATGTGTACTAAAGATGACGACCCACCATGTTGGGATGACCAGTGTTTCCCACAGATTAGAAATCTAATTGTGGCGGGGAGGGGGGTTGTCAGACCGGGGGTGGGGGGGGTCGTAATTATTCCTTCGTTAATAATTCGTTACACAGTTAATTTGTTAATAATTTGTTACATTAAATATGAATCCAAAATGATTCACACCTTCACAAATTAACAACAACTAACATATCATTTCTGCATTATGCATGTAGCAACGCTAGTGCTAAACAACTATTTAACTGGTCGGCTCCATGACGCCGAGTAAGTAGCTAGCTCTTGAGACTTCTCACCAAAAGAACGAAGGGGAAACTTTGAGTACTATAAGTCGCTCTGGATAAGAGCGTCTGCTAAATGACTAAATGTAAATGTGAGTAAGGTACCTAGCGAAAAGTAGCCTCAACTTTCCTCGATTTTTAGCTACGGCACTAATGCTGAAGGCTCGCTGATATAGCTGCGGTCTAACTAGAACGGCATAGTATGCATTGTTGCTAACGTGTGCTGACGTTGTGACTGTGTGCATATGTGGGAAAGACGCGTGAGTGACAGAGAGACGGAGGGAGAGCAGGGGAAAGGAAATGCAGCTGAACGAATACGCTGCGTGTTTTAACCTAAATAGCGATAAAAAAGAAAGTTTTACGAAACGCAATGTGTGGCGGCCGGTGTTGATTCTGTGGCGCACCGCCACAAATTAGTCTATGTGTGGGAAACACTGATAAACGTTTGTATTTTTTGTACTTTGTGCAACATTGTTTCCTCTATCTTGATTTTGGCGTGGCGGCCAGCCACAGCAACATTTCTGCCGCCACGGTATCAATAATTAGGCAGTACAAAAGGCCGTCTATCAGCAGTGATTGTTGGAGTGCATGTTGGAGAATAGCACGGACACGTGCTTCACACCGTGAGCGGGCACGCGCTCCACCGTGCGTCCTTGAGAACTGTAAGTTGTATAACTTATGTTGTCAGTTCATTTAAGCCTGTTATTGTATTAGTTTATAGTTCTTGCTAATTTAAATTAAGTGAACTGGTGATTTTCGTTGTTTGTATTCTTCACCTGCTAGCTAAATTGCACGTGGCTGTTGATTTAATAGCGATTGCTGAACGCTCTTGCTCACGTTTGTATTTTAGGTGCATTATTATGCTGAAGTAGTTAAGATAATGTAATTAATAGTGGGTTTATTGTTATTATTTGCTACAGACTGCTTAGCCTGTCAAGATCAAATTAAGCAAACGGTGTACACGGGCTTTAGAGTGGCCTTCCTTAAATTCCCAAAGGTCCAAAGTATCTAACCATGTTGAGTACTTGTCCAAACAATGAATTATAGCCACAATCTTGTTGCTTCATTCTTCCTTCGCCAATTATTTTTATTTCAGTCTCTCACACACTATCGCTCATGGGAGGAGATGTGGTTCGAGTACGTACAAGTGGATAGTCTTAAAATGGCCGCTAGACTCTGCCCTTTTGATTGACACCTTGGTTGACCCAATAGGAGCTTCCATGCCCCGTTGACAACCCTCTAAAGCCAACTAGGTCTGTGCGTCCTGCCCCCCCCCAAACACACTCGTTCTAAACACATTTCTAAACTGGCTTTGACTGGCTCTGAAATGAGCTTGTTAGCCTTGTACCTTAGCGCTAGCTGTAAATGCTGATACCCCATATGCTAGGTATCTGTGGAGCCTTCAAAATAAAAGTATATTGCGCAATATGGTTGACAGAATCAGTGTTCTTTGGGCGCCAATCCTGGGAATCAGAAAGCACTCCAATGTGTTCATGCTTCAGTTTTTGTCTTTCAGTAATACTAATGAGGGATTTAGTTGTTATATATGATGGTTCTCAATACCACCTTTCCTTAGAGATGACAATTATGAAAAAGAATACCTTTTATCCTAAGAATTTGACCTTGGTTACAAAGGGTCATTCTGGAGTTTCCAAAAGGCCCTTTTAGAAAACACCTGGATGTATTTTTATAAAAACGTGTCAAATATGAATATATTGTGGTATTATGTTTGACTTTTGATTTGAATTGGGTAAGGCTTCAAGCTGTGGTCCAATTCTGTCCTCCAGCTAATACCTACCACCTCTAGGCCTCTTCAGGCCTCTGTTTTCACAACAAAATATAGGCTGAAATGGAAACGTTCACTTTCCTTGTGTTCATGCTTCTATTACTCAACACCAGTAGGACTGACAGGGGTCCTGACAACAAGGGAAATAACGTCAGAGTGTCAGCTTTCAAAAGAGACCATTTACATGCATGTACTCCAAATGGTTCAAGAACAGCTTTCAATTGATTTTGGGTATGCTGTTTAGGCGTTTTCAGGCAAATTTAACAGGATTTCTAAAAGGTTTATCGATAGGCTAGGCTACTGACCATTTACAATACGAGCAGCATTTATGCCATTTAGAACATACTTTATGAGTGAAAGGGTATCTTTAAGTTTGTGGATCGCTATGTCCATGCCACAAGAAAATTACCAAGAAGGTTAACGCCTGGTACACACGGGCTGCGAAGCGTCGTGAAGTGCCGCAATCGGCTATGATCGGCTACGACTGAGCTGTTCACACCAGAAGTGCATTTCTCTGCGCCGGTCACCAAGCCTTTTAGCTAATCAGAGCTTTCCTTTTTCACTGACATGGTATATAAACATGGCATAGGCTATATTTAGGAAACGTGTTATTCCAACAGCCGCTCCAACAGCATCCCAACTCCATGTGCTTTTCAACTTCGATTTAACTTTCAAACCTTCAACTTTCAAATTAATTTGATGTCGTCCATCTCCTAGAATTTCTCGCCGATTTTCCACATCCAACTTGGGGGTTCTCTCTCGGTAGACTATGTCTGCACTCGTGTGTGTTGTGTGCAACGTGTGACAACTCGTTTTTCTCAAACAAACAAAACAACTATGGGCATGCTGGCTCAACAGATAAATAAGTTTGTTTTCATTCATTTTTATCAGGGTAACCACATGGAACGGCCGTTCGTTACCAACATTGTGTAGTTAAGTTTTATATAGAGTGAATATTGTACGTAGGCCTCCAAAGTAATATATATATTTTTTTTTTATAAAGTCTACAAGTACAACTTTACAAATGTTCACTGTAGTCTACAATTAATGTTGTAAAATCTTAATAACATGTTTTTTTATTCAAATATGTCAACTATTATGGATGCCTGGGACACACTGGCTGCGAAGTGCTGCTATTAGCTGCAAAGCACCTGGAAGCGCTGCATTTTTTCTTTCTGCGCCCATGTTATCAAATCGGACCTGCCACACGGGCTGCGAAGGGCTGCGAAGCGCCGCGATTGCCTGCAACCTGCAGCAACCATTTCTGCAGCTGGTCGATTTCGCCAACGAAATCGGCTGCAGGATGATAAAATACACCATATTAGTTGATATATTTGAATAAAAAAACATGGTATTAAGATTTTATGACATTAATTGTAGACTACGGTGAACATTTGTAAACTTGTAGACTTTGTAATTATTATTATAAATATTACTTTGGAGGCCTACATACTTTACCAATATTCACCCTATATTAAAACCTAACTACACAATGTTGGTAATGCATGGCCGTTCCATGTGGTTACCCTGATACAGTCATGGGTGTCAGCAGCATTTTGAGAATGGGGGGGACACATTTTGCGGGGGGGTCTGGGGGTTTCTCCCCCAGAATTTTTGCCACTGATTCACTATCCATCTCAACCACCTTTATCAGGAGACATGGAGATGCATTGAGTATTCTTTCATATTGATAATTGAAATAAGCTTAATGTATTGTTGAAATCAGGGGTGTCAAACTCATTTTCACCGAGGGCCACATCAGCATTATGGTTGCCGTCAAAGGGCCAGTTGTAACTACGATGTAACGTCAGTAACGATGTAAAAACATGGTGTTTTTGTTGTAGCTTTTGTGAACATGGGGCCTATTATGCTGCAATTGAAGTCCGCCTTCTAATTCTTGGACAATCTGCTGTTTTTCTTGGAGGATAAATTTGCTGTGTTTGGTGACAAAATGCAAGCGCGCATAGCGCAAGAGCAAAACTTTTTTTGCCCTTCATTTGAACGCAGAATAGCTTTTTGAGCTTTATGTAAAATAAACATTGCCGTTTTCCAATTGGTAAAACCTTGTCTAATGAAGGTGATACTTCATCATTTCTGGCTCCAAATTGTCGACAAGGGAAGCAGAAACATGCTAGCTTGGCTGAGTACTCTAACCAAGGTCGAGAGCGATACCAACTTGGGTTGAATGCCCGAGGACCTTGGCTGAAAATGCACATGGGGTACGTTCGCAGAACCGGCTGCATTGGAGTGCTGTCATTCAAACCATGCTCGCCTTCACCCAGTTAAACTTTGCGTTTAACACTGATGTGCATACACTAGAGGCGGGATGTCGTCACTTTGCCGTAACACAATCGAAATGCATGGTGAGAGATGTCGTTTATGGTCAATGCACGCTGTAAAGCAGCGTAGACTTATTTCAATAGCCCATTAAGCTTCCGCGGGCCACATAAAATGATGTGGCGGGGGGTGTCAAACTTGAGTTTGACACCTGTGGTTTAAATGAAGACTTCTGAGATGTAAATCATGTTATCAGCATATCAAATTCACAATTGGTATAAGTTTAATAGCCTAATAATTATGTAGGCTACATTATAAATGAGCACCTCCCTAACGCATGACTGGACAGTTCAGAAATTGTCAAATGTGTGTTCAAACCTGGAGTCTTTTCCACAGATCACACCTTAGGATGCAAGCTTTCAGAAACTACATGGTGGTTTAATCAGTTTCCCTAAATGGCACAGCACAAACAAGTATCAGCCATATACTCTATTTACCAATACCCAATTTATTATGCATGGGTAGCATACTAATATGGAGAGAAGGACGTGTCTCTTGTCTCATTAGATAACATCCTGAAGGTATACTGTAAGCTTTCAGATGATATATGGTAGGGCTGGGCGGTATGACGGTATATACCGTGCGACGGTAGAAATGTGTCTACCGGGAGAGATTTGGCTATACTGTTTCAACCGCGGTATACTTTATACTATATTTTTGTATTACACGTGTCAATTAAATGTCTGGTTGTTGTATTGTATATAAGCCATCATATAAATCGCATTCTTGCGATATTTAGAATTGTAGTTTAACTTCTATTTGATTTGCTATTTTCGTTTGACCTGAAGCACATTTGCGTTGGTCTGACGGAATTTTCGATGTGGAGTGTATTTTGTCTAAGCGGACCACATTCATGCCGATGCTAATTACTTAACATCACTGTGTCCAATCCCGACCGGTTTTTAGCTAACATTCTGATAAAATGCCACTTCAAATATTGATAAATATGATTGTATCACGTTTTCAGCTGATTTACTGATTTCACGTTAAACTTTAACTTCTTACCTTGCGAACTAAATATTGTTAAAAAAAAATTAGTTAGCTTATCCTTTACTAGAGCCGGTAAAAAGACCCTGGCGCCGGTAAATTAGCCGTGCGCTACCCTTGTCCAAACCCGACCGCACTTATACTCGTAGTAAACACTCGCTGCTGCTGTTTTTTGGGGATATTAACTTGATCCAGGGTCACCAAACTGACCATAATGCTGTCAATATATACGGGGACAATAAGGTATCACGCTTCAACATCTCCAAACTTTGCGATAAAATCAGAATTTGACTGTTTACCACCACCTGCTGGATGTTTTGTTGAACTCTTCTCATGTCAGAGTAAAAAGCGTCGCCCGAGCGTCGCCCGAGTGGTCTTTCGGCTTTCTCTCATCAATGTAACTTTCCTAAATTATTTAGACATGTAAATGTCCATATATGTTTATGAAATTTGACACATAGATTGTTTGGTATGCCTAAAATAATATTACTTACACTTTGCTAGCGATTGCAAAAGAAAATGGTGGCAAAAAGACCGGAAACTAGGTGTCCAAACACCGTTCGGGTTTGGACAATAGTAGTTTACAGCGGTCGGGATTGGACACAGTGACGCTATATATTTGATGTCCCATTCTGCAGGTAGCCAATTCGATTTGTTGTTCAAGTTTTATGTCTCGCGCTGTAAAATTATTCTTGTAAAATTACACTGGTGGCGTTGCTAGCATTCTTGATCTAGGACAGGGTCGGCAACCCAAAATGTTGAAAGAGCCATATTGGACCAAAAAAAACAAAAACAATTCCGTCTGGAGCCGCAAACAAATTTAAAAGCCTAATATAAGCCTTATAAGGAAGGCAACACATGCTCTAAGTGTCTATATTAGCTATATTAGCCTATTATCAAAATGATAAGTAGGCTACAAATACATAATGAGCATTCATTAAAAAAGCTAGCTAGCTTCCGTTACCTAGCATCCTAGCATAACACTCGTAGCAATGCTACTTCCTGCTAGTGTTACTTGTTAGCCTCCTCATTGTAAAATTTGAAGACATATGATAAAGTTTCCATAGTCGATAAGATAGATAGGTACTTTATTAACCCCCGAACGCAAATTATTGTGTCTAGGTAGATAGCTAGAAAGCTCACGCAGTCCAGAAAATCTTTAATCGATAAGTTGGATATTGTAGCTACAGTACTGTACAGTTTGAGTCTTATGTTTTTAACTCAAGTGTTGTCTCATGTGAGGCAGTTGTTTTTGTTTGTAATAAATAAATAATAGAGTGTGATGATGTAAGGTATGGTTATTTTGTACCATTTCTTAATTGAATTTACAGAACAATTACTATACCGTGATACATACCGTAACCGTGATATAAAATTACTCATACGAATACGTTCAATACGAATAGAAGAATTTGGCCATATCGCCCACCCCTAATATATGGTTTTAATGGTTGAATCTGTTTTGCCTTCATGTTACAGACTAACATGTAGCAATGAAAGTATGCATGTTGCCAAAATTACAACGTTGAGCAAATGTGGAAGACATTTCTGAAATAAAGGGTTTAAAAATGTTTTATTTATTTATTATATCGTTAGAAAAACTAGCATGTTAGCTAGCGTTAACTCCAGATTAGCTCACGGTTGTTATGGCAATAAAAAGCCATAGCTACTTGGAAAAAAACATCCTTGTCATCGCTTTCTGCCCGAAACGGGTCTGAACACGGCCAAAAGCACAACAAATGTCAGACCCAGATTAAGAAATCAACAAATGCTGTTCACTTGTTATGGGTATATAAAGTATGGTATTGCCTAGTCCTATTTGTAGGCCTGCTTACCTAGCTACAATCATAATGTTTGCAGAAGGATCTTTGTGGCTTAATGCTATTATATTCAGAGAATGTCTCATAAGGGCCACTGAAAGGAAAACTTGGGCAACTCTAACTTACTTTCCTCTTCCTTATGTCCATCTCGTCTGTGGAAAAGTAGATGTCTGAAGTGCTAGCTGCAAGTGCGATGCTTTGATCAAAGAGTATGGGAGTTGAACCTGCGTGCATGATGAGGCTGTTTGTGTAGGAAACCAGGAAAGCAGATTCTATTGCTATGGTATTCCCCCTACTGATAAAGTGGAAGGATTTGATCGTGACCCCCCCAAGTTATATTGTGGCAACGCCCATGGCCCTAGGCAAGATTTATCACCAGCACCCCCCCCCCCCCCCCGGCCCCGTTGAGCCAGCATGCCCGTAGTTGTTTTGTTTGTTTGAGAGAAACGAGTTGTCACGCGTTGCACACGAGTCAGACATAGCCTACTGAGAGAGAACCCCCAAGTTGATTTTGAGAATCAGCGAGAAATTCAAGGAGATGGACAACATCAAATTAATTCTCAAAGTTGAAAAGCACAGGCAGTTGTATGACCTCCCAACTAGCATCAATTTTACAAGGACAACCTAGTGGAGGATCAATGCTGGGATGCTATTGGGGCGGCTGTTGGAATAACACTTTTTGTAAATATAGCCAATGCCATGTTAATGTACCATGTTAGCGTTACATGTGAAAAAACAAATCTCAGAGGAGCTGAAAGACTTGGTGAGAGAAATGCATGTCTGGTCTGAAGAGCCTTGAGCCAGTCGTAGTCGATCGTGACGCTTCCAGGCGCTTCGCAGCCAGTGTGTCCCAGGCGTCAAGTGGGAGGAATAGTGCCCAGGTCTGTGATGCAGCTGGTGACTATAATGTCGTATTACATTTACAATGTGCAGGCAGTTTAAAACTCAGTAAACACATTCATTTCTGTAACAAAATTCACTGATCTATATTGAAAGTATCCACTTTATATTGTTATTCTGGTTAGCAAGCCAGCATTTCATCCATAAATAAGTTGTCCATTGTGCAAGTTCTCCCACTGAAAAAGATGAGAGAGGCCTGTAATTTTCATCTTAGGTATACCTCAACTATATTTTTTATGAATTAATTCCTCTGTGAAATAAGTATTTGGTCACCTACAAACAAGCAAGAATTCTGGCTCTCTCAGACCTGTAATTTCTTCTTTAAAAGGCTCCTCTGTCCTCCACTCGTTACCTGTATTAATGGCTCCTGTTTGAACTCGTTATCAGTATAAAAGACACCTATCAACAACCTCAAACAGTCACACTCCAAACTCTACTATGGTCAAGACCAAAGAGCTGTCAAAGGACACCAGGAACAAAATTGTAGACCTGGACCAGGCTGGGAAGACTGAATCTGCAATAGGTAAGCAGCTTGGTGTGAAAAAAATCAACTGTGGGAGCAATTATTAGAAAATGGAAGACCTACAAGACCACTGATAGTCTCCCTCGATCTGGTGCTCCACGCAAGATATCACCCCGTGGGGTCAAAATGATCACAAAAACGGTGAACAAAAATCCCAGAACCACGCAGGGGGACCTAGTGAATGACCTGCAGAGAGCTGGGACCAACGTAACAAAGGCTACCATCAGTAACACACTACGCCGCCAGGGACTCAAATCCTGCAGTGCCAGACGTGTCCCCCTGCTTAAGCCAGTACATGTCCGGGCCCGTCTGAAGTTTGCTAGAGAGCATTTGGATGATCCAGAAGAGGATTGGGAGAATGTCATATGGTCAGATGAAACCAAAATCGAATTTTTTGATAAAAACTCAACTCGTCGTGTTTGGAGGAGAAAGAATGCCGAATTGCAGCCAAAGAACACCATACCTACTGTGAAGCATGGGGGTGGAAACATCATCTTTCGACTGCCTCCAAAATGATAAGCCTGTATCTCTGTGCTCATCTTGCATGCATAGTTCTCTGAGAAATCAATGTGAAGAACCGGTTCAGAGTCAGTGAGATTTTGTTTTGTATCGAAACTGCTCTGTTTGGTGTGTAGGGCTGTTTTGGCAGCCCCTTTGTCACTGGTCACCCAGACACTCGTCTGGGACAGTCGTTGGTTTGTGTGGATGAGTATTGGGTATTGTGGATCAGTATGTACCTTTGTGTGTTTTATAGAGTTGGTGGTAAATGTTCTAGGTTTTAGCCAAACTCACAATGGTTCCTGACCTGTAAATGTAGATTGGTATAACTTGTATTTGATTTTATTATTGCTGTTTAATTTCCGTTTTGTTTATTTTAGGTTATTTACTAGCTAGACTAGCACAATATGCAGCTAGCACAGAAGAAAGTTAGAGCTAACTTAGGTTACGTACTGTAGCTAGCTAAAGTGACGAGACTGAATTTAACACACCAGCAACACCGACAACCTCGGCAACCCTGCGCCAGGTATAAATCTTTTGTTAACATCTCTTTAATCGTATAGAGGAGTATAAAACAAGACTGTGTGTAGACACACATACGATGAGTTGCTCTTCCATCTTGAAATTGTCAAACCTAGAAATGTTTACTATGAACAACAGTTGCTACGTTACAAGAAACCAACCCGATTGGCCAACGCTAGCGTTTTCACGCTCCTCATTTACATAAAGTTGAGAAAATCAACTTTGGACGCCCCGCTCGCCTTACCACAATGCCCTACGCGAGCGTCGACGCCTCGCTCGCCTTCCCACAATGCCCTTCGCGAGCGTCAACGCCTGGTTTCATTGAAAATGAATTGGAAGCCGACGCCCTGCTCTGCCCGCCCCGTTGCATTGTGAACGCACCGTTAGCCGAGCCTGCCACTATCAGCCAATAAAAAAAAGGGTCTATACAATAGGCAATCGGTAAATAGCACCATTGTATCTGGGTAAGATTTAATGCAACAACCAATGGAAAAAAAGCATATCCTGTAATTTTTCGTGATTCTGCTACGTCCTCCGAAGGTTTTGTTCACCTACAAAGCAAACCGCTGGAGCTCGAGCATCACTTTGAGCACAGTCATGATCTCCTGTTTTAATGTTACAACAAATTCACAACTTGTTTGACACAAACAAAGACAACTTGACTGCTGTTAAAAAATGTTTCCCAGATAATTAGCATCAGTTTTTCACGAGTCTCTTAACCAACAGTTTAACAGCCTTTTCACTGACAACACCTGCTCAGAACAAGTAGTTCATAGATGTAGCCGGTGTGTATCGGTGAAACTCACTCCTCAGGTAAGTAACAGGCCACCCGCATCAACGGGTATCTAGCTTTTCGTTGGCGTAGTTGGTAGTGGTGGCGCTTGGGATATCAGAGGTGTCAGGGTCGAACCCAGTGCGGGACGTAAATAGGCCCTATATCTCTGACTTTTAAATAATGTCATATTTTATTATTAAATCCTGGCCATGGATGCATTAATCATTGCTGCCTTTCAAAGATGTCAGGTAAAAAGCAATTAATTCATTAATTTGGGGGGGGGGGAGAATGTCACTCTTGCCTGTCTTCAAAACTTGAGAGCCCTGCAAAGATCTGGACAAACATGCATCATGAATTGTAGATTTACATGTAACACGGGTTATATATTCTAATGAAACAGTCAGGAACATGAAATAAAGCGTTAGCCCCATTGCCAATAAACTAAATCATCACACATGATGTTTACATGCCCATAGTCTAGGTGTTTTCGCCAACAAGCTGTTCTTGCATTCCTTGCAAATCAGCGTTAATAAAAAGCAGATGAGCTATAGTCTAGCTAACATTAGGTGCGTTCGACACGGGCTGACTTCATGCAGCGCTGCAGGCGGCTGACTTGAAACAGTGAATTCTGGTTAGACTTTTTGTCCGACTTGAGACGGCGCCGAGTCTAGGTCACTGTGACATAGCCATCAAAGTATCGTGTGATCGATTCGAGAACTTCCGGCTGTGTAGCCGAGCGCATTTTCTCAAGAGCAACTGCACGGGTTCTAATGACGACACAGCTATTTCATGATTGGCCAGACTCTTCGACAACTTTGAAGTGTGTTTTGTAATTATTCTGACACCTTCAGTTTAGCCAACGCTCCAATCCGGACCAAACAGTTTAATTGAATAAAAAATGTGTTGAAGAAAGGGTTTTAGTCCGCCTCTTCACTAACCGAAAGACTAAGTTTAATTATAAATGAAGTAAAGTAAGCAAACAGCGCTTGATCGGCCATGACTGACGTCAACGCAGCAAACCACAAGAAGCTGGAATGTCCGACTTAACAGAGCCATTTTCAACTCCTAACCGACTGCAAGCGGCTACTCTCGCCGGTCGTTGCATGCAGCCGCAGTCCATGTCAAACGCACCTATTGACTCGACGGGCATGGCTGATGTTTGTCTCTACCGTAGCTGTAGCGTAGAAGATCCCTGTGCAGTACGACCCTCAATTACACATTTGCTCGAACCATTTCACCAAGGACGGCGTCGGTTTTGAAAACCTGGGACAATGTAAAGCAGAATTTGCTTCGAAGCTTTGCTGAGAACCTTATGTTCATCACAACCGCAAGCTGTGGTGATTTTGACGGTTATTAGTTATTAGCAATGCTAACGTATCCTGTAGCACCTGCCTTTCTCCAGTTCTTTCAAATAGATAATCTAGACAGGCGTTAGCAATAGTCTAGACTGCTATTCGTTTTCTGGCAATTTTTTCGGAAGCTTCCCTTTTAATGCCGAATACAGCTAGTCTAGCTAGAGTCATTTGTTAAGTAATTATGTTGATGTGTTTAGACACGTATTTAGCATTCTACCTATGCTAGATACAGGAGACGTTAGCATTGCTAATAGGCTAACTGTTAGCGACAAAATCATACTTACAGCTTGCGTTTGTGATGGAACAGCACCCCTTTTCAGCAACAGCGGCTTAACAAATCCTTCTTTAAATTGTCCAAGGTTTTCATTCAAAACTGTCCTCGGTGAAATGGTTTGAGCAAATGTGTAATTGAGGGTCGAACTGCACAGATCTTCTCATGTAGACGAACATGACACAGCCCATTGAGTGTTTGGTTCCTTAGGAAGACTCTGAAAAGTGTCAGCATTCCCTGTACATTCTGGAACATTGCTTTTATTCCCGTAGTCCAGTTTCAATATGCTAAAAAAAAAACGTTCTTCTTTGTAATTCTGTGGAAGTACAAAAAGCAGCGCCCAGCAAAGGGGCGTGACAAAGATACAGGCCAGAACCAAAAAAGGGTGGAGCCCCGTTGGGACGTCGCAGCGGGGGGATTTTTCAAGAACTACAGTTTCACAGCAAAAAAATTTAATTGTGAGATTTACATAGGAAACAGGTGTTTGAAGTTCACTGTATGTCCATTTTATCCACTGAACTGTCATTTTTCAATAGTGACAAGGTAAATTTGTGCCGCAATCAATTGCCCCTTTAAAAGGCCATTAAAAGTCTTAAATTTAAGACACCCTGAGTGGGGTCCGTGGACCCCTAGGGGTCCGCAAGCCATAGCCAGGGGGTCCGCCAAATAATTTGCCATAAATTATACAATTTTAGAATTGTGGTGTATCATTAAAAAGTGAAAAGAACATATAATAATCAACAGATGGCTGACCATTCCACCAATAAAATAAGCATATTGTGTCCATTTAAGAGCACAAAGGCAGGGCTCTACAGTGTGCCCATGAGTGCAAGCATGGAAAAGTATTTGGGCACACGGGAGCAAGTGAGTTTTAACCATAGACATACAGACTATGTTTTTAACATATTGCAGCTGTCAGTTACGTGAAAAGAAATGATAAAACCCGAAAATGCTCAAACCATTACTTGCAACGGGAAACATCATTTTTTTTCTGAGATTTCAACTAGGTAATTATTGCGACTCGGATAAACCTCATAGGCTGCGTTCTGAGAGAACCTATTGAATCTGTCCTGCGTTGTAACAGCCTGGCTAGCGTTCAAGCTAGCTAACCTTCACCCTCAGTGTAAAAAATCAAACTACTCTTATCTTCCAAATAAAAGTACCCCCCGGAATAAAAGTACCCTCTGGAAAATTGCCAAATCAGCACCCAAACTGTGTCCATATGCGATCAAAATGTGTTCCTATCAGTGTAAGTGCGCATCTTTTACTGTCACTTGCAGGAATCAGGAATAGAAATGGACAGCAAATATAGCTGCATGCAGCGATGCGGGTTCCTCCACAAAATGGCAAAATATTATAAAAATGTAAATTGTAGAAGGTCAAGAGTTGGACAACGAGAGCAAAACGACTATGTTGGGCCAACTACAATAGGCTGAATGGGGATTTGAACTCATGAGCATAAGGTTACAAGGCAGCCTCTCTATCCTCTCTGCTACACACCAACTGTTGAGAATGGATAAGTAGAAAGGGCCTACTTTTAGCTTTGGTCAGCTTTGGGACAAAGTTTAAGAAACGGTTGACATTTCAAAGTGGAATTGCATGAAATTGCGCATGGTATTTCATAATGATGTCATCCTGTTTAACTAAACAGATATTCAAATTTAAGACAGGCTTAAAGACTGCGGCTGGATTCAAACCTACAACCTTATACTTTGCAGGTCACTGTCCCAGTCCATTGAGCTCTTCTCAGTATTGAATATAGTCATGTTCAGTTACTGTATAAAAGTACGCTGTTTTTTCTGTGGTAAGAGTTGTTAGATTCAGCCAAAGTTTAAACTACTCAAATTCAATCATATTTTTAATTGTTGAGGGTTCTTCAGATTTATGTCATCTTGAACCCAATAAGGTTTGAAAACCATCAGTCAAAATGATATTTGATTTATTGACACAAAGATATTGGGGCAATGTGGACATTTACATAAATACACCCCTTTCAGACATTTTGTATAACATTTCTCATTCCATTTCACCCTATATAGAAACACACCTGCCCGCACACTGTCCCCCAATCCATGGCGTTTACGGGGGGGGTAGGTTAATGTGTCTTTTCCGTATATTAAAGCAATAAATGTAATGGCAATAAATGTAACATATTTTGGGCGACATTAAAATAAGAAAATCAAGACACATTTACGTTTTGGCATGGCTGCAGATGTCATGTGCTATTGTAAATAATGCAACTGAGGCGCAAGGTGCTCAGTGTTGCCAGATTGGAAATGGTTAAGTATCGTACCAAAGGCTCAAAATGATCGTATTTGGAGGATAATTATCGTGCATCAGGCAACACTGAGAAGGCGGTCGACCAATGACAGTTTTCTCTACAGTCAGCTCACGCAACAAGGTGGAACGTAAGAGAGATGCACTTTCCAAAACTTGCAAGGGCCTAATAATAGTTTGTGAAAGACCCAGAGAAACACAAATATCCGACGAGACAAAATCCTGGACGTTTTTGGAATCCCTGCCGGACGCCTTTTTTAGGTCTCGAAAAGAGGACATGTCCGGGTAAAAGAGGACGTCTGGTCACCCTAGTTTACCTCTCTCCCAGCACAAGACAAGCCAAAGCAGAAATGCTGTAGCATGAATTTAGACGTCGACCAAAATTTACCTCCCACAATCAAAGCACATTGCTCGCAACACTGTTTCCAGAATTTCTCAAAGATGGCTTAGACCGCTTTTCAGAACCACAGTCATCTTACAATGAAGAATAGCCTCATTGGCAAAAGGTCTATGGCACAGCCCATGATGATCTCCTAGCCAACATAAATGTATGAAGGCCAACTCTCATTTCCCATTAAACCACGCAATATGCACTCTCAGGGTGACCAACAAGATTATTTTAACTAACAAACAACAATATTACAAACATCTAACTGAACGAACGCAACAACTGAAATCCCTTGCATAGCTGTTGTAACCAAACTATTTACCACAAGTCTTGGCGTTTTTTGACATGCCGTACTGCATGCTGGGTACCCAAGAGCGCTGACGCTGATGATCTAGCTGTGCTCCGACTGTGTGATATGACGAGATGCTACTGACGCGCTAAGATCCCGGCGTCTCCTGAAATGTAACGCGTCTTTCTGCCTTGAAGCTGTGTGTGCATCATCATCAAGACCCCATGTATATGTCAAGATAACATCCAAGCTAACAATTTCGCCAAATCTGATTAGGGGTGTCACGATACCAAAAATTCAGTAGTCGGTGCCAATACCATTAAAATAACACGATTCTCAATGCCAATTTCGATACCATGGTAAAAAAAAAAAGAGGATTGTCTAAGATTCCATGTAGGCTACTTGAACCATGAACTTCTTTAAAATATTTGAAAAATAGCAAAATATCCAACAAAGACATACAAAACATGTGCAATAGAGCATAGCACAACATAATAAAGTGCAATTAAGCCATTCAGCTAACAAGATGAACATGACATGAGTTTACCTTCTAAGCTATGGGCTAACGTTAAAACTACAGCTAACCTAAACTATGTACATAAGCCATTGTAACACACGTGCCCACCATCTCAAACATCATGTAACGTGTATTTTAGTATGACAGATTAAATAAACAGAAAAAGAGCATTCTTTGGATGTATTCAGAATTTTGCCGCGACTTCAACGAACATTGATTTATTTTGTATGATGCCAGATGTTAGCATCGGTGCTGCGCCTCTTCTGGAACTGAATCAGAACTTGGCTTGAATTCTTTAAACAAATCCAGATGACGATCTTTCAGGTGCTTAGCTAAATTGGAAGTATTCCCCCTTGGTCTGAAGACTGCGGTAGCATTTTGTGCATAATGGCTTCTGCGGATTAATTATAACGCCACGGTCATCTGCCTCAAACGCAAACTACTTTTTTTGCCTTTCTTGTCAACAAGTCTAAGCGGGGCGATCGCTAAAGCAGCAGTTGTTATCTTGTTTTTCTTAATGTAAACGTCGACTGGAACACTCCTGAAGGCGCAGCACCGATGCTAACATCTGGCATCGGCGCTCACGGTACTTACGGTGCTTAAAAAAAATTGGCATCGTCGGTGTTTTGTTATTTTAGCATCGGAAGGTACCGTAAGTATCGGTTCTCGTGACATCCCTAAATCTGACTGCAGCTTTGTATACCATATATACTGTGTTATGGTTGTTTGAGTTAAACAACTTGCTTAATGAATTGAATGGCTGTTAAATGTCAAATCCAACTATACATTTATAAAAGAGAGAGTTCCAATCAAATCTGAATTATTTTTAAACCTAGAGGTTTAAAAGACAACCTTTGCCTAAACTGACATGCACCAACTCAGAGAACTGAGTTTCAACATCCATTTACACATTTAGTCTCTATTTTTTACTCTACTCTTAACGCATAACTATGTTTAACTTAATGTCTGCGCCTCTCTGTCACCAACTGTGTCTGGAGTGGGGGGTGGGGGCTTCACAGGGTGTCTACAGGTGTAAACAAGTTACATTTAAGACTTTTTAAGACCTTTTAATACCCCTTCCAATTGAAATTAAAGACCACATTTATGATGGAAATACAGATCAAAAGTGGAAATATACAGTAATCTTCCCAAACACTGGTGTCTGTTCAATATGAACAGTATGGTAAAATGACAACAATTGGTTGAGTTTAAGTACATTGACTAAATGTGTGTAATGCGAAAGGATAACACAAAAATTGAATTGCTGTCCTAAATTATATTTATTACACAATGGTGGAGCAGAAACTAGCAATTCCATTAATCCCATAGAAACAAAGGCAAATGTGTGATATGTACTGATGTGGAGCACAAATCATCCAAGAAGCAGTACTTCTCTTAAATGTGTTTTTTATTCAGATGACTAATCATTGGATTCAGGTCAAAAGTCTATAACTTGAACTGGTTTAATTACTTAAGACACTAAAAGTCAGCAAATTGGCATGCTGGGACATGGAAAGGATAAAAACTTTCATCAAAGTAAAAAATGCTGGTTTGTCCTTTTTCATCAATATCCTCAAATAAGCATTCTGCAGAGCTACTGTGTCTGTGGGGTGACTGTCTGTCTCTGGAGGGGCGAGCAGGGCCTGCAGGCGGGGGCGAGCAGGGCCTGCAGGCGGGGGCGAGCAGGGCCTGCAGGCGGGGGCGAGCAGGGCCTGCAGGCGGGGGCGAGCAGGGCCTGCAGGCGGGGGCGAGCAGGGCCTGCAGGCGGGGGCGAGCAGGGCCTGCAGGCGGGGGCGAGCAGGGCCTGCAGGCGGGGGCGAGCAGGGCCTGCAGGCGGGCAGTCAGGGCAGGCCAGCTGGATGAAGCTGTCCTGGTGTCTGGGCTGAAGAGAAGCTGTCCTGATTCAGATTCTGTCCAGCTAGAGGGGGTTAGTCCAGCAAGGGATCAGTGTTTCTCTCAGCATCCTCCGTTGAACTCTGTTGAGCAGGCCTCTGCATGACCCTCCAGACCTGTAAAAGTGAAGAAAGGATTCATGTCAGTTGTGAAAAATGAAGCTTTTTACATCTACACTTGACAAACTACAGTTTTGACTGTGAAATGCAGTGGCATTACTTGAGCTTGAATCCAAATGTGTTGAACTGATGCCATGCAAAGTCACTCAAAACATTTGGCTCGATTCCAGGCTCTGGCAAGAGTATTTAGCTCTAAACTGGTCAATATACACATCTGACCAAAGACCAGCTCGAACTTTGCCTGTAAACAGTGATTCTGACTGTCAGAGACCTTTAAATAGGCTGACCGAGTGAAACTAGCCTGGCTAACGTAGGTCGCTTTCTCAGGAAATGACAAATGAAATAGGCTTGTTTTGAAAGATACTATATACTGGCTTGTTTTGAAAGATACTATATACTGGCTATCTTCAGTAGACTCTTGTCTACAAAAAGCAGCCCTCCCTGACGTTTTAGGACTAGAATTTAGTGAATTACAATATCGTTTACACACTGCCAGTGAGTGAGCGAGCCGAGTCTGTCATTGAGGCTAAGTCAAAACGATGTACCCTCGGGACGCTATCTCACTCCACTTGCAAGTTTTACACAAATCACAAAAATAATCGGAGCATCTGGCTACAAGCACAATTCCTACATCTCCTAAAGGCTTCCCTCCTCGAGGTTTGGTAACAAACACATTTTTGGTGTCGACCGAACTGTGAAATGGTGAACTTATGAACATGATGCGACCAAAACATGGCTAAGCTTATGCGGTCTCCCTGGCGCATAGGCTTATTACAAAGACTTTCACGAGCCAAATACAAATTCTGAGCCGACAGGTCAGTGGGGAATTGCTTGTTCTCCTAAAAGTTGCCCTCCTCTACCTTTTTGATGAATTCGCCGAGATGCTACATGATTCAGAAATTGCACAGAGAAAAGCTAGCTACTTTTCAAGTTCGGTTTTCCGTCACTTCAAACTCACGATCTAAAGATCTCAAAGTACTCAAACCTTCACCATAATTCAAGAGTAGTGTACTTTCACGAACCCAATCATTGATTCTAGCTTAAAATGTGTAAAATAGGACTTACCGAACGTGGCTGCCTCCAACACGGCTGTCAGGCAATTCCAGTTGAAAACAACAATGGCCGCCGAAAAAGAATTTATATTCGTAAGGCGAGCTGCGATTGGAAGCGAAATGAGGGTGAGGGTGGGGCTTGGTCAGCACACCATTTCCAGAAAGGATGTGTGTGCGTCTCGCCAAGCTCGTGCGTGTGTCAGTGGGTTGACCACCTGTTCCTCTTTGCGCTGTATAGCACAGCATTTTCAATATACGACGTGCGGAACAAGGGGTGAAAATGCTGTGCGACACAACGCAAAGCAGGACAGGTGGTCACCCTAGTGTCAAGGGGCAGGATGAGTCTGAGAATTTGGAGCGCGCGCACTGTGGAGCAATTCAATTGAATTCAATCATATATTGACATACCAAGGTGAAATTGTTTATGGTACTAGAGATTGATGTCGTCTTGAACCCTATTAGGTTTGAAAAATAATCAGTCAAAATTATGTTTGATTTATTAACAAAAAAAATATTGAGGCAATTTGTACATTTACATAAATACACTTCTTTCAGCCATTTTGTATTGCATCTCTTATTCCATGTCACCCTATGTAAAGACATGTATTCTACGCATCTGTAACTAATTTCAAGTCGATTGGGTCTATGGTTTATGAGTAGAAGGGTTTTGAAGGTTGTACCAAATTTGGACAGTACAAGAAAATTCATAAGTCTGACAATATGGGTCCCTGAGGCTTTTTTGTTCCCCATGAGAAATAAGGCATGTAGACCAATTTTCAGGCATTTTGGAGTAATGGGGCGCTGGGGAAATCACGTAGACTTTGGGCGTGTTTTATAGCGCCACCTATGGGCGCACATGGGCCACTAGCCATCTGGGAGTAATGAGTGACCTGTTGTATCATTGGGCCAAATTGGGAACAATCGGGTCCAGGACTTTTTGAGCTATTGGGCCATTTAGCAGAGAAATATAACAATAAGAATAATAAGAATACTAACAAAAACAATAGGTTTCCTCCTACCGGAGGAACCCTAAATATACCATTGCTAGGAAAAAACTTCAACACTTGTAGTTTGGAAATACATAATCATTATTAGAAATTTTCAAAAAAGAGGCTGTTACAAATATATGGTAGTACTTTTCCTCAAAAACTTACAGTCAACATGACTGCAACATAACATGAAAACCACTGGACATACTTAGTTATTACAAAGTAAAAAAAGAGTCTGTCTAGTTACAAACATACGTGTACTAGTATTATCACTTTTCCTTAAACAGCTTACAGTCAACATGACAACCACTACCAAATAAAGCATTGCTAGGAAAATACTTCAATGCCTGTAGCTTGGAAATACATAGTTACAAATCTGTCAAATAACAAACATGCCATGACTACTGGTATACGGTACCTCAACAAACTTATAGTAGACACGACTGCCGCGCAGCACAATTGCAGGTGCTGTGATATTTCTAATGACATCATCTCGCAGCACCTCATATTCCGCGTTTTGTGCGGCATAGTCTACAATCCTGAACTTGAGCCAGTACTAGTTACACCTTCAAAGTATCTATTGTACTTGAGTTTGCAAAATATAAAAAAGTAAATGCCCTGGGATTTTTATTTGACGATGAGAGGCTCGTTGTCTATAGGTTGTGACTGTCATGCTGGTGTGCTGAATGGGAACCGTTATGTGAGTGTACAGTAGCTAGAGCTAACATCAGAGCCATAATGAGGCTCTGGCTAACATTTACTAGCTTGCACTGACAACCAGTTGGTAGCTGATGTCATTGGCTAATGTAAACTATTTGCCAGTAGCTAGTTGGCTAAAGAAGGTAGCTAACGTTTTCACATCAGAGTTCAAATTTATCTTCCCTTCCGAAAAAAAATGCATGGAATTTTCACAAATTGTCTCGATTTTCCTCAAAAAAGTTTTGGGGGATTTTTTTTTTGTTTGATACCTCTAAATGTGCTGAAAACTGTCTGTCAGCTGTAAAAAGATCAAGACCAAGGAGGAGGGGGGAGGGGCTACATAATAATTTGCATGAATGTACCAGGGTCCCTGGCCCCAAAAGGTTTGAGAACCCCTGACGTAGGCGACACAGATTCATGGAATTGTAGCACAGTGTCTGTGATGCAGTCGGTGATGCCAGTTTTCATTGGCTTTGGTTCCTACATTTCTCAGATCAGAAATTGTCACAAGTACTTAGTCAACCTTGTAAATAGTTACTTTCACATCATAAAAGCAATTTCGCATTATTTTAAACAAATTGCCAGTGCTCTGGTACATTCATGCAAATTATTATTTAGCCTACAATTGTATGCTATTTCCTACATTATCAGTTGCTTAAGTCATGTTGACCAAAATGCATTATTTTGGTTCTCTGTTAAATTGTCTTACCACCACAAACATCTGAACAATTAGTTCATAACAGAAGACATATGCACAATGGTTGAGCCAATTTTCATAATTGTAGGCATAATTCACCATTCAGCGCTGCCTGTACAGTTAAGGGGTGTTTGCTGTGTTTACATTAACATTTGCATTTTTATCTTTTGTGCTATGCAGTGCTGTAAAATAGTCTTGTATTATCTGTATCACGTCTACATTTACATCATGTTAAAGCATATTTTTTTATAACTTGGAACATAAATGAGATGAATGCCATTGTTTTTTCTACACATTAATTGTTATAGCGGGACAAGTTATCCCTTACTTCTCAGCGAGAAATGGTTGACATGCGCGAGTCTCACGGCAAATGCGTGCGATTTGCGAGCCCTGTGACAAAGTTGCCGCATAGTAACATGATTTGCTACGTTTTAACTGCTACTTTTAGCATAGAGCTATACAGTTTTGAGAACTCTGAAATACTGAGTAGTTAGAGCATACTATTAGTTTTTCCTCCATTGCATGAGTCACTTTTGGTTACATCACAAAGGTCACAACTGTAACTCATTGGTTACATTTGCCAGGTCATTGGCAACTAAGGTCAAAGTTTGGATAAGATCTGAGCACAGCACTCAATAGCAACATTTGTGCCACACCAAGGATAGTCTGCATAGTTGTGCGCCACTTCTCTTTCCATAGGAAAACAAGCACAGCCAGCGCAGAGAAGTGTTAACGGTGATCATGTGTCATTAGCTATAGTCTTGAGCTCGATTTTTAAAACTCCATCCTTAAATACGGGTTGAGAAAAGCGCAAGTATCCTTCCTTCTTAGCTTATATTCGTTAATTTGAAATTATGCAACAAGTGTGCGTTGTCATTGTTGTGTGCATGTCGGGGAATGTCCCTGTACTTACTGTAAGTCACTCTGGATAAGAGTGTCTGCTAAATGTAAATGTGTGCATGACAGAAGTTGCAACCGAGTATAGACACCTTTTCAGTTGGTAAACATTGTGATGATTTTTTGGGGGTGGAGCTTAGGTGGAGGCAAACGGATTCTCCTGACCACTTCAGTAATGCTTGTCTCTGCTGATATCTAGGTCACTCACCAATTGTAGCCCCCAACAACACATCAAGATGGTATTTTAAGCTCCTTATGTAGCTGACTCTGTGCTAGTTTGTCCAGTTTTGCCTCTAGCTAACGCTGTGACGTAATTGTGACGTTGGGTTTAAAAGGGTCTATAGCAGCAGTAATCAAATGTAAATTAATGTAATATTTTATTATCTTAATGTTCTTTCTGCCATGTATCCAGGTCTTCCATTGGGCCCAGAAGAATGCTGAATATATTGTCCCACTCTATTGCTTTGACCCTCGACATTATGGAGAAACTGTCCACTACAACCTTCCCAAAACAGGGCCCTTCCGCCTGCGCTTCATATTAGATAGTGTTAAGGACCTTAGGGCCTCCTTGATCAAGAAAGGCAGGTGAGCAACATTGAAAAGACTGACGTATGAAAAGGAGCCACATACAGTATTCCAACCATTTAATGTATTCGAGCAAAGGTTTTTTCTTTACAACTGTGTGTCCCTGACAGCACCCTCTTTGTGAGATGTGGAAAGCCAGAAGAAGTGGTTGAAGCCTTAATTAGACAATTGGGTTCCGTCAGTGCTGTGGCGTTTCATGAGGAGGTAGGTCAAATTGCATCTTTCTTAGTTTTTAACCATTCTTATCACGTTATTCCAAACCTCACTCATCTCAGGCTCATACTCTCTTATGATCTATCTTGTACTATAGGTAGCACCTGAAGACCAGATAGTGGAGAAGGGAGTGAGAGATATCTGTGCCCAAAGGAATGTCAAAGTGCACGCATGCTGGGGCTCCACACTATACCACAGAGAGGATCTTCCCTTCCACCCCATATCAATGTGAGAGAGGTTCCCTAGAAATTGTCAGGCTGCCTCTCGCTGGACATTGTCTATCAGTACCATTCTTTATATCCTTAAGGTATATTTTCATAGTACATATACAGTTCAGTCAAGACAATCACGTATTAGATTTGAGCATTTATTGTTACATGACATGGACATGTAAATTTAACTTTGCCTCCTCGATGCGACACATACATACATGACATATGAGGCAGGGAGCAATAGAGACATAATCCCCCTGATGATAGACATACAGATAATGGGGGAGAAGGGGATGGTGGAGGGCGGCAGCAGCACTGATCATATAACAAATGGGTTGAGTGTGTACTTGTGTGTGCGTATCCGCACGTTTCTTAAAGACGCCTTATCGGACGTGGCACAATGGATATGCGCTGCTAACATGGGTGTAGTAGGGGGGGCGGAGGAAAGGAAGGTTGAGTAAGACGCCTTACGTCCCCGATAAATGGATGACGCGCCCTGCCCGATTGCCCTACCTGAACTACCTGCGCTTATTGGTGTGAAAAAGTGTTTGCCCCCTTCCAGATTTCTTATTTTTTTGCATGTTTGTCACACTTAAATGTTTCAGATCATCAAACACATTTAAATATAAGACAAAGATAACACAAGTAAACACAAAATGCAGTTTTTAAATGAAAGTTTATATTATTAAGAAGAAAAAAAATCCAAACCTACATTGCCCTGTGTGAAAAAATGTTTGCCCACCCCCTCTGTTATAACATAACTTCTGTGGTTTATCACAGAAGTTCAATTTATCTAGCCACAACCAGGCCTGATTACTACCACACCTGTTCTCAATCAAGAAATCACTTAAATAGGACCTGCTTGACAAAGTGAAGTAGACCAAAAGATCCTCAAAAGCTACATCATGCCGAGATCCAAAGAAATTCAGGGACAAATGAGAAAGAGAGTAATTGAGATATATCAGTCTGGAAAAGGTTATAAATCTATTTCTAAATCTTTGGGACTCCAGCGAACCACTAAGCCATTATACACAAATCGATAGATTTATACATGTTTTAGAGTAGGGCAGCAACAAACGATTATTTTGATAGTCGACTAATCTAACGATTATTCAACTGATTAATTGACTAATTGCCAATAAACAGATCATTTTAGTGAATGCAAACCAAACTATCACTTCACTGCATTAATATTTTCTTTTTTTCCTTATTTGCATTCACATAAGATTTAACACGAGATGCGTTCAAGTTGTACGCCTACTCAGAAGTCGGAATTTCAGAGTGTAATTAAAATGGTTTTGCACTACTGTCCAACATATGTCTGTGGACATGTTGCTATGGTGTTAGGTGTTAGTAGGCCTATATGTGACATAGTATGCGTGAAATACGAGAAGACACATAGCAACACCAGTTGAAAATAACGCACTATCAACGGATATACTGGCTAGTTGTATGTGTCCTCTCGTGCCGGGATGTTGCCCCTTTAAATGCTCAAACATGCATGTTGTGCTCCCATGAAAGACATGTTCCGCCCTCCATGTATGCATGACAAAGCTCTGCTAGTTTGTCTTTGTTTGCACCCCAACATTCTCTCTAAGTACCATGTTGTTTCGTCTTCTAATGGATTACACACGGGAGGGTAGCGTTACAGTCTAGCGCTGCAACGCCGCACTGATCAAATAGTGAATTACAGTTTTTCTCGATTGCAAAAAAAAAAATGTGTCTGTGCCCCGACTAGTAGTTTGATCTCTATATTACCTATTTTAAGGGTTTAGAGACAAACTTTTAAACATCAGGGAAACAACTGTGGATTTATTTCCCACTTTTCTGCTCCCAGCGGCAGAATTAGTGGGCATTCTAGCGTTCTGGTCAAAGCTAGGCTTTGCTCAAGCAGCGAAATGCCGCCGAAGGGGTTAACATTCCGAACAGTGCTTCCAAGCTTTTTCCTCCAACGTACGTTTCCTGTGGAACAAACTGAGACTTTCATTCATCTTCCGTTTCGTGCTTCACAGAGACATGGCTGAGTGAACTGATTTACAGCAAATCGAAAGCGGGTGGTATTTGTTTTACACCAACAGTGGCTGGTGTGGAGATGTGATAATAATTCTGCAGCACTGTTCTCCTGATCTGGAATATTTTTTTATTAAATGCAAACCTTTCTACTCGCCATGCGAGTTCGCGTCAATTATCCTGGTCGGTGTCTACATGCCTCTGAGTCAAGGAGGCACAACATGTGCTCACCGACCAGACACTGAGGGTATCATTTACTTAACATTGCGACCGCAGCTTAATCTGGCGCCTTTGCCCAACCGCAAATAGCGGACGGTGTATTTCCGCATTTTGCGTGGTATTTATCAAACCAGATCCTCGTCGGGCAATCAGTGCCCATTAGTGTTAATAATCGCGCCGTTAAGACGGGAAAATCGCCTGCATGTTACTGCCACCATGGGTGATTCGAGGAAAATAAAAATAAAAGTTCAGCGAACAGGAGCTACACCCACTTTCCCTTATACCCTCCAAGCAGTGGTAATCTGCGTTTTTATTCAAGTGCGCTGCCTTTGTAAATACGGTGTTATGTCTTTACCCGCAATTTCACGACTGAAATGGGCGCAATCCTGTCAGTAAATGAGGCCCTGAGTGTGGAGCGAGCAAATCCTGATTCCTTGGTTATTGTACTAGGCGACTTTAATAAAGGCAATCTCACCCATGATCTCCCCAAAAACAGTCAATTCATTAAATGCCCTACCGGAGAAGGGAATACTTTGGATCACTGCTACACTACAGTCAGTAGAGCCTACCACGCCGTCCCCCGAGCAGCACTGGGACACTCAGACCACGCCATGGTCCACCTGATTCCTGCATACAGGCAGAAAGTAAAGCTCTGTAAACCTGTTGTGAGGACATCAAAACAGTGGACCAGTGAGGCTAAGGAGGATCTCCGGCGTGCTTGGACTGTACTGACTATGTTCACGACTGCTACAGATAGTCTGGATGAACTCAGACGCTGTGACGTCGTACATCAGCTTCTGTGAGGACTGCTGTATTCCAACACGCACTAGGGTGAACTTCAACAATGACGAGCCCTGGTTCTCAGCAAAGCTCAGAAGGTTAAGGTTGGAGAAGGAGCAAGCGTTTAGGAGTGGGGATAGAGACAGATTTAAAGACTCGAAAAACAGGTTTACCAAGGCGGTGAAAGAGGCTAAACGACTGTACTCAGAGAGACTAAAACAACAGTTCTCTGTTAATGACTCTGCTTCTGTCTGGAGAGCGCTCAGGCAGATTAACAACTACAAGCCCAGAGCCCCCCACACCACTAACGACTCTCGCCTGGCCATCGAACTGAACGAGTACTGCTGCAGATTTGAAACACAATTGGACTGTCCTGAACTACACCTTTCCTCCCAAGAGGCCCCCTCACCACCACAAAGATGACTCTCCATTCAGGAGTGTAACGACTAACAGACCATGTGTTACCACCCTAGAGGAAGTCGCAACAGAAAAGAGGGAGGCGACGCAGCTTCCAACAAAAAGCGCGTTTTTTATACAACAAACAATATACTAAGGCAGTGCGGGTCAGTGTTAGTAGTGTTGGAGTGTTGGCGTGAGTTAAATGTGTTGTTTTGTATGCGTGTGGTGTCTGAAAAAGTGTGTCATGTGGTCTGCACTTCTTTTGGCAAATGGAATGGGAGACGTACTCCCGGACCACAACTGCCCGCCAGTGTAGCCCATCTGTCATAAAGTGCCGGCCCCGCCTCCGACTATTTCTGTGGGGAGAATGAACATAAAACAGAACAGAATAAAAAACTGATGACCCCGCGGGCCATCACACCATGACACATGTATGTGTTTTGAATGTAGGTTGGAATTAAGTGTGTGGTCCAGATACCAATCTCCATGAAAGCTTGTTCACTCTTTAGCTGTTAAATCAATTCTACGATTATGTAGTTTACTACAATAAAGTATACAAAACTGACCTCCAGAGGCTACGGTGGCTTGATGCTACAAAGTAGTGACTCAGAGGCTTCAATATTTTCCATTTTGTTTATATTAATCAGCCACATCAATTTAGGACTGTTTTAGTGTCATTGTAACTGAGTGTGTTAAAGATGCATACAAGAAGAAACATTAACCTAACCAGAAATAACAAATATTTGTATTATATCAATGTAAACATGTAGTAATAATGAAATAATTCAATATAGAAACATTTGGATTTAGAAAACACTAAAGGACTTGTAGTGGCTAAAATTCCCTTGTTATCAGTAAGTATTTCTCAACATATTCATTCAATTAACCACTCTTAGACGGAAAGAACGAGTGTGTTTAACAACGGTAGAAAACAGTGTGTTCGCTCCGTCTTTACTGAATACTGAACAATGAAAACAATGCGCGAGCTCACTACGTCATAGCTCACAACTGCACGCTCTCCAAAGCAACTCCTATGTCTTATGCATCTCTGCTTATTCTAAGCGATTCAATGCATGTACACTAAACATATACCAAACTGAAATGCAAAACTATAAAATACAAATAAAGCTGCAAGCAGCAATGAGGTGTCCAAGCCGGTAAAGCAGGTAAAATGAACGAAAAACATTTTGGACATCCTCAGAACCAGGGTTCTGAGTAAATCCAGCTTTTAATCCATCAAAGATTTGCTGAGATACGACCCAACTTCCTGTTTTTTACCCGGCTTTGCCGCAGATTTTGATTGGCTGTACCGATCAAACCGTTTAGAAAATCTGAAATAATTTTGATTGTTTGTGTGAGGATTAGGGATGAGATAATATTTTAACAATTCCGATTCTTTATCAATTTCTGCTTATCAATTTGATTCCTTATTGATCTTCTTATTGATTCTTATTGGGCAAGGGGGGGGGAAAATGGCACAAACGGGTTTATTGTTAGAATACTGCTTCAGCATTCCAAGTATTGTTCTTTGAATCTTTATTCAACTTCTATTTCGTCCGTGACACCCTTCAGCGCCTTCAAATCTTCAGCTATTAAAACCGTTCAACTATCAAAAAATTCAGCAGTTTCAGGCATGACTTTTCAGCTTTCTACCTCTTACGTTTGAATTAATATAAATCAATATTCATAATATTTTTACATGGTTTTCCAATTGATTTTTTTTTCAAATCCTCTCAATCCTCTTAAAACTTTCAAATCCTTCTTCCTCAATATTTTAGCAACAGCCACCATTTAAACTTTAAAATGTTGGCAAAACCCTAAACAGTTTTTTTTTTATTCAGCTTTTTGATATCTATACAACTTTTTTCTATATCACTGATTATATTCCATGAGTTTTTCAAATTGTTTCTGAGATTTAGATGGTTGTGTATGTGGAGAGCCTAGAGTGCTGACTGAAACGCTTAGAGCTTCGAAATCTGTTTCAAAAAGTATTTCTAGTTTGCCAGCATTGCAACAATTTTCGCTCTTCATGCTTAATTTTTGGATCAATAGATGACTTTGGGGGGGACAATTATGACATTTTCTCAAGAGTAATTTCTGAGGGGGACACCAAAATGATTGCTGTAATACAGCCTACATTGTAATATGTTAAATGTATATTAAGGAACCATAATTAATACTCCTGGATAATTTATAGTTAGTAACTGAAGGGGTGTCTCAACTTGTTCAAATGTTGTCACTTGTATGAATGCAGGTGTACAGTATTTACAACCAGCAATACCAAAAAATCCAGTATGTACTGTACACTGTATGGGTGCAGTTTATGTAATTACAATGGTTATGGTGCAGTCTCATCTAAAATAATCTCAATTGAACCATCATAAAGTCGGGGAAAATCGCTAAACCATTTCTCTTGAAGTGTCAACACTTTGTTGGCAAGAGTCTGCTCTTCTATACATTGTGGGTGTGGCTGATATGGTTCTGTGCCACCACTGAGGTCACTAGACAGTACTGTGCCACTGTTTCCTGCTGGCAAAAAGGTTGACCCCCGGTCCTGCCATGGCTGTGACACTGTCATCTGAAGTCTCTCCCTGGCTCTTTCCCTTTCACCACCCTCACTGACTCAGTCTGTCTCCTAGAAAAGACATAAGGTGTTTGCCATCCTCCTAACTACCAGTACCCAATACTACACAATTAATCACAACAATACCATTGCCTCAAACTAATGTTGGTTCAGTCACCAGTTTAAGTAGAGAGTGGGGGCATTGTCCAATTATGTCACTATTTTACAAGTCTAAAGAAGAGAACCCATCATGTTGCCAAACAAGAGACTCAACAAACTTACCCAAGACCCCCTGTCTCTGCCAGTCTGTTCCTGCCTACATGCTGCTCTATTGTCTGTTTGTCATCTGATGCCTCCTCTGCCTAATGGCATCATTATGACACATTCAATTAGCACATTTCACATCATTTTTATGAACATTTTATCAACTAGTCTTTGAGATTAGCCGACTAGGATTCTTTCTTAGCGTTCTGGTGTCCTGAAATGCTCTGATGTCCGTCTTTCTTTGTTCTGCAATTTTTCTACCATGCTGGCCGCACACACAATCTGCAGTTTATTTACAGAAGGAGATTTACATCCGGTGCGCCTAAGAGATGGCTGCTCCGACGAGATCTCCGCAAAAACCCAGCTTTTTGTTTGTCATTTTAGTGTTCGTTACTTGTTTTGTCAATGTTATATTGTCGTTTATTCAGTACGACCGGCAGACACTTCTGGACATTAAATTGTCACTTGGCAAGGATTATTTTACAAACTTTAATTTTTTCGGAGTGCGAGCTCGGACTGCAGCAGGCCCTTTGTTGTTCCGCCACTCTGTTTACCTGCGAGACGGAGGAAGAAGAAACGAGGCCGGCGTGCTGGAGTACTTGTTCGAACTCGGAAACGGTGCTTCAAACCTGCTTTTCCAACCATTTTACTAGCTAACGTTCAGTCCATTGACAACAAAATGGATGAACTTAACGCTTGTGTCAAATTCCAATGGGACATCAGGAACTGCTGTGTACTGGCGTTCGTAGAGACCTGGCTGTCTCCAGAGACCTCCGACACAGCGGTTACACCGTTGGGATTCACCATATACCGCCAGGACAACAGCGGATTAGGGAAGTGCAGGGGCGGAGGGGTCTGTGTTATGGTTAACTCTCTCTGGGCTACGGATGTAGCGGTACTAGCATCTCACTGCTCTCCGGTCCTTGAGCTAATAACTGAAAAAATCTGACCCTTCCATCTACCTCGGGAATTCACAGCGGTCGTCATGAGTGCAGTCTACATCCCCCCCCAGGTAGACAAGGCCGCTGCTTTCGATGAACTGTATGGGATTATCAATGGTCTGGAAAACGTGCACCCAGAGGCAGCCTTAATTGTTCAGCGTTTCCCACACATAGACTAATTAGTGGCGGTGCGCCACAGAATCAACACCGGCCGCCACATATTGCGTTCCCTAATTTTTTTAAATCGCTATTTAGGTTAAAACACACAGCGTATTCGTTCAGCTGCATTTTCTTTCCCCTGCTCTCCCTCCGTCTCTCTGTCACTCATGCGTCTTTCTCCCATATGCAGTCACAACGTCAACACACGTTAGCAACAATGCATACATATGCCGTTCTAGTAAGACCGACAGCTATATCAGCGAGCCTTCAGCATTAGTGCCGTAGCTAAAAGTCGAGGAAAGTTGAGGCTACTTTTCGCTAGGTACCTTACTCGAAGGTTCCCCTTCGTTCTTTTGGTGAGAAGTCTCAGGAGCTAGCTACTTACCCGGCGTCATGGAGCCGACCAGTTAAATATTTGTTTAGCACTAGCGTTGCTACATGCATAATGCAGAAATTATATGTTAGTTGTTGTTAATTTTGTGAAGGTGTGAATCATTTTGGATTAATATTTAATATAACAAATTATTAACAAATTAACTGTGTAACGAATTATTAACGAAGGAATTATTACGACCCCCCCCCCCCCTCCCCGCCACAACTAGATTTCTAATCTGTGGGAAACACTGTTGTTGTTGGTGATTTCAACAGAGCTAACATGAATATAGTCCTGCCCAAGTACTATCAGCACATTGACTTCTTGACACGTGGAGACCAGATCCTTGACCATTGTTATACAGCATTCAAGGGCAGTTACAAACCCCTCCCCCGCCCCTGCTTTTGGGAAGGCTGATCACACCTCCATTCTTCTCCTCCCCGCACATGAACAAAAGCTTAAAGAGGTCAGACCGGTTGAGAGGTCAGTTCACCTATTGAGTGACGAGTGTGTGGCGACCCTCCAGGACTGCTTTGACACCACCGACTGGCTGATGTTCAAGGAGGCAGCAGATGGGGACATTAACGAATACTCAGACACTGTTTCCAGCTACATCCAGCACTGCATTGATGACGTTGTCCCCAAGAAGGTTGTCCGGTCTTTCCCAAATCAGAAGCCCTGGGTTGAGCTCGGGCCAAGCTGAGCAGAAGCCTCGGGCCAAGCTGAGAGCCCGCACTGCCGCCTTTAACTCTGGGGACCCTGATGAGTACAGAAAGGCCAGATACGACCTTCTGAAGGCCATCAAAGCAGCGAAAAGGGCTTACAGGACCAAGGTGGAGTCCAGCTACCATGGCTCTGACCCCAGGCACATGTGGAGTGGACTTAAAGCCATTACTGACTACAAAGGGAGAGGCTACAACGAGACCCAGTCCTCTGTCCTACTGCCAGACGAGCTGAACTCCTTCTACGCTCGCTTTGAGAGGGACAGTGACCCCCCCTGCAGTGGAGCTACCTGAAGGCCAATCCAGTGGTGTGCCTACACTAACTGTAGCCGAGGTGAGGCTGTGCTTTAAGAAGATCAACGCTCGCAAGGCACCTGGCCCAGACAGCATATCAGGTAGGGCCCTCAGGGGCTGAGCTGACCAGCTGGCAGGGGTCTTCAGTGACATCTTTAACCTCTCCCTTAACCTGCCTGTACTCCCCACCTGCTTCAAGAGGACCACCATTATCCCTGTGCCCAAGAACACCAAGGTCAATGTCTGAATCGCCCGATAGCACTGACCTCTGTCATCATGAAGTGCTTCGAGCGGCTAGTCAAATCATTAATCTGCTCCTCGCTGCCCCCCACACTGGACCCTATGCAGTTTGCATACCGGTCCAACAGGTCTACAGACGATGCCATCGCTCTGACTATGCACACCGCTCTCTCCCACCTGGACAAGGGGAATACATATGTGAGGATGCTGTTCATTGACTACAGCTCTGCATTCAACACCATTATCCCCTCCAGACTGGTCTCCAAGCTTGTGGACCTGGGACTAAGCACCTCCCTCTGCAAGTGGATCTTCCACTTCCTGACGGGGAGGCCACAGGTGGTGAGAATCGGTGACCGCACCTCATCCGTACTGATCACTAACACAGGCACCCCCCAGGGCTGTGTGCTCAGCCCTCTCCTGTTCTCCTTGTTCACTCACGACTCTGTGTCAACGCACAGCTCCAACCTCCTTGTTAAGTTTGCTGATGACACAACCATCGTGGGCCTCATCTCTGACAGTGACGAGTCAGCCTACAGAGAGGAGGTTGACACCCTGACATCATGGTGTCAGGACAATAACCTCTCTCTTAACATCAGCAAGACCAATGATGATGATTGTGATGATGATTGTGGACTATAGGAGGCAGCAGGAGGAGGAGCATGCACCCCTACTCATCAATGGATCGGAAGTGGAGAAGGTCAGCTGCTTCAAGTTCCTCGGGGTGAACATCAGCAATGATCTCACCTGGTCTGTTCACACGGACAAGGTAGTCAAAGCGGCCCGTAAGCGCCTCTTCTTCCTGAGGAGACTAAAGAAGTTTGGTATGGACTCAGTCATTCTCACTAACTTTTACAGATGCACGATCGAGAGCATTCTGACTGGTTGTATTACAGTGTGGTATGGGAGCTGCACAGACAGGGACCGCAAAGCCCTACGAAGTGTGGTCCGTTCTGCAGAGTTCATCCTCGGCAGGAAGCTCCCAGCCCTACAGGACACCTACCACACACGTTGCCTAAGGAAAGCCGGCAGGATTCTAAGAGACTGTTCCCACCCATCCTTCAGTCTCATTACCCCGTTGTCTTCTGGCAGGCATTACCGCAGCATCCGGTCGCGCACACGCAGACTGGTCAACAGTTTTTACCCAAGGGCCATCAGGTTTCTGAATGGACACTGATATGGACATTGATTTACTGCACACTCAGTAACATTGCACTACTGTACCTCACTGTACCCCGCCACCAGGCTCCTGTATGGTCATTGACTTAGTCACTGATCTGCAAATTTGCACTATTGTACTGTACTCCACTTAGGTTAGAATAGGTTATAGGGTTGAAACAGGTTTTATGTGCATTTACGGTTAGTATAGTGTACTATTTATTGTTATCTGTAATTTAGGAAGTTTTAGTATTAGGGTTAGTATAGTTGATTATTTATTGCTATGTGTTTATTTGGGAAGTTTCACTTATTTAAGCTCAGCATAGATGTAAATTGTGTTCCGTGTACTTATATGTTTTGTTATGCCAGGTGCTTGCGTTGTCTTGTCTTAAGAATTTCAGTACCCAGTCTAACCTTGTGTTGTTCTGTGTACCTGACAAATAAAAGACTTGACTTGACATGGGCTTCTATCATTCATTACCATTCTTCTAGAATAGGCTTCGATCTACCAGGTAGCAAGACAGTTAGGAAAGGTGAAACGGATTGCATTGACAAAGATTGACAGCTGTATGAGTTAACCCTTTACACAACGCAAACTGCAACCTTTTGTCATATTAATATAATTCATGTTTTGGTTTTATATTGGCTGGCTTCCCAGAATAGCTGAATTTGCAGAGCTAGCGAGCCCCAATTCCGTTTGTGTGGTATTTGCCATCATCTTTGCTATCGCCAGTTTACTCCAGATCGGCACCGGTGCTTCAAAGTGCCTAGAGACGATTTAGCTTTTGCAACGAGACCATTTAAGATAATTATGACAATGGTAGAATATAGTATAGTTCTGTTCAGTATCGCTAACCAACGCAAATGGATTTCGAAGAACTACAATATCCGTGCTGATCTTGGATTAAATTGACAATAGCAAAGTTTCCATCTTTTGATGACGCCAAATGGAATAGGTGCTAGCTAATGTTTGCTCCATCGGTTTGTTTTCTAGCTATGCAAATGCAGATAGCTTAGTGTGTGTGAACCCTGCCAACATAGTGAAATCGCTGTGGTGCGATTATCTGGATTAATTTCACGTTTCAGATAGTAGACACTCAAGTCACCTTGTCAAGGAACGCAACTACTGCATTGCTAGCTTCTCTCTGACTATAATTCAAACAGCTGGTGATGTTACTTCGCTAGTTAGCTGACAAAGTGACCAATGCAGGGAAAATTGTGAAAGTTATTAATGTTTTATTTTATTAAGTGGTAGAAATAAATTGTCAAACCAATCCTTTCTTACAACTACTTACATTTACATTTATGCATTTAGCAGACGCTTTTATACAAAGCGACTTCCAAGAGAGAGCTTTACAAAAGAGCATAGGTCACTGTACTCATCATAACAAGGAGGTAGTCCCAAACATTGCAAGCAGCCAAAACATGAAGCATACATTGTGAAAAAACTAAACAAGTGCCAAAAGGGAAGACCCATAAGAGCATGCAGTTATACAAGTTACAAATTAAAACAACATGAACCACAAAGTGCAGGACTGTACCTGTGGAAGAACAATCAACAGTCAAATATTTCACAGCGAGTACAAGACTTAACTTCGTTATAACTAACCTACAAGAGCAACAAGTCACTCAATAAGAGTCATTGTGATCCTACTTACTGGACATCAGCCACCAACGACACAAACGGATACTGTCCGATTTTCACACATGCACCTGAATCACTGCTGAGGGCTGGGGCTGTGGATCAAACCATTGTGGGACCAAGCGCGGGGTTTGCGATCATTTAAAACTTTAAAAAGTGCCATTGTGTCCATAAGCAGCAAAGCGCTTTCATTGCATGTTATTAATGTTATTGAAATTAAATAGTTATGTTTACTATGATTTATTGGGGGGGACAAATCAAATTTTTCCCAGGATTGGGGGGGGTCGTGTCCCCCCTATCCCCCCCGGGATTTCCGCCCATGGGTCGTAGACAGTTGTCTGTGGTATCCAACAGACTTTTAAAAAAAAACTGAGCCCCACGAAAGCAAGACAAAGTCCAACTCTTACCCCATAGAGACCAATGCAAATCTGGTGACAGATTCGTCAGAGAAAGCAGAAGAAACACTTTTTTGAAACTGCCGGTAGAGTAGTATTTCTGTTTCTATAATTTCAGCTACTAAAACGAATATTCTACTCCTTCTACTACTACAGTTTAACAGTTCAGCTTTCAGCTTCTCCCGCATTGTATTTCAGCTCTTAGCATTGTTAGATGATGCAGTTCAGCTTCCACACTGCCTCTTTTGTGTGACTCACATTTTTTTTAAATTCATTTCAGCTTGCGGGTATATTCTCATTTCTGTATTTTCAGCAATTTTTTCAAATTAATTTCAGCATTCCAACGCATTTTCTGCAGGAAATGCACATTCTAGTTTACTTTTTTTTTTCTATAATTTTCTATGATGCTGCACACCATATACAGTATGTATACACATTTACATTTTTCCGTTGCTCTTCTTCTACATTTCTAATAGCTACACTAGCTTAGAAAAGAATTATAGAATCTTCAATTTTCAGCCGAGGTCAAATCATATAATATGACAGTGTCGAACATCAGCCATTCTGTTAAACAATTAAAATGCTAAGTTTAATAATGGAATAAAAATCGATATGCTCAGTTTAATAATGGGTTAACATGACAACGCGAACGTTTGCTGATAACACACGCCCTCCGATAATTAACGTGAAGTGATCAATAATGGGAGACGAATGCCGGACCTAAAATGTATGCTTCAAACGACGGGATAGAAGATAACTTGATCGACTATACACAATAAAGGCCAATTGCTTCACACAGTGACAAGTGGTTGTGATCACTTTTGAGGAGTTTAGCTCTACCTTTGATAGTTACAGATGAAGCGCAAACGTTAGCTGCGCTGCATCGAACACATGACATTCCAGTAACTTCATTCCATGCTGTGTGTTCAAATATTTCTTCATATTTGTTGTATTTCCTCCCTTTGACGAAATAGACTTTTTACACGCGTTGCAAGTGGCGTTGTTGTCATTTTGTCGTGTGAATACAACCAAACTTTAGAACGCTTCTACCTAGTTGCCATGTTTGCTGCAGTCTGAATAAACTATAAAAGTTTGCGCATGCGCAACGCCACAAAGAACTGTTCTAAACAAGAACCGGTTCTCGATACCCATCCCTAGTGAGGATTGCCATGACTATATACAGCTAGACTACAGGTAGCTAGCGACTGCGTTGTACCTGGCTTCCTTTGCAATGGCTTACAGTCGCTAAACAGAAAACCAGTGACATGGCAGGCTCGTTGGCTTTGAACCTCTTACGTTGCCCTTGCCAGGACACCAATTTATCCTAGTGAGCTATTCTCAGTGCTGGAAATTACTGTATTCAGTTACTGTGTAAAAATATAAGCAGTTTTTCAACTGGCAAGCGGTTGTCAGATTTAGCCCAAGTTTAAACAGCTGTAATTCAGTCCTATTTTGACGTCAAGGTGATTGTGGTCTGAAGATAATCTGTGCCAAATTTGGTGAATATTAGATACATTTTAGGAAAAAACGTTTTATAAAATGTAAAATGGCAGCCGCATCATTTCATCTGGTATCACAAGTTATCATGTGTCAGACATGGGATCGCCCCCTAGCGGTTAGATGACACAACCTTTTGTAGTCCTCTTCGGAAAAGGGTCCCGAACACCTGTACCAAGTTTGATGTCAATTCAGCAAATATTTCCTGAGATATGATATCACTTCCTGTTTTGGTGGCTTTATCGCCGACTTTGATCAGCTTAACCGGAAAAACTGTTTCAAAAACCATGCAAAAAGGTTTGTGAGGCTTGATCTGAAGATAATTGGGGCCACATTTTTGCTTATTGCAGCGCCACCTAGAGGTGAAATGGCATGACCTTTTGGACCTCTTTAGAAAGGGTCCCTAGTCCTTATACAAAGTTTGGTGTCAATCCAGTAAAGAGGTGCTGAGATATGACCTCACTTCTTTTATGGTGGCTTGGTTGATAACTGTGATTGGCTGTTCCAGTTAAAAGGTTTAGAAAATCAAAAAAACATGTGATGTATATTGTGATCACTGTTTTAATGAACAGATAGACAAGATGAGGTACAAGACTAAGTCGAGTCAAACATTGACCATTGATGTTGACTTTGTTGCAAAACTGTTTAGGCACACCAACAGTAGGAAGAGCCCAGGCCCTGATAAGATCTGTGGCAAAGTAAAGACTTGTGCTGATCAGCTCTGCAATGTTTTTCAGGTTATTTTTATGAAATCTCTGGAGTCACAAAAGATTAAACAAATCGGGAAACACTCAATTATTGTCCCTGTCGCTAAGTGTACGAAACCAAAGTCCTTAAATGATTTTAGACCGGTAGCACTTACATCTTTACTTATGAAGGTTTTAGAGAAAATGGTAGGATGGGCTGTTAGGCAGCAGATCCAGGGTTCTCTGGATCCTCTGCAGTTTGCTTATAGAGCTGGTAGTGTTGAAACATAAGTTCTGTATGTCTTTAGTCAATTTCTCAAGATGTATAAACAGCACTGGAACTCAGCAGGATTGATGCAAAGTGTTTTATTGGTTCTCAGGTAACAAAGATTGCCAATAGAACGTGAGCGTGATCCCGGGATCAGACTGAAGTTTTCTCTGGACAATTTTACTTCGTCTTCTCCCCATTGTATGTTAATATGGTACGATATTTGTTGGTTTCGTAGACATTAGGTAATCTTACCAAGCGGGTCCCTTGTCTCAGGGGATTCAAAACAGGTACTTTTCCTACATAGACACTGCTTGAAATTAGTCTTTTTCTGACCTTGAACAGCCAGCTGCATTAGGTTTCTGGGCGTAAGGCCACAAATATGTCTCATGAGTTACAGCTATGCATCCTGGTCCTTTATGAAAGCATACACATGCTCCTCTCCCCCATTCATCCTTTAATTATTGAAACCTTATATTTTGGGTGATATCTTATATATATAAGATAATGGTGATATATATCTTATATCACCATTGTCTAGGGATAACAATAATCAGCCAACAGCTTTGCATCTGGTTTCCAATAATATAGCATGTACTACAAAGGTGATCACAAGTTTCATTGAATCCATAATCATTACATCTTCATAATTACAACAGTATGGTGTTTTTTCCACAACAGTAGGGGTGTTGAGGTTGCCTCTCTGATGCTGCTTAACAGCTTGTATCATCACCTTGAGGGCCCACTAACTCATGCCAGACTTCTGTTCATTGATTTTTCTTATGCTTTTAACACTATTCAACCACACTTGCTGGCAGAGAAACTTATTTCTGACTTCCATCTGGATATGAATATCATTGGATGGATCTTAGACTTTATGACAGAAAGATCACAGTGTGTTAGCGTTAATGGCGTCCTTTCAGACAAGCTCCATTCATCCACTGGCTCACCCCAAGGTTGTGTACTCTCTCCCCTTCTTTATATTCTGTACACAAATAGTTGCCAGAGTAAGTTTGAGAATAGACACATCATAAAGTTTGCAGATGACACGGTCATAGTCAGCTTGCTGAAGGGAGGAGATATGGATCATGGGCTGGTTGTCAATGACTTTGTGTCATGGTGTAAGGAGTTTCACCTTGAACTGAATTTGTCAAAGACCAAGGATATGATTATCGACTTCAGGAGGTCGGTGCCCATCCCCCAATTTACAACTATTGAGGTGATTGAGATTGATTTGGTTGAGAGTTATAAATATCTGGGTACGGTGTTTGATAACAGGCTGTGCCTTCAGAACAACACAGATGCCATTTCAAAAAAGGTACAGCAACGTCTCTATTTCTTAAGAAAAATGAACTATTTTAAGTGTGCACCAAAATGATGACGCTGTTTTATAGAACTTTTATTGGGTGTCTCTTGCCTTCGGAAAGGGCACAACCATTGTAATCTCACATATATATTATTATTGTGAGAATGCTGTTAAGCATGTTCCTCCTTCAGGAGATGATGGCTATGACTTCTGGTATTTCTCACTTTTATACTTTTTAAATAATTAAGGTTTTTGTGCAAATTATTGTCCCATTAAAAGTATGGTAAATCCTTTCAAATCATTAAAAAGCTTCCTCCTCTTTCAAACTTAACTGCTTCAGCATACTTTCAGCTAGAGACACCATTCAAACTTTAAAATGTTCACAAGACATTCAGCTATTCCCAAATGATTCAGCTTTTTCAAATATATTTAGCCAATTTTGAATTGTGACAGTTTGAAATACATGAAAAATGTAGCTTCTTGATTTTTATGATTGAGCAGCACTCTGCTGGCTGCTCTTTTTCTGATATTCAACTAAATTGTCAAACAAATTCCTCTGACGTTCATATAGTTTAACTTACAGAAACAAGTTATACCTTAAAATGTAGTAAAACTTGTCCTCTTTCAGCCAATGTAACTACTAAAGAGCTCACATTTACAGATATTCAGCCATGAGCCTTGAAGCGAGAGCAGCCTTCAGCCAAATTCTCTCACTAACTTCAATGGAGAGGTGGGTAAAATTCGTCAGAGGATTTAGAAAGTAGACGTGTTTTTAAACTGCCGGTAGAGTCGTATTTTTGACCGCACAGACATATAAAGGACATGTTTGGTTTCGGAAGAGTCTTGGGTCTCGGAAAATATCCTCATTTCTTGGATTGGACGTATAGTTTTTTGTCTAGGTTAACTTGTTTGAGGTGTGGATTCTAACTTCATTTCTTTTATTCTCTGTCCTCAGCGCTTCAGCAATTATAGCTGCACCATCACCGTGGCTTCCACACTGCCTCTTTTGTGTGATTTTTTAAATGTATTTCAGCTTTCGGGTTTTTTTCTCATTTCTGTATTTTCAGCAATAAAAAAACGTTCAGCTCCTTCAGGAGATGTGTGATATTTCTCACTTTTATACTTTTAAAAATATTAAGTTTTTTGTGCGTATTATTCTCCCTTTAAAAGTAATGGTTAATCCTTTCAAATCAATAAAAAAGATTCTTCCTCTTTCGAACTTAACTACTTCAGCATACTTTCAGCTGGAGACACCATTCAACCTTTAAAATGTTCACAAGACATTCAGCTTATAACTTTCTACTAAATGTTCACCATTTTCAGCTTTTTAAGCATGGTCAGCTATCCTCATTCAGGTTTTCAGCATTCTCACTGCTGTTTCACAGGAACAGCCTTTTCTAGTTAATATTATTTCTTTTTGCCCCCCTTAAACTTTGTTAATATTTGGACTACATAGACAACCTAGGTGTCAAACGTTTCGTCTTGGTAGCCATTGAGTTGCTCGTATTGGGATTTACGTTCCGTAGCACGGTTTAAGTAGATATTACGTTTTTGTGGCGAAAAGTGAAGCTAACGGTGGCTAACTTGCTAGCCACAGTCACTGACGCCACTAACGTCACCAACGTCACAAAAACTCGCGTGACTATCTCTAGTAGAACATTAGTTTAGCAGCTCGTTAACTTCTGGGAGATGGCTAGGCTAACTGGTTTATTGCAAGGCAGCTGCAGAAACGCCACAAGCAAAGAGGCCTGGGTGATAACTATTCGCTCGTTTTACTTTGTGATATGACACACAATTGTAATGTGTATGGTACAATATAAGCTAATATTATTAAGGAAGTACATGTACTTTCGGAAACAGTAGTTACTATTTCACTGAAGCATTAGCATCATGACATTAGCCTCTGTTGCCAGGGCAACACATGCATCTGTTTTCAATCGTTAAAATAAACATTCCTCACAAATACATTTTCGTTGTAGGATTTATTATGACATTAGATTACAAGTAAACGATGTGTGGGTGAAATGATCATTACCTGTGGTTTCAAAACCAGTGTAGCTCACTGCAACGCTGTAGCCTAGTCTAGTAGCTAACAAAAACATCTCTACCCTTACTTAAATCAAATGTCTTTCAATAGGTGAAACTATCTGACTAGTGACTTCTAACCTAAACTCCATTGCCACAGCCTAAACTTGTCAATCTGTTCATGAAAATAATGCATTTCAGCCTAAACCGTACAACGGAAGTAATGTTAAATCGAATTCAACCAACGCAATCGCTACCAAGAGTCTAGTAGTAGTAGTAGCCTACAAAATACCGGGGCAGCTTCGCCACACAGCAGGGCTATATCGCATTTGCCTTGTTACTGACAATGATCGCTACCACTGACATTTTTATGAATTAGTGATTTTCCCCTAAATAAATGTCAAGCTTATTTACGTTTTTGGGGCATATTTTCAGTTAGCCTATGGTACTATTTGAATTGCGATTCCATCTGAAAAAGCTACTGCTGGTAACGTCGTTGTTAAAATAAGCTTCAAAGGGGGTTGTTTATTGTTGAATGAATGCAATATGAGTGAGCCAAATGCCTGAAAAAATCACGAGAAGGGAAAAACTTACAATGACGTTTAAGTCATAGAGATTAGGTCAATTTTTACACCGGTCTGCCAAATGTATTCGTTTGATTCAGCTATGAGGTTGCTGATCACCATTCCCTCTTGCAGCGGAAATGAGAAGACAACAATTTCTTTCTACTCTTCACTCTTACGGTGCGTGTCCAGTACAGTGGAGCGGAGCGTCGGCTTCCAATTCATTTTCAACAAAACCGGGCGTTGACGTTTGCGTACGTTCCCACAATGCCCTACACCAGTGTTTCCCAAACTTTTTTCTGGGGACCCATATTTTAAAAGTCATAAGTCAATAAGTCAGACATTATTCGTAAATCACAAAATTAAGGTGGATTTGACCATTATTGAACAATAATAAGGATATTCTATTGTTATTTTATTGTTATTTCAGAACTTGTAGGCCTACTGCAATTGTTAATAAGCTATCTCAGACTGACTTACTCACTTCTCGCTGAATAATTGAACCAGCAATATTTAAAGAAGTTATCCAAGCGCCTAATAAGCATAGAAATACTGGCCCTACTGAGGACAGGATATTCTGACGAAATGCTCATCCAGAATGACGATAAGGTCACAGATCCATAGGGTCAGTGGCGATCGCAGCTGAGCTGCAACAACTCGGTTTCTTCTGTAGGACTCGGCGTCAACTCAAGCAAAGTATCAGGACTCTCAAATTCGAAGGGATTTTGCATCCTACTTTTATCATTCAGAATGGCATACCTCTCTGTTGGAAAATAGCGATCAAAGTTCTCAATAAGCGCAACGACATGAGTTTGAATAAGCGCAGACGGCTGCTGGTCTTTCAAATTGGGGAAGCTCATTTTCGGCCTAAATCATATACATTTTATATAAATGTTCTAGTTCACTGGCTAGTTCACCCCTACGACACTAGCCTAGCCTACTGTAGATTTACATTAATTCATTTAGCAGACGCTTTTATCCAAAGCGACTTCCAAGAGAGAGCTTTACAAAGTGCATAGCTTACTGATAATAACAACGAGATTGACTGAACTTGAATAGCTTTGGTGACTTTTTATAGTAAAAAATTACTGTCAATCAAAAGGAGATGCAATCTTTCGACAGACCCTCCAATCATCACGCGGAAGCCCAGCGTACAGGCCAGCCCACTCCTCCATTCACCCCCAGAGACGCTGAGCGTCCATGGGCGGGACATAATCGCAGTTTCGAAGTTTCACTGAAAAAAACTGTCCAAAACTGCCCCATTGAAGTCCATGGAAGCTGAGCTTCAACATGGAAATGGACTGTGGCGCTACGGGAATGAAGGAGAAGGAAATCAGTCAGTCAACCTGTTAATATATGTAGCTGATTCTGAATGAACTCGTCTTTGATATGAACGTGTTCTAACGCATTTAAAATGTTAACACAATAGTAAATATTTGACCATTAATTTGTTTAAGAAATCGCCACTGGCAGAGATGCAGATCGTGACAAGGCGACCCCCCAAAAAATCTCTTGCGACCCACCTGAGGGTCGCGACCCAGTCTTTGGGAAACATTGCCCTACACGAGCGTCAACGCCCGGTTTCATTGAAAATGAATTGGAAGCCGACGCTGTAGTGGACATGCACCGTTAGTAGGCTATTTTGAGTTGTAAATGAGCAGAAAAAAATATGCTTTTAAATATATGTAATTTTTGTAAATAAGTAGGCTATGCATTTTTATATAAAATTGTTATGATGATATTCTGTCGGATGATGGTCCAAGGAACGACACAATGAAAAAGAGGTGACTTTGTTTATTAATCGAGCTGCTCGGATCAGGTCACCACGACAGGCAAAGTGGTTGGCATGACTGACAAATATTTCTCTCAGATTAACATTATATGCACGAGCTGGACCATACAAATATAGTAACCACCAAAACATATCCTTAAACGGTAGACATTCCACAACTTAAGGCATAGGAAGAACAACACACAGGTGGTGCAGTCATCACTCATCGTTTATACTATTTTCTGCATGTTGCTCTGTCCAAAGGTTAAAGTGCACATTCTCCTATCTATATGTGTATTGTCCGAGACCTGCTGCGTGACCTCTTGACCACAGCAAGAGACAACCTCACACATGTATAGAAAACCCGCGTATCAAAAATATACAGAAATATCAGTTGTAAAATGTAATTCAAATACGGACCCCTGCAACCAACGCAAGCAAGCACACCCTACAATTTCCCCAGAAATTGTACCCTCTCTAGTTGAATCAGTTTTGACATTTTGTGTGGTGGTATGGTTTGGTAATCCCCTAGTGGGATCAAAATTGACTTGACTTGAGGCTTGGTCTGAAGAAGATCTGTGACAAATTTTGTGAAGATTGGACAAACTTTATAGGAGGGGTAGCGAAAAAAATTCATATTCATTCAATCAAAACGGCGGCCACATCATGTCGGGCCACAACAATTTGCTGTAACTAACAAACGATTTTGAAAATCAAAAATCCATATGATAACTTTTGTGAGGCTTGGTCTGATGATCATCTGTGGCAATTTTGAATAAGATTAGACAAAAATCGTGAGTAGTTACAAAAAAATGCTTTTTCTTAACATTCAAAATGGCGGAGAATCTATATAACTGGGTATGGTGTCATGTTGGACTCGTCTTGATCCAGGGAATACAACGATACCTAATTTTCGAAAATGACACGTGGTTCAAAACTAACGTGTGTAAACACACCTTCAACTTTGACCCATTGGTGGCACTAGAGGGTTTGAAATGGAGACATGAAACTTGGTGAAATTGATGAGGGGACTGGCCCCAAAGAGTGTGCCAAATTTCACAACTTCTGACAATACGGTTCTAGGGGCTGCCATAGACTCCCATGGCAGAAAAATATGTATAACTAGAGAGGGTACAATTTCTGGGGAAATTGTAAGGTGTGCTTGCTTGCGTTGGTTGCAGGGGTCCGTATTTAAATTAAATTTTACAACTGATATTTCTGTAAATGTTATATTAAAATGCATAGCTTACTTATTATTTATAAAGATTAGATAGATTTAAAAGCATTTTTTTCTGCTCATTTACAACTCAAAATACTAAGAGTGAAGAGTATAATGAAATAGTTGTCTTCTCATTTCCCCTGCAAGAGGGAATAGTGATCAGCAACCTCATAGTTGAATCAAAACGAATACATTTGGCAGACAGGTGTAAAAATTGACCTAATCTCTATGACTTAAAAGTTATTGTAAGTTTTTCCCTTCTCGTGATATTTTCAGGCATTTAGCCTACTCATATTGCATTCATTCATTAATAAAGAACCACCTTTGAAGCTTATTTTAACAACGACGTTACCAGCAGCTATCTCAGATGGAATCGCGATTCAAATAGGCTAACTGAAAACATGCCCCCAAAAATGTAAATAAGATTTTAATGAATAAGCCATATAAATAAGCCATTTATTTAGGGGAAAATCACTCATTCATAAAGATGTCAGTGGTAGCGATCATTGTCAGTAACAAGGCAAAATGCGATATAGCCCTGCTGTGTGGAAAATCTGCCCCGGTAAATTGTAGGCTACTACTACTACTACTAGACTGTCTTGGTATTAATTGCGTTGGTTGAATTCGATTTAACGTTACTTCCGTTGTACGGTCTAGGCTGAAATGAATAATATTCATGAACAGATTGACAAAGTTTAGGCTGTGGCAATGGAGTTCAGATTAGTAGTCACTAGTCAGATAGTTTCACCTATTGAAAAACTTTTGATTTAAGTAAGGTTAGTGCCGAACATGTGCCGCCGTTTGACTTCCTACTAGTACTGTAAACAGATGTGGAGATATTTTTGTTAACTAGCTACTAGACTAGGCTACAGCGTTGCAGTGAGCTACACTGGTTTGAAACCACAGGTAATGAGAATTTCACCCACACATAATTTACTTGTAATCTAATGTCATAATAAATCCTACAACGAAAATGTATTTGTGAGGAATGTTAATTTTAACGATTGAAAACAGATGCATCATAGACCGCTGTAGTATGTGTTGCCCGGGCAACAGAGGCTAATGTCATGATGCTAATGCTTCAGTGAAATAGTAACTACTGTTTCCGAAAGTACATGTACTTCCTTAATAACATTAGCTTATATTGTACCATACACATTACAATTGTGTGTCATATCACAAAGTAAAACGAGCGAATAGTTATCACCCAGGCCTCTTTGCTTGTGGCGTTTCTGCAGCTGCCTTGCAATAAACCAGTTAGCCTAGCCATCTCCCAGAAGTTAACGAGCTTCTAAACTAATGTTTTGCTAGAGATAGTCACGCAAGTTTTCGTGACGTTAGTGACGTTAGTGGCGTCAGTGACTGTGGCTAGCAAGTTAGCCACCGTTAGCTTCACTTTTCGCCACAAAAACTTAATTTCTACTTAAACCGTGCAACGGAACGTAAATCCCAATACAAGAACTCAATTGCTACCAAGACGAAACGTTTGACACCTAGGTTGTTTATGTAGTCCAAATATTAACAAAGTTTAAGGGGGGCAAAAAGAAATAATAATAATATATATGTGAGATAACAATGTTGTGCCCTTACCAAAGGCAAGGCACACCCAATAAATATAGCTGCAAGCAGCAATGGAGGGGCCAAGCAGTCCAGAGCAGGACATGGCCTCCATAGCACTTTTGCAACAATTAAGTCAGCCTGTTGCAGTCATGCAACACACCAAGTTTGGTTGAAATATCTGTTTGCTTTCAAGAGTACTGAGAGTTCAAAGTAATCTTTCTGGTATAACACTGCAGGTCACCTCTGCTCCTCGTGGGAACGATGGAATCCAAGTTTGGTGACAATCGCACAAATGGTTGCTGAGATTTGCTCTTGCGTCTCATTTGGCGGCTTCGCCAACGCTTTTGATCGACTTTAACGAACAAACCGTTTTGAAAATGGAAAATCCATCTGCTGTCTTTTGTGCAGCTGGGTCTGAAGATCATCTGTGCCAAATTTGGTAAACATTGGAAGATAATTGGGGGGTGCAAAAGGTTTTTACACTTTTCCATGAATTCCAAAATGGCGGCCGCGTCCATTCGATTTTAATGAAAAGTGATCAATAATCAGGCTTGATATCTTACAAGACATCAAGAGACAAAGAAATTACTTTATTAAGGTAAACACTTTAACAGTTATCCAAAAACACGTTTATGCTTCCGGCCACGCCCCCTTATGACACTTTTGGAGGACATCCTCAGAATAAGGTTCCGAGTAAGCATACCAAATTTGGTGTCACTGCCTCAAAGAACTGCTGAGATATGACTTCACTTCCTTTTTGGTGGCTTTTCTGCTGAATTTGATTGGCTGTCACGGACAAACGGTTGTGAAGATCAACATGGTCTGAAGAGTATATCTGGTAATTGTGAAGAGGATTTGACCAAAATTGTAGGAGTAGGCTTTGAAAGGTTTTTGATGAAACCGGAAATAGCGGAAAATCTATAAAACAGGAAATTGACGCCATGGTGTGTGCTGTACTCGGCTTGACCCAAGGAATCCAACGATACCTCATTTTTAAAAATCGGACATGTGGTTCAATAGTTAGTTGTGTAAACGCAACTCCAACTCTAACCTGTTGGTGGCGCAAGAGTGCCCATGGTTCGCTGCTTGGTCCCTAATAATAAGAATACGTAGAAACACTTAAGGTGGCTTCGCCGCTTCGCGGTTTAGCCACCAATTATGCAATGCAATGAATCAAAATAATATAATATCTAAATCTGAGTCTAAATTACAATATGGAGAATGGCACTAACATTTTCGGCCCCTAATTGCTCATCATGGGGATGACAATTACCTAACTAAAACTAAAAAGCAATTTTGTACATTCTAAACCATTTCTGTACTCTTTCACTAAGGTCTAAGCCAACATAAACAACCTAGACTAGTCTAGGTGAGGCCTACAAGATAAACAACTGTAGAAAATAATAAAGTCCTAAATTATAATGTCCTTTATTGTCCATGAGATTCTTCCATCTCGAGCAGGAGACACAATTTATCTATGGGTCTCTCTAAGGTGTTGGTATTCGTTTTGACAAGGACCCGACAGACGAACTCTTTGGCGTTGGGGATTGTCTTCTCCACTTTTCCCATTAACCAGGACCCTCTTGGAGCCCTCTCATCCACGATGAGTATGTCTCCCTCTTTCACATTCCTCTTTTTCTCCAGCCAATTCTGCCTTTCTTGTAGGAGGGGCAAGTATTCTCTGGACCAGAGCTTCCAGAAGATGCCGGAGATATACTGCACTTGCCTCCATCTTCGTTTGGAGTATAGATCCTCCATCTGAAACACGCCTGGAGGGAGTGCTGGTTTTTCCTTGAGAAGGAGAAGATGATTCGGCGTCAGTGGCTCAAGGTCGTCCACGTCATCAGATGACTTGGTAAGTGGTCTGCTGTTGATCACTGCTTCTACATCACACATCAGTTTGCAGACATTTGTCGTCGAGTGACTGGAGCTTCAGTAGGTTGGTAAGTATCTTCCGGACTGTTCTTATCTGTTGCTCCCAGATACCACCGTGGTGCGACCCAGCAGGCGGGTTGAAGATCCAAGTGACTCCTCTTTGCAGTAGAGCCTCAGAGATCTGGGACTGGTTCCATTCTTTCACTGCCCAGCGGATCTCGTGTTCTGTATCACCAGGTTTGTTCCGTTATCGGATCTCATGACCTTGACTTGTCTTCTTCTGGCTATAAAATGTCTCACTGCGTTTATACGAGTCGTGTTGAGAGAGTGTGCGATTTCTATGTGGACTGCTCTGACTGTAAGGCAAGTAAACAAGACTCCATAACGCTTTACATGCATGCGTCCACGCTTTGCTTCAAAGGGGCCGAAATAGTCTACACCGACGTTAGTGAATGGTGGATGGTTAGGCAGTAGACGATCAGATGGTAGATTCACACACCTTGAAAGCACACTTCTCACCACTGCATTTCCTTTGCATATCCAAGGATAGTTTGATGTTTTGTGTGTTCTGGCAAGGCTGCCTGGTGCAATCTTCCATCAACCCGGAGATCTCCATCTTGAAGAAAGGGATCCAGCTTCACGATAGAACTGCTTCTCCTGATCTTTTCACCTTTCTGCAGAGTGCAAAGCTACTCGAGGAAGGTTTGACTTTGGCTGAACTGAATGATCACAATTTCTTCTCTTTTAACGTCCTTGACAGTCAAATGGGTTCCTTTCAGGGTAGATTTCCATTTCTGCATGTGGTTTTCAACTGTCTTGATTTTCCCATCTTGACTCTCTGAAGACTGGGCCTTAGACTCTTAACGACGTCTTCCTTATTTTGCACAGACTTTGAAGCAGCTTCTTCAGCCTCAACATCCAGGCGACCACCCTCTTCAGGCTGTGCCAGTCAGAGTAGTGATGAGTCAGCTTGAAGAGAGGTCTGCTTGAGTCTACGGTCTTGATGATGTTCACGCTGGTCGTACGCTTCACTTCAGCGTTGTCTTCACTTATCTCTCTTGAGAACTTAGATAGGACAGGCCAGTGAGACTCACTCTTGTCTAGGAAGTCAGGACCTTCATTCCAGCTCTGACACTTTATGAAGTGCTCTGCCTTCATTCCTCTTGATGCATAGTCAGCTGAGTTATAAGCCGTGTTGACGGACTTCCACTGTGCTGGCCTTGTGTTCCCTCTGATTGTCAATACTCTGTTTGCTACGAATGTTTTAAAATGAGCACCGTCATTGTTGATGTACCGGAGGACAGTGGTGCTATCTGTCCATAGCACAGACTCTTTGAGGTCCATCCGAAGCTCTCTCTTCATGAGCTTATCCATTTTCACCGCAATGGTAGCTGCGTTGAGCTTGAGGCGTGGGATTGTGACTGGTTTAAGTGGCATAACTCCGGATTTTCCTAGAAAGAAATGAGCAATAGACCCGACCGTGGCTGTTCTCGATGCGGAGGTAAGTAACAACGCCGTAGCCCTTCTCACTAGCGTCAGAGAAATGGTCACAAGACCAAATCCCTCCGGCTTGATGCACCTCCTGACAGAAAAGCTGGCGAACTGGCTCAGATCAGACAGCCAGGCGAACCATCTGTTTGCCACGTCTTCTGGAATTTCTTCATCCCAGGTAAGTTTCGTTCCACAGAGACTCTGGACGATGGTTTTCGCAAGAAGAATGAACGGCGACAGGAATCCAAGGGGATCGTATATTGAACTTACGACCGAGAGGGTACCCCGTCTGGTGATGGGCATGCTTTCTCACATGGATCTGGAACTTGAAGGAATCTGATTCTATGCACCAGTCCACTCCAAGGACCCTTTCCATGGGTAGTTCATCCCTGTCCAGGTCTAGATTCTTGATCTCCTTTGCTCTTTCTTGTTCGGGAAGTGATGACAGCACTTCACGGCTGTTGCTTGACCATTTAGTCAAGCGTAATCCTTCACTCTCACACAATGCAATGAGGTCCTTGGTCAAGGCAGTAGCCTTCTTCTCGTCGGACGTCGAGACCAGGCATTCATCGACGTAGAAGTGCTCTAGGACTGTAGTTACTGCTTCAGGTACTTGTCTTTTCCATCCTCTGCAATCCATCTTAAAGCGTAGTTTGCGCAGCTCGGGCTCGACTTGGCCCCGAACAAGTGGACCACCATCTTGTACTCACGCGGAGGCTGGCTCAGATCCCCCTGTGGCCATCAGAGGAATTGTAGAAGATCAGAGTCCTCATCAGGGACTCTTACTTGAGGATACATCAACTTCAATGTCAGAGATGAGTGCGATGTGTTCGTGTCGAAACCTCGTCAAGACTCCAACCAGGCCATTTGTGAGGTCCGGACCCTGTAACAGTTCCTCATTCAGTGACTTCCCTTGAAACGAAGAAGCACAAACAACCCGAAGCTTTCCCTTTTGTGGATGAGTCACGCCTTGTTGACGAACGAACCATACTCTGCCGTTGTTGCCATTGCGCTCGTCTTCAGGAACTTCCACTGGCTAGCCTTTCAGCAGGTCTGACATGAAGGTCTTGTAGTCATTGTGGAAGCTGTAGTTCTTGGCGAGTTTCCTTTTCAGGTTTGATGCCTGTTGCTCGGCAACACATTTTTTGTTTAGCATCACCACTTTTTTGTTTCTGAGAGGCATCCCAATGCTGTAGTGCCCATTGACTTTCTTGTCTCAGTCACAGACTTCATGAACTGAAGCTATCCCATCAACCTTTCGGAGCAAAACGTAGCGGAACTTCCTGAGTCCATGAACTCGTCTCTATTTTCGTGTTGCTGCTCTTGGATTTAATGCACACAGGCACGATAGACAGGATACGGTCAGTGCCTACAGCCCCGGTGACTGCCGTGACTTCACTCTTGGCTGGCGCATCTTCTTGTGGAGCTGAGTGTCCACTGGGAGAATTTTGACCCTTCTCAGGCTTGGCGTTCTCTTGGTCGGTGTTCTTGTCCCTTTTGCTGTGAAGCAGGCTTTGGTGTTTTTTGCTGCAGATTTCACACATGGCTCTCCTTTTACAGTCTTTTCCCATGTGCCCTTGGGTCAGACCCCCGAAGCAAAATCCTTAAATGAATTTGATTCTCTCTTTGTTTGGCAGACTTCTTATTATGTTACATGCGCTCAGGGTACGCTTTTGTTGCAGTACAGGCATGGCTCTTGAAACGCGTTGCTTGTCTGCTTGTTCTTTCTTGTTTCTGAGGCATCCCATTCATCTGGCTTAACACTCGTAGCACAGCCAATGCTTCTTTTTTGGTCCGCCTCCGTTGGCAGATTTAATGCTTGGCTTGCATTTTTCTTTCGCTTCGGAGGACTCTTTGACATCACCGAACAGTGGGTCTGAAGCTATCTTAGCTTGTCTGTTGATGTACGTATTGAGATCAGAGAACTTTGCTCTTCTTCCTTCCCTTTCCTGTATGTCGAAAGCTATGACTTCATCTTTCACGAAGTCTGAATGGCAACTTAGAGACGACGATCCGAAGGTTTGCTCGGGCTGTTCATCTCCTCGAGGTATTCCATATCCTTCATGACAATGTTACATCCGGTGAGAAAGATGGAGAAGCTGTGAAGTGACTTGGCATCTTCTGCTTTGACTTGAGGCCATTTGACAGCCTTGTCAACGTAGGCCACAGCTATTTTCTGCTCATTGCCATAGTGATAGGTCAAGAGCTTTCTTGCTTCATTGTAGCCTTGTTGTGCGCTCACATGTTGGCAAGTTCTCTTGGTTTACCGCTGGTGAATTGCTCTAGATAGTACAAGCGGTCTTTGTTGTCTGTACGACTGTGGATGATGTGCTTGAAAGCCTTCAGGAATGGCAGGAACTCGAAAGGACTCCCCTGAATACAAAGACTTCTCGTTGAGGTAAGTTGGCTAGTCTCTGTTGTGTGACTAACATCTCTATGATATCCTTCTGGTTCAATATCTTAACATTTCTAATATTTTACTTGGCCACGTTACTTGGCTACGTAATTTCAATGACAGTTATCCTTAGTTCGCCATGACCAGCAAGGTCTGTAACTATAGCTTATCAGTTCATTAGGGTTCCTCCGGTAGGAGGGAACCTATTGTTTTTGTTAGTATTCTTATTATTAGGGTTTCTCCGGTAGGAGGGAACCTATTGTTTTTGTTAGTATTCTTATTATTTTTACTTGCACCCCAATATCTCAAAAAGTCTCTGGTCATAAATGCTCTAATTTGGCACATTGATACCTCATCCAAGTGGAAACCCCCAAACCAAATATGGGCCACATCGGACCATAGGACCACATTTTGTCTATCGGAAAATAGTTGGTTGGAATGTTCAGAATCACATGTGCGACGCAACGCTGTGGGGCCCGCTTTCGAACAATCACATTTGTGCGACGCTACTCCTTAACGAGTTAAACAAAAGGTCAAATTGACTTAACATTTTGTACAGATATGTATCATTAATGTATTTAAAAAACATTATTTAAGACAGCTGACAGTTGAATCAAATACAAAATGGCTGAAAGGAGTGTATTTATGTAACTGTCCACATTTCCTCAATATGTTTGCGTCACTAAATCAAATGTCATTTTGAATGATCGTTTTTCAAACCTAATAGGCTTTAAGGTGACACCCCCCTGAAGTACTCTGCAAAGTTTCACCATGATATGTGAAAATATGACTGAATTAAAGCTGTTTGAGCTTGGACTAAATCTAACAATGCTTGCCATAGGAGAAACATTTTATTTTATTATCCAGTTACTGAACCTGGCAAAGTCCAGATCTGGGAATAGCTCAATTGGATGAGATGTTGTGCTGGTAAGCAAAGGGTTGTAGGTCCAATACCAGTCAGAGGCATAGTTTATTTTTTATTCTGACAAAACGGTTTCTAGTCTTCCGGTCAATCCTCCGGTTGTAAAACATAGCAATGAGTGTTTATTTGAGCCCATCACAACACTCCGATCATCTGTTTAGCGAGACTGTGTAAACCACTGCAAAACAAGCCAGGTTCACCACAGTAGCTACTTGTAGTCTATGCATGGTAGTGTCAGATTCACAACCAAGTTAGCTCTAATAAAGTATATTGATTGTTCAGGTGGATCCCTTGCCTGTTAGTAAGCTATTCTTTACAGCAGCAACCCAGTCATCCCATTTTCCTGTTTTTATAGGAAATGTACATATCTTGATTGTGGACAACCTAATCCCAATCTCAACGAATAGAGGAACACCAGTGTTTCCCACACATAGACTAATTTGTGGCGGTGCGCCACAGAATCAACACCGGCCGCCACACATTGCCATTCGTAAAACTTTTTTTTTTTAATCGCTATTTAGGTTAAAACACGCAGCGTATTCGTTCAGCTGCATTTCCTTTCCCCTGCTCTCCCTCCGTCTCTCTGTCACTCATGCGTCTTTCTCACATATGCACACAGTCACAACGTCAGCACACGTTAGCAACAATGCATACATATGCCGTTCTAGTAAGACCGACAGCTATATCAGCGAGCCTTCAGCATTAGTGTCGTAGCTAAAAGTCGAGGAAAGTTGAGGCTACTTTTCGCAAGGTACCTTACTCACATTTACATTTAGTCATTTAGCAGACGCTCTTATCCAGAGCGACATACAGTACTCAAAGTTTTCCCTTCGTTCTTTTGGTGAGAAGTCTAAGGAGCTAGCTACTTACCCGGCGTCATGGAGCCGACCAGTTAAATAGTTGTTTAGCACTAGCGTTGCTACATGCATAATGCAGAAATGATATGTTAGTTGTTGTTAATTTTGTGAAGGTGTGAATCATTTTGGATTAATATTTAATGTAACAAATTATTAACAAATTAACTGTGTAACGAATTATTAACGAAGGAATTATTACGACCCCCCCCCCTCCCCGCCACAATTAGATTTCTAATCTGTGGGACACACTGCGAACACAGCAATATGATTGATATTGTTTTAAAAAATCTAGAGTCTACGAATTAAGAAGATAATTATTGAAGTAAAGGAGCTTTTTTATCTTTTAACATTTACATCAACGTCCTTGTTTGTGTTTTTGTGCAATACCGCAAACTTCATGTCCTCAACAGTAGGTGGCGCATCACCTTCTTCAACCCTAATCCTAACACATTGGAGAAAATGCTTATTTTCTGATACAAAATCTGAACGGTCAAATGTCTTAAGTAGGGGTGCACCGATCCGATACTAAGATTGGATATTGGCCCCGATATTGACAAAATAGCTGGATCGGGGATCGGAAAATTTAGCCGATTCACTGGCCGATCCATCCTTTTTTTCACAGCACATTCTATGTCATTTTTTAACAGCATGAGTTAACCGAACCTTTAGATGTGTGAGTTCTAAATATTTCCAACAGTTTCCACAGCAAGCATAATACTCGAAGCAATGCTACTAGCATGCTAGTGTTACTTGTTAGCCTTCTCATTAGTACATATTGAAGCCATACAGCGTTTGTCGCATAGTTTTTGTCTATCGGAAAATATTCAGTTGGAATTTTCGAAATCGTATATGCAAGCTGTGAGACCCGCATTCGAACGATCACATGTGCGACGCTACTCGTTCTACACTGTAGATTCTACGGTATAGTAGGGTCGTTGAGCTGCAGGAATTTGGCGTGCTCCTAGCATTGTGCTTTTGGATGTGCTTGATTAAATTGGTACTATTGTACTTTGCAGTACTACCACCACCCCTCAAAACATTTACTTTGCAGACATTGCAAACAGCCGACGAATTGGTTGGCGTTGCAAGCGTGAAATATCTCCACACAGCCAACTCTTTGGCTGACTCCATGTTGCTTTTAAGTTCTGTCCACTGGTTGGACACGAGCTGTACACCGCACGGTGCAATGCTTTAAGCAAAAAACTTCCATGGTTCATACACCAGCCACAACAAATAAATACAAATTCAAATATTTTTACATGTTTACAATGTTTGGTAGCTGTTAAATTACTATTGTATGTTTGACCAATACACTATTTTGTTTCTACTGCTATATTTTAATTATTTTAATAGGCCATACGTTTGATTACATTCTATTTTCGCATTTTGAATGCACAATTGTTTTTTAAATAACAAATAAATAAGAATGCAGTAGATTACATCTGTTATTTTGTGTCATTGGGAAAGTCTGGTGCCTTAAGTCTTTTCCACATGGTGGAAAGAAGGTATAAGGTGGGAGGTATACAGTTTATTATTAATTCAACAACGGTATCGGATCGGTATCGGGTATCGACAGATACATAAAGCCCAGGCATCTTTATCAGTATCAGGACTGAAAAAGTCGGATCGGTGCATCCCTAGTCTTAAATTTGTGAATGGCTTAGTAGGATGAGATGCAGTGCTGATGTGCGAAGCGTGGTGGGTTCTAATCCAGTCAGAGGTATAAACATCTATTTTTGTTATTCTGACAGAAATTACAGTTCCAAGTAGTGTTGCTTTTGTCAACGAAAATTATGACTAAATATCGTTGTCAACGAACCTTTATTACGTGACGAAAACGAGACGAAACGCAACGTAAATGCTGGTCATGTGACGATGACTATAATTAAATGTATAATGCAATATTGTTGACGAATAAAAACAAGACGAAATGTGGTTTACAAAATAAAAACTAGACGAAATGTTACAACGTTATTTCGTCTCGTTTAGTCGCGTTATTATTATTAGCCAACTCATGAGGCTATGGTTAATGTGTCTCATTATAACGTTAGCTTTAGATGTTAGCTTTAAACGTTACCCACTGGAGATAAAAATGACTGAGATAAACGTGTGTGACTAGCGTGTTTGTTTGTGAGAGAGTGTAAAGTTGGTTAACACGTGTAACTAGTGTGTACTGTGTGTATATTTGTTTGTACTTTTTTTACTTTAATTTTGCCATTTTGTAGAGAAACCCTCATCGCTGATTGTGTACCCATCCATCATTGTAGAAGTTGTCTGGAAATCCGGTTGGGTGCAAGGCGTTTTTTCTTTTCAGCTGGCTAGCTTCCTTCGTGAACTCGTGTCCAGCGCAGCGCATCTTTCCTCGGCTGGAATACCTACACTTTTGGTCTACTACATGCCATAATCTGTTAAACCTGCGCAATTGAAGCAACATATAATAGTCTCAGAAGGAAGTGCCTAATTTATAAAACTGGCATATATCAGCAGAAATTCGTTTTTCAAGTTGGGATGTCTGTATCAGACTCACAAGATAAAAATATGAATAGATATTCAAATGTGGATTTCATACTATGTGGTTGCATGCATGGGAAACACATTTGACATATGCAACTATTTATAAACTTGGCATACACTACATGTACTCATGTTTCCGATCATAAATCTGAACTCTACCTAAATATTTTCACGAGTGAGCTTCATGCTCCGCCCCTTTAATGCCTCAGATTAGACATAAATGTGCAGTTGACTGTGCATGTTTTACTTCCATTAGAGCTGCATCACATCCAGTCTCCATTGAATGCATTTGTCAGCACCATTTGTGCATCACATATTACTTAATGAATTTTTATACACTTAATGTTCACCTCCACCTTGTGCACATGCAATGTGGAGCTTTATTTACACAGAACCAAAAGTCATAGTTCAGATTGCTGGGACAATACTTTAATATATTAGTAAACATACCGTATTTCTTTGAATCAACACTGCAGCGTTTATTAAATATTGTAAATTTTTTGTGCAGCGTTTATTCGAGGGCGGCGTTTAATTAGTAAGAGAGATTTTGTGAATTGTAGCTGCAGTGCAACCATAAACAACTTTGTTGCTGGTTTTGTGACAAATGAATCATGCTGCTAAAAACGCAGGTTTCATTTACTAACACTGACCTTGTCTATTCTTTGTTTGTCTGATTGCGGCAACTCTCTTTCTCATTGGCTACCAATTAGGTGTGCGTTGGTAGTACAACTGTCTCAAATACAAGTGTTCTACATTTTGTAGAAATCTGAAGCAGCATGCCGAAACGTTCATACACCTTAGCTTTTAAACAGAAAGCTGTGCAGAAAGTTATGTAGGCCTACATGTGTAATAAACACTGGGGTTGAATTTAACCTATTAAATAACCGTTTTCTGATTTTTTTGGTGCAGCGTTTATTTGAGGGTGGCGTTTATTCGAAGAAATACGGTACCTACTTCACAACAGGTATTGATACGTGTAGTGCAAATACACTAAAGCATTGCGTATTATACTTTGTTCTTTCACAACAATAACATAAATCTCAGTTTAATTAAAGGTCACATGAAATGCTGTTTTTGGATGCTTTTATATAGGCCTTAGTGGTCCCCTAATACTGTATCTGAAGTCTTTTTTCTGAAATTCAGACTTGGTGCAGAATTATAGCCACTACGAGTAGTCCCACAATGAGCTTTCCTCAGAACACGCTGTTTCTGTGTCTGTAGCTTTAAATGCTAAATAAGAAGGAGAGAGGCGGTACCATGCGCTAATGTTTACAGTGGATGTATCGCAATGGCTCGTAGACCCGTTGCTGTAAGATGCCTTGAATTTGCCCATTCTCATCTGATAACCCTGGTTTGCAGAGCTGCACACTCAGTCATTTCAAAGTGGGGAAAGGCGGATATCGCGCGCGCCATAACACAAACAGCAAAACGTTATCCACATAACGAAGCGTACAACACTGCGTTACAGAATGTGTATTCACACACATACTTGATGCTATCTACTTTTACATTAGCGACAGTACCTAAGCTGATAGCTGCAGAGCTAATGTTACAGCCAGATTCTAAAGGTAGCAAGCTAGGTAACCATATAGTAAGCAACAAAAGGATATAGCGTTAGTTGACTTACTTGTCCGAGGTTTGTAGCTGGACCAAGGAGTAGCCTACTGATCCAGAATTTAAGGCCAGACACCACAGGTTAATAGGGTACAAATTTTAACTGATAGATATCACCATTAAACTTCCCCAGTTGATTACTTATATTAAGACAATGTTTTTTTTGCATTCCAGAATTTTGCATTCCAGAATTGAAATCTGAATATTGGTTAAAGCTAAGTAAAAACTTTTTTTGTCCTATGGTTGATACTTTGAATATAAAGTTTTTTACAGAGGAGATTTTTGATATCTCTTTTTATCACTTCAGAAATCAGAAAATACTGTCAACACTCATAAAAAAACGATTTTCGCCACTTTTTTTGAATAAAATTCCAGATAAATCAGGCTATGAAACATTTATTAACAAACCCCTTTGTAAACTCCTAGACAAAGTAAATAGGAAGATAAATAGAAAGTTTGATGTATGTAAGTACTACAGAAGTGGAGATTTCACGCTCAGAGCATGAGAAAAACCTCATTTTGAGAAAACAGGCTTTTAAAAAAGAGTGTTGTAAAATTGTGTACAAATGGATTTGAAAGCACTATTTACAGACAAAATATCTCATCAAGACCTTAGCAACAACAACAGAAAACATCCCAAACACATTCAAACTGAAAATGTAACCAGTATTGGCTTTTAACTGAACAGAACTGTAGTAAAACACACACGCACTCGCACAGACACACTGCTACTAGAACTTCCACCCTGGTTTGGTGGTTGTCCATCCTGCTTAACTTTGCCTATAGCTTAACTTATGCAGCCTAGTTTTCCATGCCTGCTTCATATGTTGGACCCTCATCCCTATCTAGCTGATGCCTATTCAGTATTGCAGTGCTCAGACACTTGCGTCTCTGCTTCATTCTGGTTGCGTAAGCCTCAGATTTGGACATTCAGAACCGATCAGTTTCCCTCATGGCATTAACTGTAACAACTGTGCTCTGAAGCCACAACCTCTCCATACACTTAGCATGGCAGAGGCACCTTCATTAAAAGTGGAGATGGCCATACTGGCTGATGCCTCAACTCTGCTTTTTGGACACCGCACCCATACAACAGAGTTGAGGCACTCGTTTGCATTCTTAGTGCCTCAATGCTGCATTCGCTGCAGCAGGCTGTCACTTGACATGCGGTGGTTCACTGGGATAAGCTGCTTCCCCAACTCATGGGTTAAATAGGTTCCAGCATGGTGTTTATGGCTACCAGGTGATTGCCATTCTCCTCTGCTTTTCTATACCAACACCAGAAAGCCTGCATGATCTGCTCCCTGGTCCTTTGCAGTGACTCCAGCCCTCTCTCCATTCCTGCCACTAAAATCTAATGCTTAGTGTATTTACTTACTGTTCATTTGGCCAAGTTTTATTGTTAAAGTTATGTTTTTGCCACTAAAGTAAATAAATGTATGTATATTGGTAGGCGACATTATCTAAATATTCTCCACCCTGATATTAAAGGGAAAAGCCTGTGGGGTCTACTGTAAAACTGACTAAATAAGACATGAATTATATACTTTATTGATCCGTAAAACAAATTGATGAAGGCTACAGTGGAGCAGTGTTTGTGTGGGTGGGGGTGTGGGGAGAAGACAATACAGCAATGCTTTCATTAGTCATTGATGTTATCCAAAGTGCCACATTTGACCAGAGTGGGAAAGATGCATTTATTTTCCCATACCCCAACCCTAACTCGTGGGCTAAGAGCACCATTCGCACATTCAAGTCAAAGGCAACGTCATTTCTCGTTCCGTCTTGCAGACGCGTAGATGTAAGTCTATATATACTTTTGCGGTAGCCTGCCCATCTATTTTGCACGGACTACACTCCAGAAGCAAACTACTACTAAAAGCCATGATTATGCGGATGAATTATAATTTTAAACCCTGTCCTTGTGCAATCAGGACAAATTAATTCATTAACCAGTTCATGCAATCGCGCTACATAAACTTTCAGCTGTGAGGCGCGTTGTTCATGTTCAGCGGTATCTACTCTTTTCCCATCGATAATTTTCGCATAGAGTGAGCTTGACAGTCGTCTTCATTAAACTGTTGAGCCTTTTATCTCGGAAGTGACAATAGTTGTCTTATTTTCTTAGAAGTTTGTGTTAGTGCTTCTTTCGGCATTTTGAGATTCAAAAGGTCTCGCTGACAGCTAAACCAGGAAGTGTCAGTGCGCATCACGTGATGCATTTGAACGAATCAGGTTATCAGAAATCGACTCCAGCCAATCAGATTTCTTATTTAGGTCAAACCCTCCCTTTGTACTTTCACGATTGGTTGCTGATACAAAGGAAATGACCATGTTTGGATCGGATAACATTGTGCAGGAGAAAGAGAGCTTTACAACGATACCACGAATGTAATGGTGAAGCGAACGGTCGCGGCACTGTATGTTACGTTAGAATGCTAACTTTTGTTGAATTTTGGTGAAATCCACAGGCTCAACAAGACAAAGTGCAGTAAAATAAACACTTAAAAATATATTTTGAACGTTTTCTTTCAACTAGTTTGAAAATAGACATGTTGAGGAAGCAAAATAGCTAAGAATCAAAATTGACCAGTATACGAAAAACTCCTATTTTTGCCTGCCGTGTCTCGCCTTAATTTCAGACGGTCAGCAAGGCCAACTTTGTATTGGCTCAAGTTAAGGAAACAGTGGTGGCTGAAATGTTTGGCGCAGACATGCAAAACTTAATAAAAAAAAAAAAAGATAGGCTACTGGTTGTGCAGAGGCTCCTTGTGACGTCACAAGGAGCAGATTTTCAAACAGTGTTTGAGCCTTCATTTTCTAAAAGGCGGAGAAGAACACCCAGGGCTTGGTTTACACCTATCGAAAATTCTAGCCACTGGGGGACCAAAGGCAGGCTAGGGGAACTCACATTAATGTTAAATAACCTCCTAAAATGACGTTTTCATGTCATGTGACCTTTAATGATGGATGTGCTATAAGTCTTTAGAGAACTTCAAATTAATTAAATTGTGTGGTCAGAATTTGAAGAATACAAGGTGCATGTGTGCTCTGAAGAAATATATTCTTTTTTTTAACATCTGGCCAAGATGGTGCCATTAATTCACAAACATCATCAGAATGTGCATAGGCATGGTCTAGAGCTGTGCCTGGTCTCACCATGTTGTTTTCATAAATTATTACTTGTATGTAAAATATTTGCGTATGCATGGTTTTTGAGCTTACGCACGCTTTATAAATGAGGCCCTAGGTCTCTTCTAATTCAGCCCTACAATTTTGATTCTGTATGCCATCTTGCCTTCTGTTTCTTTTAGGCTACCTGATGTGTACACACAGTTCAGGAAGGCAGTTGAGACCCAGGTCAGGGTGAGACCAGTGCTTTCAACCCCAGACCAGCTGCACCCTGTCCCATCTGGCCTAGAGGAAGGACCTATGCCTAGTCCTGAGGATCTGGAGCAAACAGGTGAGAGCTTAACACATTCGGTATCACGATGTTACTTGTTTATACAGATAATTTTAAATACACTCCCCCACACCATGAAACAGTGATCATTTGGTATTATTTGTGTCTCAAGGAAATTTTATTAAAATTGTTTTTGTCTGTGTATATGAAGCTTGCACATTTTCTATTTGTATTGTTTTCAGAGCCTGTAGCTGACCCCCGTTCTGCCTTTCCCTGCACAGGGGGGGAGACCAAGGCCTTAACCCGACTAAAGCATTATTTCTGGGATACAGTAATGTTCTCTCTGCAAAGAAGCAGTTTCAGATTATTCCATAATACTCCTCGGAGAAATGTAGTTGGCTTCACGGTGGTCTGCATAGTTTTTGGTTCATAAATGTTGATCTCTTGTTTTAGGATGCTGTAGCCACCTACAAGGAAACTCGAAATGGATTGATTGGTGTGGACTATTCCACTAAGTTTAGTCCTTGGTGAGTGTAACCAACTAATCAATCAATCTTTATTTATACAGCGCATTTCATACCAGGAGGCAACAAAATTCACTTCACAGATGGGAAGAAGGGGGGGGGGGGGGGGGTACAAACACAAATGTTTGACACTAATCTTCCAGCGTGAAGCAAAAAAACTGTTCACTCATTTGGGCCAATATAGGAGAACTGTAAACATGATTTACTGACCTCTCTGAAATGAGACAATTAAACACTCCTGCAGAATGTGAAGTGCCAACATAGTACAAAACACACAAATGGCACGACTGAATACCACATCTTAAGAAATATGATAAGTTACACAAAAAAATTATAAATAAAACATTTTACCCTGAATGGTAGGCAAATATATGTGCATGCATTAAGATTACTAGTGCACAGTGCCCGTGATTCAGCTGGTGATGATCTCATTGGTTTTAGTACCTGTATTTCTCAGATCACAATTGAAATTATCTGTCATCTCTGAAGTACTTATCCAACCTCCACAACTATTCTTATCAAGTTGCCAATGCAGTGGTAGCCTACATTTATGCAAATAATTATGTAGCCTTCATTTGTCTGCTGTTTCCTATGTTATAAATTGCTTATGTTATGTTGTTAAAATTTACTATATGGTTCTCTGTAAAAAAATTCTTACCACCACACATATCTAAACATTTAGTTCATAGCAGAAGTCATTACATGCGCAATGGTTGAGCCAGTTGTCATAATTGTACACATAATTCACCATACAGCTCTTGTACATTTGCAATGTGCTGGCAGTTTTGACATCAGTAAACACATTAATTTATGTAACAAAATCCACTGATCTGTACTAAAACTATGTCCACTTTATATTGTCGTTCTGTTCATTGCCAGCCCCATTGAAAGTGGATTATTATCAGTTGTAAAAGCAAATTCACTTCTAAATAACTAATTGTATTTTATTTACTACGCTTACTTTCATTTCATTGCGAATGCCTTTACATTACAAAACACATTAAAGGTTATTGGACAATATTGTATTAACAAAAGGCCTTATATACTTACCTGCCTAAATGGGCCTATACTACCAGAAAAGGCATAGGACACAGAAAGCATTAATTAACCTAAGCATTCCATTCATACTTAACCTTCATTTATTGAAATGTAAATTTAGAACTAATTTGCAAAACAAGGCAGAGTAACCATTTGACCTGAGTCAATTTGGTAACTGCGTGAATTACCAATGAACAGATTGGTATCTAACTGTGTTGCTTATTTCTACAGGCTGGCTCTTGGCTGCATTTCCCCCAGATACATTTACGAACAAATAAAAAAATATGAGATTGAGCGGACCAACAATCAGAGTACTTACTGGTGAGTTCACCCAAATTCCAAACTAGTAGAGTAGAATTTCAGGATTTCAGTACACTGGTGGGTTTACCTCGGGAGAGCCATGGGCTCGCCTGAGTTATCAAAGTCAAAAATCTTTCTTTAACTAGAGAGGGTACAATTTCTGGGGAAATTGTAGGGTGTGCTTGCTTGCGTCGGTTGCAGGTGGGTCCGTTTTCCCATCTAGTGATATTTTCAAGCATTTAGCCTACTCATATTGCATAATTCATTAAGAACACCCTTTGAAACAAACAAAAAACCTTGAAACAAGCTACTGTAACAACGTTGTCACTGGCAGTATTTCAGATGGAATTGCGATTCAAATAGTACCGTCTGCCAACTGAAAATAAGCCCCCCAAAACGTAAATAAGTTCGATATTAATTTAGGGGGACATGGCTAATTAAAAAGCAGTTTGCTAGAGGAAAGCTAGCTGCTGTTGCTATCCACACTTCACTGATTGTTTGAAAGCGCCGGAAATGAGAACTTTGATTTTGTAAGGGATAATTACAGTGGCCGACATGTGCAAACACGCTACAAATAGACAAAGTACAAGCAAATTGACAATACACAAGCAAATTAAGAAAACATGTATTTGACCATACATGCACAGCATTCAGCAAACGCGCTGCAAATATAGAAACGCGCTGCAAATACACACAACACAACCAAATACATAAACACGCTGCAAATATAGCAACGCACTGCAAAAAGGAAAACACGCAAACCCTGAAAACAAATGCAAACAGAAAAACGCTGCATCCAGAGAACACAACGGAAGTGCTCCAGGCCAGTGGGAGCGCTAAATACAAGAGCGTGATTTTAGAACCAGAGAGGGCAGATGAGAAGTTTGTTTTGAATAGGACCAAAATCGAAGTAAAGGCTACATTAAAAGATTAGTATTCATTTTTACATGTGCCCCTCCTCTTTCACAGTTTTTCAAAAGACTTCGATGTTGGTCCAAACTTTTCATATGCTCTCTCTTTCTCTTTCGCTCCATGGGGCCGAAAATGTTCCACTTGGCTCTCCCCCTAGAGGCCTGGAAAACGTCCGTTGTGATAACTATGGAGTTAGATTAGTTCCATAATTCAAACAAACAAACGCAACACGATTCAAACAAACTTAACACAATCCAAACAAACGTAACACGATTCATACAAACATAACACGATTCAAACAAACGTTATTACATTCGTTTGCAACCTGACAAACACAAGTTACAAATCCCTGCATTCGTTGGTGTGAATCCCCTGCATTCGTTGGTGTGGATTTTTGGAACTTTCCTGACGCTCTTAGATTCACAAATGCATTTTTTCTAAAAGATATCCTCTGCAGCCTATCAGATCGTCTCTTCCAATTTTAGCCAATCACATTAACGTGTCTGTGGTCTTCAACAACCTGCCATAATGACGGACATAGTCTCCTTCAGATCACGAGCAATGTCGTCTGGTAGAATGTAGGTGAAATGTTTCTTGTTAATCTTATTAAACCGATGATCATACGTGATTGAATATTGTTGAGAATGGCAGGATTCATGTTTAGTCATTTTCCGTGTTTCCTAGGCTAACGCAGAGCCCGTCTACCCATATTAGACATTCTCCGGTGATTGGCTAAAATTGGAAGAGACGATCTGATAGGCTGCAGAGGATATCTTTTAGAAAAAATGCATTTGTGAGTCTAAGCGCGTCAGGAAAGTTCCAAAAGTCCACACCAACGAATGCAGGGATTCACCTCAACGAATGCAGGGATTCACAATTTGTGTTTGTCAGGTTGCAAACGAATGTAATAACGTTTGTTTGAATCGTGTTATGTTTGTATGAATCGTGTTACGTTTGTTTGGATCGTGTTAAGTTTGTTTGAATCGTGTTGCGTTTGTTTGTTTGAATTATGAAACTAATATAACTCCATAGCTAACTGGATGCGTTTTCGGTTTGCGTGCTTTCGTTTTTGCAACGCGTATTTGCAGTGTGTTTATGTATTTGGTTGTGTTGTGTGTATTTGCTGCGTGTTTGCTGAATGCTGCACATGTGTTGTCAAATTAATGAAGATGTTTTCTTAATGTGCTTGTGTTTTGTCTACGCATGTGTTTTCTTAGTTTGCAGCGCGTTTGCACATGTCGGCCACCGTAGATAATGTATAGAACGCCGGTCATTATCGGGAAAATAAGCCCCGACAGGGCGAACAGCACCCTGACGCGAAGCGAAGGGGTTTTGTTTTGCCCTGAAGGGGCTTATTTTCCCAATAATGACCGGCGTTCGATACATTATCTACGGTGGCCGACATGTGCAAACACGCTGGTTAAAGGTTAAGTAGCCTAATAATTATGTAAGCTACATAAAAAAATAGCATCTCCCTAAAGTATGACTGGACAGTTCAGAAATGATAAAATTTGTGTTCAAACCTGTAGTCTTTTCCACAGATCACATCCTTAGTATGTAAGCTTTCAGAAAATACATGGTTTAGGTGGTTGAATCAGTTTCCCTAAATGGCACAGCCCAAAAGGGTATCAGCCATATAGCCTACTCCATTTACCAATACCGAATTTATTATGCATGGGCAGCATACTAATATGGAGAGATGGACGTGTCTCATTAGATAACATCCTGAGGGTATAAGCTTTCAGAGGATATATGGTTTTAATGGTTGAATCAGTTTTGCCTTCATGTTACAGACTAACATGTAGCAATAGAATTCTGCGAATTGTCAAAATTACAAGTTGAGCAAACTTATTTAAATTGGACACTGAAACAATTCTTTTTTTTTTTTCTTTTTTTCAGTCGTAAGAAAAACTAGCATGTTAGCTAAAATTAACTCTGCGATTAGCTCACGGTTGTTATGGCAATAAAAAAAACACCAGCAATTTCTTTTGTAGCTAATTGGGAAAAAACATCCTTGTCATCTCTTTCTGCCTGAAACAGACGCCTAGGTCTGAACACGGCTAAAAGCACAACATATTTCAGACCCAGATTAAGAAATCAACAAATGCTGTTCCACTTGTAAAGGGTAAATAAAGTATGGTATTGCCTAGTGCTAGATGTAGGTAAAAAGCTTGCTAATCTAGCTAGCAATAATCATAATGTTTGCAGAAGGATCTTTGTGACTTAACTAATGCTATTATAGTCAGAGAATGTCTCATAAGGGTGCTTTGGCCACTGAAGGGAAAACTGGGCAACTTTGACTTACTTTCCTCCTCCTCGAAAAAACCCTCCTTATGTCCATCTCGTCTGTGGAACAGTCATGTCTGAAGTGCTAGCTGCAAGCGCGATGCGTCGATCATGGGAGTATGGGAGCTGAATCTGCGTGCGTGATGCTGTTTTTCTAGAAAACGTGGAGTGGAATTCTATTGCTATGGGTATTTTCCCTACTGATAAAGTGGAACGGATTTGATTGTGAAGCAATGGAAAGATTGCTGGACTAGTAGACCAGTCATGCACTAATATTTTGATCACAAATGTGGGGGGGTCCAAACGACTTTTTGGGGGGGACCCCTCAAGTTACATTGTGGCGACGCCCATGACTGTAGACTACTACACACTGCCAGTTGGCGAGCCGAGTCTGTGACTCTGAGGCTAACATCAAAACAAGACGCGGTCTCACTCAAATTCCAAGTTTTACACAAATAACAAAAATATGCTGACCCGCTGGCTGTCTTCACAGTCGCCATATCTTTAAAACACTGCTATCTATTTGGATGTAGAATTGACCCTGGTACGAAATTAAGAAAAGACTCATCAGATGCAGATCGACAACACTGTTGTTGCTGCCACAATTGTCAATGGAGGCTGACGGGGCTCTCACATAGCAAACAAATCAAAGTTTCTACAGCAACCTACATTAAAATCTCACCACCTGGATGTCTTCACAATAGTCATATTGTCATAACATTTCCCTCTTTCTGTTTTTTCGTGTAAAATTAAACTACAAAATTAGCTACAAAAATACTACTATGATATGACGCTCTCTAGCATGTCTGCCGCCTAAAAGACTAGGCGGTCTCACGGGCGACCCGCACTCGCTCAATTTTCAAAGACTTTAACAACTTTAACTAAATCAAAAATCCAAGATGGCAGTTCCACTCGAAATCACTTTCTCAACAAAGCCAAATGGTTGGGATTTTTGGGGGTGGTATTTTTCACTCGTAATCCAAGCTCCAATTTGCGTGCTAGAACGTCTCTATCACGTTGTATCCATGCGTCGTTGCTGACGTGTGTTGACGTGGTGACGTAGCTAGCACAGATTACCCTTCGTCGACTAAAGGCACTTTGTTGCCACTAAAACGTAACCTCCTAAACTGTGCAACGGAACGTAAATCCCAATACAAGCAACGCAATCGAGACCAAGACAAACATTTTGACACAGCCGTTGTCAGTGTAGTCCAAATATTGACTGAGCCTTAGGGGGGCAAAAATAAAAACAACTAGAAAAGGCTGTTCCTGCGAAACAGCAGTGAGAGTGCTGAAAACCTGAATGGGGATCGCTGACCATGTAAAAAAAAGCTGAAAATTGTGAACATTTTCAGAAAGTTATAAGCTGAAGCTTTAAAGCGACCGGAAGGTATTTAAATAGGGGCTGGAGCTGGACGAAGGCATAAAACTACAGAAAAGAGAAGAAAAATGCAAAACAAAGTGAAAAAAATCAGAAAGAAGAGAAACAATGCATACAAATTTGAAAATGTAGCAAAACAATATTTGCTGGAGTTTCAAAAGGCCTGAAATGTATGTTAGAAAGGACCTGCAGCATGATGAAAGCAGAAAAGTACAGAAAAGATGGGAAAAAATGCAAAAGTACTGGCAGTTGGAAGATACTGCTGTGAAATGTATTTTTTGAAAGGACCTGGAGCAAGATGAAGGCAGAAAATAGAAGAAAATAAGAAAAATGCAAAACAAAAAGGGGAACATTTCAGAAAGATGAGCTGCAGGAAACCAGTTGTTGAAGTCTGGGTTGAACAAATTTGAAGGTAAGAGGACAACACTGGAATGACTTGAACTTGCTGGAAAAACGTAGCAACCGCTGGTCATTGGCAACAGACTGGCAACATTTCTAACCTAGAATCTCAAGACGGAGGAGAAACTAATCATACGTGCCTGCACACCCAGTCCTGTTCAGACACTTAATTTAAGATGACATCAAAATAATAATTCATAGTGCAGGGTTGCCGATGTTGTCGTTGTCCCTGGTGAGTTTTTTATACGTAAATAACAAGATCATGCTTCATCTAACCAGCGGATCATTTTTTCCAAGTGTTTCAAAGTGGTATGTATTAACACCTTAGGCTTGAATAATAACCAAAGGCGTGAAGCTAGAGAGGATGCAAAGGAAGATTTCCTACATAAGCTAGATTTACGACTTCAAATTAAAAACGGAGAAGATATTTAGAGTAAAGACAAGTTACTTTACATATGTGTTCAATATCGTCAATTAAAAGTAAAAGCTTTCCAGTTACGAAGCGTTTGTTCGTAGGCTTAACACCAGCTGCAGCAAACACTTAACTACCCCAGCCCTGGTTTGGCTGTTCGTGACGGTCAGCTATGACAGTCGCCCCTCGCTTTTGGCAGATTTCTCTAAAACTTGCTCAAATAAAAACGATCTAGCTAGATGATGTACACTTTAAGTTCAATGTACATACCTTGTTTGGCCAATTTGGTCGATTGTGGGGAAAAAAGTCGAACCGTTTTTAGTTATGGAGAGAGCCATCGCGCTAGCTCAATTATGAGAAATGTGGCTAGAATCCACACCTCAAACAAGTTGACCTAGATGCAAAACTGTACATCCAATCCCAAAAATAAGGATATTTATAGACCCAAGACTCTGCCGAAACCATTGATATCCTTTATGTGTCTGTGCGGTCAGAAATACAACTCTTTTGGCAGTTTCCAAAACGTCACCCAATTCTGCTTTCATGGTGCGTGTCTGTTTGGTTGCCTCGGTGATGGCGCAGCTGTGATCGCTAACAAGCTGGGCAGAGAGAATCACAAATTAAGCTGGAATCCACACCTCAAACAAGTTAACCTAGACGCAAAACTATACGTCCAATCCAAAAAATTAGGATATTTTCCGAGACCCAAGTCTCTCCCGAAAGCAGACATGTCCTTTATATGTCTGTGCGGTCAGAAATACGACTCTACCGGCAGTTTAAAAACATGTCTACTTTCGAAATTCTCTGACAAATTGTACCCACCTCTCCATTGAAGTTAGTGAGAGATTTGAAAGGCTGCTCTCGCTTTAAGGCTCAAAGCTGAAAATCTGTAAATGTGAGCTCTTTAGTAGTTACATACAAAATTGGCTGAATATTTGAAAAAGCTGAATCATTTGGGAATAGCTGAATGTCTTGTGAACATTTTAAAGGTTGAATGGTGTCTCTAGCTGAAAGTATGCTGAAGTAGTTAAGTTTGAAAGAGGAGGAAGCTTTTTAATGATCTGAAATGATTTACCATTACTTTTAATGGGAGAATAATTTGCACAAAAACCTTAATTCTTTAAAAAGTATAAAAGTGAGAAATACCAGAAGTCATAGCCATCATCTCCTGAAAGAGCTGAACGTTTTGATACAAAAATTGTAGGAATCGGTGAAAGTATGCAGGACTAGTTAAAGGCCAAAAAACGGCGGAAGAACTAAGAAGTTGGAACTAGAACATGCATTTCCTGCTGAAAATGCGTTGGAATGCTGAAATCTGAAATTACTTTTTTTAAATGGCTAAAAATACAGAAATGAGAAAATACCCGCAAGCTGAAATCAATTTTTTAAATGTATGATTCACACAAAAGAGGGAGTGTGGAAGCTGAACTGTATCATCTAACAAAGCTAAGTGCTTAAATACAATGCGAAAGAATATTTTTGAACGTTGTGAAGTAATCAAAGAAATAGTTGAATTTCAAGAGGCAGTGTGGAAGCTTAACTGCATCAACAAAGCTAAGAGCTTAAATAGCCTACAATGCAGGAGAAACTGAGTTGGACTGTTAAACAGAAGAAGAAGTAGGCTAGCTAGTTGTAACAAGAATATTATAGTTTTATTAACAGCTGAAATTAGTTGGGATAGTAATATCAGTAGCAGATGTAGCCTATCATTGAGTGCGTTTACTCGGCTTAGTAGGATTCAATGTGTTGATTGAATAAAACATACAACAGTAGGGCCGACAGGAAGACATGGCGACACTTTGTTGCAGAAGGATGATGGTGCAAGTTTTGTCCGTGGAGCATACAACGATTAATAAAAAGAATAATGTAGACGTGTTTGAGTAATCGTACAACTAATTACACATGTAAACGGAGCAATAATATTATTGGCATAAACCGAAAATGGCTATCGGGTTTCTCATAGTCAAGTGAACGCACTCGGTGGTGTAGTAGAACAAAACAGTAGCCTACCAGTAGCATAGTAGTTAGTAAAAGAGATATTAGCAGCATCTGCAGAATTAGTAGTTGTAGTGTGGTATAAGCTAACAAAGCTAAGTGGGACGTGTTTGAGTAATCGTACAACTAATTACACATGTAAACGGAGCAATAATATTATTGGCATAAACCGACAATGGCTATCGGGTTTCTCATAGTCAAGTGAACGCACTCGGTGGTGTAGTAGAACAAAACAGTAGCTGTGCTGTCCTCGATACATGTCCAGTATATAACTTGACAGCCAGATAAACTCTTCCTAACATAAAGACTCCGAAGACAGTTTACTCCTTGTCCATGGGTTTATTTACGATGAAGGAAAGAGTGAAACTGAAACATACAAGGATACACAATTAGCATTTGTGCGTTCGTGAATGCCCTCGCTAGCAACGCAGATCGTAAATGCAGATAGTGACAGACTTATAACAACAAACTTAAGAAACGTAACGTTGTTACAAATAAAGCTATAAAACAGTAAGTATTGTTAAATCACCAATACATACCTAAGATGCCACAACAGACGCGAGACAAGTACAAAAAATGCAGGACCAACATGAACATCAAAGAGCGCTGGGCTCTGCAGGGCCTTTTTTTAACTTACTAACCTACGTTACGCGATTATTTCCTGTCGATATCACGTGACATACATTTCTCTCTCAGAACCAGAAATCTTAAAGGAACCACGCCCAAATAAAGGCACAAAAGTACAGTAAGAAAATAACCAAGTACAATAAACTCAGTGGTAACAGAACACTCTCCGCCTGATGTGCTACACATCACCCAACTACTTCATCCCTTTACTGTGGAATCTGAGGAGAGTAGAACCACTATCTCTATTATAGGTCTAAGAAACAATGAAGAACCTCCTGGTTTGATAACCTTGACCTCGACTTGACGTACTTTCCCGTCTTGGCTAGGGAAAGTCTGTGTTACCAGTCCAAGAGGCCATTCATTTCGTGGTACTTGACTGTTTTTGAGGAGAACCACACTTCCTGGTTTGACGTCTGGTTGGACAGATTGCCATTTCCTCCGTGTCTGTAAGAGAGGTAGGAATTGCTTTCGCCATCTGTCCCAGAAGGTGTTGGAAAGGTGTTGAACTTGGCGCCACTGAGACTTGTAGAGGTCTGTTACTCCAAACTCGCCTGGAGGAGCAGCAACGAAGTTCACCTTTTGTGTGAGAAGAACTGCTGGGGTGAGTATAAACGACTCATCAGGATCGGTTGTCACGGGAACAAGAGGCCTGGCATTGATAATGGCTGCTACCTCCGCCATGAAAGTCACCAGCACTTCATGGGTAAGTTTATCCTTCAGCTGAAGGAACATGGAATCAAGAATTCTTCTTGCTAGACCAATCATACGTTCCCATGTTCCGCCACAATGGGAAGCGTGAGGAGGATTAAAAGTCCAACTGCAACCTCTATCCGACAGATACGTCTTCACAGTTTTGCTGTTAATATTGGAAGGTATCTTCAAATCCTTGCACGCACCAACAAAGTTCGTGCCCCGGTCTAATCGAATGTGTTTAACAGGTCCACGTACAGCTAGGAAACGTCTAAGGGCATTGATGAAGCTGGATGTGTCAAGGGACTCTATCACTTCAATATGAACAGCTCGTATGCTCATACATGTAAATATAACAGCCCACCTTTTGCTTTGTGAAAGTCCTCCTCTTGTCCGACGTGAGGAGACACTCCAAGGGCCAAATACGTCTAGTCCAACATTGGTAAATGGGGGGTCTGTTGTGAGACGATCTGCTGGAAGGCTGGCCATCTTCTGGATGCTGAGTGGAGCTCTGAGCCGCCTGCAAGTTACACACTGGCAAGTACTGCTGCGCAAAGTTCCAGTCTTGGCACTGTGTGTTCTGGGCGAGGGGTAAGTTTGGCTTTCCCCATTACAAACCCAATGTGATTGTTCCCTGCAGCATCAGTCACTTTTAGATACGCAACTGCGGCGATAGCTTTGGTTGATGCATCAGAAAAGACACACAATTCTCTTCTGACAGCTGCTGATGGTGAGGTTTCCGTATAGGGTCTGGAGATGGACAGATTGGACAGCTCTGCCAAAGAATCTCTCCATGTTGTCCAAGCTTCTTCCATTTCTTGCGGGAGTCGAGCATCCCAGTCGCCGTTCTCGATAGTGAGTTGTCTTAGAATAGATTTCCCTTGAATTGTGACAGGTGCTACAAATCCAAGAGGATCATAGAGACTGTTGATTGTAGATAAGACACCTCGTCGGGTGAAAGGTTTTATCGCATCACAGACACTGAAAAGGAAACAGTCGGTATGTAGATTCCAATTGAGTCCAAGACTACGCTGCATTGGTAATGCATCTGCCTCAAGGTCAAGATCTGTTCTATGTCCGCTGAGAAAGCAATGGCTTCTTTCCTGAAGCGGATCAGTACTCCCAGTAGTGTGTTGTTCAGATCGGGCCCAGTTAAGGGACATAAGACGTTTCAGTGCTTGAGGCCTGTTGTTGGGAAGGCACTGGCGAGGACTCTTAAAGGGTAATGGCGCTACCCAACTGTGGTTTGAATCTCTTTGTAGACCTTTGTCCATTATTTGCATGAAGGAAGTATCCTGAATCGAAGGAGCCACCTGATTGTCTTCTTTGGTTTGCTTAAACACAGTACATCCCAGGTGGTCCACATCACAGACAGATTCATTCAAAGAATCTGTTGGGGAGTCTTTAGTTAGTTGGATGTCTCCGTATTTTTCCTTAACATGGAAGACATTAGGACATGGCTGGAAGAGAGTCGGGCGTTTTGACTCGATGATGTTTGTATGGAAGGTTTTGATCGTCAGCGGTTTGTGGACGTTTCCCAGACACACGTTGCCTACAACGACCCATCCCAAATCTAACTTCTGTGCGTAGGGTAGGTTATGTGAGCCATTCACCTGTTTACGGACCTTGTGAACTCTTATAATGTCCCGACCTAAGATAAGCATGATTGGGGCTTGTGGGTCCTGTTCTGGGATGAGGTGTGCCACGGACTTTAGGTGTGGGTGACTGCGTGCCACATCCGGAGTTGGGATCTCATCTCTGTTATTAGGGATGTCGTTACGTTCTATAAGGCTTGGTAATGGAATGTGGACGGTTCCATCCAGAGACTCTATTTCGTAGCCACTGGCCCTTCTTCCAACTGTTTCTTTTACTCCTGCGCATGTTCTCAATGTATAAGGAGCACTTGGACTTTGGTCACTAAACACTTCGAAGAACTGTGAACAAACCAGCGACCTGTTGCTTTGCTCGTCCAAGATTGCATAGAGTTTCACTGCTTTGTTTCTGTGACCAGCTGGAAAGACTTTCACAAGACATATTTTGGAGCAAGATCGATCTGTCTGATCTTCCCCACAGACTCCCGTGCATGTGCTGTTAACTTGAAATCGAGGCGGTCTTTCCTCCCTCTCCCCGCCGTGCTCGGATGCATCGTTTACCTGTCCTAGCCAGGGTGCGGGTCCAGGGTGGAGCGCTGTATGGTGTTTTTCACTGTCACACTCAGAACATTGGACTTTATCCTTACAGTACTTTGCTATGTGTGACTGTGAAGAGCAGCACTTGAAGCACACATTGTTCTCTTTAAGAATTGACTTGCGAGCTTCGATGGGCCTTTCCCGAAACGCACGGCATTTACGAAGTGGGTGTGGTTTCCTATGAATGGGACACAGTTTTTCACAGTCGTCAGATTCCTTTGAGAGCTCTTCAGTACCAATAGGTACTCTGGAAAACGCTTCTGTCTTGTGTACAGAGACTTCTCGTTGCTTGCTGGACTTCCAATCTGTCTTTTCAAATCTATGAGCAGAGTCTATGTGAGAGACAAAGCTAAAGCTTGGATCGTTCCCAATTCTAGCCTCCTGACTAACAAAGTTTACAAAGTAAGTAAAGGGAGGATAGGGAACATGGTTTTGTCGTTTGAAGGCTGCGCCAACGGACGCCCACTTTTCTTGCAGACGAAACGGTAGCTTCTGTACTATTGGATTGGCCCCTCTCGCCGTATCTAAGAAGGCAAGGCCAAGCAAGTCTCCTTCATCCTTAGCAGACTGAAGCTCCAGTAGTAGGTCGCTCAACTTTGTCAGTTTAGGATAGTCTCTGTTCGCTATTTTCGGAAAGGTATCGATTCGTTTGAACAAGGCATCTTCTATCACTTCCATTGAGCCATAAGTGTGATCAAGCCTCTCCCATGTCATAGCCAGTCCTGCTTGTGGTTGATTAATATGTATTGCCCTTATCTGTTCAACACGCTCTGCTGATTCCTTGCCAAGCCACTTCAGCAGGAGATCCATCTCTTCACTTGGTGTCAGATTTAAATCGTTAGTTGCAGACTGAAAAGATCGCTTCCAGGCTCTGTAGTTCTGTGGTTTGTCATTAAACTGAAGTAATCCTGTAGCCACAAGCTCGCGACGAGCAAGATATCTCACAAAGTCATTTAGATTTGAACTGCTATTATTCAAGTTTGGGGTCCTGAGGTAGGGCTGAGAAGTAGGGTGGCCACCGTTATTATGCAGTCTAAAATGTTGCACGGGAGAAGCATTGTTGTCCTCAAACCTGATTCCACATGACTCTGGAGCCTCTTCATTTTTACAGATGTATGGCTGTTTTGAGGCAATGTGAGGTAGTTGGGCAACTGTATTGGTTCGGCTTGACATAAAAGGTTTGGCTTCAGGTTTAAGATATGAAGCTGACACGTTGTAGCTTGGGTTTTGTTCCGTTTTTGTAGGATCACACAACTGGAATTCTGACCCTACTTCTTTGGTTTGATCAATAAGATATTGTTCAGTGCGTTGTGTGGTGTCCAAGGGGGCGGTATTTAAACTTAGCCTGCAACTATGCTTCTCAGTGTCTTCAGCAACGGCAGCTTCAAGCGCTTCGGCTTCTGCGATAGCTGCTGCTGTCTCCTTCTTTTGCCTAAGAATTTCCATAGATGCCTCCAGATTGGCCTTTTGAAGCTTTAAATGCACTTCCTCTTCGGAGAAGGCAAGCCGTGCTTTTGCTGCTTCTGCTCTCCCTCTCGCCTTAGCCGCCGCTGACCCAGTTGACGATGCACTTGATCTTACTGAAGAACATGAAGTATGAGAGCGTGTTTTTAACAATGATGATTTTGTCTCCATGACGCAGTCTGGTGGTGTGTCTCTCCACATACTGATAATCAGATAGTTGTTACTGGCTGCATGTGACAATGCTAGTATTGCTATCTGTCGGCCTGCTTTTGCGTGCTCTTGCCTGGTAAAAAGGCTTATTTTCACTGTGCTGTCCTCGATACATGTCCAGTATATAACTTGACAGCCAGATAAACTCTTCCTAACATAAAGACTCCGAAGACAGTTTACTCCTTGTCCATGGGTTTATTTACGATGAAGGAAAGAGTGAAACTGAAACATACAAGGATACACAATTAGCATTTGTGCGTTCGTGAATGCCCTCGCTAGCAACGCAGATCGTAAATGCAGATAGTGACAGACTTATAACAACAAACTTAAGAAACGTAACGTTGTTACAAATAAAGCTATACAACAGTAAGTATTGTTAAATCACCAATACATACCTAAGATGACACAACAGACGCGAGACAAGTACAAAAAATGCAGGACCAACATGAACATCAAAGAGCGCTGGGCTCTGCAGGGCCTTTTTTAACTTACTAACCTACGTTACGCGATTATTTCCTGTCGATATCACGTGACATACATTTCTCTCTCAGAACCAGAAATCTTAAAGGAACCACGCCCAAATAAAGGCACAAAAGTACAGTAAGAAAATAACCAAGTACAATAAACTCAGTGGTAACAGAACAGTAGCCTACCATTAGCATAGTAGTTAGTAAAAGAGATATTAGCAGCATCTGCAGAATTAGTAGTTGTAGTGTGGTATAAGATATAGCAGTATCGGTAGTGGTAGTAGTTGTGTTGTGGTGCTCTTAGTCTTTTAATGAGACGAGTTGACTGAATAGCTTGTCTTGTGTCTCCACTAATCAGCTAATACCAATCACCTGTGTAAGAGACTGGCGCGTGTTTGTGTGGTTGCCACGGTGATGGTGCAGCTATGGCTGCTAACGTTCTTAGGGCAGAGAATAACATAAATTTAGCTAGAATCCACACCTCAAACAAGTTAACCTAGACGCAAAACCTAGACGCGTTAACCTAGACGTCCAATCCAAAAAATAATGATATTTTCCGAGACCCAAGACTGCGAAACTAGAGATGTCCTTTATATGTCTGTGCGGTCAGAAATACGACTCTACTGGCAGTTTCTAAATCTGGTTGTTTTTGCCTTTTCTGGCGAATTTGTCCCCAGATTTGCATTGGACTCTATGGGGCGAGAGTTGGACTTTGTTTCGCTTTCGTGGGGCTCTTAACAAATGTGTAAGTCTTTTGGATTCCACAGACAACTGGTTAAGACCAGTACAAAATTTGCTATCTATTGATCCAAAAACGAAGCATGAACAGTGAATATTGTGGCATGCTGGCAAACTAGAAATATATTTTCAAAGACATCCGAAGCTCCCCTCCACTCTAAGCGATTCAGTCTGAACTCTAGGCTTTCTCGTAAACACCCATGTAAATCTCAGAAACGGTTTGAAAAAGTCATGAAACATAATCAGTGATATTGAAAAAAGTTGAATAGATATCAAAAAGCTGAATTATGTAAAAATAGTTTAGGGTTTTGTCAACGTTTTAAAGTTTAAATGGTGGCTCTAGCTCAGGGGTGGCAAACCCTGGTCCTCGAGAGCCTCAGTCCTGCATGTTTTAGATGTTTCCCTGCTCCAGCACACCTGATTAAAATGAATGGTCGTTATCCAAGCCTGAGAATGACCGTTTATTTGAATCAGGTGTGCTGGAGCAGGGAAACATCTAAAACATGCAGGACTGAGGCTCTCGAGGACCAGGGTTGGCCACTCCTGCTCTAGCTGAAAGATCGAGGAAGAAGAAGGATTTGGAAGTTGAAGAAGTTTTAAGAAGTTTGAAAGGATTTGAAAGAAAACTCCATTGGAAAACCATGTTAAAAATATTATGAATATTTATTTATATTAATTCAAGCATAAGAGGTACAAAGCTGAAAAGTCATAGCCCCCATGGCCTGAAACTGCTGAATTTTGATAGTTGAACGGTTAATAGCTGAAGATTTGAAGGCGCTGAATGGTGCCACGGAAGAAATAGAAGATAAATAATAATAAGTTGAATAAAGATTCAAAGAACAATACTTTAAATGCTGAAGCAGCATTCCAACAATAAGTTGAATAAAGATTCAAAGAACATACTTGGAATGCTGAAGCAGCATTCCAACAACAATAATGATAAAGAGAAACAGAAAAACAATAATGAGAATGCTTAACAGCATTCTCACAATAATAAATAAATATATGTAAGATAACAATGGTTTGTGCTCGCCGACGGCAAACACACCCCAATTATAGATAGTGCAGTGGCTGTGATGGAGCTGGTGATAACAGTTCTTCTCAGTGGCTTTGGTACCTATATTTCTCACAATTGAAATTCTCTGTCATCTCTGAAGTACTTGTTCAACCTCCACTAGGCCTGTTGAGTGACTTATCGCACGGTACATGTAAATGAGCGCAATAATTTTTGGTGCCGCGATATATTGCAACTGATCATTTTTATAATAAAAAATTATGATTATATACATTTTTACATAAGAACGAATGTCACCAACATTTTAGTCGATCCCGCTGCCTCAGTCATCTTGTCTGATTTCTGTGTCAAAAGCGTAGGCGGGACTAGCGTCTCCACACACACAGAGCGGACACCGACAGGTGAAGAGAAGGCGTGAACTCACTTTTATAAAGTGTTCTGTTTCATGACATCTACAGCTAGTTAGGAAGAACAAGTAAAAATTGACTTGGTTTCAAAGCCGCAATCTTCAGCTCCGATGTAGGAACATTTTGTCTTAAAGCTGAATGAGATGAGAGCCAATTAACGTGAACGAGCCGGTATGTCGACTTTGTTTAAAAACAGTGGAAACGAAAAGAGGCAACTAACCTAACATCTCACCTAGCAATACATTACTATCCCACCCAGTTTTTCAACCTGTAAACAACAACTGCAGCTGGAGCTGGAATGGGCGTAATAAGTGGCATAAAATTGTGACAGAAAATTACAATTGACATGTGTGGAATAATATCGTTTATTGCAATTATATAAATAAGACACGACAACTGACCGAGGAGACTAAATTCGTACAAACATTGTTCTTGTCGTATGCTTGTTTGTGGATTGCTATATCCATGCCTGAAGAAACCGACCAAGGAGGCTTTATATTGTCATTCTGTTAGCTAGCCAGCATTTCAACCATAAATAAACCCTTTTAAGCAGCTGATTCAATGTTATGCTGGCATTCAGCACTGCAAACTAATTGTAGCTTATAACCTTCCAGCTATACCTAGTGAAATAATCCATCCACTCTAAATCTTATTTTTTTCTTAGTTAGCCAGTAATTCATCTGTAAAATAGTCTTGGATTTTCTGTATTGCACTGACAAATAATATTATTCCTGTGCCTGTTTTTGGCTCGCTATATCCATATTGTTTCGGCTCGTGAGAGCTAGCTTAGTGCAGTCAACTCAGTGAACTCAACAAGGCTGAGAGTTGAGAGCAAAGTGAGCTAAACTGTCAGGGAATTATTTTTAGGAAATGTCTAAATGCTTACCCAAACATCGTCAATCGCGGAACTGCACTCCGTTGGATTATAAAAACGACACCTGCAAAATAGGATATTTTTCAGAGTGCCCGGTTCTCGAGATAATCATTGGAAACTTGCTGCCCATTCTAAAAATCAACCCTCCTTTTGATAATATTAAAACTTTTTAAAGACAAACAAATTATATTAAATTGTATTAAGTATATTTCAACACTTTTCAATTCTACTTTAATGTCCATAAATGTGGAAATTCACAGGATGGTTAAAACATATCACCATACATTCAATGATAAATAACACAGCATGCACAGTACAGACATCAATGACAGATATGGTTCCATAATGGTGTTTCTGAATTGTGAATGATGAAGGAATGGTGTTTTTCAATAATGAATTAAATCATTTAAGACACCTTTCACATGGTTACAGTGCCCTCCAAAAGTATTGGAACAGTGAGGCGAATTCCTTTATTTTTGCTGTAGACTGAAAACATTTGGGCTTGACATCAAATAATGAACGTGAGACCAGAGATCAACGTTTCAGCTTTTATTTCCAGGTATTTACATCAGGATCTGATGCACAACTAAGAAAATATCACATTTTGTTTGAATCCACCCATTTGTCATGTGATCAAAAGTATTGGAACAGATATACTTAAAACATATTTAAGTGAATAAGACTTAATATTTAGTTGCAAATCCTTTGCTTTCAATAACTGCAGCAAGTCTGTGACCCATTGACGTCACCAAACTTTTGCATTCTTCCTTTTTGATGCTTTCCCAGGCTTTCACTGCAGCCTCTTTCAGTTGTTGTTTGTTTTGTGGGGTTCCTCCCTTCAGTCTCCTCTTAAGCAGGTAAAATGCATGCTCTATAGGGTTTAAGTCTGGAGATTGACTTGGCCAGTCTAATACCTTCCATTTCTTGCCCCTGATGAACTCCTTTGTTGTTTTGGCAGTGTGTTTTGGGTCGTTATCTTGCTGCATGATGAAGGCTCTGCCAATCAGTTTGGTTGCATCTTTCCTTAAATTGGCTGACAAAATGTTTCTGTAGACTTCCGAGTTCATTTTGCTGCTGCCATCATGTGTTACATCCTCAATGAAGATTAATGAGCCCGTCCCAGAAGAAGCCATGCAAGCCCAAGCCATGACATTACCTCCACCGTGTTTCACAGATGAGCTTGTGTGTTTGGGATCATGAGCAGTTCCTTTCTTTCTCCAAACTTTAGCCTTTCCATCACTTTGGTAAAAGTTAATCTTTGTCTCATCAGTCCATAAAACTTTGTCCCAGAATTTTTGAGGTTCATCTCTGTACTTTTTGGCAAATTCCAGCCTGGCCTTCCTATTCTTCTTGCTAATGAGTGGTTTGCATCTTCTGGTGTAGCCCTTGTACTTTTGTTCATGAAGTCTTCTGCGAACAGTAGATAGTGATACCTTCACTCCTGCCATCTGGAGGTTGTTGCTGATCTCACTAACTGTTGTTTTAGGGTCTTTCTTTACAGCTCTCACAATGTTTCTGTCATCAACTGCTGATGTTTTCCTTGGTCTACCTGTTCGACGTCTGTTACTTAGTACACCAGTAGTTTTCTTCTTCTTCAGGACATTCCAAATGGTTGTACTGGCTATGGCCAATGTTTCTGCAATGGCTCTGATTGATTTTCCATCTTCTCTAAGACTCACAATTGCTTGTTTTTCACCCAAAGACAGCGCTCTGGTTTTCATGTTGTTTTCACCTCTGAATACAGTCTGCATAGACAAAACCTATCTTACCCAATCTGAACCTGAGTGTAGACATTCAGTGGTATTTATTGATTGAATAATGTATGTAATAGGACACACCTGGGCAACAAAACACACCTGTCAGTCACATGTTCCAATACTTTTGCTCACGTGACAAATGGGTGGGTTCGAACAAAAAGGTGATATTTTCTAATTTGTGCATCAGATCCTGATGTAAATACCTGGAAATAAAAGCTGAAACGTTGATCTCTGGTTTCACATTCATCGTTTGATGTCAAGCCCAAATGTTTTCAGTCTACAGCAAAAATAAAGGAATTGGCCTCACTGTTCCAATACTTTTGGAGGGCACTGTATATGCAATGATATCTTTGACCATTTTTTAACACAGGGTGATCTTTGAACTGCTCTGGAGAGACTATTTCAAGTTTGTTGGAGCCAAATATGGATGCAAACTGTTTGATGTTAAAGGCAAGAAATCTTTTTTTTTTTTTTTTCAAGTGAATATGAATGTGTAATTTCTAACTTCATAATTTATATGTCCAGGCCTTCAAGAAAAGTCTGTTCCTTGGAAGAAGGACATGAAGTTGTTCAATGCATGGAAAGGTTGTAGCTTTCACTCAAATATTTGCTCATTATGATGTCAACATTTAGACTCAAGACAAATAACTGAAATAATGTTTTTATGACCAAATATTTTTAAAATATGTACATTTATTGTGGATATATGGTAAAGTAGTGTTACCACTCTACTGTTTCTGTATGAATTAGAAATTGTATTCTTTGACACCACAGAGGGCTGCACGGGTGTGCCTTTTGTGGATGCCAACATGAGGGAGCTTGCCATGACAGGGTTCATGTCCAATAGAGGACGCCAGAACGTAGCCAGCTTCCTCACTAAAGACCTGGGTCTGGACTGGAGGATGGGGGCTGAGTGGTTTGAATACCTCTTGGTAAGTGTCAGACTAGGGTCAAATACCTCAATTCAAAGGAATCTTGGGGTGTATTTTATCCAGATGTAGTAAATATAATGTGTCTGTGTATGGTGTATCGTTCAACCACCACAGTGGACAGACTTAATGTAGTGGTCAAGATGAGGTTCTCTGACATACTTTTTGAATTGTATTTTTTAGGTGGACCATGACATGTGTAGCAACTATGGCAACTGGCTGTACAGTGCTGGGATAGGAAATGATCCACGAGAGAACAGGAAATTCAACATGATTAAACAAGGGCTTGATTATGACCCTTATGTACGTTTGGTGGTGTCCAGACATTACTCTGCAATGTATCTACCAATACAATACACATTATACTACACATAAATTAAGCATGTCATACTGTAAGTATCAGTAAGGTACAGTATACCTGACAAGAAGAACACCATTCCTATTCCAGAGTACGGTGGTGGGATGACAATGGGATGTTTCTTTTCAGCTAGGACTGGGTATAGGATAAAAGGGAAATGTAGAGCAAGCTTTCTTGAGGAAAACAATCCTTCCTCCCAATCATCTGATACACAGTGTAAAAAACTGTAAATCATATCAATCATCATAGCTCCAGCCCAACATATTACAAATATACTTTTAATTCTGTCCTTTTTCCATCCTAAAGATCACATTGACAGTATAGCACTAAATTATTATATATTTCTTATAATTATACTTTGGTCAAGTAATAGCTAAAACTAGAGAGGGTACAATTTCTGGGGAAATTGTAGTGTGTGCTTCGGTTGCAGAGGGGTCAGTTTTTTGATGACAGTTGTACAACTGATATTTCAGTATATTTTATATTAAAATGTATACGTATTATTTATAAAGTTTACATAGATTTAAAAGCATTTTTTTTTTGCTGCTCAATTACAACTCAAAATACTAAGAGATTAAGTGTAGAATTACATTATTTAATGTGACATTACTTAAGGGACATGCAAGTCTTAATTTGCTTAAATATGATGCTGCTAGCACACTACGGCACGATACTCGCTGTGCAACAGCACATCTATGCACGTTGTATCCATGCGTCGTTGCTAACGTGTGCTGACGCTGTGATGTTGGCACCACCGAGTACCCTTTGTCGACACAAGTTCAGCCTAAACCGTGCAAGGGAACGTAAATAAAAATACAAGCAACTCAACCACACTACCAATACGAAACTTTTGACACCTACGTTGTCTATGTAGTCCAAATATTGACAGATCCTTAAGGGTGGGAAAAAAAACAATAACAAATAAATACATATATATGTGAGAGAACAATGGTTGTGCTCGCCAAAGGCGTGTGCACACCCAATAATGTGTGTCTGTATCCTTAGGGAGATTATGTGAGACTGTGGGTTCCAGAGCTTCAAGGTATCAAGAACAGAGACGTCCACACACTCTGGGTCCTCAGCAGTGATGCCCTGTTAGCTGCACATGTGTCCCTCAACGAGACTTACCCACAGCCCATCGTCATTGCACCAGAGTGGTGCAGGCATATCAGCAAAAAAATGGTAGGTGTTAAACTTTTCTTAGAGATTAAATGGTAGGTGTTAAAAGGTTTTCTAGAAAGACAAAGTGATTAAGTTAACATAATTTACTAATATTAATTGATTTTGAGCCTAATCAAATTATGTTCATGTAGGTTTTATTTTGGTTTCATGCTGTTTTTGTTTGATTTCTTAATATTTTATTTTTTAGACTAAAGCAGGACCCTCGTCCAGAGGCAAAAGAGGGCCATCTCAAGCTCCTAAACAACATCGGAACAGGGGCATCGATTTCTAATTCTTCAAGAATAAGCCTTTGTGATAGAGCTCAATGCAAATAGTAGTGGTTGAAAATAAGTTAAGGTTCCACTGAAACAATACAGCTTACTTTTGTTTTGTTTGAGGCACGTACAGTTATAGAAAACCTTTAGGTTCATGAGTGACACTTCTGACAATGTTGGTTGAAAGTACATTGTTAAATAATGGTATCATACAATAAAATAACTTTTTATGCTCAGACAGTGGCCACTAACATTCTTTCTTACATAAAAAACACATGGGGAGGTGTAACAAAAAAGACTATGGGGCCGTCCCACAGGTAAGGGAGGCGGATCTAGCGCACTCATGTTTAAAGCTAGCCTGGTCCTAACCAGACCCTCGTACATTTCATTTGTACAGAGGGTCTGGGATCTCTCGATTGACAAACGTTAACTTCCTTGAAGGCGGGTCCTCTGTTGAAGTTTAAAACTATTGGATCCACCCAGAGCCACTCTGATTGGCCATAACCAATCGCAAGCGTTTGCCTTAGCCAACTCCTTCACCACTACTGTAACGGAGCTAGCTGCCTAGCTGGAAAATCTAACTTTTCCGGAACCCCGTGGGGAGGAGGGCCACAACATCATGGCCACCAACAAAACTCAGCAAGGAATGTTCTTGCTCCGGTTTTAACCTATATTCGGCAGCGTTGCCACAACCGCAGAATAGCTTCGCTCGCATCTTTCTCCGCCGCCATTACTGAACTACTCAAACAAGTGTACAACATTAACGTCATCGTTCTCAGCCACTCCCTCTGTTCGCTGATTGGACCTACAAAAAAATTGTTTCTGGAAACCGACTTCAGAGCCTAGCTCCCAGACCTAGTACAGAAGCAAAATCCAAATTGAGCGGAAGTACGTAGGAGGGCAGAGCCAGGCTAGTTTAAACCCTCTCGAGTCGGTGATCGCGCCGGCGCGATCAGAGCGCAGGTCGGCTTTAGGACCGCGCAGCATGAAAACCAAGCGGCGCAGAGGGCTGCCGTTGATTTCATGCGGAAGTGCAGACTCGAATCTACGTTTGAGTCTTTGAATCATGTAAATACATCAAGTAAAACTGAAGTTATGATGATTTCAATTTCATGAAAAAAGTGCGTCAAAATATTTGCTCTTTTATGAGTGCGTTGCATTTATTAGAATATCTTTGCCGTCTTTTGTCCTAAAATAAAACGGTAAAAACGTTTGAATCTGCTGACTCTGTTCTACATGATGCACATGAGTACATATACATTCAGCGAGAGGACAATTCTCCATTGCGAATGAACGAACGAGAGGAATCAGTCATAGTTTTGAGAAGTTTTAGAGAGTTGTAGTATTTCAGTAGTTTATTATCATTATTATAGTTCAAGCAAAATGAGGCGCACACTTCGTGTCGGTCAAGCCATCGATTTGTTGTTTCAAAGCGACGAAGAAAATGTGGAAAGTTCGTCGACGGAGAGTGGCGGCGATGAGTTTGAGGACCCAGATTTTGTTGTCGAAAACACAAGGTAAGACAAACCTTTGTGCTTTATTGCTTTCATTTCTTATTCTATTATTCTATTGTACTTCACTGTAGTACAAATGCCAATGAACGTCTTGAACTTTGAATAATCTTGAATATGTTTACTTGCTGTTCACAGTGAAGACGAACAGGCTGGGCCATCTTCAACCCCTGCCCCTACCCCCACAACAAGCCGACGGAGGTCTTCACCGAGGCTGCGTGTGGAAAACTTGAGGTAAACAAGCATTTATCTAAACGGACTTTTTGTTTTATTGCTTTCGTTTGTCTTGTTATATTATTCTATTCTACTTCACTGTAGTGCGAATGCCAATGAACATCTTGAACTTTGAATAATCTTGAATCTGTTTACGTGCTTTGTACAGTGAAGACGAACAGGCTGGGCCATCCCCCACCCCCACCCCTACCCCTACCCCCACAACAAGCCGACGGAGGTCTTCACCGAGGCTGCGTGTGGAAAACTTGAGGTAAACAAGCATTTATCTAAACGGACTTTTTGTTTTATTGCTTTCGTTTGTCTTGTTATATTATTCTATTCTACTTCACTGTAGTGCGAATGCCAATGAACATCTTGAACTTTGAATAATCTTGAATCTGTTTACGTGCTTTGTACAGTGAAGACGAACAGGCTGGGCCATCCCCCACCCCCACCCCTACCCCTACCCCCACAACAAGCCGACGGAGGTTATCAAAGAGGGTGCGTGTGGAAAACTTGAGGTAAGACAAGCTATTTTCTAAACAGACTTTGTGTTTTATTGCTTTTGTTTGTCTTGTTATATTATTCTATTCTACTTCACTGTAGTGCGAATGCCAATGAACGTCTTGAACTTTGAATAATCTTGAATCTGTTTACGTGTGTTCACAGTGAAGACGAACAGGCTGGGACATCTACAACCCCTGCCCCTACCCCCACAACAAGCCGACGGAGGTTATCAAAGAGCGTGCGTGTGGAAAACTTGAGGTAAGACCAGCATTTTTCTGAACAGACTTTGTGTTTTATTGCTTTCGTTTGTCTTGTTATATTGTTTTATTCTACTTCACTGTAGTGCGAATGCCAATGAACATCTTGAACTTTGAATAATCTTGAATCTGTTTACGTGTTGTTCACAGTGAAGACGAACAGGCTGGGCCATCTACAACCCCTGCCCCTACCCCCACAACAAGCCGAGGGAGGTCATCACAGAGGGGGCGTGGACAGACCAAGTCAAGATCTCCAGCCCAGTCAGCAGCCCAGTCAGCAGCTCAGCCACAACAAAGCTCTGAGCCATGGAGAACTGAAAGTGATCCTGACACTGCCCCACAAGTCAGCAGGTTCATGCCCCGCAGAACACCAGGACCCCAGGTGGATTTGCACTCAACGTACACACCTAAGGACCTTTTCCTGTTCTACTTCGCCGCAGACACTTTGAGGACACTGTGCAGGAATACAAACAAGCAGGCAACCATCAATCAGCGAAAGGGGAGCAAATACCAGTGGACTGATATTGATGTTGAGGAACTGCACAAATTTCTGGGTCTCCTCATGTACACATCCTTGGTGACTCTGCCAAGTATCCAAGACTACTGGAAACAAAACCAAATCCTGTCGGTGCCTTTTCCAGCTACTGTCATGCCAAGAGACAGATTCCGGACAATATCCTGGAACATCCACCTCAGTGATCCAGAGGAGGATGTCAAAAATGACCAGCTAAAGGGAACACAACAGCATGACAAACTGTTCAGGGTCAGACCTCTCATGGATGAAATTCGGACTGCCTGCAAGGCTTATTACCATCCCAAAAAGGAACTGTCAGTGGATGAGAGGATGGTGGCTACAAAAGCAAAAACAGGCATGACTCAGTACATGAAGGACAAGCCAACCAAATGGGGCATCAAACTGTTTGTGTTGGCAGAGTCAAAAAATGGCTATACTCTGGACTTCAATGTGTATGTTGGGAAAGCACACACACCCAGCGTACATGGTCTGTCATATGATGCTGTGATGGACCTCATACATCCATCACATCTGGGCACAGGTTATCACATTTACATGGACAACTTTTATACCAGCCCAAAACTGTTCCTGTCATTGGCTGGCATGAAGTTTGGAGCCTGTGGAACCTACAGGAGCAACAGAAAAGGCTGTCCTACTGATAGACAAAATGCCCTCACCAACAAATCTCAGAGGGGGAGTGTCAGATGGATCAGAGAAGATCCCTTGGTCTTTGTAAAGTGGATGGATACACGGGAGGTGTCGATGTGCTCCACAATCCATCCAGCGTTTTCTGGCGAGGCTGTCAAGAGGAAGGGGAAGGAAGGAGGACACTGGTCGGTAAAAGACATTCCCTGCCCTACACCCATCATCGCTTACAACCAGCACATGGGAGGGGTTGACCTGTCAGACCAGCTTTTACAGTACTACTCCACCCACCGCAGAAATTCTCGCTGGTACCGTACACTGTTTTTACACTTTGTGGACATGGCAACAACCAATGCATATATACTGCACTGTGAAATCAGTGCAGCACAACAGGTCACACCCTTGACACACAAGCTCTTCCTGGCAGAACTTGTGGCCCAGCTGTGTGGAGTGAACCCAGCAGGTGTTCCCATTCAAAGGAGCAACGATCATGTTCCTGTTGCCATTTCCTTGCCTACAGAGGCCAAAGCCAAAGCTACACAAGGCCGCAGGAATTGCCAACAGTGCCATCAAGTGGACAACAAGAGGATGCTCACTCCATGGAAATGCAAGGCCTGTGATGTGCCCCTCTGTGTCATTTTGGACAGGAACTGTTTTGAGGAGTGGCACAAATAGGGTTAGGGATGGAATACAAGAAAAACGCATATGGCTATACCTGCTTTTTATTGTAAATAGTTGTTTATTGCTTGTATATATCACAATAGTACTTTTATATGTTCATATTTACACCTTATGGTTCAATTTGAACCTTTCCAAATGCTTGGTTGAGCATGTGTGTGTGTTTTACAGTAAAGAAACCATCATTTTTCTAAACGGACTTTGTGTTTCTTGTGTGTGTTTGGGTTCAGTATGTTGAAACAGTATGTCAAAGTGAAAAACTGAAATACAGATCTTATAGGTGAGGTTGTGCTGAAAAAAAAGATACCCATCATTTGTATGGTAAACATTTCTGTATGTAGTATATCAAGGCAAACATGAAGGTACCCAAAAACGGCCAAAATAACCCCAGACTCCAAAGAGTTAAAGCTGGGTTAGGCAAGTTTTGCGAAGCTAGCTAATTTAGGTTCTGTTTGACACGATTCAAACCAAAATAACCCACCCCCTCCCTTCAAAGCCACTCCCAGAAAACTACTAGTTTATTTAGGCAAATATGACAAAAAGTGCTCCTCAAACGCATACCCTGCCTTTACCCAACATTTCAGAGGGATAACCTAAAAGAAGTGTGACGAAGTTTTACTTACGATACATTATCAGTTTACTATGGATGTCAGCCAATCACATTTTGAGGTTGGAACTACTAGATGTAAGACACCAGACTTTTCTAACCTGAAGGAAATTTGGAACATATAGTATCTGTAGTATCAAATAACAGAGCATACAAACAGTGTATGCAGGCTGTCACCCCCATACCACAATTAGTCCAATTAGACCCTGAAATTCAACCAGGTTATCATCTGGGTGGGCAAATTAGCCTATTTTGTTTTTTGTTAGACATCAATAGTTCACAGTTTTGCATGATAACCACTGCAGACTGGTAGCTTAGTGGAATTTATTATGCCTATATTTGAAACAAGAGGATCACATATATAGTGCATTTTCTATATTTTTGGGGCTTGGTGACTACGCAGAGTGCCTAAATTTGTTGAATGTAATTATTTCCTTGTATCCAGATCCCTACTAATAATGTATTCACTTTAGGAATATGATGAGTGTCTCCAAATGATTGAGACATGAGTATGATGATTTTATGATAATCGCAACATGTTTATGCAGGTATTTTACTTTTCTGGCAAGAACAAAATGTGTTGTACACACAATCTATCTAGAATTTGAGGAATCTATATGAGTCTGTAGCTCAATTATCCTTTGAAAGCCCTTTTTACCAATACGACACCTGCACCTGTTGTCATCAGTTTTTCATTCGGCAAATCACCTCACAGTATTATGAAGGGGGACATACACAAATAACTCATGCTCCCTTTGTTTAGTAGCCTTCAGTTTAGTCCTATACTACAGGGATTTGATTGATCTGTCACATCAGAATTTTGATTTGGATAACGAAAGTCTTGAAATTTGAGTGAGAATGTCGCCCGGTAGACCGCATAGTCGGGCGGCAGCCATGTCTTCACGTCATATCACAAAGTTCATAATTTTACAGTTTTACAGTCCATTCTACATCTACAAAGTCGAGCATGACAGCTTTCAAGAGATATGGGAATTCTGCTTTTAGCCAGCTGGTCCGATTCTTTTTGTGATTTGTTTAAAACTGGCAATCTGAGTGAGACTGCGTCCCCATTTTGACGTTAGCATCAGTCAGACTCGGGTCGCTCACTGGCAGTGTGCACAATGTTGTATTTCACACTCCTAATTTGTCTGTAAAGTACAACCCCAATTCCCAAAAAGTTGGGACGTTGTGTGAAATAAAATACAAAACTGAATACAATGATTTACAAATTTCATAAACTGAACTGCAGGCAGGCCAGTTCAGCACCCGGACTCTTCCATAATGAAGCCATGCAGTTGTAACAGATGCAGGATGTGGTTTAACATTGTCTTCCCAAAATATGCAAGGCCTTCCCTGAAAAAGATGTTGCCTAAACTACTAAACAAAACAAATGTTGCTCTAAAACCTGTATATACCTTTCAGCATTGATGTTGCCTTTCCAGATGTGCAAACTGACCTTTCTATAGGCACTAATGCACCCCAATACCATCAGAAATGCAGGCTTTTGAACTGAGCGCTGATAACAGGCCGGTTGGTCCCTCCTCTTTAGTCCGGGGGACGCAGCGTCCAAGGTTTCCAAAAATAATTCCTAATTTAAATTTGTCTGAACAGTTTTACCACTTTGCCTCAATTTTAAATGTAGCTTTAGCCCAGAGAAGATGGCAGTGTTTCTGGATCATGTTCACGTATGGGTTCTTCTTCGCATGATAGAGCTTTAACCTGCATTTATGGATGGCACAGCAAACTGTGTTTACAGACAATGAGTTCTGGAACAGTGTTTCTGAGCCCATGCAATGATTTCCATTACAGAATCATGCCTGTTTTAATACAGTGCCGACTGAGTGCCTGCAGATCACAGGCATGCAGAATTTATTTTCCCCCTTGTCCCTTACACATAGATTTCTCCAGATTCTCAGAATAATTGTATTATATTATGTACTGTAGATGATGATAAATTCAAAGTCTGCAATTTTAGATTGAGGAACATTATTTTGAAATGGTTCAACAATATGTAGATGTAGGTTTTTGCAAATTGGTGAACCTCTGCTCATCTTTACTTCCGAGAGACTCTGCCTCTGTAAGATAACTCTTTTTATACCCAGTCATGTTACTGACTTGTTTGAAATTAACCTAATTAGTTGCAAAATGTTCCTCTAGCTGTTTATTTTTAGTAACACTTACTTTTTCCAGCCTTTTATTACCCCCGTCCCACCTTTTTTGAGACGTGTTGCTGCCATCAAATTCAAAATTACCTTATCTTTTCCTCAAAATTGTACATGTCATCAGTTTAAACATTGTTTGTTTTATATGTTCTTTTGTGAATAACATAATGGGTTTATGAGATTTATAAATCATTGTATTCTATTTTGTATTTTATTTTACACACCGTCCCAACTTTTTGGGAATTGGGATTGTAGACTTGTTATGACATGTTAGTTTGTATCATAGACCTATAATTAAGTAGCCTAGACGAATAATTAAAGATTGTTAAAGATGGCTTACCGCTTTTATTGTAAGTGCTCAGATGCACAATGACGCTCATAAAACCGAGTTATGATCAGCTAGCAAAACCAAGTTATGGTCAGCGCCATTAAACTACCAGTTTGTCCGGTCTTGCGCAGTAGAGTGGCTCGCCTTGCTGCTGTTAACTAGATATTCCCACCCATTATACTGCCTGTGAGAAGTAAATACCTACAATATTTGCACAGACTGCCATCGACCAATCAATTGCACACTGCCCATGACACACCTGTATTCATCATAATGGTGTACATAATATGTGCGGCAGGAGTAATTAAGCATCAACATAAAATCATCAAAAACTGTATGTGTACAGTTATGGGGTAAACACAACCCCGTTACTGGGAAGAGCATCTGGCTGACCTGCCATTTAGGGCTTTGGTGGACAGGGGGACTCAAAAGCATGAGGGAAGAAGCTGGTCCTCAGGGAAGGGCATGGCTGCGGGCCAAAACAATTTTGGGGCCTGTCTGATGATTGTTACATCAAAAAAGCCTGGAGTGTGGGGTGCTGTCTGACTCCCGTAATTTTCATGGCTCTCTCTAATAGCCAGGTAATCTGAATATGGAGATTACCAAACCAGGTGAAATTCCACACCGCAGGATGTTCTCAATTTTGGCATGGTAGAAGAGAAGCAACACTTGACACCAAAGACTAAGATATACGTAAAAAAAATTAATATAGGATGGCCAAATTTAATTTGACTAATTTGGAATTATATACATTTTTAAGATATTTATAAGGATACACAGTGCATCAATAGACTACATTTAATTACTCCCCTGTGAAATATCTTCGCATTATTATTATTTTTAACTGGATCTTGAGTTATGCTTGAGGGTGCGGCTTTTGAAAATAAAATACTTCCTCTGTAATTCGCTCTCTTTATTGTGATACTTGTTTACAGTTTGAAGGTTCTTTCACTCAAGTTTTGCGGTATTCTGACAACAATCACTATTAAATGCAGAAAGGCCGTCATGCATATACATTTTTATGGAGGCATCGAATTGTAGTTGTCGAGAAAAGGAGAGGTATTTCATCAAATGAGACGTAGCCAATGTGACGCAATTTGGTGGAAAACTCTTATTTCCTGATTGCCAAGGTTTGACTGCGTACCTTATTTTAAGAGTAAAATAAGCCAGTTGCATTATTCTTAATACGTGATAGGCCTATACTTTTAATATATTTGACCTAAGATAGAACACGTGGTGACTACTTTTTGTTTAATTACAAACGAAATTCTCCAAATATGTCATCTGTTACGGAGTTAAGTTTCGACCTGTCGAATATTCCGTTGATAGCACTGAATGTCAATGTGAGAAAGAAATTAGGATTGTTTTTAAATCCGAGAAACACTGTCGCAGCGGATTGGATGTCGATCGCGGAGATCATGGGTTTTTCTTATTTAGAGATAAAAAATTATGAGGACTCCCAGAATCCGACAAGAAAAATATTGGAAGATTGGCAAGCAAGGTGTCCAGATGCAAAAGTCGGAAAATTACTTTCGATTCTTGAGGAAGCCGACAGAAAAGATGTGGTTGAAGATCTTCGACATTTAATCGGTAGGTTAAATTTGGCCTACTGTTGATTGTCATAATTTAGAAAATCACGGTTTAGAAATAAATTGTGTTTAGGATATCAGGAAGTAAAAAGTAACAGGCTAAATTGGGACATGATCCATTTCAAATACACACACACAGAGGTGCCATCGCCACTGTAAAAGTATTGCCAAACTTTATCGTCAGACAAGTGGTGGATACTACTACGACTGTGTGTTTATTGTATGCTGTCTGTAATTATGGATCATATTCAGGGGCGTAGCCAGGACATTATTTCTGGGGGGGCCAGCTCTGGCCAGTCTTTTATTTGGGGTGGCACATGATTGTCAAAAACTACTATTCTAAAACTCACACATTGCATCACTCAGAGCAGCAGTTTTTTAACGGCTCATCTAGTCTTATGGAAACTAATGATGTGTTATTGATAATCCCATGTTATTGGAATGGGTGCTTAGATAATGTGCAAGTGCGATGTGTCATGATTAAGTGAGGGGGTTCGGGACCTTAACATGAGACAGGGATGTTTTTAGTGCAAGTGACAAAGACACAATATGAATTTTCATTTTAGGCGATAATTTATTTGGGTAAACTGTAGCATGTGAGAGAGAGAGAGAGAGAGAGAGAGGATCCATGTGGCCTAAATAATTTTACATAATTGTCTTTTTTGTTTGTTAGCTTAGGCCTATTTGTTATTCTTGAGAACATATCTGAGAGTGTCTGTCTGTTGTTCATCTTACATCTTTAGTTTTTCCTTGAGTGTAGAAAAACTAAAGATGTAAGATGAACAATATCACTAGCTCGTCTTCTTTATTGTTGAGGCTGTTTATGGTCCAGAACTGTATAACAGATGCTGGTTACTTAACCGTTTACAGCAGCTGTATTCTCCGGTTGTGATGATTTCTAGCAAATCGAACAACAAACTCATCTAAGTTTACATACGTTGCCCTCTATGCTCAACACCCCATGCTTTTATTTCAATATCAAGTGTAAACTAGCGACAGTGTTCTAGCACTCTCCTCTAACTTTGCCAACACCAAACCTAGAACAGTCCTCAACGAGCCACAGAGAGGAGTGCCGCTCCGTATTGGCTGATTCTTAACTAGTCAGTTTTAGCTGCCTGAATAGGTCGTCCTCCGAAACAGTGTGTTTATCTATGACTAATGACACCTGGGAATGAATTTAAGATAACTAGCTAGCCGCTAGCCAGAGATAGTCTTACAAGTTTGCAAAAATAACAGCAGCAGCCTAACTCAACTCACTCTGACACAAATCGTCAATGTCGACACATTCTTACACATTAAATTGAGTGTGAAGATAACTTTATGATCTTATAATTTCAATAATCCTTTCAAGTATCCCCAACTTACTCACTTGTTAGTTACAGTGGTATCCAGTGGTTAGCTGCTACTGCGCTGTAAGAATGCAGGCACGTTGGTTTGTGTCTTGCGCTGTTGATGGGGGCTGCCGCGAGGCAACGGCCCCGGTGGATGTAGCGTTAGGTGGTATTGCATTCTCAAATCTGGCTCAAACTACTAGCTTTTTCATTTCCTAATTTTTCTAAAAAGATTTTTGCTTAATTTGAAACCCATCCCAAATGGGTAAACTAGCAGCCCATTTATTTGCTTACGTCAAGAAAAGTTGCCTGGAAAAGTGCTCGGGGATACGAACAGGGGAAGAGCACAAAAGGGAACATGAGCAAATCGCTGATTTAGCCTACCTGAGCTGATCGATAACTTTTCCACTGAGCACTTTTCATAGAAATGAATGGGGACATCATCTTGGAAGACAAAAGTAGCTGTTTCTACTAATATACAAGTTTATGTTGTAGCGTGACAAAAATGACAAATGACAATATAAGACGACTTGATAAAAAGTGTTTAGCACGTTTCTGTTCAGGAGGTTTTTTTTGTATTTTTAAAATTTTACCTGAGGTTGGGGGGGCCGGCAGGGTGGCCACGGCCCCCCCCTGGCCCCCACGTGGCCACGCCCTTGATCATATTCATGCAAATAACAGGGGCATTGCTAGACATAAAGATCTAATGGGGCACAGGCAACTCATTACTCATATCACTTTCTTTTCTGCCAAGCTTGCTTGCATACAAGAAGTGTACAACACAATGCGCTATACAGAAGTACCCTATACTGCAATTAAGGGACCCAAATTTAGCATGCCTTGGCATGTACATCCATAGTTCATGCGAGTGCGCGGCAGCATGCCAGACAAATGTTTTCGCAAACATTTTTTGTAGGCTAGTGGCGGCTGCTGGTCTGTCAAATCAGGGAAGCTCATTTTCGGTTTACATCATATACATTTTCAGTTCACTGGCTAGATCACCCCTACGACACTAGCCTAGCCTACTGTATGAATGAATGAACGAACTAAAGAAAAAATATTAAACCTGAAGGAAATGTGGGAATTAGGTTAAACTAAAACAAGGAATGTGACGTATAATTGTATGCAATTTATGATGAAAATTGGCTAGCAATTTCGCCAAGGAACTCTCAAGAAATAGGTTGCCGCAGTTTGTCTTTCAACTACAATTGCAAAATCCGTGATGAAACTGAGCTTGAATAGCTTCGGCGTGTTTTATAGTACAAAATTGCTCTCAATCAAAAGGAAATGCAGTCTTTCGACAGACTGCGTCCAGGCCAGCCCACTCTTCCATTCACCCCCAGAGACGCTGAGCGTCCAGGATGGGTATAGACCAATTATCTCCCCACGTCACACAACTGTCAAGCAGGCTCAACTGCGCATGTCTGTTGCAAAAGACGAACTATTCCCGGTCTATTACACTTGGAGTGTCGATCAGGTCATCATATATCTCTGGCCACTGGATTGCAGGGCTTGATATTAACTTTTTGAGGCTCTTGGCCTTTGGACAAATACATTTACGTTTCTCTTGTCTATGCACAAAAGTCACTTGGCGCCGATATCCTTAAATAGCTTGACCAAGTGATCGGGCTAAACCAGCCGGGCTAAACTAGCCTGGCTAACAGAGGTCGCTTTCTCAGGCAAATGACGAATGAAACAAGCTCGGTTAAAGAAATCCGAGATGCTGACTATCTTCATCAGGCTCGTATCTACATTAGGCAGTCCTCCCTGACGTTTCTGGTGTATAATGGAGTGAAATACAACATTGTGCACACTGCCAGTGAGCGAGTCTGACTGAGGCTAACATCAAAACAGTGTAACGGGGACGCAGTCTCACTCAGATTGCCAGTTTAAACAAATCAGAAAAATAATCGGACGAGCTGGCTAAAAGCAGAATTTGCATATCTCTTGAAAGATGCTCTGCTCGACTTTTTATATGTATAAAGAGTGACTGTAACCTGTAATGTGCGGGCTGTCGGACAGAGAACTCAGCAACAGGTTGCACGTGCTCACTGGACTTGGGACTGGAAAGGAACCAAATTCAACGGACAGTCCAATTCAAGGAGCTTTTCTTTTTCCTTCTGGGCACTGAGCTACTCCACTAACTTTTACTCTTCACGCCACGAGGTGGCTGGCGCGCCACAAGTTGCCTATCGACTGAGGGAGATTGCACAGCATGGCGCAACGCACACTATCAACATTTGGTAGCAATCGACAGACTTTTATCCCTTTTATTTTCAAGTGACTGTGGTAGGAAGATAATAACTTGTGTGTATTGAGATTTACCACCGAGTGACATGCTTATATTAAACAACATATATTTTTGTTGAATTAACGGACCTATTTCATTATAAATAGGAAGTATAGTTAAAAGAACTCAGGGCAACCAGTGGTTTAATTGACATTGTGCTCAGAAATGAGGCACGAGGGGCGCTACATGTTGTTATTATGTTTGAGTCTAAATATTTTTGGTAACCCTATTACTAAGAAACTTTCTTTAGTTTCATAATGTTTTCTGAGCCAACCTCAATTCCGACTTGCTTGTCGACACCTGGACTTATATGTGCCGCTGCCATCTAGCGCATTCAAAAGTTTAAAGTTTAATTTATCGCCTACATAAAATGTGGTTTTCATTACAGTTTACTTTGGTCTTCTAAATGAAATGAATGCCATATGGTCTGCGAAAAAGTTGTATTGCCTGGCAATACTTGATTGAAAAGTAGTAGCCTATGGCCATGGGGGGTGCCCGACAAGCTTTGCACACAATGTCCGTGTCTTCGCTGCCTTTTCATCATTGGTTCCCAATGGGGGTGACGGTGGCGACTTTGCACGTGTGGGGACACAGTGTGGGGAAACATTGCATTGGCTTGTTTGACGTGTCTGCAAAGTAGACAATCACTGCCACAGCTACGTCGCTATGCCTGCAGAGCAGACAATCAATGCCGTCGCTACTGAAGGACTTTAATTTCTGTGTCTATTCCAATATGTAATGAGAGTCAGGTGGCTGAGCGGTGAGGGAGTCAGGGAGTTTGTTCTTCCCCACGCATCTCACCTGCTCAGGTGCTGTCTCAGCCCGGATTCAAGGTTGCTTCTGAAATGGAGAGATAACAACACAAAATACAGCCTGTTTCCCACACCCTGTGTGAGACACAATGTTTTAAGCCTGAGCACAGTTCTAAGTTCATAAGACATACATTTAATAAGCACAATACATAACTTTAATACATGCATCCTTTATAAAGTCTTATGAGCATTGTTCCCGTTGCCATATAGTGCACAGTGCCCGTGATGCATTTGGTGATTAAGTTGCCACAAATATTAATAACTGGAATTATAGATAGTGCCATGCCCGTGATACAGCTAATGATTATAGTTCTAGAATTGTACTGTAATGTATTATAAATTCTTTACAACGCCTGCTAGGGCTGTCACGATAACTACTTTTTATTGTGCGGTATATTGCACCAAAATTAATTGCGATAAACGATATTATTGCACACACGTCATTTTTAATTTTCAGTCAATTTTAAGCCACTGATTACATAATGCCCCCCCGCCCCTCCCAAGGCAAGTTTTCACGGCTGTTCGCGCGACCATGTCGCTTCACTCCACCATCCCTTATTGTTTACGTTAACAGGGCTACTTGGTTGGTGTTGCCTTCTCAGCTTGAGATATAGACTGCAAGGTGTGGCGGAAGAGCATGTGAAATGGTTGAAATGTGTCTCAGGCCAATGCGGGAGAGTTGGCAGCCCTGTTTTTGTCAAAAGTTTGCAGCATGTTTGTAAATGCTGGTTTTTCGACTGTGTTTAATGGCTGTATCTCTTTGGCTATATAGCGAGTTACGCTATCCGTGAGTGTGCACCATTTCGCGCTGTCACGTTTATATTTGCACTGTCGGAAACAAGGCATCTATAACAAAACTGTATGGAAGACCCCTTTCCAGCTCCAGCTGCAGTTGTTGTTCACAGGTTGAAAAACTGGGTGGGATAGTTATGGATTGCTAGGTGAGATGTTAGGTTAGTTGCCTCTTTTCGTTTCCACAGTTTTTAAACAAAGTCGAAATACTGGCTCGTTCACGTTAATTGGCTCTCATCTCATTCGGCTTAAAGACAAAATTTTCCAACACCGGAGCTGAAGATTGCAGCTTTGAAACAAAGTCAATTTTTACTTGATGTAGATGTCAAGAAACAGAACACTTTATAACACAGCGAGTTCACACCTTTTCTTCACTTGTTGTTGTCCGCTCTGTGTGTGTGGAGACGCTAGTCCCGTCTACGCTTTCGACACAGAAAGCTGACAAGATGACTGAGGCAGCGGGATCGACTAAAATGTTGGTGACATTCGTTCTTATGTAAAAATTAATATAATCATATTTTTTTTATTATAAAAAAGATCAGTTGCAATATATCGCAGCACCAAAAATTATTTCACTACTTTACATATACCGTGCGATAAGTCAATATATTGACTATCGCGACAGGACTAACGCCTGCAAAGCAGACAATCACTGCCACCGCTACGTAGCTACGTCTTCTTGCGGTATGCTAGCTATAACTGATCTCAAGCAAACTGCAAGTGGCTGGCTAGTTATCAATGGGGAAAATAATGAAAGGACATCAGTGTGGCTATTTCAGCTATTAAGTGTTGGGCTGTATTGGCAGAGACCCGAACAGCCAAACCCGTTCTGTCACTGAATTTTCACCCAGACAGTAGTCTGAGACAGTCGTTCATTTACACCAAAAGGACTGTAATGACAGTGACACCAGAAGGTGAGGAAGACTCAATAATTACCATCAAGGCCGTAGCCATGGGGTCAACATTGGGGGGGACGAATTGAATTTTTTATGATAATTTCGGACAGCGTGCGTGGTTGCCTGTCATAGGGTAGCACATTAATATTTTATATCAATACATTGGGGGGGGGGGACATTTTGACCAGATTTGAATACAGGGTGGATATTATGATTACGGCCTTGATTACCGTTAAAAACTGTGTTTATAGTTTTATAGTTTATAGTTAATAAATTTTTAAGCAACTTATCATGCCGTTTGATCTGTATTTATTTCTCATTTTATGCATCACATTCTAGTTATGTTTTCAGTGTTGTCAAATGTTTATTTAGAGGTTTTATAGCCTAGAGTTTGTTCGTGCAGAGGCCCAAAATGTGTTTACATATTCTCTTGTCTTGCAAAGGCATCACATTTGGCCGACTGCAGCCACCGAGTAGCCTACCGTTGATGGTCAATTTGAATTTGTATGGGTCAGGCAATCTTTCTTTCATATAGCCAGTGTCCCTATTTTAGTATGCAGGTTGGGTTTACAAAAGGAAAAGCTAAATCGATCATCGAGTATTTTATCATACAAATTAGACAATAAGTGTGGTCCACAAACATTGCTGTCCACAAGAAGGGCCTGAGCCAGCTTTACTTCTTGAGGAGACCCTCAATGTTTGCAACAAGATGCTTCCAGATGTTTTATTAGTCTGCAAGCACCGTCTTTTTTGCTGTGGTGTGTTGGGGTGCCGGCTTGCCTCTGTGGAGGCGGTGGTTAGAGACAGAATGCAGGCAAAACTGCTGTCAAATATGGACCATGTTTCCCACCCCCTCCACAAAAACTAGATAAACATAAGAGCACATTTGGCAAGATTCAAGTTAAAGTTTTTTAATGTCAGGTGCACAGAACAACATAAGGTCAGACTGGCAACTGAAATTCTTGGGACAAGACAACGCAAGCAACCTGGCATAAGTACTAAGAACATAGATTACATCTATGCTAAGCTAAAATATAATAGAAATAAAATAATAATAAACCTCCTAAATATACAAAATAGTATGCAATATACAATACAATATACTAGACCTCTAATACACATGACCTATACTAACCTTATAGACCTAACTAACCTAAGACAAGACCTATACTAACCGAAGACAAGTGGGGTAAGTTAGTGCAATAATGAACTGAAAGTGATAGTGTGTAAAGTGGCTAGTGAGAAATGTATCAATGTCCATATCAGTGTCCATTTATAAGCCTGATGACCCTTGGATAGAAGCTATTGTCCAGTCTGCTAGTGCGAGACCGAATGTTACGGTAGCGCCTGCCAGAAGGCAACGGGATAAAGAGACTGAAGGATGGGTGGTGACAGTCTCTTACCGTGCGTGTCCACTGGAGCGGCGGCTTCCAATCCATTTTCAATTGAACCGGGCGTTGACGCTCGTGTAGAGCATTGTGGGAGCGTACGCGAGCGTCAACGCCCGGTTTCATTGAAAATTATTTGGAAGCCGACGCTCTGCGCCGCTCCGCGCCACTGTAGTGGACACCCACCGTTAGGATCCTGCCTGCTTTCCTGAGGCATTGTGTGTGGTAGGTGTCCTGTAGGACTGGGAGCTTCCTGCCAATGATGAACTCAGCAGACTGTACCACACTACGTAGGGCCTTGCGGTCCCTGTCTGTGCAGCTCCCATACCACACTGTGATGCAACCAGTCAGAATGCTCTCTATTGCGCATCTGTAAAAGTTAGTGAGGATGACTGAGTCTAGGCGTTTCCGGGCTGCTTTGACCACCTTGTCCATGTGAGCCTACCAGGTGAGGTCATTGCTGATGTTCACCCCAAGGAACCTGAAGCAGCTGACGTTTTCCACTTTGGATCCGTTGATGTGAAGGGGTGCATGCTCCTCCTCCTGCCACCTCCTATAGTCCACAATCAACTCCTTGGTCTTGCTGACGTTGAGAGAGAGGTTATTGTCCTGACAACATGATGTCAGGGTATCAACCTCCTCTCTATAGATTATTGTAGATTCATTCAGATTCAGATTGAAAAATTACATAAATTATAATATCTGAGTTTGGGTATTATGTGCGATGTTGAATGGGTCTTGGTGTGGGTCCCCAGGACTCCTAGAAGTATAGATTGTGCACAGTGTCTGTGGTGAAGACAGTGACACACATCCAGATTCCTGGAATCTTTTATAGCGCACAGTGCCCGTGATGCAGCTGGTGATGACAGTCCTTTTCAATGGCTTTGGTACCTACCGACATTTTTCAGATCACACTTGACATTCTTAAATTTGTTCAACCTCGACATTATCTAGTCACTGATGCACATCATAAAAGCAATTTCTCATTATTTTGACCAAATTGCCAATGCTCTGGTACATTTATTATCGTATTCCGTGCCGCATAAAAGACTACACAATGGCTTAGAGGTAAATCATTCGCTTTACTTTTAGAATACAGTAGCCATCGATTACAACTCGTATTAAGGCCACAACCCCGGAACCCAAACTTCCCATGTCCAACGTGATTGGCTGTCAGAACATCACGCCATATACTACATTCATGCAAATTATTATATAGCCTACAATTGTGTACTGTTTCGTACATTGTCAATTGCTTATGTCATGTTTATCAAAATGTATTACATTTGTTCTCTGTTAAATAGACACAAACATCTAATTTAGTTAATTAAATAAGTCATTACATGCACAATGGTTGAGCCAGTTGTCATAATTTTAGGCCTGATTCACCATACAGTGCTGCATGTACAGTTCTCCCTTAGGGGTGTTGGATATGTGTACATGATTTTTTGGGTGCTATGCAGAGTTGTAAAATAGTAGTTTATTGTCTGTATCACATTTACATACATTAAACACTGACAAACGACAAGGTTTGTGGCTCTCTATATTATATTCATGCCTCAAGAAACCGACCAAGTAGGCTTAAGTGGTAGGAATAGTTTTCTTGACCCATACCCATTGCGGCTTGTTTTGACACCGACAACCAACAGAGGAGCAGGCCTAAATCATCAAGTTACAGAGCCCTGGGCACAAATGTTTGATGGCATACTGGACATATGGAATAGCTCAAGTCTCAAGTCTTTCATTTGTCAGGTACACAGAACAACACAAGGTCAGACTGGGCACTAAAATTCTTAAGACAAGACAATGCAAGCACCTGGCATAAAATAACTTACACAGAATATAATTAACACCTATGCTGAGCTTAAATAAGTGAAACTTCCTAAATATAGAGATAGCAATACATAATCCACCATACTAACCCTAATACTAAAACTTCCTAAATATACAGATAACAATAAATAATACACTATACTAACCCTAAATGCACATATAATCTATTCAACCTATAACCTATTCTAACCTAGGTGGAGTACAGTACAATAGCGCAAAATTACAGATAGTGCAACCAGCAGCTAAGAGTGACATTGTGTAAGTAACTAAGAGGACAATCAGTGACTAAGTCAATGACCATACAGGAGCCTGATGGCGAAGTACAGTGAGGTACAGTAGTGCAATGTTACTGAGTGTGCCAGTAGCTGAAAGTGACTTAAAGTGTTTAAAGTGACTAGTGTGAAGTGTATCAGTTTCCATATCAATGTCCATTCAGAAGCCTGATGGCCCTTGGGTAGAAACTGTTGTTCAGTCTGCGTGTGCGCGACCGGATGCTGCGGTAACGCCTGCCAGAAGGCAACCGGGTAAAGAGACTGAAGGAAGGGTGGTAACAGTCTCTTAGAATCCTGCCAGCTTTCCTGAGGCAGCGTGTTTGGTAGGTGTCCTGCAGGGCTGGGAGCTTCCTGCCGATGATGAACTCAGCAGAACGGACCACACTTCGTAGGGCCTTGCGGTCCCTGTCTGTGCAACTCCCTTACCACACAGTAATGCACCCAGTCAGATTGCTCTATATAGTGCATCTGTAAAAGTTAGTGAGGATGACTGAGTCCATACCAAACTTCAGTCTCCTCAGGAAGAAAAGGCGTTTACGGGCCGCTTTGACTACCTTGTCCGTGTGAACAGACCAGGTGAGGTCGTTGCTGATGTTCACCCCGAGGAACTTGAAGCAGCTGACCTTCTCCACTTCAGATCCGTTGGTGAGTAGGGGTGCATGCTCCTCCTCCTGCCGCCTCCTATAGTCCAAAATCATCTCCTTGGTCTTGCTGATGTTGAGGGAGAGGTTATTGTCCTTGCACCATGATGTCAGGGTGTCAACCTCCTCTCTGTAGGTTGACTCGTCACTGTCGGAGATGAGGCTACCACAACCACGATGGTTGTGTCGTCAGCAAACTTAACAAGGAGGTTGGAGCAGTGCGTTGCCACACAGTCGTGAGTGAACAAGGAGAACAGGAGAGGGCTGAGCACACAGCCCTGGGGGGTGCCTGTGTTGGTGATCAGTACGGATGAGGTGCGGTCACCGATTCTCACCACCTGTGGCCTCCCCGTCAGGAAGTGGAAGATCCACTTGCAGAGGGAGGTGCTTAGTCCCAGGTCCACAAGCTTGGAGACCAGTCTGGAGGGGATGTTGAAGGCTGAGCGGTAGTCAATGAACAGCATCCTCACATACGTATTCCCTTTGTCCAGGTGGGACAGAGCAGTGTGCATAGTCAGAGCGATGGCATCGTCTGTAGACCTGTTGGACCTGTATGCAAAATGCATAGGGTCCAGTGTCGGGGGCAGCGAGGAGCAGATGAATGATTTGACTAGCCGCTCGAAGCACTTCATGATGACAGAGGTCAGTGCTATCGGGCGATAGTCGTTCAGACATGTGACCTTGGTGTTCTTGGGCACAGGAATAATGGTGGTCCTCTTGAAGCAGGTGGGGAGTACAGGCAGGTTAAGGGAGAGGTTGAAGATGTCACTGAAGACCCCTGCCATCTGGTCAGCGCAGCCCCTGAGGGCCCTACCTGATATGCCGTCTGGGTCAGGTGCCTTGCGAGGGTTGATCTTCTTAAAGCACAGCCTCACCTCGGCTACGGTTAGTGTAGGCACACCACTGGCTAGGCCTTCAGGTAGCTCCACTGCAGGGGGGTCACTGTCCCTCTCAAAGCGAGCGTAGAAGGAATTCAACTCGTCTGGCAGTAGGACAGAGGACTGGGTCTCAGTGGAGCCTCTACCTTTGAAGTCTGTAATGACTTTAAGTCCACTCCACATGCGCCTGGGGTCAGAGCCATGGTAGCTGGACTCCACCTTGGTCCTGTAAGCCCTTTTCGCTGCTTTGATGGCCTTCAGAAGTTCGTATCTGGCCTTTCTGTACTCATCAGGGTCCCCAGAGGTAAAGGCGACAGACCGGGCTCTCAGCTTGACCCGGACCGTCCCATCAACCCAGGGCTTCTGATTTGGGAAAGACCGGACAACCTTCTTGGGGACAACGTCATCAATGCAGTGCTGGATGTAGCTGAGACAGTGTCTGAGTATTCGTTAATGTCCCCATCTACTGCGTCCCTGAACATCAGCCAGTCAGTGGTGTCAAAGCAGTCCTGGAGGGTCGCCACACACTCGTCAATCCATAGGTGAACTGACCTCTCAACCGGTCTGACCTGTTTGAGCTTTTGTTCATATGCGGGGAGGAGAAGAATGGAGGTGTGATCAGCCTTCCCAAAAGCAGGGCGAGGGAGAGGTTTGTAACTGCCCCTTGAATGTTGTATAACAATGGTCAAGGATCTGGTCTCCACGTGTGAAGAAGTCAATATGCTGATTGTACTTGGGCAGGACTTTCTTCATGTTGGCTCTGTTGAAATCACCAACAACAATGAAGGCTGCCTCTGGGTGCACATTTTCCAGACCATTGATAATCCCATACAGTTCATCCAAAGCAGCGGCCTTGTCTGCCTGTGGGGATGTAGAATGCACTCATGACGACCGCAGTGAATTCCCGAGGCAGATAGAAGGGTCTGGTTTTTACAGTTAGCAGCTCAAGGACCGTAGAGCAGTGGGATGCTAGTACCGCTACATCCGTAGCCCAAAGAGAGTTAACCATAACACAGACACCTCCGCCCCTGCACTTCCCTGAATCAGCTGTTCTGTCCTGGTGGTATATGGTGAATCCCAACAGTGTAACAGCCGTGTTGGATATCTCCGGAGACAGCCAGGTCTCGACGAACGCTAGTACACAGCAGTTCCTGATGTCCCTTTGGAATTTGACACGAGCGTTAAGTTCATCTATTTTGTTGTCGATGGACTGAACGGTAGCTGTTAGGATAATTTCTTAAGTAATGCACAGAGTCGTCGGATTCAAAGAAAGTACAATAGTTTAATTCTTGCCAGCAAGGAGACAAAGTCTGATCGCAATACAAAGTTTGTCTGCTAGCATATTGTGCTAGCTAACTATTTAAGCAGCCCCACTCTTTACAGTCATTGGTTAAAACAAAGGCATGCAAATGTTCCATGGTTCTTCTTCATTGGCTCCTTGCATAGACCTGGCGCGCGCGTGTGTTTGAGTGTGTGCGTGTGTGTGTCTTTTGACCCCTGTAAGCTTGACCACATGATTCACCCAACACAGATAAGGCCAGACATCTTTTATGGCCTCTCCAGTAAGAGAGAGTGGTCAGCCCAGGTCACCTTGTTTACATATGCCCCATGTTACCCAAAGTTCAGATTTGGGGGGTAGGCTTCTCTCTACACACAAGGAATGCTGAACACAGAATCATTCTTATACAGGATAAATGTGTTACATCTTCAATTTCTCCAACAGTAGCAAGTAAGATGGTTGGAAAAGCAGGTTTGAAGCACCAAGTTCGAACAAGAACTCCAGCACGCCGGCCTTGTTTCTTCTTCCTCCGTCTCGCCGGTAAACAGAGCGGAGGAACAACAAAGGGCCAGCTGCAGTCCGAGCTCGCACTCCGAAAAGTGGAATTGAAGTTTGTAAAATAATCCTTGCCAAGTGACAACTTAATGCCCAGAAGTGTCTGCCGGTCGTACTGAATTAACGACAATATAACATTGACAAAACAAGTTACGAACACTAACAAAACAAAGCTAGGTTTTCGCAGAGCTCTCGTCGGCGCAGCCATTTCTAGGCGCACCGGATGTTAGCTCTTACTCATTGTTGAAGGCGCTGTACCTCATTGGAAAATGAAAAGCAATCATTGAAATATTGCGGATTATTTTCCCTCAATCTTTGCACTACATGGACAGTGTCGGTGTCAAAATATTCGTCTTGATCCCGATTGCGTTGCTTGTATCTCTGCAAAGGTTCTGTTTCCCTGTTTAGTCAGAATCTAAACTTTTGTGGCAAAAGGTGCAGCTAACTGTAGCTAACTAGCTAGCCACAGTCTGAAATGTTATGATGTCACACGCGCGTTCTTAACAAGGTGTCGGTGTCTGCCACGTATAATCATTAGGCTTACCTCTTGCGCTAAGGGAAATGGGAAGATAGAGTTTCTACACTTTCACTCTTAGTACTTTGAAGTAAATGTGCAGCAACAAATGTATGTTTTATGCTTTTAAATATATGTAATCTTTATAAATAGTGTGTATACTTATTTAAAATTAAAAAAATTGGTACACATGAAAATTCCCTAAATGCTTGGATGTTTGATATTAGTTTAAACAATAAGTTTGGAGGTGATATAGTAAAAAAAAATGAAGAAAACTGCCCAAGCTGCAACCGATGCAAGCACACCCCCCCCCAACATATAATAAACATCCACAAAATTAGACTTATTCTGGTATATAAAATACATTTAAGACATGTTGTCTCAAAGCCTATTACAATATCCTGCTCCATAATATTCAAATCTCACTCAAACATATTTCATATACTTAAGCAACCACAGATTTACCTTAATAATGAACAATACAGTTTATATCTTGTCAGTCAGCTGCTCGATTCTTTTGCAAGTGTTGTCTACCATATATTACCAGAGCGAACGCTGATGCTGCTACCGCTAATGCTGCTAACGCTGCTAACGCTGCTGCTAGCTTTGTGCTTTGCTTGCATGTGATAGTTTAGGCTGGAAGTACTCCGGTGATAACTAAACTCAGCCTGACAATCCATAGATGGATTGTTAGGCTGAGTTCAACTTTTTGAAGTGGAACTTCCCATCTAAAATCCCTCTCTCCATCATTCAGCTACCGTCTGCAGTCGGAATCATGTGATGACAGGTGATTCCCAGGGTCAAAAAGAAACTTGCGTTAACGGCACTATTTTTGTCTGGTTAAAATTAGATTGCGTTAACGCGTTATAAACACGTTAACTTTGACAGCCCTACTAAAAACCCATTATAAAACCTGCACACACACAGAGATTCCTTGCATTACAGTATAGATAAAATGGCTAAATGTGTCTGCTACTGTTGTGTGCAGAGGAGGACTGCAGAAAATACCTTAACTGGCAGAAGGAGCCCCCACTTCAGGTGCCTGAGGTGGATAGCTGTGTCCCACGGACCCCAGAGCGATCAAGAATCACCCTGGAAGATGACCCTGACGGTCAGTGTGCCATTTAATTAATTCAATAGACAAAAGGGTAGAGATCATGAGAAACTGACAATATTGTTGTCTTCCTACAACAGGACCAATAATACACTTTTGTAATGTCATGTGTAGGTAAAATGAACCACAAATTGGTGATTAAACTGAAGAATCATTCAGTTAGTGTGGTTTTTCCCAAACACTTTTTTAGTTTCCTGACTGGCTCATTGTTCCCTGCTGCAGGAGGAATGCCCGAGTTATTTGATGCCTTCATTTGCTACTGTCAAAGCGACTTCACATTTGTAAAGGAGATGATTCAGCAGCTTGAGCAGACTGAGCACAAACTGAAACTGTGTGTGTTCGACCGAGATGTCCTCCCTGGAAGCTGTGTATGGACCATCACCAGTGAATTGATTGAGAAGAGGTGGGATATGAGATAAGGCCATGGTGGGGGAGTCTCTAATTATGTTGAGCTTGGTTGGTTACATTTTTGTTTTGTCACTTTGGAGAAATGTAGGTGTAAGAGGATGGTGGTTGTGATCTCAGATAACTACCTGGACAGTGATGCCTGTGACTTCCAGACTAAGTTTGCCCTCAGCCTCTGTCCCGGTAAGGACTTTATCACACTGTCACTTGCACTCCAGATTACAGAATGCACACTTGAATACAAAAACACATGCATACGTTTTATATGTGTTTGTATTACATACGTTTTAAAATATAACAATACGTTACATGTTTATTATGTCTAGGTATTCCAAGCTTGTCAATGCATGGTAATTACATTATTAGTACATGAAATCAATACTAATTGTAGTTTATACCTTTCCAATAAATGTCTTCATAGGTGCTCGGAGCAAACGACTTATCCCTGTGGTATACAAGTCTATGAAGAAACCGTTTCCCAGCATTTTGCGATTCTTGACTGTGTGTGACTACACCCGGCCCTGCACTCAGGCCTGGTTCTGGGTTAGACTGGCCAAGGCCCTCTCCTTGCCCTGAATAACTCACAAGCTCAAACCAAACCATCATCAGTCACTTGCCTTACTCATCTTGGTCGATTTGGTGGGCTCATTTTCCCATCTTGATGAGAAAAATGGCAAAGGTGCATGAAGGTTATACAGTTGATATGACTAGACTCAGCTTAAATAAAACCTACAGCTTTTACTATAAAGGTGCAGTTTGGTCATGTAGCTAATCAATCTGATACATAGGACAGTATCCTATCACTTCATCATGGCACTAGTCAGTAGTGTTTCCTCCCTCACTTGCCCCACTCTACGTTTCAATCTAGGGTCCCCTGACTTGCGCACACGACTGACCACCTTTAAAATGGTGTGATTGAAAGTATTTATACTTATACACTTTAACTTAGTTACTCGAACTCATGATCATCTTAATTCAGTTCCAAACCTTTAAACATATGACATGTTGCTGTTGGTTTAGCCTTTCAAATTCGTAACAACCTTTCCAATTAAGCTATACTACTGTTGTGTGCCAAGCAGGGTCGGACTGGCCATCGGGAGATTTCCCGAACGGCCGGTCAAACAAACGGCCGCTACGGCCACGGCACTATTCAAGAAAAAAAATCCTAATAGTTTACGATTACTTTGAGGACGGCCTTAATACCATTCAACTGTTTAACTGGAGCGATCCAAAATCCAAAGGGTGGGGGTGGGCATTTCCCCTGTGTAAACTTCAACGGTGCACTTGTCCGTCCATTTTACAGATCACGATTGGTCAAAAATCAATAGTTTTCCGGGTACAGCCAATTCGTTGGAGCTATTTTAGCTATTTTGTTTCTTTAGCAAAGAAATGGAAAGGAAAAGAAACGGAGAATAACAACGGGCACAGCAAGCAAATGCTGCACAATTTAGAAGTATAGAATACATGTTTACGCCGTCAAAAGACGGAGAGAGTTTGCAGCCCGAAGATGCGGCTGTACCAGGTGCAAGTAGCTGTAAGCTGCTGTAATTTCGACATTTAGAAAATTCAAATATCATTCCAAACCATGTTGTTTTAATTTTTCTTAAAACATTATACATTTGGTATTACTGTTAGCCAATATATAGGCTATACATTTTAAATGAAGTAAAAGAAATGGCCAAGAGAAAAAGGCACTCATCTAAATATGCACAACATGTTTTCTGGCTTCAAATAATAAATGTGCTATGTGGCTGAAATGCAATTGTCTTGCAATTGATTTTTTGTTCTGTGTATTAAAGCAGGCACAGGTGACACAGGGAAAGAGATGGAGGCTGCTGTGGTGACAGGGTCCAGTGGAGAGACTATGACTGGTGCAGAACTAAAACTGGACACAAGAGTCAGTCTGTTAACAGGGGTATTATATGGAAATTAGTTTGAATTGATTGTCATTATTGAATATAGTTAACTGATTATTGTTAACTGATTATTGTTATTTTGCAACATCAAATAGCAGAAGCAGAAACAGACAAGTATGGAAAAAGAAAGTGAGGGAGAAAGTGGAGGGGCGGGCCGGTCTGTGTCCCGGGCTGTTTTTCAGTCCCAGTCCGACCCTGGTGCCAAGTGTGCCATCGTCAATAGATGCTTCAAAATGCCCTATAAGGCCATTGCCAAAGTGTGGTACAGTCAACTAAGGTCATATAAAAAAAATCTTTATCACAATCATAAAAAAATACTTTAGTTCAAGCATCTATATATTTCCAAAATAGTATCTTAGATTTAATAATCCCTGGATTCTCAACACCATAACTGATGAATTGTTATTGGCTTGTGACTCCCTAGCGGAACCTAGCAGAACTTACAGGCATCTATTATAGTGACACAGATGGTTATTAACTCAAGACAGTTTATATCAAAATCCTACTGCTGTTATTGAGAATGTACAAAAGTAGCACTGCACTTTCAAGGACAAAAACTAATGTATCCCCTTATGGCTAGTTAATTAGTTCCATCCTGGATGTTCCATCCTCTATGCTCTCTGGCATATCTCGAGACCCTACTAGAGTTAGAAGTGCCTATTTGGTAAAAGTGTTGGATTGTTTCGTAGTGATGGTACTTTCATACTGCATTGTTTAAAAATAAAATAAAGGCAAGGATGACATCCATTTCCACACTTGCACTGATCTATGGTATACTGGACTGTGGTCATGGCCGAGGGGCCGTTAGAATTCAGTACGTTGGAAGCATGTTGGATAGAACCATACCACCAAAGATGAACCAAATAAATGTTTATTGCAAAAAAGGGTTAAATCAATAACTGAATGTCTTGACTGAAATGACTTGACTGAAACTCGAAAAGTCATTCACAAACAGAGCATACGCACAAATCTATTGTTGTAAAATGGTGCGGCTCCTTTAAGAACAGCACGTACAGGGTGGGTGTGGCAGAGCGAGGAAGGGAGAGAGAGCGAGAAGAAAGTGGTGATGCTAATGTAGCCTATAAGCAGAGAATGTCTAATAAAGAGAGAACTCCCACTCTCGGGAAACTTCCGGGTTCTGAACTGGTTGCAGTTCCACTCAAGTTCCATATGAGGGCGCTAACGGTCGAGTGCAGAATGAATGGAGGTCTAAGGAGCTATACCCCTCAAAATCCACTTTTCTCAGAATATAATTTTTTGTCTAGTAATTTGAATTCTGAAATCGAAAGGGGAGGCAAAAAAAACACACACCGCGGGGTGTTGGATTTTTTAAAAGTCGCCTTTCTGTTCTAAAAAAGCCTTTGAAAATGGCATTGACGTCATACACAACGTACGACCAGAGCTACTGCTTGACGGAAAGCTCTTGTTACACTACTTTTCTCTCGAGGCATCGACAATACAGCTGACAGGTTAGGCTCTCCCTGTCAATACACATGCTAGAAATAGTTTTGGCTTGCTAATGTTGTTGCTAATGTTGCTAATGCTCTGACATTCTGGTTCTGCTTCGGATGCCATCAAGCGGGATCTCTGGTCGTAGTCAGTCCTTCACTAACCAATCAGCATTCGTTAGCAGAATGCTAGCGTGTTATGGGCCACAACGACTTACCATGTATAGCGGCCATATGTCATGGTTGAATTGGTCTGTGCCTATAAATAAACAGAAGAACGTAACTTCCAGAGCGGACATTGAAATTGTTGGCAGCGCGTCACTCAAGTGAATCTCCCTTATTTAGCCTCTCAGCGACATTCTGGTGGTCGCTACTAGCCTGACGTTGTCATACTCATAATTCTAGTCAGAATATGAGTCTGAGAACTCTCCGTTGGGCTTTGACTACAGGGCGTGTTTCAAACGAGCCTGGAAAACAAATGCCTCTTCGCTCAATTGGATAGATCTACAACCAATCAGAGCAACAGAGTATGTGACGTATGTTAAGCACCGCATAGTTGTTGTCAACAGAACTAAACTACAAGCAGACTTGAAGTATGCTTGAAGAATGAATACAAACGATTTTTGCCGGTGTTGTCAAATTAATTTAAGGGTAGGGAGAGTACTTGTTCACACGGTCAACCTTTTTGAGCGAAACAATAAAGGGCAATGCATATACGAACAAGTTCTCCGTTTAGGATTACAACTCCATCGGGGCCAGCTGATAAATTAAACTTTTACCGTAGGAAGGACGGCAAAAACATATTTTCCATTGACAAATGCCTTGATTGCGTCTCTCTGTTCCTCTTTCAAAATTAATGCGCTGTCGATGTCTTCTAAAACAGACTCGATGGCAGAATCATAACATCCCAGATCTCCAGCGGTAGTTTGTTCAAAACGAATTCAACTTAAACGCTCTTTTGTGACGTGGGTGATTACGTTACTGTTGATCATCTGTCCATCATCCTATAAAGCCCGCCCGGCAATTTAATTGGTTCGCCCAGATTCTGGTTTTCTGTAGTTGGTCCCCAATACGAGACCCTCCAGACCCAACTTCCCGACCAAATATTTTTGGGCGGGGAGAAGTTGGGCTGGCAGCCAGGCTAGGTCGCTACATTAGTCAACAAAAAAGTGGATCCGCGTTGGCCTAGCAAATGCCAGACATGATGTGGATGTGACTGAACAAAGACACTTGGAATCACCTCGGACTGATCGTGAAAGCCAGAAGACTTCGCCAAGCGAACTCCAGACCGGTAGGCCTGTGCACATGCATTCATAATTGGATAGAACGCAGCTGTGATTGTTTGGAGCGTGTTCTCTTTGGGAACGCTGTCTGCTGCTCATGAAAACTTCTCTAAATTGGATACATTGACCGTTGAGAAGGCTATAATGAATTGTTGAACTTAGGTTATTGACTGTTGAACTGCTATACAATATGAGTGACGAAAACGAAACCGTAAATTATGTCCTCGACTCTTTACCTAAACGGGAAGTCAAACTCACTGGAAAGGCTTTGATGGGCAAAATTGAAAGGCTTCAAAAGGAGCGTAAAACACATGTAAATAAAATCTAAAGTTTGATTCCTGCTACAAAAGAACTAATGAAACGAAATCCAAATGCACAACAGGTGAACTTCAGGCTGCATGCTCTTTTACAACATTATGATTCTGCCCTTGAGTTACATGAAGCACTATTACCGTTGTTACCTCATGATCAAAAAGCCACACAAAATGACTAGTTCTCGAGTATTATAAAATATAGCGATACATTCAGAGGTTCTGTGACACAGTGGTTAAATGAAATTGAAGTCCCCCTTGGTGAAACAAACTCTGTTTCTATTGAAAATGGTCAGACTATGAAGACTGTTGAAAATGATTGCGCCGCCAACATTGAAAATAATTGTGCACATTTTCCCGACTTTGGAATGAAAGCTTCATCTCAGGAGATGGCACAATGTACCATGTCGGAAAACCAAGAGAATGTTTGTCATCCACAGCTATCAGCAAAAGACCTTGCAATGCAGGGAGATCCGCAAGACACTGTACAACCAGCTGACAGCATATCAAATGCTCCAAGTAGAACCTCTACATACTCTTCTGTATCAAGCATCTCTTCTGCCCGCATTAAGGCTGAAGCTGACCTGGCAGCATTAATGGCGCGACAAAACCTTATGCAGGACAAACATGCACTGGAGGAGGAAGAAGAGCAAATACGGAAACGTAAAGAGAAGCTTAAGCTGGATGAGAACATTGCAGCACATATGGCTAAAGTGAGTGTGTTGAGCTCTGCAAGCTTGACTGGTGCTAGAAGCACTGCAACGAAACAATCAAATGGCATGAATTCATACTTCAGCAAAGCTCAAGAAAATTCAAAGAAATTCAATGCTAATGCCGCCCCATTTATTCCTCAGTCAATTGAACTACCTAAAAGGATTGTGCTAGATACCGGTGGCGATCCTGTCACAAGACCTAAGGTGGGATTGGCCATTCACACTCAGATCCAGCACTTTACCTCAGAGGACCGTGCATGCAAGCCCAATCTTCACTCTCAACATGGGAAAACCATTAAAGGACCCTCCATTCATATTGAACCAAGTAACGTTTTTGACGTCATGAAGAAGCAGAATGAAATAACAACTCTTGATGCAACAACAGCAGCTGTCATCTTTGCCTAAAAGAGATATACAGGTTTTCGAGGGTGATCCATTGCATTTTCACTCTTTTATGAGGGCCTTTGAGAGTGGCGTTGAAAGCAAGTCTAATAACTATGGTGATTGTTTGTACTTCCTCAAACAATACACTAGAGGGCACCCAAGAGCACTTGTGAGAAGTTGCCTGCATGTTGAGCCCGAGGAGGGCTACGCTCAAGCGAAGGCCTTGCTACGGAAACATTTTGGCAATGAGCAAAGGATTGCGGCCGCATATATGGAGAAGGCTCTGTCTTGGACTCCAATTAAGCCAGATGATGTCAAAGTACTACAAGATTACAGTCTCTTCCTCAGAGGTTCCTGTAATATTATGAATGACGTGCAGTATATGTATGAACTGGACATGCCTGCGAATATGATTGCAATCATAAAAAAGCTGCCATACAGGCTAAGGGATCGCTGGAGAACCGTTGCATGTGAGATACAGGAGAGACGTCAGGGAAGAGCTACATTCAGTGACATCGTAGACTTCATTGAAAAACAAGTACGAATTCTAACAGACCCTGTTTTTGGGAATATTCAAGATACTCCACCAAGTAAAAATCTAACTAGAACTGCCTCAATGCCCATACAGAGACCCAACAGAAGTAGTTTTGCTACAACCATGAATACTAGGGACATTAACACAGAAACAATGGAATATATACCAGAACGTATCTTACCAACGAAATTCTGTTTGTATTGTGAAGCTGAACATACACTTGAGTCATGCCACCAGCTAAAGAGAAAGACTCACAGGGAAAAGATTAAGTTCCTAATGGAAAATGGTGTTTGCTTTGCCTGTTTATGTAAAGGACACATCAGCAGGGACTGTAGAAAGCACCTGTCTTGTCAAGTGTGTGATTTAAGACACCCCACACTACTTCATATTCCATCGAGGGGAAGGCAGACAGAACCTGAAACCGAACAAGAGCTAGGTACTGCAGTGGATAAAGCTTTTGTGTCTAGTGGTCTAACTGGGGCTGGTGATCATGAATGTAAGCTTCCCATAGTGCCAGTGCACATTAAGTCTAGTAAAAGCAATAAGACTGTGATTACTTATGCTTTCCTTGATCAAGGCAGCACTGCTGTGTTTTGTACAGAGAATTTGATGCATAAGCTCAATCTCTCAGGAAAGAAGACCTGTATCCTTTTACGTACTATGGGTCAAGAAAAGGTGGTGAACAGCTACGTGGTCACCGGTCTAGAAGTGGCAGGTCTGGATGGTGAGCAGTTCTGTCAGTTGCCCAGTACGTACACACAACAAAGCATGCCCGTCAATCGAGACAACATTCCACATCAAAGAGATCTTCTGAGATGGCCCCACTTGAGACACATACATCTGCCAGAAATTGACTCAAGAGTCAAACTGCTGATAGGAACAAATGTGCCTAAGGTCCTGGAGCCATTGGAAGTAGTTCGCGGCATGGATAATGGACCTTATGCAATCAAGACCCTTCTGGGATGGACTGTCAATGGACCACTTAGGGGAGACGATGGTGACGAACTTGGCACCGTAACAGTTAATACGATCTCTGTGTTGAATCTTGACGACCTTTGGCAGCAGCAATTTAAAATGGATTTCCCAGAATGCGGCAAGGATGAACAACCTAGTCTGTCAAGGGAAGATCAAAACTTTATGAAGTTGGTCACAGATTCTGCCCAGCTTTTGGATGGCCACTACCAGATCGCTTTGCCTTTGAGAAACAGTCAACTGAGTATGCCAAACAACAGAAAGGTTGCAGAACAACGCACTGTAAATCTGCGGCGACGATTCCTTAAAGAAACATCTTTCAAACAGCAATATACAGCATTTATGCACGACATTATCTCTAAGGGATATGCAGAACAAGTCCCCTCGGAAGAACTGGCCCGCGGTGATAAAAGATTGTGGTATATACCACACCACGGTGTATACCACCCGCAGAAGAGAACACTCTGTGTCGTGTTCGACTGTGGGGCAACTTTCCAGTCAAGGTCTTTGAACGCTGAGCTTCTGCAGGGACCCGATCTCACTAGTTCACTAGTTGTAGTCATGACCAGGTTCAGGAAGGAACCAGTGGTGATCCTGGCAGATATAGAGTCCATGTTTTATCAGGTCAGGGTGCCTCCTGAAAACATGGATCTGTTGAGGTTCCTCTGGTGGCCAAATGGGGACATGGCACAAGAATTGGTGTACTTCAGAAAGAAGGTACATCTTTTTGGTGCAACTTCGTCACCTACTTGTGCTAATTTTGCCTTGAGAAAATGTGCAGAGGATCATGCAGAGCAATTCAGCCAGGAAACAATCGAGAAATTATCACATTGTTTTTATGTGGATGACTGTCTAGCAGGAACGGCAACTGATGAGAAAGCTGTGAAACTTTATCATGACCTCTTGTCCATATGCTCTAAAGGCGGCTTCAAATTGACCAAATGGATGAGCAATCGACGTGCTGTGATTGAGGTAATACCAGAAGAGCAAAGGGCAAAAGATATGAAGAACTTAAGTTTGAGCCATGACATACTTCCTGTGGAGAGAGTGTTAGGGGTACAATGGTGCATTCAATCTGATGTTTTCAAGTTTAAGATAGTGGTCCCAGAAAAACCTATAACCAGAAGAGGTATCCTCTCAGTTGTGAGTTCAATTTATGATCCTCTAGGAATCCTGAGTCCTGTTGTCCTTACTGCTAAGATTATTCTGCAACAGCTATGTAGGAAAGAACTTGGTTGGGATGATCCTATTCCACCATTAGAGTCAAAGGAATGGACACAGTGGCTGGAAGAACTCAGTCAGTTGGAACAATTCCAAGCCACAAGATGCCTGAAACCACCAGACTTTGGAGAAGTCATCATGGCACGCTTACATCATTTTTCAGATGCATGCGAGGATGGCTATGGTGTGGTGACTTACCTTCTTTCGCATAATGCACATTCAGAGGTACACAGTGCCTTCGTCATGGGTAAATCCAGGGTAGCACCATTGAAGTCTGTTTCTATACCACGCATGGAACTTATTGCTGTTACAATGGCAAGCCGCATTGACACATTCTGGAAAAGGGAGTTGCATATGCAGCTTCAGCCATCAGTATTTTGGTGCGATAGTACAACTGTGCTAAAATACATCAAGAATGAGACGTCAAGATTTCGTACGTTTGTTGCCAACCGAGTTTCTGAAATTCTCAAAGTATCTCAGGTATCTCAGTGGAGGTATGTGAATACCACTAGCAATCCAGCAGATTCAGCATCTAGAGGATTACGTGTAGATGTGTTCATTAAGAATATTACATGGCTGTCAGGACCCGAGTATCTTCTGCATCCTGAACAGGACTGGCCCGTGAACCCAGATCAAAGTAAACTCCTACCAGATGATCCAGAGGTCAAGGTCAGTGTTTTAGTGAATGCTGTGCATTGCTCAGAGCAGGAAGATGTTACCTCTCGTTTAATCAATCATTTCTCCTCCTGGACTCGATTGAGAAAGTCTGTGGCATGGATCCTTAGGCTTTAAGGTCTTCTCAGGTCACTTTGTAAGAGGAAGCAAATAAGCCCAAGTGAACACCAGGGGCCTTTCACAAAACAAGAAGCAGGAATGACTAAAGCACATACATTAAGTGATCTACTGAGCATGGATGAGCTAAAAAACGCTGAGATGGAAATATTTAAGTTTTGCCAAAGAGCAAGGTTCCCCTATGAACTTGATAAATTGCAGAGCGGTATGTGCGTTAGTAAGAACAGTTCCATCTTTAAACTTTCTCCTGTGCTGGAAGATGGCATTATAAGAATTGGTGGACGATTAAGTAAGGCTGCTATGCCGGAAGAGGCAAAGCATCCCATCATACTAGCTAAAAACCTCCATATCTCGAGCATACTTCTTAGATACATACACAAAGAAGTGGGCCATGGTGGGCGCAATTATATGTTGGCAAGGTTGGTCAGAAGTTTTGGGTTACAGGCGCTTCTACAGCTATAAGAAGTATCTTGTCCAAGTGTGTTGTCTGTCGCAGATTGCAAGCAGTGCCAGGGTCCCAACAGATGGCTGATCTGCCTGCAGATAGGGTCTGTCCAGACGAAGCACCATTCACCTGGGTAGGAGTGGATTACGTCGGACCCTTTGAAGTCAAGAGCCGGAGGAGCTTGGTAAAGAGATATGGAGTAATATTTACCTGTCTGACCATACGAGCCATCCATATTGAAGTAGCGTCGTCTTTGGATACTGATTCATTTATCCACGCATTACGACGCTTTATAGCGAGACGTGGCCAAGTTCAGGAACTGCGTTCTGATAATGGGACAAACTTTATTGGAGCAGAGCGTGAGCTCAGGCAAGCTATTGAAGGTTGGAATCAGGGCCGTATCAATGATATGCTTTTAAAGAAAAACATCAAGTGGGTCTTCAACCCCCCTACAGGTTCGCACCATGGGGGAGCATGGGAAAGACTTATAAGGTCAGTACGCAAAGTATTTAATTCTACAGTGAGGTCACAGAATCTTGATGAAGAAGGTTTCTATACCATTGTCTGTGAAATAGAATCAATCATAAATGGCCGCCCACTTACTAAGGCATCTTCTGATCCTAATGATTTGGAAGCACTGACCCCTAACATTTACATTTACATTTAGTCATTTAGCAGACGCTCTTATCCAGAGCGACTTACAGTAAGTACAGGGACATTCCCCCGAGGCAAGTAGGGTAAAGTGCCTTGCCCAAGGACACAACGACATTTGACACAGCCGGGAATCGAACTGGCGACCTTAAGATTACTAGCCCGATTCCCTAACCGCTCAGCCACCTGACTCCCTAACCCCTAACCATCCCTAACCATCTGTTGCTGTTGAAATCCTCTCCATCCCTACCACCAGGGGAGTTCCATAAAAATGACATCTATGCTCGCCGCCGCTGGAAGCAAGTCCAGTATATGTCAGATTTATTTTGGAAGCGGTGGGTCCAGGAGTATCTACCACAGTTGCAGGAATGGCAAAAGTGGTGTGACAAGAAGCGCAACTTCACGGTGGGGGACATAGTCCTCATTGTGGATGAGACAGCACCTCGTAATTCCTGGATAATGGGAAAGGTCATCCAAACGTTCCCAGACAGAAGAGGTCTTGTACGAAGGCTGCTTATCAAGACAAAGACAAACCAGCTGGACAGGCCAATAACTAAGGTCTGTCTTCTACAAGAGGCGGAAGCCTGAAGAACTCTTGCTTGCTTGTTTGTTTGTTTGACGACTGACCAACCAACTTACTGGACAGAGAGTGATGGTAAAGATCACTCCGATGGGCTATGTGCTTGAACCTCTGGCCCAGACTAGACTTGCACCCTTTGAAGAAAGAAGAGCCAGCTGCCTCTTGGAACACACAAGAATACTTATGTGTATTGCATGACTTTGATGTTATAGTGCTATGTAATGTTAATTATTACAACTATGGTTGGTAATAATTAGGGGCTGGAATATAGCGGCCATATGTCATGGTTGAATTGGTCTGTGCTTTGGTGCTTTTATTTTGGTCTCTGGTGGGCGTGTATGCAAGCCACGTGGGTATTGGCATAGGAATTAGTGAATGAATATATGCACCTGGGCACCTGTGGTAGTATGGCAAGGGGGTGAGTAGGGAGAGCACATTTTTTGTTGACTGCTAAATATGCTGACTATTGGAATTTTGGATTAATTAAAACTTTTACTGGAAGAATTGCATGTATTTTAATATCGCCACTTTGCATAGAAGCACTTGCACTTTTCTATCTGCTGTCCTGTTTAAGAAATATATGTATCTGCCTATAAATAAACAGAAGAACCTAACTTCCAGAGCGGACATTGAAATTGTTGGCAGCGCGTCACTCAAGTGAATCTCCCTTATTTAGCCTCTCAGCGACATTCTGGTGGTCGCTACACCATGTAAGAAATCGAAAGGACATAAGTACTCGTTCATTCAACATTTGACTTGTAATCTATGTTGACATGCACAAACTACAATCAAATATGAGATTTATCAACAACAATCAGGCGAAAGAGACAAATTTAGCCGTTTAGCTCCATAGACTCCCATTCATTTTGCACTCGACCGCGATCACTCCCAGTGGAACTCTGGTGGAACTGCAACAAAATTCGGTACAATGGGGCTTAATAGGGAGTGGGCAGGCTCTCCTTAAGCAGGCTCTGGTACAACGTTGCGGCAACGTTGTCCATGGGACCAAAAAATAACGTAACCAGCCGACCAAGGTGCAACGTTGTCCATGGGACCAAAAAATAACGTGACCAGCCGACCAAGGTACAACCAGAGAATGTCTAATAAAGAGAGAACTCCCACTCTCGGGAAACTTCCGGGTTCTGAACTGGTTGCAGTTCCACTCAAGTTCCATATGAGGGCGCAAACGGTCGAGTGCAGAATGAATGGAGGTCTATGGAGCTATACCCCTCAAAATCCACTTTTCTCAGGATAAATTTTTTTGTCTAGTAATTTGAATTCTTAAATCGAAAGGGGAGGCAAAAAAAACACACCACTGGGTGTTAGATTTTTTAAAAGTCGCCTTTCTGTTCTAAAAAGCCTTTGAAAATGGCATTGACGTCATACACATCGTACGACCAGAGCTACTGCTTGACGGCAAGCTCTGGTTACTTCCACTTTACTCTCGAGGCATCGACAACACAGCTGACAGGTTAGGCTCTCCCTGTCAATACAAATGCTAGAAAGAGTTTTGGCTTGCTAATGTTGTTGCTAATGTTGCTAATGCTCTGACATTCTGGTTCTGCTTCGGATGCCATCAAGCGGGATCTCTGGTCGTAGTCAGTCCTTCACTTATCAATCAGCATTCGTTAGCAGAATGCTAGCGTGTTATGGGCTACAACGACTTACCATGTAAGAAATCGAAAGGACATAAGTACTCGTTCATTCAACTTTTGACTTGTAATCTATGTTGAACATGCAAAAACTACAATCAAATCTGAGATTTATCAACAACAATCAGGCGAAAGAGACAAATTTAGACGTTTAGCTCCATAGACTCCCATTCATTTTGCACTCGACCGCGATCACTCCCAGTGGAACTCTGGAGGAACTGCAACAAAATTCGGTACAATGGGGCTTAATAGGGAGTGGGCAGGCTCTCCTTAAACAGGCCCTGGTGATATGACGAGATGCAGGTCCCGGTGTCTCCTGAAATGTAACGCGTCTTTCTGCCTTGAAGCTGCGTGCGCATCATCATCAAGACCCCATGTTCATGTCAAGATAACATCCAAGCTAACAATTTCACCAAATCTGACTGCAGCTTTGTATACCATATGTACTGTGTTATGGTTGTTTGAGTTAAACAACTTGCTTAATGAATTGAATGGCTGTTAAATGTCAAATCCAACTATACATTTATAAAAGAGAAAGTTCAAATCAAATCTGAATTCTTTTTAAACCTAGAGGTTTAAAAGACAACCTTTGCCTAAACTGACATGCACCAACTCAGAGAACTAAGTTTCAACATCCATTTACACATTTAGTCTATTTTTTACTCTTAAGGCATAACTATGTTTAACTTAATGTCTGCGCCTCTCTGTCACCAACTGTCTCTGGAGTGGGGGGTGGGGGCTTCACAAGGTGTCTACAGGTGTAAACAAGTTAGATTTAAGACTTTAAGATCTTTTAATACCCCTTCCAATTGAAATTAAAGACCAAATTTACGATGGAAATACAGATCAAAAGTGGAAATATACAGTAATCTTCCCAAACACTGATGTCTGTTCAATATGAACAGTATGGTAAAATGACAACAATCGGTTGAGTTTAAGTACACTGACTAAATGTGTGTAATGCGAAAGGATAAAACAAAAATTGAATTGCTGTCCTAAATTATATTTTTTATTACACAATGGTGGAGCAGAAACTAGCAATTCCATGAATCCCATGGAAACAAAGGCAAATGTGTGATATGTACTGATGTGGAGCACAAATCATCCAAGAAGCAGTACTTCTCTTGAGTGGTTTTTATTCAGATGACTAATCATTGGATTCAGGTCAAAAGTCTACAACTTGAACTGGTTTCGTTACTTAAGACACTAAAAGTCAGCAGCTTGGCCTGCTGGGACATGGAAAGGATAACAATTTTTGACTTTCATCAAAGTAAAAAATGCTGCTTTGTCCTTTTTCATCAATATCCTCAAAAATGCAGTCTGCAGAGCTACTGTGTCTGTGGGGTGACTGTCTGTCTCTGCAGGGGCAAGCAGGGCCTGCAGGCAGGGGCGAGCAGGGCCTGCAGGCAGGGGCGAGCAGGGCCTGCAGGCAGGGGCGAGCAGGGCCTGCAGGCAGGGGCGAGCAGGGCCTGCAGGCAGGGGCGAGCAGGGCCTGCAGGCAGGGGCGAGCAGGACCTGCAGGCAGGGGCAAGCAGGGCCTGCAGGCAGGGGCAAGCAGGGCCTGCAGGCAGGGGCAAGCAGGGCCTGCAGGCAGGGCCAAGCAGGGCCTGCAGGCAGGCAGTCAGGGCAGGCCAGCTGGATGAAGCTGTCCTGGGGTCAGGGCTGAAGAGAAGCTGTCCTGATTCTGATTCTGTCCAGCTAGAGGGGGGTAGTCCAGCAAGGGATCAGTTTTTCTCTCAGCATCCTCTGTTGAACTCTGTTGAGCAGGCCTCTGCATGACCCCCCAGACCTGTAAAAGTGAAGAAAGGATCCATGTCAGTTGTGAAAAATGAAGCTTTTTTCATCTACACTTGACATAAACTACAGTTTTGACTGTAAAATGCAGTGGCATTACTTGAGCTTGAATCCAAATGTGTTGAACTGATGGAGACCCGCCATGCAAAGTCACTCAAAACATTTGGCTCGATTCCAGGCTCTGGCAAGAGTATTTAGCTCTAAACTGGTCAATATACACATCTGACCAAAGACCAGCTCGAACTTTGCCTGTAAACTGTGATTCTGACTGTCAGAGACCTTTAAATAGGCTGACCGAGTGACACTAGCTAACGTAGGTCGCTTTCTCAGGAAAATTACAAATGAAATAGGCTTGTTTTGAAAGATCCTTTATACTGGCTATCTTCAGTAGACTCTTGTCAACAAAAAGCAGCCCTCCCTGACGTTTTAGGACTAGAATTTAGTGAATTACGATATCGTTTACACACTGCCAGTAAGTGAGCGAGCCGAGTCTGTCATTGAGGCTAAGTCAAAACAATGTACCCTCGGGACGCAGTCTCACTCCACTTGGAAGTTTTCCACAAATCACAAAAATAATCGGAGCATCTGGCTACAAGCACAATTCCTACATCTCCTAAAGGCTTCCCTCCTCGAGGTTTGGTGACAAACACATTTTTGGTGTCGACCGAACTGTAAAATGACCTTATGAACTTATGACCATGACGCGACCAAAACATGGCTGCCGCCTAAGCCTATGCGGTCTCCCTGGCGCATAGGCTTATTACAAAGACTTGCTCGACCCAAATCAAAATTCTGAGCCGACAGGTCTGTGGGGAATTGCTTGTTCTCCTAAAAGCTGCCCTCCTCTACCTTTTTGATGAATTCGCCGAGATGCTACATGATTTAGTAATTACACAGAGGGAAAAAGCTAGCTACTTTTCGGGTTCGGTTTTCCGTCACTTCAAATTCACGATCTAAAGGTCTCAAAGTGCTCAAACCTTCACCATAACTCAAGAGTAGTGTACTTTCACGAACCCAATCATTGATTCTAGCTTAAAATGTGTAAAAATGGGACTTACCGAACGTGGCTGCCTCCAGCATGGCTTTCAGGTGATTCCAGTTGAAAACAACAATGGCCGCCAAAAAATAATTTATATTCGTAAAGGCGAGCTGCGATTGGAAGCGAAATGAGGGTAAGGGTGGGGCTTGGTCGGCACATCATTTCCAGAAAGGATGTGTGTGCGTCTCGCCAAGCTCGCGCGTGTGTCAGTAGGTTCACCACCTGTTTCTCTTTGCGCTGTATTGCACAGTATTTTCAAAATGCGACGTGCGGAACAAGGGGTGAAAATGCTGTGCGACACAACGCAAAGCAGGACAGGTGGTCACCCTACTTGACACACACGCGAGCTTGGCGAGACGCACACACATCCTTTCTGGAAATGGTGTGCTGACCAAGCCCCCACCCTTGGTCTTTAGCTCTGGTTTCATTTTGCTTCCAATCGCAGCTCACCGTTACGAATATAAATTATTTTCAAAGGGCAGGATGAGTCTGTGAGAATTTGGAGCGCGCGCGCGCTGTGGAGCAATTCACTTGAATTCAATCATATATTGACATACCAAGGTGAAATTGTTTATGGTACTTCAGAGTGATGTCGTCTTGAACCCTATTAGGTTTGAAAAACAATCAGTCAAAACTATATTTGATTTATTAACACAAAGATATTGAGGCAACATGGACATTTACATAAATACACTTCTTTCAGCCATTTTGTATTGCATTTCTTATTCCATGTCACCCTATGTAAAGACATGTATTCTACACATCTGGAACACATTTCAAGTCAATTGGGTCTATGGTTTATGAGTAGAAGGGTTTTGAAGGTTGTACCAAATTTGGACAGTACAGCAAAATCTATCATGGCGGACCTTATGGGTCCTTGAGGCTTTTTTGTTCCCCATGATAAAATAAGGCATGAAAACAATTTTCAGTTATTTTGGAGTAACGGGGCGCTGTGGAAATCACGTAGACTTTGGGCGTGTTTTATAGCGCCACCTATGGGCGCACATGGGTCACTAGCCGTCTGGGAGTAATGAGTGACCTGTTGTATCATTGGGCCAAATTGAAAAAAATCGGATCCAGGACTTTTTGAGCTGTTGGGCCATTTAGCGGAGAAATATAATAATAATAGGAATACTAACAAAAACAACAGGTTCCCTCCTACCGGAGGAACCCTAATAATAAGAATACTAACAAAAACAATAGGTTTCCTCCTACCGGAGGAACCCTAAATATATGTGTGAGATAACAATGGTTTGTGCTCGCCGAAGGCAAGCACACCCCAAATAGGTAAATGAATAGATAAATATATACCTAAATAAATACGGCTATGAAATAAACTATGAAAAAAAAGATGGTAATAAATATATAAATATAATATTATATAATTATATAGCTGAATCCATTTACCGACATCAATAAATAAATACATTTATTTATTTCAAAATGACGTTTTTGTAAAGACAACATTTATTTTTAGGAGCTCCACTGTAAAATACGGAGTACCACAGGGTTCAGTTCTAGGCCCTCTGTTATTTTCACTCTATATGTTGCCTTTAGGAAACATAATTAGAAGTTTTGGGGTAAATTTTCACTGTTATGCAGATTATACTCAGCTATACATGTCTATAAAGCCTGGAGAATTTCCACATGCTATTGAAAAATGTGTTTCCGGGTTGAAAACTTGGATGACAACAAATGTCCTTCTTCTTAATTCGGATAAAACCGAGGTTCAAATTTTTTGCCCAAAAAACCACAGAAATAATTTATCCAATCTGACATTAGACTTAGACGGCGTCAATGTATCTCAAAGCCAGCTGGTAAAAAATCTAGGAGTCACATTGGACCCAGACCTTTCGTTTGAGTACCATATTAAGCAAATCACCAGAGCCGCATTTTTCCATCTACGTAATATTGCCAAAATACGAAAATTCCTCTCGAAAGATGATGCTGAAAAACTAATACATGCTTTTGTTACATCCCGATTGGACTACTGCAATGTGTTGTTCTCTGGCCTCCCAATTACATACCTATAAAATTTACAGCGGGTGCAAAATGTTGCTGCTAGACTATTGACTAAAACAATAAAGTTTGATCATATAACATCTACTCTTATCTCTTTACACTGGCTCCCTATCCAAGCCAGAGCTGATTTCAAAGTGTTACTACTAACTTACAAATCTCTGCATGGATTGGCACCACTGTACCTCTCCGGTCTCCTTGCACCCTATTGCCCCGCTAGGACTCTAAGATCTCAAGATACCGGCTATCTGGTAATACCCAAAGTTAAGAAAAAAACAGCTGGAGGTAGGGCGTTCTCATATAGAGCACCTCTTCTCTGGAACAAATTACCCATCTCAATTAAAGAGGCTGATACTGTTTCGACATTTAAAACTAGATTAAAAACGTTCTTGTTTAGTCAATTCTATGACTGTTAAAAGGAAGTATGTGTGTACTTTCTATGTAAACCTGGGGTGTGTGCTTGCCTATGTGTGTATCACATTTCACTTTTAAATTGTAATTATAGCTTATGTTCACATTGCCCATCTAGATGTTACAAATAAAGTAAACCGGTTACTGTATCTTGTTACTATTATAGTTTTTATTACTAGTAGGAGACAACGGGGGACTGGTTGTTTTCATCCTTATTCGTATAAGTATAACCTATTTTAGAGTTCTTTCCCCTGGAACAGATTTCATGTTCCAACCGAGGGGGGCTGTCGCTGTTTTGGTGTGTGGGGCTGCATCAAATACCCTTTTTAGCTCTGTTAAATTGCTGCACTAGTCCACACTTGACCGGTGGGGATCTCATTCTATCATGACTGTAACTGTTAGCTGCTCCTGGCATTCTCTAATCCCTGCTCTCCTCTCTCTGTCCCCCCCCCCACACATTCCCTGTGGTGTGGGGGGTTGGAGCTGTCAGGACCTGCTTGGTCGTCGGTCTGCCAACGTTGGACCAGGTCGTCACCCGGAATCCAGTCTCCATGACGGCCAACAGCGAGTTTCCCGGTCCCATCCAACGTCTATAAAGGCGAACAATGGGTTTTGGTGTTTCAAATCCCTCTCTGAATTGCTCCTCCCAAGGTTTCTTCCATTTTTTCTCCCATTGGGAGATTTTCTGCAGTTAACGTGGTTAACAGGGTGTCGGTGGCAGTGTTAGTGGGGTGGGACGAGAACTCGTCAATGGGAGGGAGGGAGGATGTTACAACAGAGGAGAAATGGGAGGGGGATAGGGAGCGGAGGTTGCGCCGGAAAGTTACGAGGGGAGGAGAGGTAGGAGGGGTTGGAGGGAGAGAGACAGAGAATTGGATAAAGTAGTGATCGGAAATGTGCAGTGGGGTTACAGAGGTTAAGTCAGTGATACAGTTACGTGTCAGGACGAGGTCTAGCTGTTTGCCTGCGGTCGCCGGTGTGCTCAGCAGCGTCAAGTCAAAGGACGTCAGGAGGGACAAGAAGTCGACAGCCTGCGTTCCCTGGAGGTGGATGTTGAAGTCCCCAAGGACTATCAGGGGGGTTCCATCATCCGGGAGGACGCTGAGGAGCATGTCCAGCTCCTCCACAAAGTCAGCTAGCGGTCCTGGTGGGCGATAAAGAATTAAGCATGCTTCGATAGGATTAGTTATCATCGCATATTGGTGTTCAAATGATTTGGCAGTAAAAGAGAGTGGTGTGGATGTGTATTTAATATGTGGGGAAAGAAGCAAACCTGTCCCACCACCAGTGAGTGAAGGAGTGGTTGACAGAGAGAGCAGCTGGAGTTGCAGTGTTCTCTGGGCAGATCCATGTCTCTGTCAGCGCAAGGGCATGAAGAGAAGCATGGGATGCATACGCCGGGATGAAGTCTGCCTTGTTCACAGCAGACTGGCAGTTCCAGAGCCCTAAAGAAAGAGAGAGGACAGGTGGAGAGGATCTGGATAGGTAGTGAAGGTTAGAAGTTGACCGAATATACTTTGTGACATATCTACGTCTACGGGTAGTGTAATGAACAGGAATGCTAAAGAAACACATGCTAGCTATGAATAAGTTCTAGGTAGAATATAGTCTAATTATGAATATAAATAGGTTGATACTTATCAGAAGAGGTGATCCGGCCCCGTCGGCCTTCCTCGGTGGACTCCCGCCGGTAGACTCCCTGTCTTTGTTCGACTGAGTCCGACTGAGTCATATGTTGACAAAATTTGATTTATTGGCGGTGCAGATCCCTACCAGTTAGCTCCCTCTTCTTGGATCTGTGACGACCCTGTGATTCTGCCTTCAGTCGGATATCCAGATATTGTGAACTACCTGGTTTTCTCGCCGAGCCCATATACAGCGGAAGACCTTAAAGCTTACAAAGGTTTGGAGGCCTACAATCAGATGGTGTGTGGATGGGTGAGGGAGATGCAGTACCAAGTCCTCAACGACCGTTGTGTTGGGAAGGCCAAAGTAAGTAATGCAATAGCGTCTTAAATCAACCTAACCATAACTGTATGATATCATTGCAATACTCAAGGTGTAGCCAAGTGACACTCAATCGTGTTTTTCTTTTCATTTCAAAGACCCCCAGTTTGCTATGTACACTGTACACTATCTGAGTTAGTTTCATAAGATAAGATAAGCCTACATGTCATTATCTTGGACACGTTTTGGTGACCTTTTCGGTCGTTTAGACATGGCTCCAGTTGTACCAAAGAGTGTAGAATATACGTTATTTTCGTTGTACTCCGTTGAGTTGTTTACATCGAGTGCCTCCAAGATGGCCGCCTATCCGGGTTACTGCCCAGAATGTGACGTCCGTGAAAACCCTCTATAGCAGAACTTCCCGCAATATAGTTAAGCTACGTTGTTATCCCCGAAATAGCATTTCGTGGCCAAGAATTACAATTTCGTGACCACAAATTTCGGAAGTCATGTCTGGGGCTCACAGACCCGAAGACTCGAAATGAAAAGCGTGCGTGTCATGTTGACATTGGTTGGCCAAACAACAAGCTTGAAAAAAATATTCATGACAGTTTGCGTTCGCAGACTACTTGGAGGAAGATCTATACGAATCACACAAATGACCTGATTTGGATCAAAAACGCCTAATTTCGCCGAAAAGGCAACGAGTTTGCACCCGTTTTTGTTGTTGTTGTTACGTGCATTGCCTACAATTTATATAGGCCTATGAAAATGTGCACATTTAGAACATAGTTTCAAGGACTACATTGACCATTTGAATTCACATCTAAAGGAATAGTGACATTTCTCTGAGACAGTGCATTGCAGTGCCTGCATTGTGACCACATGCCATTTTATCAGAAAAACAGCGACTCATGCTTTTATGAGGCTACTGGTTTTACTGGTTTTACTTGCTTACACATTTAGCTAGGTATCAAGTTACTTACTGTCTGAAAAAAACGCATATCCTTGGCTGCTGGTCAAGTTTTTTCGCTTTTTAGGTAACCTCAAATCCTCCATTAGCCTACTCTACCTCCTCTCCAACAAGTTAACTAACGTTGCGCTCAACTGACTGACTAAAAAGTTTTAGGTAACCATGAGAACGCAGAACGACGCAAGGTGGATCACAGAAGTGTACAATTAGGAGGGGGGATTCACACACTTCTGTTTTTCTTAACAAACGAAAAAAATAAGACATAAGACGGATCCATTGACTGGGTTCATAAAAAGAGAACATATATTTTACATATTTTCTGCTGTATATTGGGGGGGACAGATTTGTATTTCCTTAATATTGGGGGGGACACGACCCCCCCAAAGAATGCGTGGCTACGCCCTTGCACCTAATCATTATCATGCTCATTAATCACAACCCTGAGTTGCATGGAATCTCGATATTTGATAAGGAATTTAAAGTAAGTCAATTTGCAGACGACACAGCACTCCTTTTATAGGATAAATTCATGGTTGATGTTGCCCTTGGGTCAATCTCGATTTTCTCTAAAGCTTCAGGATTAACCCTCAATGTTAGAAAATGTGAGCTACTTCCCATCCACTCTACTACGGACTCAATCATTTCTTCAATCGAGGTTAAATCTGAAGTGAAATATCTGGGGATAATTCTGTCTAAAAATGCTATCAGAAGGGAAGATGTTAATTTTTCTAACCGTATACTAGATATGAAGAAATCTCTGAGTTGCTGACTTACCAGAGACCTCACCATCCTTAGTAGAGTTACTCTTTCTAAAGCAGAAGGTATTTCCAAAGTAATTTATCCAAGTCACTCCCTGTATGTGTCTCCTGGTAATGTTAAGAAAGCCAACTCAGTCATTTTCCAATTTTTGTGGAGAAATAAAACTCATTATGTTAAGAAATCACAGCTTGTTAAGGAGTATGTTATGGGTGGAATCAATGCATTGGATTTTGAACCCATGTTTGGGACCTTTAAAATGTATTGGTTGAAAACATATCTTTCACAACCAGATTCTATGTGGTTTTATATACCTAGAAATATTTTTTTTAAAGTAGGAGGGCTTGAATTTTTTCTACAGTGTGATTTTGAGTTGACCAGAATTCCTATTAAGTTATCAAACTTCCACAAACAAATTCTACAGTATTAGAAACTGATATTCACCCATAACTTTTCTCCACATGGATCCACCTTATGGAACAATAGGGTCATTGTAATCAACAGGAAATCGTTATTCAAATTTGATTGGTATGAAAAGGGAATTGTGTTTGTAAACGATATTATAGATGATAATGGTACATTTTTGGAGTATAAAGCTTTCTTGGATAAATATAGTTTAAATTGTACTTCTAGAGAATTTATCAAGATTTGTAATGCAATACCTGTACCATTATTACAGCTAATTCGAGGCACAATGTTGTTTGCAGAAACAAGACCCATACCAACTTTACCGAATTTAGTTATAAATGATTGTATTTTGTTTGACAGTAAATGTAATTACAGATATATTAATGATGCTTTCAAATCAATTTTTTTGTTGATTATGGAAGAGGATTGTGTGTACAGGTTCCAAATACGGGTGCATTGCCCATAGAAAAATTATATTTTAAATTCATTAAATGGCCCATTTCCCTGAAAGTAAAAGAAACTCACCTTAAAATCTCGACTGGCTACCCATCAACGCCCGTATCAGATTCAAGACCCTGGTACTGACCTTCCGAGCAGTGAACGGGACTGCACCCGACTACATCAAGTCTCTCCTGCAACCTTACACCCCCACCCGTCACCTATGGTCTTCCTCAGACAACCGCCTGGTGGTCCCACCGCTCAAGACTGCCAGGTCCCAACACAAGCTCTTCTCCTGCCTGGCCCCCCAATGGTGGAACCAGCTCCCCACCTCCATCAGGGACACTGACTGTCTCCCCACCTTCAAGAAAAGGCTCAAGACACACTTGTTCCGGGAGTACAACGGCACTTAGGAATGCTTGGCTAGACCTGTTGTTAGTTTCCTCCAGGATCACAATGACTCTAATTGAGTGACTTGTTGCTCTTGTAGGTTAGTTATAACGAAGTTAAGTCTTGTACTCGCTGTGAAATATTTGACTGTTGATTGTTCTTCCACAGGTACAGTCCTGCACTTTTTTTTTGTGGTTCATGTTGTTTTAATTTGTAAACTTGTATAACTGCATGCTCTTATGGGTCTTCCCTTTTGGCACTTGTTTAGTTTTTTCACAATGTATGCTTCATGTTTTGGCTGCTTGCAATGTTTGGGACTACCTCGTTGTTATGATCAGTGACCTTTGCTCTTTTGTAAAGCTCTCTCTTGGAAGTCGCTTTGGATAAAAGCGTCTGCTAAATGCATAAATGTAAATGTAAAATAATTTATCAAATATATCCGGTCGCTGACTTTCTGAGACTCAGATTTGATGTAGACCCTTGTGTTTTTTGTAAGGTGGCTGATGAGACTCTGGAGCACATGTTCTTTTTTTGCCCCGTGTCCAACATTTTCTGATCTGAGACACATGATTGGCTGTCACTTAAAATTGTTGGTGTCCCTGTTCTCACCTTGCCACACATCCTCTTTTACATGGATGATGTAGATTCGTCTGTATTAGATTTAGTCAATATTATTATTCTTATGGGTAAATATCATATTCATTACAGTAAGTGGAGAAGTTCTAAGTCTTCCTTTGTCTGGTTTATGAATGATTTTAAATTGTTTTTCTCATCAATGAAAAAGATCAAATCTAGTGTAATTGCACGAAAAATGTGTAGTAATACATCTCAGAAACTATTGTTTTGATTCACTTCCCCTTGTGTGCCGCTCCTAAATGATTTTCCATAGCCATTATGCCTTGTGTTATTTCAAGTAATTCCCGTTTTGATTTGTTTTTGTTAGTTTTACTGCTTAGGTAGTTCTTTCTTGCACTTTGAAAACATTTGTATTATATGTATATTCTCTTTCCCCTGCAAGAGTTCTTGTGAGTTGTTGTTCTGTTTTTGCAATAATAAAAAAAATAAAAAGGGCCCAATGTTAGCTACATCAACGTTTTGTTAGTATTCTTCTTATTATTATTATATTTCTCCGCTAAATGGCCCAATAGCTCAAAAAGTCCTGGACCCGATTTTTTCCAATTTGGCCCAATGATACAACAGGTCACTCATTACTCCCAGACGGCTAGTGGCCCATGTGCGCCCATAGGTGGCGCTATAAAACACGCCCAAAGTCTACGTGATTTCCACAGCGCCCCGTTACTCCAAAATAACTGAAAATTGTTTTCATGCCTTATTTTATCATGGGGAACAAAAAAGCCTCAAGGACCCATAAGGTCCGCCATGATAGATTTTGCTGTACTGTCCAAATTTGGTACAACCTTCAAAACCCTTCTACTCATAAACCATAGACCCAATCGACTTGAAATGTGTTCCAGATGTGTAGAATACATGTCTTTACATAGGGTGACATGGAATAAGAAATGCAATACAAAATGGCTGAAAGAAGTGTATTTATGTAAATGTACAAATTACCTCAATATTCTTTTGGTTAATAAATCAAATATAATTTTGACTGATTGTTTTTCAAACCTAATAGGGTTCAAGACGACATCAATCTCTAGTACCATAAACAATTTCACCTTGGTATGTCAATATATGATTGAATTCAATTGAATTGCTCCAGTGCGCGCGCTCCAAATTCTCACAGACTCATCCTGCCCCTTGACACTAGGGTGACCACCTCTCCCGCTTTGCGTTGTGTCGCACAGCATTTTCACCCCTTGTTTCGCAGGTCGCATATAAAAAATGCTGTGCTATACAGCGAAAAGAGGAACAGGTGGTCAACCCACTGACACACGCACGAGCTTGGCGAGACGCACACACATCCTTTCTGGAAATGGTGTGCTGACCAAGCCCCACCCTCACCCTCATTTCGCTTCCAATCGCAGCTCGCCTTACGAATATAAATTCTTTTTCGGCGGCCATTGTTGTTTTCAACTGGAATTGCCTGACAGCCGTGTTGGAGGCAGCCACGTTCGGTAAGTCCTATTTTACACATTTTAAGCTAGAATCAATGATTGGGTTCGTGAAAGTACACTACTCTTGAATTATGGTGAAGGTTTGAGTACTTTGAGATCTTTAGATCGTGAGTTTGAAGTGACGGAAAACCGAACTTGAAAAGTAGCTAGCTTTTCTCTGTGCAATTTCTGAATCATGTAGCATCTCGGCGAATTCATCAAAAAGGTAGAGGAGGGCAACTTTTAGGAGAACAAGCAATTCCCCTCTGACCTGTCGGCTCAGAATTTGTATTTGGCTCGTGAAAGTCTTTGTAATAAGCCTATGCGCCAGGGAGACCGCATAAGCTTAGCCATGTTTTGGTCGCGTCATGTTCATAAGTTCACCATTTCACAGTTCGGTCGACACCAAAAATGTGTTTGTTACCAAACCTCGAGGAGGGAAGCCTTTAGGAGATGTAGGAATTGTACTTCTAGCCAGATGCTCCGATTATTTTTGTGATTTGTGGAAAACTTGCAAGTGGAGTGAGACTGCGTCCCGAGGGTACATTGTTTTGACTTAGCCTAAATATCAGACTCGGCTCGCTCACTCACTGGCAGTGTGTAAACGATATCGTAATTCACTAAATTCTAGTCCTAAAACGTCAGGGAGGGCTGCTTTTTGTAGACAAGAGTCTACTGAAGATAGCCAGTATATAGGATCTTTCAAAACAAGCCTATTTCATTTGTCATTTTCCTGAGAAAGCGACCTCATACACATAGCGATGTGTATATTGACCAGTTTAGAGCTAAATACTCTTGCCAGAGCCTGGAATCGAGCCAAATGTTTTGAGTGACATTGCATGGCCGGGTCTCCATCAGTTCAACACATTTGGATTCAAGTTCAAGTAATGCCACTGCATTTCACAGTCAAAACTGTAGTTTATGTCAAGTGTAGATGTAAAAAGCTTCATTTTTACATTTACATTTATGCATTTAGCAGACGCTTTTATCCAAAGCGACTTCCAAGAGAGAGCTTTACAAAAGAGCATAGGTCACTGATCATAACAACGAGGTAGTCCCAAACATTGCAAGCAGTCAAAACATGAAGCATACATTGTGAAAAAACTAAACAAGTGCCAAAAGGGAAGACCCATAAGAGCATGCAGTTAAACAAGTTACAAATTAAAACAACATGAACCACAAAAAAGTGCAGGACTGTACCTGTACAGTGTACAACAATCAATAGTAAAATATTTCACAGCGAGTACAAGACTTAACTTCGTTATAACTAACCTACAAGAGCAACAAGTCACTCAATAAGAGTCATTGTGATCCTGGAGGAAACTAACAACAGGTCTAGCCAAGCATTCCTAAGTGCCGTTGTACTCCCGGAACAAGTGCGTCTTGAGCCTTTCTTGAAGGTGGGGAGACAATCAGTGTCCCTGATGGAGGTGGGGAGCTGGTTCCACCATTGGGGGGCCAGGCAGGAGAAGAGCTTGTGTTGGGACATGGCAGTCTTGAGCGGTGGGACCACCAGGCGGTTGTCTGAGGAAGACCGTAGGTGACAGGTGGGGGTGTAAGGTTTCAGGAGAGACTTGATGTAGTCGGGTGCAGTCCCGTTCACTGCTCGGAAGGTCAGTACCAGGGTCTTGAATCTGATACGGGCGTTGATGGGTAGCCAGTGGAGAGAGATGAGGAGCGGGGTAACATGGGAGCGTCTGGGTAGATTGTAGACCAGGCGGGCCGCTGCGTTCTGAATCCTCTGAAGAGGGCGGGTTGCACATGCTGGGAGACCAGCGAGCAGCGAGTTGCAGTAGTCCAACTTGGAGAGGACCATTGCTTGGACTAGCAGCTGGGTGGAGTGCTCAGACAGGTATCTCCTGATCTTCCGGATGTTGTAGAGGGTGAATCTACAAGACCGGGAGACTGCGCCAATGTGGGCCGTGAGGGAGAGCTCGTCATCCATGGTAACCCCAAGGTTCCTGGCAGAGGATGAAGGGGTCACCGTCGCAGATCCCAGGGTGATTGACAGATCATGGGAGATGGAGGGTTTAGCCGGGATGATGAGAAGTTCTGTTTTGGAGAGGTTCAGCTGGAGGTGGTGCTCGGTCATCCAGGCAGAGATGTCTGTGAAGCAGGCCTCAATCCTAGCTGAAAAATCAATTTTTCACAACTGACATGGATCCTTTCTTCACTTTTACAGGTCTGGAGGGTCATGCAGAGGCCTGCTCAACAGAGTTCAACAGAGGATGCTGAGAGAAACACTGATCTTTTGCTGGACTACCCCCCTCTAGCTGGACAGAATCAGAATCAGGACAGCTTCTCTTCAGCCCTGACCCCAGGACAGCTTCATCCAGCTGGCCTGCCCTGACTGCCTGCCCGCAGGCCCTGCTTGCCCCCGCCCGCAGGCCCTGCTTGCCCCCTCCAGAGACAGACAGTCACCCCACAGACACAGTAGCTCTGCAGACTGCATTTTTGAGGATATTGATGAAAAAGGACAAACCAGCATTTTTTACTTTGATGAAAGTCTACATTTTTTATCCTTTCCACGTCCCAGCATGCCAAGCTGCTGACTTTTAGTGTCTTAAGTAATGAAACCAGCCAAGTTATAGACTTTTGACCTGAATCCAATGATTAGTCATCTGAATAAAAACCACTCAAGAGAAGTACTGCTTCTTGGATGATTTGTGCTCCACATCAGTACATATCACACATTTGCCTTTGTTTCCATGGGATTCATGGAATTGCTAGTTTCTGCTCCACCATTGTGTAATAAAAAATATAATTTAGGACAGCAATTCCATTTTTGTTTCATCCTTTCGCATTACACACATTTAGTCAATGTACTTAAACTCAACCGATTGTTGTCATTTTACCATACTGTTCATATTGAACAGACATCAGTGTTTGGGAAGATTACTGTATATTTCCACTTCTGATCTGTATTTCCATCGTAAATTTGGTCTTTAATTTCAATTGGAAGGGGTATTAAAAGTTCTTAAAAAGTCTTAAATTTAACTTGTTTACACCTGTAGACACCCTGTGAAGCCCCCACCTCCCACCTCCCACTCCAGAGACAGTTGGTGACAGAGAGGCGCAGACATTAAGTTAAACATAGTTATGCCTTAAGAGTAGAGTAAAAAATAGACTAAATGTGTAAATGGATGTTGAAACTCAGTTCTCTGAGTTGGTGCATGTCAGTTTAGGCAAAGGTTGTCTTTTCAACATCTAGGTTTAAAAATAATTCAGATTTGATTGGAACTCTCTCTTTTATAAATGTATAGTTGGATTTGACATTTAACAGCCATTGAATTCATTAAGCAAGTTGTTTAACTCAAACAACCATAACACAGTACATATGGTATACAAAGCTGCAGTCAGATTTGGCGAAATTGTTAGCTTGGATGTTATCTTGACATATACATGAGGTCTTGATGATGATGCGCACGAAGCTTCAAGGCAGAAAGACGCGTTACATTTCAGGAGACGCCGAGACCTTAGCGCGTCACTAGCCTCTCGTCATATCACGCAGTCGGAGCACAGCTAGATCATCAGCGTCAGCGCTACCCAGCATGCAGTGCGGCATGTCAAAAAACGCCAAGACTTGTGGAAAATAGTTTGGTTACAACAGCGATGCAAGGGATTTCAGTTTTTGCGTTCGTTCAGTTAGATGTTTGTAATATTGTTGTTTATTAGTTAAAATAATGTCATTGGTCACCCTGAGAGTGCATGTTGTGTGGTTTAATCGGAATTGAGAGTCGGCCGTTAGTTAGTCTGATGGCTAGTAGATGAACATGGGCCGCGCTGTAGACCTTTTGCCAATGAGGCTCTTCTTGATTGCAAAATGATTAGGGTTCTGGAAAGTGGTCTTCAAGCCATCTTTGAGAAATTCTGGAAACAGTGTTGTGAGCAATGTGTTTTGATTGTGGAAGGCATGCGTACGCTACAGCATTTCTGCTTTGGCTTGACTTGTGCTGGGAGGGAGGTAAACGGCATGGATTGGGGTATAGTGTGCGGGCAGGTGTATTTTTATATAGGGTGAAATAGAATGAGAAATGTAATACAAAATGTCTGAAAAGGGTGTATTCATGTAAATGTCCATATTGCCTCAATATCTTTGTGTCAATAAATCAAATATCATTTTGACTGATGATTTTCAAACCTTATTGGGTTCAAGATGACATCACTCTGAAGTACCATCAACAATTTCACGTTGGCATGTCAAAATATGATTGAATTTGAGTAGTTTAAACTTTGGCTGAATCTAACAACTCTTACCACAGAAAAAACAGCATACTTTTTTATACAGTAACTGAACTTCATGTTATTCAACACTGAGAATAGCTCAATGGACTGGGACAGTGACCTGCAAAGTATAAGGTTGCAGGTTTGAATCCAGCCACAGTCTTTTAGCCTGTCTTAAATTTTAATATCTGTTTAGTTAAACAGGATGACTTAAATTTGAATATCTGTTGACATCATTGTGAAATACCATGCGCAATTTCATGCAATTCCACTTTGAAATGTCAACCGCTTCTTAACCTTTGTCCCAAAGCTGACCAAAGGTAATACTCTGACCTTTTTACACAGCCATTCTCAACAGTTAGCGTGTAGCAGAGAGGATAGAGAGGCTGCCTTGTAACCTTATGCTCATGAGTTCAAATCCCCAATCAGCCTATTGTAGGTGGCCCAACATGAAGTAGTTTTGCTCTCTTGTTGTCCAACTCTTGACCTTCTACAATGTACATTTTTATAATATTTTGCCATTTTGCGGAGGAACCCGCATTGCTGCTTGCAGCTATATTTACATTTTATTTTCTGAAGGTGTTGATGGCAAAGAGTTGCGTAATTACACAAGCACAGAAGTTTATACTTACTTGCATAGTAACAAAATAGGTACAGTATTGTTGAAGAAACACAGCAGCTTAATATTTTTGAGGGCAGCAGTAGAGCCCAGTCAGAGTGTCAATGAATCTAAACATACAGTATGGGTAATGCTGAGGGAAAGTATAGTCATTGACATTTACTCACTTAGCAGACGCTTTTATTCAAAGCGACTTCCAAGAGAGAGCTTTACAAAGTGCATGTCACTGATAATAAGGTAATGACCCTGTGTTGTAGTTATTGTTTTCATGCATTAAAAGTTCAGGGGAGACAGTAAGGTTAGGGGGGATGTTGGGTAATTTTGCGGGGTTGAGAAGTTATAAATCAGAGCAACTGTCTTGATATCGGTCTCTTATGTTTTGGCTTGAAGAGTGAGAAGACGTGTTTGACTGTTCGTTGCTAGCGTGCTAGTTAAGCGGCGTGGGCTGTGGCCAGAACAACAGCCCAGTTGTACAAATAAAGAAATATAACTGTGGACATCCAAGTCGTCTTGACTCATTCATACGACCATAGTCGTGGTCATTACAATAACAACAAGATAGCCTAGGGCTGGGCGATTAATTGAATTTCAATTTCGGTTACAATTTTGGCTTCCAACGGTCATAAAAACAAAATAACCGTAATAAAAACGATTATTCTGCCACACGCCGTGTTTTATGTTGTAAATGCAGCGAGCCCTTCCATCTCCACCTGTGCACTCCGCTCCTCTCCTCTCCACCCCGCCCCGCCCCCGCCTGAAAACTTTCGCTTTCAGGCACGCCGGTGCGTATTGCCTGTGTGTGTTTGGAAAAAAAACGTGTAGAAGAAGGAGAGTGAAGATGGCAGAAAGGCAGCCTTTGGTCGGGAGGAAAGGTAAAACTAATTCTGTGGTGTGGAAACACTTCGGTTTCGAGGAGTCTGACTCGGAACAAACAAAAGTATTGTGCAAGATATGTCACGCGACCGTGTCTGCATCGTATGGAAACACGACCAATTTATTTAATCATTTAAAATCTAAACACAGAGTAATACATGACCAAGCATTAAAGGAACAAAAATACTCGAAAATGAAAAGCTCCTCGACTCCTGCCACCGCCACACAGTCCTCAATTAAGGACACACTTCACAATGCCACCGCATATCCAACCAGCTCCCGCAGGCATAAAGAAATAACGGATGCCGTCACATTCATGATTGGGAAAGACATGTGCCCTATAAACACCGTTAGCGCCCCGGGGTTCAATAAACTAATACACACATTGGACAAGCGGTATGTGTTACCATCACGTCACCATTTTAGCAGGATTGCACTGCCTGCCCTGTATGAAGAATGTCGCGGAAAAGTTGCAAGAGAAGTGTCAACAGCATTATATTTTGCCACCACAACGGACCTATGGTCAAGCCGCACCATGGAGCCGTATATAAGCCTCACGCTTCATTACATCGACGCAGATTTCTCCATAAAGACGAATTGTCTCCAAACGGCTTTTTTCCCCGAAGACCACACGGGGCTCAATATAGCCGAGGGCCTTAGGCAAGCGATGGCTGCTTGGGACTTAAAAGAAGAGAACCTCGTCTGTATCACCACAGACAATGCATCAAACATGAAGCTGGCAGCTGAACTCAATGGCTGGATGAGGCTGCAGTGCTTTGGGCACAGACTCCACTTGGCCATAGGTGAGTAGTAGGTTTCCTTCTCCTGATTGTGTAATGCAATTTATTAATAACAAATAATGTAGAATATATCATGTGAGCAATGTATTTAATTCCTAATAATAATAATTCCTATTTCCATTAATACACTGATGAAGATTATAATTATGATAAATGTTTATATTTATTGTAATTTTAGAGAATGCAATGAAGGACCAAAGGATTGGCCGTGCGATGGGGGTCTGCAAGAAAGTGGTCAGTGCCTTCTCCTACAGTTGGAAAAAAAAGAGGGAGCTGAAAGATGTTCAGAAGAGGATGAATCTGCCTGAGCATTCTCTTAAGACAGAGTGTCCAACCAGGTGGGGGTCTCGGCAGGCTATGATTAGCAGGGTCCTAGAGCAGCAGAAGGCCATTGCAGATGTCCTCTACAATGATACCAAAAACAGACACCTCACCCCCTCATGGCAGGACATCGATGTACTTGAGGCCATCAACAAATCACTAAGCCCTCTCGTTGAATTCACCGATGCACTTTCTGGGGAGCAATATGTGAGTGTGTCTTTTGTCAAACCAACTCTCCACCTGTTCAACACATCCATATTGGCCGTGCAGGAGGACGACACAGACCTTGCAAAGTCCATCAAGCAGAAGATAGTGGGCTATCTCAATGAGAAATACAATGATGCACCAACACAAGAGCTGCTGGACATGGCCTCAGCCCTGGACCCAAGGTTCAAGCTTACATATGTGAGCGAAGACATGCGCGGGTCAATTGAAAAAAGACTTTCATCTGAGATGAAGACTGTCATGGTAATTATAATAATGATAATATTAATAACAATACTATTGTACTAATAATAACAGTAATACACTGTAATTAAATGTAAACAAAAGTTGTATAAGTTATCTTTTATTATTTCTAGTTGAATACCAATAACCATTTAGTCAGCTTAAACAAGTCAATCATTTCTCTTCACAATATTCTCCCTCTCCTATTCCCAGGAGAAGGCCTCTGAGAGAGCAGTGACGCCTGCTGATGACACTGATGCCGCTGCTGCTACTGCACCAAAGAAGAAGAAAGCCCTGGGCAGCTTCTTCAAGCCGGTCACTGAAGGCACAGCTTCAACATCCACTGCTCTGCAACCGGACCAGGACAAAGCCATAGCTTTGGAGCTACAGTCCTACCTCCAGGCAGGGACACTGGACACTGAGGCGGACCCACTGGAGTGGTGGAAGGTATCACAGCAGTTTTACCCACGGCTCTCAAACCTGGCAAGGAGATATCTTTGTATCCCGGCCACAAGCTCCTCGTCAGAGAGGGTTTTCAGTACAGGCGGTAATGTTGTCACCTGCCTGCGCTCATCCCTGAAACCAGACCAAGTGAACAGACTGGTGTTCTTGGCTAAAAACCTTTAAGAGGGTTAGGTGGCAGATTGCAGGGAGCCTGGATGAGGGAGTATGGGACTGGGTGGCAACTACTTTTTTTTTCTAAGATTTAAAAAGAAGTCTTGGCAGCTGATTGTTCTTGTCAGTGTGTCAGTCAGTTTATTCTTGTTCATTCTAATTTTGCCCAAAAGGGTGTGCCTCTACCTCAACATGTTAACTGTTATGTCATTGATATACTGATGATTACAACTGTGTTTTTTGCAGGACTAGGTAAGGAGGTGATTACACCATAGTTTGAGTTGGGTTTGTTTTATGGTAAAGAGAAGTAATACTGTTTCAGTGTTCTGTTAAGTCTGGGAGAGTGTTTATTTTGTATTTTTGCATATTATTTAATTCATTTTATTAATATATTTCTCTTATTTATTTGCATTTTTCTTGTTTTTCAGTTCAAACTTATCGTGTTAAAAGAAATACCAGTGTTAAAAGTTCAATAAATGCTTGTTCTCAAATCAATGAATAATCGTCTTTAATAACCGTGATTACAATATCAATCAAAATAATCGTGGTTATTATTTTTGCCATAATCGAGCAGCCCTAAGATAGCCCCAAAAACATTGCGGGTAGCCAAAACATGAAGCACAGATTGTGAACAACCACAATAAGTGCCAAAGGGAAGAACCATAACTACATATGTAGTTAAGCAAGTTACAATACATTACAATACATTGAGACAGTCGGCAGCCGGGTTATGGAAGTCATGTAGCCATGCAGCAGCAATTCTGTGGAAGGTAAAAATATAATACTACATATGCACAGCACTTGACAAAATGTACTTTAACATATGTAATTATATATTTTTATGCTTACTGTCTTTATTTATCCACCTACTACAGTACCATTAATAATAGCAATATTGATAGTGATGCTATTATTGCATTATTGCATAGCCCAGATAAAGCTCCTGATCAGGATACAGTTCGGTTGGCTTCTTTTTTAAGAAATGGAAAGAGCAAACATACACTGTTTTTGGAGGGTGTTTTAGTTTCAAAGCTGCAAGCCACGCTGTTTTGCGTTCCTTATTCCTTGGCATGGAGTGCAAAGCACAGGGCAATGGACACTGACAATTTCTTCGAAGTTGTTGATGTTCGAAGCAAGACGTTTCCGACGAAAAGCTTCAATTTCTTTTTAATGTTATGGCAACCAACAACGGCACAAGTTGAACTTGAGCTCATGTTAACGACAATTAAACACAACTTATTCTAATCAATGTAATGTTGCCTTCTCTGTCGATATCATGGTACGCTAGTAGAGGTTAGCCGCTGAACAGGAAACACAAAACCGAAAAGCGAAAGTAGTTCAGCACCCATTGGTTGCTGGAGAAACAGGTGGATATCTATGGGGAGAACTGCCACTCTCGAGAAACTTCTGGGTTCTGAACTGGTTGCAGTTCCACTCAAGTTCCATATGAGGGTGCTAACGGTCGAGTGCAGAATGAATGGAGGTTTATGGAGCTATACCAAGCCCCCAGCCCTCGCCCCTCGGCTTGAAGCAACAGCCCCGGTGGATGTAGGTGGTATTGAATGTACGGTTAGGTTTCCGACTCTTCCGGTCGTTTTCTATTAACTCCATTCAACATTTACAAAACTACCTCCCCCAATAATTTTTGTTTGATTCTCGAACCTGGCTCATACTACTAGCTTTTTCATAGAATTTTTTTTCCCGATTTTTGCTGTTTGAAACCAAACCGAAATGGGTAAACTAGCAACCCATTTATTTGCTTAGTCAATGAAAGTTGCCTGCAAATGTGCTGGTGGATACTAACAGAGCACAAGCACAAAAGTTCACATTGGCCGATAGCCGATTTACATGAGCTCTCGGAGCTAGGGAAAAAAAGAGCCACTGTTTAAAGCTTGACAGGAAGACACGGAAGTGTCTTCGCGATTTCGCTTGCCTCACTGCGCCACTGAGCACTTTTCATAGAAATGAATGGGGACGCCATCTTGGAAGACAAAAGTAGCTTACTCTAGTTATATTAACTCTATGAGCTATACCCCTCAAAATCCACTTTTCTCAGTATATAATTTTGTATTTTCCACCCTTGAACCCCATTCATTTTCAGTGTCTCCGAAGCAAGTTCGCTGGTAAAATTGATGAAAATCATGCAATTTTTTATATTTCAACCACCACATATCAATTGTTATTAGTAGTATTGGGGGCGGTGTAGCATCCCCGGTTGAATAAGATGGTCTCTTTCACTGATGGTTCACAATCCTTTATTAAAACCTTGTGTTGCGAACACACCGTAAGAGCTGAAGATACAAATACATTGAAATGAGTGACTCTTACGTGATGTGCTTCCATTGCCTTTCACTATAGCTAGCAACAAAACGACACTTTTATCAATAGCATTAGCAATAAACATATGCGCATAGCAAATTATTATAAACATGAAATATTAACAAAGTAAACACATTAATCAAACAAACCTTGTTCCCTCATCAACCAGTTGCTAAATATGAATGATCTTCTCCGTATTTATTACACTTCTACTAATTATTTTACTCATGCGCTATCTTTCACAAACTCTTCTTCTTCTTCTGCAGGTAAGTCCGATAACAGCACCTAGAAGCAGCTTGTTACGCCATCATTTCAAAATAAAAGCAAATACCATATAAATCGGGAAAACAAGAAACAAAGCATATAAACATTTGCAACTGTAAGAAATGGTTGTGAAGTCATTTACAGGCAGACTTACCCAATAGGCAAGGTAGGCAACCAGATAGCTGGGGGTGCCCTTGAAAGACTACATAACATTACTGTATGATAAATAATAACTATAATAATAATACAAATCGATTAAAAGTTATAATCTTCCACAAAAGTATCAACAAAGATACCAACAGAGCGTTTATTCTATTTGTGTAAACGCAAGCTTCCCCTTCCACCGATACTACTGTGGACTATTCCAACGATTGCAGCAACTGCGCAGCAAAGCACGTCATATCAGTTGGTTCATGTGAGACAGTAGAAGAGTGAAGTGAATGCAAAAACCAATTTGCTAAATGTAACGAAACTCCCCGAGCGGAGCACAAAAGAGAAAGACAAAAGAGGAGGATAAACAACTAATTGCCAAACTGAAACTACAGAAGAAAACGTAATTTTTCTCCACTGGTATCCAATGATGCGGCAGCTAGCACAAGTGCTGCTCAGTGAAGTTTGGCTGGCAACAGCAGCTAGGCTAGCTTGCTTGTAGCACAATTTACCGGGGTAAGCTTCTCCACGCAGGGCTCTAGACTGAGACCAGATTTGGCATCGTTACTGACAATGATCACCTCCAGCAAACTTTTTTGAATTAGCCATTTCCCCCTAAATAATTGTCAAGCTTATTTACGTTTTGAGGGCATATTTTCAGTTAACAGATGGTACTGTACTGTTTGAATTGCGATTCCATCTGAAATACTGCCGGTGACAATGTTGTTACAATAGCTTGTTTCAAAGGGGCTTCTTAATGAATTAATGCAATATGAGTAGGCTAAATGCTTGAAAATATCACTAGAAGGGAAAAAGCTGACAAAGTCATAGAGGTTAGGACCGTTTTCACCGGATTGCCCAATATCTTCATTTGATCCAACTTTTCAACTTAGGCTGCTATAGCTTATCAATATTATATATATATTCATAATTATTATATGGATTGAAAAGAGTAAGAATAGGAGTTAAGGGGGCCCCATGCCTGTCTTCGCCTGGGGCCCCCAAATCACTAAATCCGCCACTGAGTATTTCATATAGCCAACTTTAGATAAAACAAATTGTAAGATTATAGCATGTTAGATTTTAAATGCAGTTAGAGCTAGACTGTAAATCTAGTATCTAACATAGAGCTAAGCAACACTTTTACTGTAGTTAGCTAGAGAGCGTGTATCATAACCAGAAGTTTGTTGGTTTATAGTCTGTCAAAGTCATTGGTGTTTGTTGGCATACAAAGTTTACAGAGTCTACTCTTATTAGCCTACAGTACATCTGATTAGAGCTAGCAACAATGAATTGCAGATTAAGCCTTGGGTCCCCTATCGTCCAGCAACGCTCGGCAGGAATTTCAGGTCCACTCACTAGCTAGTTAGCCCAACTAGATGCATCTACTACTGCGGTCTAAGGTTTGCGAAAAGCAGACATTTAGATCACCTGCTCACTACAAACAGAGTGGAAGAACACTGGACAAATTGTACAATCAAATGTTTTTATTGAATGCAGTTGGTTGTCATTTACATTCTGTTCTATTTTTTCTATTGAACAGTTGCTGGTGACAATGGTTCGATTCAACTTGCATCAAGTACTACAAATATAAGTGTTGTTAATGTGGTAAATTGTAAGTGGGCTGACGAATAAAAAAGCGCTTAACAAGTCCCATTTACTTAAACAGTCAAAGGTTAAACGTTAAGTGGAACAATATAGTCCTCATTAGGCTACTGTTTGTTATGTACAGTATGGTACAGTATGGTAGCTAACATAGCCATTTCTAGCACTGCTTCACAATAATGCGTTATGTTTTATAAGTTAATGTAATACATAAATGTTAATAAAGTATCAGACATGATACAACACAGCAGTAACCAATTGACATTATGTGTTAATATCAGAAAATATCCGTGAATCAAGAGGGTGCTGCTGTCTGTCCTGCCGAAAACCATTCAAACAGATGGACAGCAGTGTTTTTTTTTTACTACAGCGAGCTACTGGAACCACGTGACAAAAAAGCTCTAGCTTTTTTCCTGTGTTTCACTGGCAGTGAGTTTTCACAATGTTGTATTTCACTCCATTCTACACCAAAAACGTCAGGGAGGATTGCCTTTTGTTGGTACGAGTCAGCTGAAGATAGCCAGAATATAGGATTGCTTTAACCAAGCCTGTTTCATTCGTCATTTGCCTGAGAAAGCGACTTCCGTTGGCCAGCATCATTGAAAACCATTCAAACCGGTTGACAGCAGTGGGGTTTTCTGGAACTACAGCGAGCTACATACACCACGTGATCACGTGTCGGCCAGATCAAAGCGTGTCGCAACTCTCTTTTTCTATGGCTCTGGTTACTTCCACTTTTCTCTCGAGGCATCGACAACACAGCTGACAGGTTAGGCTCTCCCTGTCAATATACATGCAAGAAAGAGTTTTGACTTGCTAATGTTGTTGCTAATGCTGACATTCTGGTTCTGCTTCGGATGCCATCAAGCGGGATCTCTGGTCGTAGTCAGTCCTTCACTAACCAATCACCATTCGTTAGCAGAATGCTAGCGTGTTAAGGGCAACAACGACTTACCCTGTAAGAAATCAAAAGGACATAAGTTATCGTTCATTCAACTTTTGACCTGTAATCCATGTTGAACATGCAAAAACTACAATAAAATCTGAGATTTATCAACAACAATCAGGCGAAAGAGACAAATTTAGACGTTTAGCTCCATAGACTCCCATTCATTTTGCAGTCGACCGCGATCACTCCCAGTGGAACTCTGGTGGAACTGCAACCAAATTCGGTACAATGGGGCTCTTAAAGGGGCGATTGATTGCAAACCAATTTTACCTTGTCATAGTTGAATAATGACAGTTCGGTGGGTAAAATGAACATACAGTGAATATCAAAGTCCATTGACACCTCTTTCGTATGCAAATCTAAAAAAGAAAAAATTTGGCTGTAAAACGCTAGCTTTTCAACAAAGCCACCGGTGTGACGTAGGACAGGGGACTGCCCTTTTTGGCTCTGGTCTGTATCTTTGTCACGCCCCAAAATTTACATCCAGACCAGCCCGAGGTACTGTAGGCTAGGGAGGACAATAGAACGCATCATTTTTGGCCAAGGCTAACCAACTGTCAAATACTGTGGAACGCCGGTAGCAGACGCATTGAATCGAATGCTAAGTTAGCCTGAATGTAGCTAAGAACGCCACTGAGAAATCTGGCACTGGAATTTCAAGGTCCACGTCCTTTTCTTAGGTCTATAACTAGCGACTACAAGCGAGATATTAAAAACAAACATGCCAGTTAACATGTAGACACTTACCCCTTAATGCTATCAAATGTTGGTTGCAATACACATTGAGAAAGTATATGAAAATAATGTTTATAGTTTTTGTTGCTTTGGCTACCTTTCATAGAAGGTCGGCACAACCGGGAGACATATCTTAAATGAAAGAGTAGGTTGTTTTCTTCAAAATAAGGTATATTTAGTCAATTTTAAAACATATACATTTTGAGAAAAATCTAGTTGAAGTCATGTTGATGAAAATCCCATAGGAATGCATTGAAATCTGAACGTTCTATTAATAAAAAGATTGTTTTTTCCCTTGTAACTTTTTTCAGCATGTCGGCACAACATTGACACTTCCTGAAAAGCTAGGTTAGGTGGAAATACGTCATCAGTCAAATGTAAAAAAAAATCGAAAGACATACATTTTAGGTTTTGGCCTCTTGCAGGGGCGTAGCCAGGACATTATTTCTGGGGGGGCCAGTTCTGGCCAGTCTTTTATTTGGGGTGGCACATGATTGTCAAAAACTACTATTTTAAAACTCACACATTGCATCACTCAGAGCAGCAGTTTTTTAACGGCTCATCTAGTTTTATGGACACTAATGATGTCTTATTGATAATCCCATGTTATTGGAATGGGTGCTTAGATAATGTGCGAGTACGATGTGTCATGATTAAGTGAGGGGGTTCGGGACCTTAACATGAGACAGGGATGTTTTTAGTGCAAGTGGCAGAAAGACACAATATGAATTTTCATTTTAGGCGATAATTTATTAGGGTAAACTGTAGCATGTGAGAGAGAGAGAAAGAGAGAGAGAGGATCCATGTGGCCTAAATAATTTTACATAATTGTCTTTTTTGTTTGTTACCTTAGGCCTATTTGTTATTCTTGAGAACATATCTGAGAGTGTCTGTCTGTTGTTCATCTTACATCTATAGTTTTTCCTTGAGTGTAGAAAAACTAAAGATGTAAGATGAACAATATCACTAGCTCGTCTTCTTTATTGTTGAGGCTGTTTATGGTCCAGAACTGTATAACAGATGCTGGTTACTTAACCGTTTACAGCAGCTGTATTCTCCGGTTGTGATGATTTCTAGCAAATCGAACAACAAACTCATCTAAGTTTACATACGTTGCCCTCTATGCTCAACACCCCATGCTTTTATTTCAATATCAAGTGTAAACTAGCGACAGTGTTCTAGCACTCTCCTCTAACTTTGCCAACACCAAACCTAGAACAGTCCTCAACGAGCCACAGAGAGGAGTGCCGCTCCTTATTGGCTGATTCTTAACTAGTCAGTTTTAGCTGCCTGAATAGGTTGTCCTTCGAAACAGTGTGTTTATCTATGACTAATGACACCTGGGAATGAATTTAAGATAACTAGCTAGCCGCTAGCCAGAGATAATCTTACAAGTTTGCAAAAATAACAGCAGCAGCCTAACTCAACTCACACTGACACAAATCGTCAATGTCGACACATTCTTACACATTAAATTGAGTGTGAAGATAACTTTATGATCTTATAATTTCAATAATCCTTTCAAGTATCCCCAACTTACTCACTTGTTAGTTACAGTGGTATCCAGTGGTTAGCTGCTACTGCGCTGTAAGAATGCAGGCACGTTGGTTTGTGTCTTGCGCTGTTGATGGGGGCTGCCGCAAGGCAACGGCCCCGGTGGATGTAGCGTTAGGTGGTATTGCATTCTCAAATCTGGCTCAAACTACTAGCTTTGTCATTTCCTAATTTTTCTAAAAAGATTTTTGCTTAATTTGAAACCCATCCCAAATGGGTAAACTAGCAGCCCATTTATTTGCTTACGTCAAGAAAAGTTGCCTGGAAAAGTGCTCGGGGATACGAACAGGGGAAGAGCACAAAAGGGAACATGAGCAAATAGCTGATCGATAACTTTTCCACTGAGCACTTTTCATAGAAATTAATGGGGACACCATCTTGGAAGACAAAAGTAGCTGTTTCTACTAATATACAAGTTTATGTTGTAGCGTGACAAAAGTGACAAATGACAATATAAGACGACTTGATAAAAAGTGTTTAGCACGTTTCTGTTCAGGTTTTTTTTGTATTTTTTAAATTTTACCTGAGGTTGGGGGGGCCGGCAGGGTGGCCACGGCCCCCCCTGGCCCCCACGTGGCCACGCCCTTGGCCTCTTGTATGAGCTCCAGCCTGTTTTCCTTCAGCTACCTGTGACGTCATGATCCTTGGCCTGATGAGTCACGCGTGAGTGATTTTACACGGCGTTGCAGACTCATACTTCTAGCCTAGCATCGCATTGCATTTCACATCGATAGTAACCAATTATTGGGTCCTATTGCAATTGCACAGCGGACATTTAGGTTAATACTATGTAGACAAAGGTGTCGGTCAGGTGACGGGCTTTTTAAACATATCTTAAGACACTTTTTTTTTCTTTTTTATCTTTTCAATGTATCTAACACAATAAACATTGGCAAAATAAAACCTCTCCTCTCAGTAACTGTTGTTACCGAAATGATTCATGGTAGTGATATGCAAATGTTTTTGTCACGTAACACAAATCTTAACCACTCATTGGCTTATTATTGTTTGTCAGGAAATTCAGTCGGAACTATTAAAGAAAAAAGCGCGAAAATTCCTTCTTCTTGGCCATTTTTCTATAAAGTATCCACGACACTATGGCTGATTCAAAGAAAACCACAAAAACTGCTGTAATTACAATCACAGGTGAGGGGGAGCAGCACACTAATGCTTTTAGTATTAGACAGTTTAGGTAATTTTAGATCCAAATTGTCATCAGGTTTGTAGTAACTTACCATTAGAAACATTAACAAATGGCGGTATCATGGAGATTATTACTTGTACAAAAAAACAGCTTTTCAAATGCCGGTGCACCTTGTGACATTTAATATAGTAAAACATCACTTTGAACTTCACGAATATGACTTTAATCATGTTATATGGAAAAGAGTGCATACAGTTGCAAATAGACTAATGAAAAAATGCTATAACTTTATCAGAGTTAGTGATAAAGACTCGGGTCTCAGTGAGGTGTTTGAGCTACCGCCTCCATATGGCCGTGAAGTTGTAGAATTTCCGCCCTGCGCGTCTCATGATGCCGGTGAGACAACTCAAAATGACATTTTTGATGTTAGAGAAGCTAATGATTTAGTAATTGGTTTACATGAACAAGTTAGCATAGTTAACAACACTAAAATAGAGTACCAAAAAGTGGAAGTAGATATAGATAAATTAACTAAGGAACGTAAAGATATGGGGCTTAAAATATACCAGGCTGAGAAAGAAATAAAATCGCTTAGAGCTAAATTAATCAAATCGACGGAAAGACAAAGTCTGGTCAACGTACGTAACATAAATAGAAAAATTAAGAAGAAAGACGATCAAATAGATCACCTTAAAGCTCAATGTAAAGGGAATTTGCAAGTAGCGCATGAGTTTGAGCAGGTAAATGCAGAGCTGAAAACAGAGAGACTAGAGTAGAATATTCACAACTTGCAATTCCAAATGCAAGGTCTTAGGGTAAAAGATAAAAGCAAAAACCTCAAGAGGAAAGATGTAGCTTTACCGGACAAAATGACCGATTTAAATGACCAAATACTGTACTGGCAGGATCGAAGTATTAAAGCTGAAGATCAGACCAGAGCCGCGTTAGTCTCAACGTTAGATGGTCGTGTATATAATGATAAAACTAGGCAGACCGTAATGGAGCTGACTTCGGTATTAGGGGTAAGTATGAAGAAAGCAACGGAGGTAATATATTGCGTTTAAAAAAATGTCAGGATTAGAAATAGGGATGGGCATTCGATTAAATTGTCTTAATCTATCGTCGGGAGAATTAACGATCGATTTTCGATTAATCATTAACATTTGTATATTAAAATTCACTATTTATAGGCTATATTAAAATGCAGTGTAAATAGAAAAAACACAGCGTGTTTCCGCATTGAGATCTGTAGCTATTACAAGAAGAACAACTAACAGGATACGTTAGCATTGCTAGTAACTGTTACTAGTAACACCTAGACTGTAGGCATGTAGACTAACCTAGTTTAGCTTGCTAACGCAAGAGCATAGGTAGAATGTGTGATAATTTAGCCTAGTTTATTGGCAATGGGGCTAACGTTGTTTCATGTTCCGGACTGTTTCATTCAAATAAATAACCTGTGTTTTGTAAATCTGCAATTCACGATGCATATGTTTGTCACGTTATTTTTCAGCAAGATATCAGGAGCTAGCCAGAGCCAAAGAAAAAGAGAGTTGCGACACTTCCATAGACTCCCATTCTTATCGAGGAATGCGGAAGTAAAGCGTGTCCTACGCGACCTATAGTTCCAAACATTGTATTTTCCACCGTTGAACCCCATTCATTTTTAGTGTCTCCGAAGTAAGTTAGCTGGTAAATTGATGAAAATCATGCATTTTTTCATATTTCAACAACCACATATCATTTGTTATGAGTAGTATTTCATATGGCCAACTTAAGATAAACATTTTCGTCAGATAATAGCTTGTTAGATTCTAAATGCAGTTAGAGTTAGACTGTAAGTCTAGTATCTTACGTACCGCTAAGCAACACTTTTACTGTAGCTAACTAAAGAGCATTTGTATCAGAACCAGAAGTCCGTTGGTTTATAGTCTGTCTTATTAGCCTATAGTACATCTGATTAGAGCTAGCAACAATGAATTGCAGATTAAAGCCTTGGGTCCCATATCGTCTAGCAACGCTCGGCAGGAATTTCAGGTCCACTCAATAGCTAGCTAGTTAGCTCAACTAGATGCATCTACTACTGCGGTCTAAGGTTTGTGAAAAGCAGACATTTAGATCACCTGCTCACTACAAACAAAAGGAGTGGAAGAACACTGGACATATTGTACAATAAAATGTTTTATTGAATTGCAGTTGGTTGCCTTGTAAATTCTGTTCTATTTTTTTCTATTGAACAGTTGCTGGTGATCATGGTTAGATTCAAATTGCATCAAGTACTAGTACAAACATAAGTGTTGTTAATGTGGTAAATTGTAAGTGGGCTGATGAAGAAGAAAAAAAAAGTTGAACAAATCCCATTTACTTCAACAGTCGACGGTTAAACGTTAAGTGGAACAATATAGGCTACTGCTAGCATAGCCATTTCTAGCTCTATTAGAAGTTAATGTTATACGTACATGTTAACAAAGTAGCATACATACATGATACAACACACCAGTAACCAATTGACATTGTGTTAATATACCGAAAATATCCGTGAATCGAGATGATGCTGCTGTCTGTCCCGCCGAAAACCATTCACACAGGTTGACAGCAGTGAGCTATCGGAACCACGTGACAAAAAAGCTTTAGCTTTTTTCCTACGTTTCACTGGCAGTGAGTGTTCACAATGTTGTAGTTCACTCCATTTTACACCAAAAACGTCAGGGAAGACTGCCTTATGTAGATACGAGTCAGCTGAAGATAGCCAGAATATCAGATTTCTTCAACCGAGCCTGTTTCATTCGTCATTTGCCTGAGAAAGCGACTTCCGTTGGCCAGCTCCATTGAAAACCATTCAAAAACGTTGACAGCAGTGGGGCTTTTTGGAACTACAGCGAGCTACATGAACCACATGATCACATGTCGGCGAGATCAAACCGTGTCGCAACTCTCTTTTTCTATGGCTCTGGAGCTAGCTAACTGAATCCGAGTAGAATCACGATATGGTTTGGTTGCTAAGCTGTAGCCTAACGGTGCGTTCACACTGCAGACTTTTTTACCGATCAGCACCGCCGGCCTTCCCACAGTGCACCACGCTCGGGGGCGTGTCAGACAGATTCATTCAGAGCTGTAGTTCTCTTAAATCACTGTTGTAGTTCGTATAATGTCATGGCAAATGTGCAGACAAAATACAACTTTTACACACATTAAGCAAAAATCCGACACACATTCTAGATCTGACATGATCTTATCACACAATACGTTATCTTTTTCCACACTTTTTTTAGGCCGAGTGAAAGATTAAATGCCACCCGCACTCTATGGAACGGGTCTTGTTCCGGCTGGAAAAAAAGATGCATCAGACATAAACGTTGACATGTGTAACCTTCTATTATATTATGTTGGGGTCTTTTTTGGGCCTATGTAGGGTGAGGTGGTACGTGCAGGGAGTAGCCCAGGACAGAGTTCAGCTAAGGCTGGGAAACAGCCCCTAGTAAGGAAATAGTTTGAGACATTGTTGTTGTCCCATATTCAGTTATGGGACAAGAACTACTTTGTGGTTCACTCACCCCTCCCGCTAGAATCTTCTTACCATCAGGAAGCCAGGTCAGGATGACCTGATAGCGTGTTCCCCTAGTTAGAACGACCCTGGTATCATAGGAACCCAACAAAAAGAGCGGATACATCTGTTTATCTTGAACAAGTATGTGTTGTCTGAATGATGCCAAGATATTTGTGTGACGTGGGTAGGACTGTATAAAAGTACTTGTCTATTGATTACATATGAGACTTCTCTGGCTAGAGAAGTTCCGCGTGTGTTCCCAAGAGCCTATGCAATAAAGACGAAAGCATTTATAATCAACTTCCTCGACTCCAAGCCTGTTAATTCTTACACCATTAAGAACCACTTTTGAGCCTCCAACAATTACTAGAAATCTCTGCAAATCAATCGCTAGATCATGACTTGCCACTACACATTCACTGTATGGATAGCGAGTGGCTGCTAGCCAGCATTTCAGCGTTGAATGTCAGTCGTGTGCCGGGTGAGCTAGCTCGACTAGGCAGCTAGCACAGAAGAAAGTTACGTAATGTGAAGAAACTGAATTAAAGTACAAAATACAACACACCAGGGATGCCGACAACCTCAGCAACCCTGCGCCAGGCATAATTTTTTTTGTTTATGTCTCTGTAATCAAACATAGACGTATCATACAATACTGGGTATGAAGACACACATACGATGAGTTGCTCTTCCATCTTGAAATTGTCAAACCTAGAAATGTTTACCATGACCAACAGTTGCTACGTTACAAGAAACAAGAAACCAACCCGATTGGCCATCGCTGGCGTTTTCATGCTCCTCATTTACATAAAGTTGAGAACAATCCAACTTTCGCCGCCCCACTCACCTTCCCACAATACCCTACGCGAGCGTCGACGCCCCGCTCGCCTTCCCACAATGCCCTACGCAGGCGTCAACGCCTGGTTACATTGAAAATGAATTGGAAGCCGACGCCCCGCTCTGCCCGCCCCGCTGCAGTGTGAACGCACCGTAAGTGGAGCTGTTTGATTTTCGGCCCCACGGAGTGAAAGAGAGAGAGCATATGAGAAGTTTGGACCAACATCAAAGTAAAAAGGTGACCTAAAAAGGTTAGTATTCATTTTTCCTTGTGGCCCTCCTCTTTTACAGTTTTTCAAAAGAGCAACTTCGATTTTGGTCCCATTTCGAAAATAAACTTCTCATATATTTTCTTTCTAACTCGCTCCGTGGGGCGGAAAATCAAGCTGTTCCATTTAGCACTCCCCCTAGAGGCCTGGACAACATTGTTTGTAAAAACTGGATGCAGCGTTTTTGGTTTGCGTGCTTTCGTTTTTGCAACGCGTTTATGTATTTGCAGCGTTTTTGGTTTGTGTGCTTTCGTTTTTGCAACGCGTTTATCGTATTTGCAGTGTTTTTGGTTTGCGTGCTTTCTTTTTTGCAACGTGTTTATATATTTGGTTGTGTGTATTTGCAATGCATTTGCTGAATGCTGCCCCAGTTAGCGAAACAACGTTGAATCAATGTTGTTTTTCCATCGCGAAAGGCGTTGTTTTAACGTTGTTTTCCGACGTCGAAATTGATTCAAACGCGCACATCAATTCTTGGTTGATACAACATTGTTTCAACGTAATTTTACGATGCACACAAACACAGAAACAACATTAAATCAATCATACCTTTTGGTTGGTTTATGGTTGTTTTGTGGGTTACCACTTAATCAATGGAGTGTATGCTTACAGGCTACATTGACAGAAAGTTAATAGACAGTTTCCCAGCAGGAGCAGCTTCACATTAGGTCTGTTCTTTGGGATAGACCTACATTTGTTTCAGCTACTGGCTGTAGCCCATCGAGGCTATGATACTGACACAGCTGGGCATACTCATACTCATTTACCATTGAAGTATACTCTAAAAAGAAAAACATGGTTTGATATTCAATAGAATGGCGACATTATTTAAGTAGACCTATGGTTCATTTGTCTCTCCAGCGCGTTTTCGTCCTTTCCCCCCGTCTCGTTCTGGCGCATACCGCAGCCAGCGCTTCACGATGTCAGAAAACTCTGCATGACTTTCGCCAGGAAATAACTTCCGTACAGCATCTGAAACAGATAAGGGACCTAGTTACATACCAGTTAATGCAAATGATACAAAGTAGCTGAGGGGGGGGGGGGGGGGGGGGGTCGTAATAATTCCTTCGTTAATAATTCGTTACACAGTTAATTTGTTAATAATTTGTTACATTAAATATTAATCCAAAATGATTCACACCTTCACAAAATTAAAAACAACTAACATATCATATCTGCATTATGCATGTAGCAACGCTACTGCTAAACAACTATTTAACTGGTCGGCTCCATGACGCCGGGTAAGTAGCTAGCTCTTGAGACTTCTCACCAAAAGAACGAAGGGGAAACTTCGAGTACTGTAAGTCGCTCTGGATAAGAGCGTCTGCTAAATGACTAAATGTAAATGTGAGTAAGGTACCTAGCGAAAAGTAGCCTCAACTTTCCTCGACTTTTAGCTAGGTTACTAATGCTGAAGGCTCGCTGATATACCTGTCGGTCTTACTAGAATGGCATATGTATGCATTGTTGCTAACATGTGCTGACATTGTGACTGTGTGCATATGTGAGAAAGACGCATGAGTGACAGAGAGACGGAGGGAGAGCAGGGGAAAGGAAATGCAGCTGAATGAATACGCTGCGTGTTTTAACCTAAATAGCGATAAAAACATTTTTTTTACGAAACGCAATATGTGGCGGCTGGTGTTGATTCTGTGGCGCACCGCCACAAATTAGTCTATGTGTGGGAAACACTGATGTGTAGCCAGGTGGGGAAAATACAGTGTATATATTTTGTCATAAACTTTGAAGGTATTTTGATTTATTTATTTCGGCCACTAGGTGGCGGGTGACGAGCCAGGCGTTAGTGTAGTGCATCTTGGTCGTTCACTCTTTTTCTTTTCTGCCAAGCATGAAAACAGCACCAGAGAATGTCTAAGAAAGAAACTTAAACAGGCTCTGGCAGCACCTTCGTAGATGCCGGAGTTAACCTTGTTAAAATATAGGTAAATATTGTAATACCGTTTTAAAAAGGTTTGATTTACACCTGTTAGTCTTGTGACTGGAAGATGTTTTGTGTTTATCATTTATTTTTGGATGGATGTCTATGGATTCGCATGTGGCTGCTAGCGCCAGGGTTTCCGTGACTGTATATTTATATTGTTTTGTTTTCTTTGTCAGTGTCCTAAGCCCACTGCCGTATTGTTTTGTGTTATTTTGTTATAAATAATTTCTTGGGCTGGCCTTTCGGCGAAAGTAACAGTTAATAAATGAACCCGGGAAAAGTAATTGTGTCCTGTGTGGGTCTCAGTTCGGCAGGCTACACATGCACTAGACATACCAAGTAACTCTGGTCGGTAAATGTTTGTGTTTCTTGACAATAGTCTAGCGGAGTTAGGGAATTGTGTTGCCAATGATAATAAATAAAACAACATCTGTTATTACATGTTAACCTCTTAATAATACTATCAAATATGCCTAAACCAGGGCATATCGAAAGTAAGTTGAACGCTGTTCTTGAACCATTTGGAGTACATGCATGGTTGTGGTCTCTTTTGAAAGGATCCCTATAAGTCCTACTGGTTAAGCTTGAACACAATGACCTTTAACATTTTTACAAGTTTTTCGGTACGTACAGTAATATCACAGTGCAATATCTCAACCATGTGATATTCAGCACAAACGCATAACCTCGGGTTATCCTTATTTCAATCAAAGTTATGACTTAACATGCAGTCTTGCACTTTTGTGGATTTTAGTCCTGTCTTCATCCCTTTCCCGGCCCAGTTGAGAGAACTGGCAAAGGAGTTTGTGAAGGTCTGAATGAGCAGACGCCTTGTGAAATCCTTTGCCATGTGACCACCCAATGCAGTATAGTATGTTGTCCAGAAAACAGAAATACAATGGAAATTTATTTAGAACTCACTGTATTAGCTGTGACAGTTAGAGCTTATTGGCTAGGGTCTAGAATGAGTGGATGAGCAGTGCATTGTTGCCAAGAGAGGTTGATATTTATTGTGACTTTAATTTGTTTGCTTTTATTGCTGCATTTTGTTAGTGGCCTTTGTATAGCCTTTTAATTTGAAATATAAGTTTGAGTGAGTAAATAATTATGACAAAAATAATTCTGGTTGAAATTAAATATTTGTTTAGTGCCTACCAATTTTTGCCGCTCCACCTCCGATAGTAGCATCTGCTCCATCTCCTCTAGCATGGCAAAGGTTGTGAGGGGCAGGCTGACTGGTGGTCTGGAAATGGGTCATTGGATCCTGACTTGGATTTGGTCCCCAACATCTTCATTTCAGCCCTCATCTTGACCGTCTCCTGCCTGAGTGCCTGCACCTCCTCTTTTAGCTCCCCCAGGGCCCGCGGGACTTGACTGAGAGCGAGGTCTTTGGACAGATAAAAGAGAGGGAGGGGAGGAGAGGAAGGAAATTAATACAGACTCAAAGTCTCTGACATTTTCCCAAATCTAGAAATACTAATGATCGGTCATGAGATGTCTGAAAAGTCTCTCCAAATCCTATGCTTACCACTCATGATCTTCCTGGGATCCTCAGAATCTCCGAATTGGAATCCTGCACGATATTGTACTGATTAAATCTGTGTTTTGTTTTTTGGTACAAGTGAAAGTACAAAAGAGAAAACCTGTAGTTACCCTGGTAGAAGGGAGGTTGCTGAGGTTGACCATATTGCCATTCACTGGCCCGAGGTGCTTCAGCTGGTTCTGAAAACGACATACCACATATTATTTGAAATTGAACTATACATTGAACACTAAACAAATCCTAACACAATACCAAATTTTTCATTCTAACCCCTCCTGTTATATAAGGGGTTAGAATGAAAAATTGGTGTCATGTTAGGATTAATGATGACATGATAAGGAGATACATTTGGTCTCTTGTCATTAATCAAGTCTGCACAAATAACACTTTTTACAAATGTTTCTTTTTAGAGCAATTATGCTTATGTATTTATTGCAATTCTGATTACCTGCAAGTGGTCTCTGGGACAAGCAATTCCAGGACATACTTGGTTGTGCCAGGACTTGATCTAAAACCAGAACCAAAAAAGTTAAATGTTATACTTTGTGGTATACACAAGTTTTATAGCTATAAACACTTGTGTGTTTATGTGAAGTTCACGGATCTATTGTTTTAACCATACCTGGCATGACTATTGTGGGTCGGACCACTCGCCTTTTAGGACCCCTGTCAGGTTCCTCCTCACTCTCCTGATCCTCCAGGTAACGTGGATTAGGCCTTTTGAACAAAATGAGTGATGTGACACAACCCAACATGGACTTAATATGCAAAACAGATACAATTTAAGGTGAATAAAATTGACCGAACAGAATCCACTTACTAATAGCTCGGCAATATTTACGTAGTCATAGTTTAAATATCAAAAGTGAATTGACAGCACAATAGAAAATTCAACCAATATTTTTAACAGAGTTTATTACAAACTCTGCACAACAATTTTTACCTTCTTTTTCTTTGCCTGATGTCGCTCTCTTCTTCGGACTATATGTCCGACGTAGGGCAATCTGGCTGCAAAGACTTCTGGAGATATTTCTTTGCCTTAACATAGGATGCTGAAAGGGAATTAAGTAAATGAAACTAAACAAGTCTGTTTTTAGTTTTTTTGCTGTTTTCCTTAAGTAACTTTACTTACCACAGTTAGCCAAGACCCTGACGCCTTTATGAATGGACCACTCTCGTCCTGGTGGGATGTGGTTCATTACTGCTTTTTGCATCCGCTGTCCATCATATGGAGGCCAATAGCATGTCCTTTCTTGTCCTGTCTCTTCCAACCAGTTGGATGCAACAACTGCGGTGCTTTGGTCTGGAAATTCCACCACTTTCCACAGCTGTGTCATCTAGTAACCTAATAGTTATTGAATTGAATGAATTAGTTCGAGAGATTCATTAAACAGGGCACACAACATATTTTGAGTGCTAAGGAAAAGGCGACCCTAAAAACTGTAGCCATTTATTATTATTGGTTTACAAATATTTTTGCCATCCTTTTTAAATATGTGTATTGTTCTTGTGTTATGTTAGGCTGTACCCAACCCCCAAGGTCGAAACAAGATGAGGCAGCCCTATCACAGAAGTGGAGCTAACCCTAACCCAGCGACCTAACCCATTCACTAACTCAACCCTAGTCTTCATGTGTGAAACAGGCGGTGGGTATTTATGCACTTGAGCCCGATGGAATGTTGAGGCAACCAGAAATTGGCGACCCGCTCAAAACATGGATGTGCCCCCGAGACCACTGCTCTAGCCGCACGGAAAACACACAAAAACAACAAACCAGTTACAAAACAACAAATCAATGAGCCCCCTCTATTGAGGACACATTGCTTATACCTATTTGGGTTAGGGTCTGCCATCCACTTGTTTGTTTTTTGTTACTGTTTCATATTAGGCTTGGTGAAGAAGGTGGATTGCAATGAAACTTTCTTTTTCTGGGAACAAAACACATTTTCTCTTAATATTCTGAAGTTGCCCAACACCAAAGCACTCGTGTAAACCAAAAACTCTGTAACAACTGATGTATGAGGAGGGACAAGGATAAGAAAAATATGATTCAGTGTTACTAAACGTTCTATAAATTACATAGACTGCACCACTGAACTTCAGTATGTTTTGTACCAGTGCAATTTCTTGTCCTATTGCTATGCAGTTTTCTCCCTGCTTGGTGGAAAGGCAAACATTATTTGTAACAACCTTCCTATACTGCTGTGCAAGACTAAACTGGGGTGGCAATGGACCCTCCTGGTGAATGTCTAGAAGTACAGGCTGGACACCTGGCGGTTGTACCAGTATACCAGGTACCTCAGAAAGCCTTTTGACCACTTGTTGTAAAGGCTGGTGTGGCTTTCTTAACATTCTTTTTATTTTTCCAAGGAAATGTTCAAATGGAAAAGAAGATACATTGTCAAGTGGACCAAACTGCCTATACTCATCAGCCAAATGTATTAGTTGATGTATGGTAAACACCATCTCCTCTTTACCATACAACTCACCAAAATTACTCACAAAAGTTACCAACATTCTATGTGCAAAATCTATCATGGATTCGGAGAGGTTAGGGCAGAGAAGCAATGACATACCAATTGAAAATAAGAAATTATCATAAAGCTCCTGTGGAAGAATGTCTTTGAGAACCACAGGCCCACTGTAAATCATGAATTGTCGCAATTCTGTTGCCTTCCATCTATCAATTTCTGTCAATCCACGAGGTTTGCGGGCAAATTCTGCTGGAATATGTGGACGAAGATTAATTAATTTGTCTGACAATGCTGAAACCACTTTTGATGGCTGCCGTGTGGTCAAGTTTTTGCCTCTCAACCAAAACTGTATTAATTTCCGAGTAACACCAAGACAACAGAGGTGCATGTAGTCGATAGGAAACTGGCAACACCATTTTCACAATACCTGTGAGAGGACTAGGGTTTAAATGATGACCCTCATCTGCCATCACAACAAACTCCTCATCAGATCTAAGCCTAACAGTGGTCTCTGGATATGTCATTTTTCTCCGCCACTCACCAACTTGATGGCATTTGTCACAGCCTGAGTAGCCATTGTGAAATTTTACCTGTTTGACAAATGCACGTGCGGGAGCATCACAAATAAAGGAGGACACAATGATTCTCAAAGGTGTACCTCTATAAGTCACACCATTCTTTAACAAGTGGGAGAGGTCATCCACCAAGGCTTTCAGATACTCCCAAACACTGTTTGGTTTTCCAGATCCACAAAAAAGAAAACGGTGTCTTTGTGTAGTCACAATCAATCATGCATAGAATAGGCCAAAACTGAATCTTAGAGCTTTTGAAAAGAGGAAGACCGTCAATATTAAACTGTAGTTTAAGTACTTTAAGATAATCGGGTAGGTGAATGATGCTACTCAATTTAGATAAAATCCCCTTTGCTAATCAAAAGTGGTAGTATTCACCACCTCCTAGTCTTTCCACAGCTATTTTGGACTGTGTACCAAGTAGTGTCCTTGCATCTTTTAACAGGTTAGAAAGGTACATTCTTAGGATAAGACCGATGTCTCCACAAGAGTCACTCTCACAAGAGTCACTCTCATCTGAATCTGATAAAACACTGAAATCTGCCCTTTGGCTAACCTCTTCGTCGATTGTAATTGTGTTATCAACAGGACACTCCTCATTGTCCTCATTAGTCTCACATACTGATGTATTTGATATATTTTAATTTCGTTTGTAATTCAAACTGACTCAATATATCATTTTCTGTTTCCTTTGTTTTGCTTAAGATTCGCCTCCGTTTTGCCCAATAGGAGGCCATAATGTTAAGGTCAAGGGAAGGTAAGAATTACCTATTAAGAAGAGCTTGAAACTGAGTCTTCAAGGTCCGGTCATAGGGAAAATGGGAAAAGAGACTAAACGAGTTAGTTACAAAGACAAGGATATCATATTACGTAATCTTTTATATGGGTATATATCTACATCTTAAAAACAACGCTTTAACAACATTTATATTTTTTTTTTATATACAGTAGGCCTATATAGTCTTGCTCTACAGCATTAAAGTATGTAAATTCAGTAGACTAAATGTTCTGTTTTCGTTGGTAAATACACTTATCATGGGACTGAAGAGGTTAATTACGTAAAGTATCGCGACAATTGTACACTCTGTAAAACAAGTTCCAGTCACTTGCGTCGATAGCAGTTGATGAATGAACTTCAACAACGGCGGTCATTCGTGATGAACACAAGAAACTGGTAAGTTGTTTACCTATATGCTTAGTAGATGAATATGTCACATGAATATTTGTTTATCAGTGATCGTGTATTTGAAAGGTTACCGTCAGTATCGTAAGGCTATGTGTAAGTTAACATTGACTCCCAGCTCGCTAGCTGTAGCCAGTTAATTCGCTCGCGCAATGTGTTTGATTTTAGCCGTTAGCTCCGAAGTTCAACTGTCATATTTAGCATAGGCGAACCTGACCTTACCAAATGGTTATAATAGAAAAAATGAGATTACTGAGATTCCTAAATGTAAATAGCTTAAAACCTCAGACCCACATTAACCGTAAATACTAAACAGTAATAACATGTGTAGTGGCTGTACTGTACTCACCTGCCAATAAATTGCGTTGTCGGTTGATGATGGTCAGCCTTGGGTAGGGAGGACAAACCCAGCTAACACATGACGTTGCGGCAACGTTGCCAGTAAGTGCTCAGTTGGTAACCCGCGACGTTACCTTCTGGCAACGTCGTGGCAACGTCGTAGCAACGTTATAAAGGGAATGTTGCCAGTTGGTCCCATGGGCAACGTTGCCACGACGTCGTTCCTTGGTCGGCTGGTTACGTTATTTTTAGACCAGTGGGCAACGTTGCCGCGACGTCGTACCTTGGTCCGCTGGTTACGTTATTTTTAGACCAGTGGGCGACGTTGCCGCGACGTCATACCTTGGTCCGCTGGTAACGTCATTTCTAGGTCCGTGGGCAACGTTGCCGCGACGTTGTACCTTGGTCGGCTGGTTACGTTATTTTTTGGTCCCATGGACAACGTTGCCGCGACGTCGTACCTTGGTCGGCTGGTAACGTCATTTTTAGGTCCGTGGGCAACGTTGCCGCGACGTTGTACCTTGGTCAGCTGGTTACGTTATTTTTTGGTCCCATGGACAACGTTGGCGCGACGTTGTACCTTGGTCGGCTGGTTACGTTATTTTTTGGTCCCATGGACAACGTTGCCGCGACGTTGTACCTTGGTCGTCTGGTTACGTTAATTTTGGTCCCGTGGACAACGTTGCCGCGACGTTGTACCTTGGTCGGCTGGTTACCTTATTTTTAGACCCGTGGACAACGTTGCCGCGACGTCGTCCCTTGGTCGGCTGGTTACCTTATTTTTGTCGCAGGACAACGGATCTTGAGTGCAATATAGTGGTTTATATATATAAATGTAGACACTGCATGTAATTCATGTGCTGCTCAGCCCCAGCAGGTCATTGGTCATCAATGTTCTCATATGCAGACACATCGTAAATTAAAAAAGACAGAATGTGGAATATAATTTAGTCTTTCATTCTTTACTATAAACATGTACAAAAGCAATCAATGTGTGATGAGTAACATGATTAAGCAAACATTATTTGTAGGCTATAGCACACCAAAGCTGTATGACACACAATGCAAATTTGTGCTCCAATAGTTTTGTAATAGGCCTACAAAATTGTTAAATGTGACCAAAAGGTAAGCGACTCTTAAGAGTTTCATTTTCAAAGACAAGTCATCACAGAATATTACAATTCTTCCTTAGCAAACCTGCCCCTCAGTCTGCCCCTGAGCAACAACTTTGCGCATGCCCATTTCAAGGCATAGCTGAAACTGGGCTTCCTAAACAGTTTTTGCCGGGGTCCTACCGTCTTTCACACAATGGATTTGACCTGGAAATAAGTTACTTCAAAGGTGAGTTTCTTTACAGACATAGTTTTAAATATATAAACATATTTTTTGAAATTGGATGGGGCATATAGGTTTGAAATTGAGTTGTTTATAGCGTTATATCAGATTCACATTGTTTACGTTAGAATTTCGCTAGCTAGGTTAAACCCTCCAGAAAGTTGTTTTGAAATACTGAAAATGCATACATGTTATCAAAGTTTAGAGTCTCAAAAATCACCCTCAAAAGAATCAGTGAAAATAAAAGTTCAGAACTGTTAGAAAACCTTGTCCCAAAATAGTTTATTTAGTTAGCTAGCCCTGAATTTTCAAAGACGCTAGCGCGTGGCTGATCACGTTCACAGTCGGTCATGGCATGCACAGCAATGGCGTCTGTAAAAGTATCATGTCACTAATTCTTCCAATTTGTACATGACATTTGTTTTTGGATAAGTTTATTCGTTTTAACCTTTAGATGCGTGAGTTCTAAATATTTCAGACACTTTCACCAGAGTACGTGAGTTATTTTTCCAAAACGGAAGGTATGTAGCTTTAATTAGCTTCCGTTACCTAGCAACCTAAGATAATACTCGTACCAATGCTACTACTTGCTAGTGTTACTTGTTAGCCTACTAATTGTACATTTTGAAGCCATACTGTAGTGTTTATCATATAGTTTCTGCCCATCGGAAAATAGTTGGTTGGAATGTTCAGAATCACACATGTGCGATGCTACGCTGTGGGGCCCTGCTTTCGAACGATCACATGTGCGATGCTTCTTCAATATCAATATACTAATAGGCTACTATGTACGTAAACTACATTCCACTTTCATTTCTGTACAGGTGATCCGACCACCATCACAAGTACTGTGTCCCTTGGAAATTATGGTAAAGTAATGAATGACCGTTTATAACAGTGACAATAATTGTATGAGCCATGGCAACCCTAAAGGCTATGCTTTGAAGCAAAAGTATGACTTAAAACGTTTGCATCACCAGATGCCATACCTCTAGGTGTCAACTCTGGTCTGGTGGAGGAGAACCCATAGGGTGCCCCGGAAAACAGCTGGCAGCCAGGCAAGTGCAAATATAAGACACTCAAAAAAATACTCATACCATTGCCATTGTAAGGCATACCTAATTGTAAGGCATACTTAAGTTGTTCTGATCGTGGGGGGAAACATATTTGTCAAAACAACAAATGTTGTCTTACCAATGCTTTGTATACCCCATTCAGCTGTACCATCTTGGGCAAAGACCAATCAAGGTAACATTTGTTATGTACATCAATGTTACAGCTAATCTAGAAGAACCACAGTGTATGCCAATCATGCAAACTCTTGTAAACTTGTTTTACTTGTCTTTAATTACAGACACATTACAGGTTATGCTCCGGAAGATGGAGACATTGGAAGAGAACCAGCGAGAGGCTCTCCTGTTCAGGCGACCACAGGGCAGACACACTGAAGAGGTGCCAGTGATGGACCTACAGGTGGCCCAAACACAGGCTGAACTTCAAGACCTTGAGGAGCGCCTTAAGGTGCTGGAGTTGCGAAAGAGAGCGGTAAGTGTTTGGAGATCCCACAAACTATGGCTTACACGCATTCAACGTTCACATTGGTGCTGACAATAAGTTCATGACTTCTAATTCCAGACGCTGTGATGAAGTAGAAGACGGGACTGGGAGAGAAAGCTGTGGAGCTCCGCATAGAGGAAACACTCAAACACACCCCGGCAGCCCATTCAAAACCAGCCAGGTGAATGAATCATGTTTGCAACTTCCATATCCAATCTTTCACATGGCTATGACACAAATCTAGAATCACATAATATTTTAATTGATGACGTATATTATTTTAGATGTGATTTTTTTAATGACTTGTATAGCCCCTTTTCACACGTGCGATTATGTTAATCGAACACTAACTTATTTTGTGCTTCCTTGTCAGGGCCAACAGACAGAAACCATAGCGGGGACTGGAAGAAGATTTTAATTCATTTTTTGCACTTTGTTTGTTTGGCACTTTTGTTTTGCAGTGTTTGTTTTGCAGTGTTTTTTTCTTTGCAGTGTTTGTTTTGCAGTGTTTGTTTTGCAGTGGCACTTTTTATCACGTATGTATATATTTTGGCCATTTTAGTTTTTTAATTGTAAATGTTACATGCATACTTTGTGCATTGTCATTTTAGCAGACGCTCTTATTTACAGTAAGTACAGGGATATTCCCTGGAGGAAAGTAAGGTGAAGTGCCTTGCCCAAGGACACATCATTTGGCAACCTTCTGATTTAATAGCCTGATTTCCCAACCGATCAGCCATCTGACTCCCCTTTAGTATAGGTAGACCACATATTTAGGATTCCTATATGGTGAATGTATATACCTTCCTGCCAAAGTAAATTCCTTGTCTGTGCAAACTTTCATGGCGATTAAAACACTTTATGATTCTGAAATGCTGCCTCGTTTATGATTTAGCTTGAGTCAGGCTACACATCACACAAACATATTCCTCCTAACGTTGGCTATCTATTATACCAAAACAAGTAGCCTTCTGGGCAAATGAGGTCTGCATATGAAATATAGGTTACTTCATAATTAAGTAAATTGTTGACATTGCAGTTACGGACTAGCAACGTCACAAAATTACGTTGCTAGGAGGTCGCCGTTACGGACTGGCAACGTCACAAAACAACGTTGCTAGGAGGTTGCGGTTACCGACTGGCAACGTCGGAAAATAACGTTGCCACGACGTCGCGGTTACGGATTGGCAACGTCCCAAAACAACGTTGCTAGGAGGTTGCGGTTACCGACTGGCAACGTCGGAAAATAACGTTGCGACGACGTCGCGGTTACGGACTGGCAACGTCAGAAAATTACGTTGCTAGGAGGTTGAGTGAGATATGTATACAGTTACATTAACAAACCTCTTGCTTGTGAAGTATTTCGTCTTAAATACGAAGGGAACACATCACATTAACAATTCTAAAATGCTTGACGCGCCAAATGTTGTCTTTTTTTGTCAAGCGTCCCTGAAGCTCAGATTCCGAGTCGAGTTCCATGAAGCGTTGCAGTGAATGGTTGCAGGCACTCATCGGACTTAAACTCAAATATCTCAAATGTCCCAACTGGAACATTTTAGCGGTTTCACAGTCCTGTAGAGGACATTTTTCTGAACAGATTGACATCAAGTTAAGGTTGTGGCATTAAAGTTCAGGTTAGTAGCCAGGGGTGTAAAGACCACTCGGCTAATTACAGACGTCTTAAACTGTTAAAACGCCAGTGGCACATTCGGGACGGTATTCACACAGGCATTGGATCAATCCTAGTTTTCGGGCCTACTAGCTCGAATGTTTTTATATGTTTATCTGCTACAAATGAATGAGTTGTCTAAAAAATGAGTTGGAACAAAATGCCACTATTAAGTGTGCCCTTTGCGCCCCTCCCCCCACCTGTCTGGGCCAGGCTGCTGCTGTAAGTTGCTAGCCAACCTTTACTGAGGGGACTGTTTGAACGCGCTGGAATTAAAAAATGTTCATCTTTATGTATATTTGAGACCACAGATTCGTAGATGTAGGTTTCCACTATATGTTAACCGATTTTAAGGGCGATCGGATTAAATAAGCGAAAACAAGGCACATCTGTCCATATTTTGTTAGTGAAGCAGGGAGAGGAATGCTCGTGGCAAGCTAACTGGCTGGGTAGAGCGATGGGGAGTTTGTTAGCACTCAAAATGTAGCTCTTAAACAGGGGCACTCCTAGGACATAAGCTCGATTTATAAAAAATCCCCCAGCTGGGAAATGTTCGCAGTTTTCACAGTCCTGTAGAGGAGACCTTCATGAACACAATGACATCAAATTGAGGCTGTGGCATTGAAGTTCAGGTTAGTAGGCAATGGCTCAAAGTGCTCTCAGCCATTTACAGACCTCTTAAAATGGGAAAACCTCTGTGCCACATACGGGATGGTATTCACACAGGGATTGGCTCTAATTTGAGTGACAGGTTGATTCACCAATTGAAAAACTCATCTGGGAATTTTGATTTTTGTAAGGGGAGTGCCGAGATTTTACTGTCGCCGTTTGGCTTCCTAAACAGCAGTAGAATTCAAAGTTTTTCTAAACCGCGTCGCGTACAGCATTACAGTGAGCTACACTGGTTTAAAACTACAGGTATATAAGGACAATTGTACCCATGAATTGTTTACTAGTAATATGATGTCATAATAAATCATAAAAGGTTCATCGATATGTGAGGCATGTTTATTAATTTAACGATTGAAAACGGATGTATCACAGACCGCTATCGTATATGTTGTTAAACAGAGGCTAATTACGCTAACGACTCAGTCATCAAACGAAAATTGACTACTGTTTTCGAAAGTAAATGTACTGATAATATCTGCGTACATCGTACTGTACATTAAATATCATAATTGTGTTTTTTATCACAATGTTAAATGAGCAATAAGTTCAGTTTGGCATTTGTTGACGCTTGGAACTCTCCGTTGTGATTACAAAAATCTAAATTCCCAGATGAGTTTTTCAATTGGTGAATCAACCTATCACTCAAATTAGAGCCAATCCCTGTGTGAATACCATCCCGTATGTGGCACAGAGGTTTTCCCATTTTAAGAGGTCTGTAAATGGCTGAGAGCACTTTGAGCCATTGCCTACTAACCTGAACTTTAATGCCACAACCTTAACTTGATGTCAATCTGTTCAGAAAAATGTCCTCTACAGGACTGTGAAACCGCTAAAATTTTCCAGTTGGGACATCTGAGATATTTGAGTTTAAGTCCGATGAGTGCCTGCAACCATTCACTGCAACGCTTCATGGAACTCGACTCGGAATCTGAGCTTCAGGGACGCTTGACAAAAAAAGACAACATTTGGCGCGTCAAGCATTTTAGAATTGTTAATGTGATGTGTTCCCTTCGTATTTAAGACGAAATACTTCACAAGCAAGAGGTTTGTTAATGTAACTGTATACATATCTCACTCATATTGGCTAATCAGCTAACATGTTAAAGTAGTTTACATCCAAAATCGCTGTTGTAAAACTAGCCTCTTTTTCACAAACTGCTGATTAACGGAAGTAGCTTCGAGATAAAATTCAAAACCTTTAAAAACGTCTACATTTAGCAAATATTGTTGATATTATTGTGCACACGTATTTTAATATCGTAAATATGTCATTTAATTCCATAATTTCACCAGGAATAACTAATAAAAACGTATTTCAGGAAATACGCGCAAACGGGTTTGTCCTCCCTAGTACTATCTAACCTACAGTAACTGACGCTAAAACCTAGACTATAGCTATGTTGTGGACTTGAAAACTGTACAAAACACTGCTATTAAACAATTAATTACACAGAATATGAAAAACACTACTGTAAGTTACTGTACACGTCTAGAGCTAGCTTTATGAGCTTCGCTTAAAAATACTAACAACCTAGACTCTAGAGCAGGGGTGTCAAACATACGGCCCGCGGGCCGGAACCGGCCCCCAAGGAGGTATCAGGCCCGCAGGATAATTTGAAAGTGGAAAAAATGCATAAAAGACATGGAATTAATATTTTTAATTCGCTGCAATTCTTTGCACTCTTTCCATCAGAGTAGAAGACAAGCATCACTGAGACAGACTGAAAACAGCAGACGGTATCAATTAATACCTTGGTCTCTACTAGGGATGGGCGAACGATGCCTTGTGAAGCTTTGATGGTTTCTTCCGGATTGTGCCGGCCCAAAGAGCCGAACTATCGGCGCTTTGAAAATGAACAGCGTCATCTAGCACCGTTTAAACTGGCTGAATGAGGCGTAGTGGTTGTCTCCGACGGTAGACTACCCTACGTTATTCAATATTTAATTAAGGCTACATGTGTTCATTTTGATCTGATATTAGTGCTCACACATTAAAATGTTGTGATACATCCGTAGGCCTTTAGAATTATGTCATTTTCTCACAGTAAAAGTTAAAGGTACGAGATCCACTGGACTGGGGCGCGAACTTGGGATCCCAGATTCGCATTAACAATATGTAATCGTACAACGCTTTAACCAACTACACCACCGAAGAGATCATTACTTGTGCGGTTGGACGGACTTTATACGATATGGTCCAATTAAACTAGATAACACAGAAGAAAGACATGATATTTTGGTTATTTATAGCAGAGTATGGTATAATTTTAATGGTCCGGCCCACTTGACATCTCCCTAGGCCGTATGTGGCCCACGATGCGAAATGAGTTTGACACCCCTGCTCTAGAGCTAACCTAACTAGCTACCCAGCTAACACAGTTACGTTGCCCTTACGTTGCCGCAACGTCAATCGTTGACCAAACATACGTTGCCGCAACGTCTTTGGTGACGTTGCGGGACCGTGCATCTGTGGGGCGCCAGTAGGTTTCCGCAACGTCATCTTGTGACGTTGCCAGTCCGTAACCGAGGCGTTGTGGCAACGTTAATTTTCCGACGTTGCCAGTCCGTAACCGCAACCTCCTAGCAACGTAATTTTCTAACGTTGCCAGTCCGTAACTGCGACGTCGTCGCAACGTTATTTTCCGACGTTGCCAGTCGGTAACCGCGACCTCCTAGCAACGTTGTTTTGGGACGTTGCCAATCCGTAACCGCGACGTCGTGGCAACGTTATTTTCCGACGTTGCCAGTCGGTAACCGCGACCTCCTAGCAACGTTGTTTTGGGACGTTGCCAGTCCGTAACCGCGACCTCCTAGCAACGTAATTTTGTGACGTTGCTAGTCCGTAACTGCGACGTTAATAATTTACTTAATTATGAAGTAACCTAAATTTCATATGCAGACCTCATTTGCCCAGATGGCTACTTGTTTTGGTATAATAGATAGCCAACGTTAGGAGGAATATGTTTGTGTGATGTGTATTCTGACTCAAGCTAAATCATAAACGAGGCAGCATTTCAGAATCAGAAAGTGTTTTAATCGCCATGAAAGTTTGCACAGACAAGGAATTTACTTTGGCAGGAAGGTATATACATTCAACATATAGGAATCCTAAATATGTGGTCTACCTATACTAAAGGGGAGTCAGATGGCTGATCGGTTAGGGAATCAGGCTATTAAATCAGAAGGTTGCCAAATGATGTGCCGTCCTTGGGCAAGGCACTTCACCTTACTTTCCTCCAGGGAATCTCCCCGTACTTACTGTAAGTTGCTCTGGATAAGAGCGTCTGCTAAAATGACAATGCACAAAGTATGCATGTAACCTTTAAAATAAAAACTAAAATGGCCAAAATATATACATACGTGATAAAAAGTGCCACCGCAAAACAAACACTGCAAAGAAAAAAACACTGCAAAACAAACACTGCAAAACAAAAGTGCCAAACAAACAAAGTGCAAAGAATGAATTAAAATCTTCTTCCAGTCCCCGCTTCGAGTCCTGTCTGTTGGCCCTGACAAGGAAGCACAAAATAAGTTAGTGTTGGATTAACATAATCGCACGTGTGAAAAGGGGCTATACAAGTCATTAAAAAAATCACATCTAAAATAATATACATCATCAATTAAAATATTATGTGATTCTAGATTTGTGTCATAGCCATGTGAAAGATTGGATATGGTGGCTGCAATCATGATTCATTCACCTGGCTTGTTTTGAATGGGCTGCCGGGGTGTGTTTGAGTGTTTCCTCTATGCGGAGCTCCACAGCTTTCTCTCCCAGTCCCGTCTTTTACTTCATCACAGCGTCTGGAATTAGAAGTCATGAACTTATTGTCAGCACCAATGTGAACGTTGAATGCGTGTAAGCCATAGTTATGGGATCTCCAAACACTTACCACTCTCTTTCGCAACTCCAGCACCTTAAGGCGCTCCTCAAGGTCTTGGAGTTCAGCCTGTGTTTGGGCCACCTGTAGGTCCATCACTGGCACCTCTTCAGTGTGTCTGCCTGAACAGGAGAGCCTCTCGCTGGTTCTCTTCCAATGTCTCCATCTTCCAGAGCATAACCTGTAATGTGTCTGTAATTTAAGACAAGTAAAACAAATTTACAAGAGTTTGCATGATTGGCATACACTGTGGTTCTTCTAGATTTGCTGCAACATTGATGTACATAACAAATGTTACCTTGATTGGTCTTTGCCCAAGATGGTACAGCTAAATGGGGTATACAAAGCATTAGTGAGACAACATTTGTTGTTTTGACAAATATGTTTCCCCCCACGATCAGAACAACTTAAGTATGCCTTACAATTAGGTATGCCTTACAATGGCAATGGTTTGAGTATTTTTTTGAGTGTCTTATATTTGCACTTGCCTGGCTGCCAGCTGTTTTCCGGGGCCCCCTATGGGTTCTCCTCCACCAGACCAGAGTTGACACCTAGAGGTATGGCATCTGGTGATGCAAACGTTTTAAGTCATACTTTTGCTTCAAAGCATAGCCTTAAGGGTTGCCATGGTTCATACAATTATTGTCACTGTTATAAACGGTCATTCATTACTTTACCATAATTTCCAAGGGACACAGTGCTTGTGATGGTGGTCGGATCACCTGTACAGAAATGAAAGTGGAATGTAGTTTACGTACATAGTATTAGTATATTGATAATGGAGTAGCATCGCACATGTGATTGTTCGAAAGCAGGGCCCCACAGCGTGGCGTTGCACATGTGTGATTCTGAACATTCCAACCAACTATTTTCCGATGGGCAAAAACGATATGATAAACACTACAGTATGGCTTCAAAATGTACAATTAGTAGGCTAACAAGTAACACTAGCAAGTAGTAGCATTGGTACGAGTATTATCTTAGGTTGCTAGGTAACAGAAGCTAATTAAAGCTACATAGCTTCCATTTTGGAAAAATAACTCACGTACTCTGGTAAAAGTGTCTGAAATATTTAGAACTCACGCATCTAAAGGTTAAAACGAATACACTTATCCAAAAACAGATGTCATGTACAAATTGGAAGAATTAGTGGCATGATACTTTTACAGACGCCATTGCTGTGCATGCCATGACCGACTGTGAACGTGATCAGCCACGCGCTATCGTCTTTGAAAATTCAGGGCTAGCTAAATAAACTATTTTGGGACAAGGTTTTCTAACAGTTCTGAACGTTTATTTTCACTGATTCTTTTGAGGGTGATTTGTGAGACGCTAAACTTTGATAACATGTATGCATTTTCAGTATTTCAAAATAACTTTCTGGAGGGTTTAACCTAGCTAGCGAAATCCTAACGTAAACAATGTGAATCTGATATAACGCTATAAACAACTCAATTTCAAACCTATATGCCCCATCCAATTTCTGAAAATATGTTCATATATTTAAAAGTATGTCTGTAAAGAAACTCACCTTTGAAGTAACTTATTTCCAGGTAAAATCCATTGTGTGAAAGACGGTGGGGCCCCGGCAAAATCTGTTTAGGAAGCCCAGTTTCAGCTATGCGTTGAAAATGGGCATGCGCAAAGTTGTTGCTCAGGGGCAGGCTGAGGGGCAGGTTTGCTAAGGAAGAATTGTAATATTCTGTGATGACTTGTCTTTGAAAATTAAACTCTTAAGAGTCGCTTACCTTTTGGTCACATTTAACAATTTTGTATTACAAAACTATTGGAGCACAAATCTGCATTGTGTGTCATACAGCTTTGGTGTGCTATACAAATAATGTTTGCTTAATCATGTTACTCATCACACATTTATTGCTTTTGTACATGTTTATAGTAAAGAATGAAAAACTAAATTATATTCCACATTCTGTCTTTTTTAAAATTAAAGCTATGTGTCTGCATATGAGAAAATTGATGACCAATTACATGCTTGGGCTGAGCAGCACATGAATTACATGCATTGTCTACATTTATATATATAAACCACTATATTGCACTCAAAATCCGTTGTCCTGCGACAAAAATAACGTAACCAGCCGACCAAGGGACGACGTCGCAGCAACGTTGTCCACGGGTGTAAAAATAAGGTAACCAGCCGACCAAGGTACAACGTCGCGGCAACGTTGTCCACGGGACCAAAATTAACGTAACCAGCCGACCAAGGTACAACGTCGCGGCAACGTTGTCCATGGGACCCAAAAATAACGTAACCAGCCGACCAAGGTACAACGTCGCGGCAACGTTGTCCATGGGACCAAAAAATAACGTAACCAGCCGACCAAGGTACAACGTCGCGGCAACGTTGCCCACGGCCCTAAAAATGACGTTACCAGCCGACCGAGGTACGATGTCGCGGCAACATTGTCCATGGGACCAAAAAATTACGTAACCAGCCGACCAAAGTACAACATTGCGGCAACGTTGCCCACGTACCTAAAGATGACGTTACCAGCCGACCAAGGTACGACGTTGCGGCAACGTTGTCCATGGGACCAAAAAATTATGTAACCAGCCGACCAAGGTACGACGCCGCGGCAACGTTGCCCACGGACCTAAAAATAACGTAACCAGCCGACCAAGGTACAACGTCGCGGCAACGTTGCCCACGGACCTAAAAATGACGTTACCAGCCGACCGAGGTACGATGTCGCGGCAACATTGTCCATGGGACCAAAAAATTACGTAACCAGCCGACCAAAGTACAACATTGCGGCAACGTTGCCCACGGACCTAAAGATGACGTTACCAGCCGACCAAGGTACGACGTTGCGGCAACGTTGTCCATGGGACCAAAAAATTATGTAACCAGCCGACCAAGGTACGACGCCGCGGCAACGTTGCCCACGGACCTAAAAATGACGTTACCAGCCGACCAAGGTACGACGTTGCGGCAACGTTGCCCACGGGTCTAAAAATAACGCTACCGGAACACTAAACAAGAACTGTCAAAAACTACTGTATATAAAATATTAAACGACTAAATTCAACTATTAAACTACCAAATATCAACCCTAACTATATTCTAAAAGTCTCTTAATCTCTCTCTTTCTTATCTTGCTGAAAACCACCACCAACTGCGAAAGAATAACGTTAGCATTTGAATATGTTGCTAAACCATCCACGAGACGGCCCGGCCCGTGCCCTCAGTGTTTGGCTATGTGTTTAGACAGCCTATGTTTTGGTGTGTTAAATTAGTTAGCTCTGTAACCAATATAAATGGAGACATTAAAAGAAGTGACTTAATGTATGGTAACCATAACCAACGTTATCAGAGAAGTGTGAACAACAGAGTCGGATGAACCAGTCAAATTTGTAACAGGAAATGTTAATAACATGCAACAAATAACACTTGTTTTGTTACTGATTATAATGTACCCGTTGCTGTTAAGATTATTTTATTCACATGATTGCACTGCAATGTATTTTCCATTGGGAAATCTATATTGTAGGCCTGTACTTTTATGCTATATGTGTTATAGCCAGTACTGTGTGTACATAAGTAGCAGAGGGAATATGTTACAAACATGCACAAGTATTTGTTTTCCACTCATGGACTCTTGATGTCACTAGCCTGTAAGGTTCACATGTATTCTCTCAAAGTAACTTTTGACCTCAAGAATTCTTAATATACAGATATTGATCTACTAAATACTACTGTAAAACTGGTGTTAGCCTAATACAATTTAACTCTATGTCTCCAGTTTCAAATTCCTGGCTGTCCACACCTCTGAGGAGCTCTCCTGGTCCCTCATCTTCCTGAAGAGAGCCTGCGGAGGGCTCGGGGCATCACCAGGGACCCCAACCAGACTGTTTGTCCCCCACCTCTTTGCTCCTGCACCAACAGGTACAGAAACTGCACTACCACACATACAACTACAAAACTACACCCATACCACATACCTAGTCACTTCATCTTTACATGTCTCACTGCATATAATTATGTATTTACTTACAGTGTATGTACAGTCAGGGGATTGTTTTTGATCCCCTGCTGATTTTGTATTATGGTATGTTTATTTGAACAGTGAGAGACAAAATACAAACAAAAAAATCCAGAAAAACGCATGTCAACATTTGTTTTAATTGATTTGCATTTTAAGGAGTAAAATAAGTATTTAACCCCTTTGCAAAACCTAACTTAGTACTTGGTGCAACGTTCAAAATCAGCAGGGAATCAGCATTTTTTCCCTCACTGTATATTGGTATGCAAACCATCTGTGTAACACTACATATACCTGTGTAAATGCAATTCTGGTTTGATGCTACTCATTTTTTTGTTGTCTTAGTACTAAGGCTGAAGTACCTGAAGTTCAATCTGAATTATATATGTATTTTATGTTTCAGTATTTTATTAATGGAGCAAGCTGATATAATTACTCACTTGTTCATGACATGTCATTGTTGTAGAAAGTAAACCTATGAAAATGATCTTGTATTAGAATACAAAGAATGAACATCATATCTAGAATTGGCTGCACATTTTCATCTGTGTCTCTCCTTCTTTTACCTGGTCTTCTCTCTTAGCAGCGAGGAAGGCTAGCAGAGGAAGTTCATGGCCAGGAGGCCGAAGTCCTAGAAGCATCCACTGCCAGCTGTGCTGCTTCAGTGTGTGTGTGTGTGGGGGGGGGATAGATCACGGCAAAAGCAGACCTGCATAGTATCTTTTCTCACTAGCATTTTTATGGAAAGGTCTTTGAGCTGCAATCTCTGTACGAAAATGTGTTGTATCAATACAGTGCTATGGAAGAATTCGAGTGGCACTGTGTAGATCTGAATAGTCAAGGGATATGGTTTTAATACAATTTATTTAGTCTCTACAATTACATGATTAAACAAAGCTTTGCTGATCAGTCTCAACAAAGGAGGTGCCATCCACACAGATCGTTCGTGAGAGTGATGGCGAACCATCACACATGCACTGCCTTATATAAACTTAAGATCAAATGGCATTCTATAAGGTCAATCAATCAATGTAGCAAACTCTGTGATTGGCTAACTCAACTTAGTGACAGTTTGAAACAATACATCTCCGGTGTGTCCCAAAGTTCTTTGATGTCACAGCTCTCTCCAGAGCAGTAGATAATAAAGCCACAGGGGTTGACCAGTCAAATGGTCAACTGTCTTTTGTGTGACCATCTTCAAACAATACTTTTAATTAACACAAACAATGAAACAGGACACAGTCCTTCTAGCCAAAGTTCAGAGCAACTGTCTCATTGACCCCTTACAGTAACCAGAGGACAGAAGGCCATATAAGATGCTTCACCCATCCCCCAGGGCAAGCTGCCCAGAGAGCCATCAGCACCTCACATTCCTTTGAACTCAACTTAATTATCTTCCCTTCCAGTCTCTTACCAATGAACATAGAAGATTATAGATTTCATACACATACAGTGCCCTCCAAAAGTATTGGAACAGTGAGGCCAATTCCTTTATTTTTGCTGTAGACTGAAAACATTTGGGCTTGACATCAAACGATGAATGTGAAACCAGAGATCAACGTTTCAGCTTTTATTTCCAGGTATTTACATCAGGATCTGATGCACAAATTAGAAAATATCACCTTTTTGTTCGAACCCACCCATTTGTCACGTGAGCAAAAGTATTGGAACATGTGACTGACAGGTGTGTTTTGTTGCCCAGGTGTGTCCTATTACATACATTATTCAATCAATAAATACCACTGAATGTCTACACTCAGGTTCAGATTGGGTAAGATAGGTTTTGTCTATGCAGACTGTATTCAGAGGTGAAAACAACATGAAAACCAGAGCGCTGTCTTTGGGTGAAAAACAAGCAATTGTGAGTCTTAGAGAAGATGGAAAATCAATCAGAGCCATTGCAGAAACATTGGCCATAGCCAGTACAACCATTTGGAATGTCCTGAAGAAGAAGAAAACTACTGGTGTACTAAGTAACAGACGTCGAACAGGTAGACCAAGGAAAACATCAGCAGTTGATGACAGAAACATTGTGAGAGCTGTAAAGAAAGACCCTAAAACAACTGTTAGTGAGATCAGCAACAACCTCCAGATGGCAGGAGTGAAGGTATCACTATCTACTGTTCGCAGAAGACTTCATGAACAAAAGTACAAGGGCTACACCAGAAGATGCAAACCACTCATTAGCAAGAAGAATAGGAAGGCCAGGCTGGAATTTGCCAAAAAGTACAGAGATGAACCTCAAAAATTCTGGGACAAAGTTTTATGGACTGATGAGACAAAGATTAACTTTTACCAAAGTGATGGAAAGGCTAAAGTTTGGAGAAAGAAAGGAACTGCTCATGATCCCAAACACACAAGCTCATCTGTGAAACACGGTGGAGGTAATGTCATGGCTTGGGCTTGCATGGCTTCTTCTGGGACGGGCTCATTAATCTTCATTGAGGATGTAACACATGATGGCAGCAGCAAAATGAACTCGGAAGTCTACAGAAACATTTTGTCAGCCAATTTAAGGAAAGATGCAACCAAACTGATTGGCAGAGCCTTCATCATGCAGCAAGATAACGACCCAAAACACACTGCCAAAACAACAAAGGAGTTCATCAGGGGCAAGAAATGGAAGGTATTAGACTGGCCAAGTCAATCTCCAGACTTAAACCCTATAGAGCATGCATTTTACCTGCTTAAGAGGAGACTGAAGGGAGGAACCCCACAAAACAAACAACAACTGAAAGAGGCTGCAGTGAAAGCCTGGGAAAGCATCAAAAAGGAAGAATGCAAAAGTTTGGTGACGTCAATGGGTCACAGACTTGCTGCAGTTATTGAAAGCAAAGGATTTGCAACTAAATATTAAGTCTTATTCACTTAAATATGTTTTAAGTATATCTGTTCCAATACTTTTGATCACATGACAAATGGGTGGATTCAAACAAAATGTGATATTTTCTTAGTTGTGCATCAGATCCTGATGTAAATACCTGGAAATAAAAGCTGAAACGTTGATCTCTGGTCTCACGTTCATTATTTGATGTCAAGCCCAAATGTTTTCAGTCTACAGCAAAAATAAAGGAATTCGCCTCACTGTTCCAATACTTTTGGAGGGCACTGTACATCTATGCATATGACCAACATTTCCACTACAACAGTTATTATTATTATTCTGCAATTGCTGTAGTTGTGTATTCTTTTCCAAAATGTTAGTTAGGTTCACTCAGGAAGAACTGTGATATCCTGTGATTATTTGTCTTTGGAAATGAAACTCGTGGGAGATTTGCCATTTCATCACATTTAACTCTTAAATTATTGGAGCTCAAATTTGCATCAGAATCAGAATTGGTGTTTATTTGCCATGAAAGTTTGCACAGACAAGGAATTTACTTTGGCAGGAGAGCCTACCTAGGCAGCCATTTTCGGCTTCAACTAGAAAAGTTACAGCATAACATGAGGAGAGAGGAGAGACAAAGGCAACCCCCATACAATGCGCCTAGAGGAGTACAGTGTGGGAACAGGCAAAAACCTCAGCACATAAGCCCAACAACATTTACAAAGACACTTGCAACGGGGAGTGGGGGGGTAGGCAAGCATCTGGACCTGCAGCCATGGTAGGTGCTGGACACAAGCAGTCGAAGGTGTTGGATGGGGGTGGGGGGGTATCTGTAGTAGGTGAAAGTTAATGTGTACTAGAAAAGTTACAGCATAACAATGTGTATGATTTATACAGCTTTGGTCTGCTATACCAATAATATTTGCTTAATAATGTCACACATAACCAATTGATTGCTTCAATAATTTTTTATAGTAAAGAATGGAAATTATTCCAAGTTCATTTTAGTATCTAGCTAGTAGCCCAAATTGTTTCTGTAGCGTTAGATAAAAAAATGAATGACTACTATGATATAAGGCTGTTTTGCCAATTAATTACACGACATAGCCTACATTTATACCCGCTAGGATGCAACACTTAATATTGTGCGTGATTGAAATCCATGTGGTAGCTATATATTTCAAAACTCTCACTTGCAATGGGTTACAAACTGTTAAAATGAAAATGCACTCGAGATCTGTTGTTGTCCCATGACCAGAACGACGTCATCAGGTAGCCTATGTAGGCCCAACGTAGAAAAACTAACCCTTTAAAGGAAGCTGGCATCACGCACTTTTCAAATTTGGTGTCGAAGTCTAGATGCTGCAAAATCCCTATTCTACGTACTGTACCCACTTAATAACAAATCCGATCCACCATTCAACAGTTGTGAACGATGTTGAAACAATCAAAAGCAACGTTGTATCGATGTTATTGGAACAACGTTCCACGACGTTGATAGAACGACCACTTACAACGTCGATTCAACGTTGAATTTAGGTTATCCGACAGAAACCGATCAATATAACCAAAGCTCAACGTCAATTCAACGTCTGTTTGCTATCTGGGGCGCATACGTTGTCAAATTCATGAAGATGTTTTCTTAATTTGCTTGTGTTTTGACCATTTGCGTGTGTTTTCTTAATTTGCTGCGCGTTTGCACATGTCGGCCACCGTAGGGACGCCATCTTGGAAGAAAATCTATCTGTGTCTATTAATATATAAATCTATGGGATTTACGGAGAGCCTATGTGCAGTCTAAACTATAGTCATGGCATTTATCAGGACAAACGCGCAATGTAAAGAAAGGTAAGTTATTAAAACTGTCAGGCTGTGTCTTCAAAACATGACGGTTCAATGTTCGCAAAATTCCGTACATTTGACCACCAAGCCTGTTTCCGCATGCAGAGGTTGGACATCTCTTGTCTTATTTCTCGGTGTTCTTGCTTGGTCAGTTTATTTACTTAAGGGAACCATAAGACAATTCAACGATATAGGCGGATGTCTTGTATTTAGCCAAGTATTTTTAATCGTTTTGCTATATAAGTTGGACCATTTTACTGTAGTGTTTCGCCCCCGTTTAACATTTCAACACTGACAGAAACTCATCCACAGGACTTTTTTACTCCACGCGTCACAGCCGCGGGAGACTAGAGGACAGTACATTTAATTAGAGTGCCATACCTTGCTGCAAACCAAAGGTGGACTCAGGCTATCTGAGGGGCAGTTTTCATTTTTTTTTTAAGGGCACCAGCCAGGGCCGTACGCAGGGCCCAAAAAATACTGAGGTCATGAGTCAGAACTTCCTAGGCGGGTTCGGGGGCATGCTCCCCCGGAATTCTTTTAAATTACATTATTTAAATATGGCCATTTTCTCTTATTGAGTCTTAAGGAGCAAAAACATCATCATTATGACTTTTGAATATGGGGCGGTGTGGAGCTTTTGAAATTTTGAGGTAAACATGGGGCATTCTGAGGCTTTCTGAAGGACCTTTATGGGACTCATGAAGTAAGGGCAAGTTACCACAATTTTTTTTAAATTATTATTATATGGCATCGACGGTACGAGCGTTCTGATTGGATAATGAGTAGTCACCCCAGCCGCGTATTGCCCTCCTCGCCGGTCAATACGGATCCGTATTGCCCTCTGACGTCAGCTTCAAAATGAGCGATATGGACGAGTCAGCTGCTGAGTTTTACTATCCAGATGATGCTGAAAAGCTTTGTCATCGAAAGTGAGGATGAAGACCAGACTCTTTGAATCACTTGTGTCGTTATTTTGTGATGAAATTAAAGCCATTTTAGCAGAACCATGTTGTCCGCTTTCTATAAAAAGTAATGAGTTGCTTGGCAACACATGAAACACACCGTGAGAAGACTTGAGAGCTAGCTACAATTAGCCTAAAGGTACCATTTATTTTCGTTTACAAAATGAAAAGAATCTAAAATTGCCATATAATAAACTACTTACTAACCTCGACCGTTCGGTCATGCCGGGAAATATCAAACTGAGGCTGGAACGTATCGACCGAGCGATAGCGAGTCAGTTTGATATTTCCCAATTGCCACTGAATTTCATTTTCAATCAATCACATCAATGACATATCAATCGCAAAATGAATGTTGATTCAACCGGTGGAAATTGATTGACAACCGGTACTGACGGAGTTAACCAAACTTTGATTTGATGTTTCCTTATCCGAGTAGTACGTTGCTGCAATACAAATATTTCCACATGAAAATGAATCTTTCTTCTCACAGTCATCTGCCACTTAAACTTCTCTTAACCTACATGTTTAGTTTGCTGCGCTCCTCTTCCAGTGACTGTAACTAACATAGGCTATTCACTAACAGTAGCGGTATGTCTATGGCGGTAACATCAGCGTCCGACTTGTGTTTGGTGGTTACCATAACGACAGTACGTTTTGTTGATGACGCGCAGCACGTATGTCCAAACTCTTGAGCTACTCGGCTCTTCAAGTATAAAATCACGTTACGGTTTGTGGGAGACCAAGATCATCGTCCTGCAGTCAGTTTCACGTGTACTTTATTTTGAGTTTATATACCACGATTTAAGCACAAAAAAAAACTGAAATACGAAAAAAAATACAGAGGACACGACCTCGGTGTCCTCAATGGTAGTTACGGCCCTGGCACCAGCTGCATGTGTGGTATACAAACTTCCCTTGCTTAACCCACTATATGTACAGTTGAGGGACATAGGTTTGATATCAGCTTAGACATAGACATCAATAGTAACCTGCCACCCATTCACCACTGCAGCAAATTGTTTAAATTTACTGCACAAGTGTCTTATTTTTATTACCATAATAAAAAATGTATACATATTGGAAGAACTTTATTGGGCAAGGTGATTGTAGAAACTACTTATGGGATCAACCTGTTTGGCTTGTAACGCTGCAACTAGTGTATCAGACAGGTCTAAGGATACTGTAACTAATGTGTATATTAATAGATGTCCTTTTTTCAATGATAAACATTTATTTTTATGATTGCTCAAGTTATGAAATTAATACCCATTTACCCAAGCTTATAAAACAACTATACCATCTATCGGTTAACTGAATTCCTCTTATGACATACATTACATATCTGTGAAAAAACTACATTAATTTAATAACAATGTGTCTATACTATACAACCCCAATTCCCCCCAAAAGTTGGGAGTTGTAGAGTAAAAAGAAAAAAAGCTGCAAGCAGAAATGGGGTGGTCAAGCAGGTCAGATGACCCAGAAGAAACTTAAGATATACTCAGAAGAGGGTTCCGAGTACACGCAGCAAGTTTGGCGTGAATCCATCAACGATTTGCTGTGATACGACACAACTTTCTGTTTGGCGGCTTTGCTGACGATTTCGATTGGCTGTACCTGGCTTCACTAAACAGACAAACCAGTATCATGACATGCTTGATGACTGTAGCTGGATTCAAACCTACGACCTTGCACTTCAAAGGAGCCCGTCTTATCCCAGTGAGCCATTCTCAGTGCTGGGAATTGCTGTGTACAGTTACTGTATACAAAAAGTAATCTGTTTCTCCTGTGGCAAGCGTGGTCAGATTTAGGGCTGGATGATATGGGTAAACAATTATCGATAGATATTTATATTTCCATTCGATAACGATAATTAAGACGATAGACCACAATCCGTAGTAGTAGCAAAATAAGTCTCTTCCTCAACTTTTTCCCTACACACGGCAAAAGGTTTAGGCAGCGCAGTGTGAGAGAAATGTTTGTGGCCAGAGAGCACATACTTGGGGTCAAGTAACTTAAGGGTCAATGACAAATAAGGTTTCTAAAAAATCATTTTTATAAAGTGTTTTCAAAATGGATTTCATGCATAATTTTACATCTGGAGCAGCTTGTCTAAGCAACTTTTGTTATTTTAAATAACATTTCAAAGTGGTTAAAAATTAAATTTTTCCTGTATTTTTTATTTCACTACCCAAAATATGTCAGGTGGCGCAATCAAATATTTGTTAATATATATTTATTTTCCGACTATTTTAATTGAATTCTTTTCACAAGTATCCATTATGCAAGTAGTATCCAAGTATGTCTATAGTCCCTAACACAATTTAGGGCGGGCCATACTCAGGTGCTAACATGAATCTTAAGGAAATTCTAATATGAGGGGTGTCTAAAGTATGTATTTTTCGATGGGGAATTCAAATATGAGCTTGTTTTTTTGATAGGATGACTTTAAGCTACATCATTAAAAAAAAAATGTATTGCCAAAATTACCCTTCCGAATCACTTTTAGAAGATATTGAAAGATATAAGGGAAACCATTCAGATTTACAGAGCCAAATCAAATGTACATATTTATTAGTTAGTGAACTGCATGAATATTACTGGATATCATTACAAGGAACAATGTCCTGACTTCCTGAACTTTGCCAAGTTACACAAGTCCTTCTCTGATTCATTCTTGGACATCAGCCTCCTGCTGGTCTCCTGAGCCCTGATCGCTCCATCCCTCTTGAAAAGTACTTAGCAGAAGCCTCAGTCACCATTTTAACAACCCTCTCAATACTTTGCGTGTGGCAAGGCCAGTTGAGCTCCTCCATTGGGGTGTTGATGACGTTTTTCACCAGCGAGGTGCTTAGGGAGCAGGTAAGAGGTGGCTCTGACACACCTTCTGACCAGCTGATCAAGTCACCAATACTTGAACCATCACAAGGGATGTCAGGTGTCCTTCTGGTTCTGACAGAGGAGTCCCCCAGCTGAGAGTCTGGGTCCCCCTCTCCCCTCATGGCCAGGATTCTCTCCACCGCCTCAATCTTCTCCCTCTGATCCTCTGAGCACAGCATTGTTTGGAGTACGGCTTCACTATGGGCATACCAAGCAGATCTTCTCACTGTTGGCGTAACGAGATCCAGCACGTCCTTCCTCTGAGACTTGAGGCAGTCCAGTTGAAACTGGATGTGCTTTCAATCCAGGAGTTCTTGACCTTTACATTGAACCAACATGGATGGTACACTCCAATGATGAATTCAACAATTAATTGCAGATTCTTATTTATTTAAGTTATTTACATTTACATTTAGTCATTTAGCAGACGCTCTTATCCAGAGCGACTTACAGTAAGTACAGGGACATTCTCCCCGAGGCAAGTAGGGTGAAGTGCCTTGCCCAAGGACACAACATCATTTGACCCGGCGGGGAATCGATCCGGTAACCTTCTGATTACTAGCCCGACTCCCTCACCGCTCAGCCATCTGACTCCCTACAATTTCCAAAGAAATCCCTATTTCCATTCAGCCTGTGCTTTGACACCCAGAGCCTAAGAAGTCTGTTTGCTGTGGTGAGCCAGCGGCTGTGGTTCACTGGTCCAATCTCCAACAGAGTCAACTTGGCAGGTAGCACTCCATCTCTGACTGCACAGACAATCTTATAGCCATAGTGTTGATCAGTTGAAAGATCTTGAATGACCTTGTCTGGCAACTTGATCAGTGGAGGGCCAACAGAGATGTGGGTGAAGTTTGGATTCATTTCCAAGTCTGTAGCAGAATCAAGGAGCTTTCCTATGGGCCCGGAAAATTTGTTGTCAGACATAGTAGGGCCTTCAAGATCAATAATGAGACGGCGCAGGGGTAGTTCACCAGTGTGGAGGTTGCACACTGCATTTCCCCTTCCCAAGAGAGAACTTCACTGCCTGATTCCAGACCTCCTTCAGCAAATACACAAATGGTACACAAATGGTAAACAAATGAAAAATCGGTCATTCTGGAATATTAGCAGAAAAATGCAATATTCCGCTGCAAATTGATGTAGGTTAGGGTTTTCAGAATTGTAAAAAACATTCAGATTTGTGTTATATACACCTAAATACATTATTTGAACACCCCTCTTAATTAATAAAAAAAAAAACTGAGTATGGCCCACCCTAACACATTATAATTTTGAGTTGGTGTTTTGTATTTATAACAATTTAAGATCATTGCATTCTAGTGGCCGGGTATTTAGTATCTTTAGCATCCGATTTTTACATTTAAAGACCAAAAAAATATTCTACAAATCTACAAATGAATGCATTCAGTACAATAGCTATTCACATTAGGGCTGCACGATTAATCGAATTTTAATCACGATCACAATTTTGGCTTCCCACGATCAAATTCACGTGATCAAGCGATATTTTAAATGCGTCATTCCGTTAATAGAACGCTCCGTATCAAAGTTAACCAAACCACGCGCTCCGTAAACCAATAGGTGCGTTCGACATCGGCTGCGGCTGCATGCAACGACCAGCGAGAGTTGCCGCTTGCAGTCGGGGAGGAGTTATAAACGGCTCTGTAAAGTTGGAAACATTTGTCATTTTATGTAGCTATTGGGTTATGATAAACTCTTTCTCCAATATGTAGGCTGCAACCGGCTACGGCGCTGCATGGAGTCGAATACACCTAATGTCTGATCACGAGATGTTCCCTGCACCACGCAGCTTAGTTTCTAGATGTAGACGGTTACAGAGGACAGAGGCCCCAAGTAAATTTTAAAAAGCATACATATGCAGTGTTTCCCACAGATTAGAAAGCTAGACCGGGGGGGGGGGGGGGTCGAAATAATTCACAAAATCAACAACAACAAACAAATAATTTCTGCATATGCAGATAGCGACGCTGCATACAGGGTGCTAAATAACTATTTAACTGGTCAGATCCATGACGCCGGGTAAGTAGCTAGCTCTTGAAACTTCTCACCAAAAGAACGAAGGGGAACCTTCGATTAAGACATGTCCGTCGGTACCTAGCGAAAAGTAGCCTCAACTTTCCTAGACCTTTAGCTACGGCACTAATGCTGAAGGCTCGCTGATGTAGCTGTCGGTCTCACTAGAACGGCGTATGCATCGTTGCTAACGTGTGCTGACGTAGTGACTGTGTGTGTGTATGTGAGAAAGACGCGTGCGTGAAAGAGACGGAGGGAGAGCAGGGAAAGGAAATGCAGCTGAACGAATACGCTGCGTGTTTTTACCTAAATAGCGATAAAAAAAATATATTTTACGTAGCGCAATGTGTGGCGGCCGGTGTTGATTCTGTGGCGCACCGCCACAAATTAGTCTATGTGTGGGAAACACTGATATGTCTGCGTTTGTACCTCCCGTTCACACTAATACGGCGTAATCGGACATTGAAAACTGAGCTTTTCGAATACGCTCTCCTAGCCGGAGACATTTGAAAACGCCGGGTTTGCGTAGTAGGCTAGTGTGGATGGGGTCCACGGAGCTTTTCAGATACGATGACGTTCAGTTGCTATGGCATTGGGGGTAGCTTTCGCTCTATAGCTATAATGTCAAGATGAACATGGAAGGTGAAAGAAATATGCTGCTCCATCTCTATAATTTATTTACCAGTTTATTTAGTGTACATCAGGTACAAGTATTAGCCTATCACTTAATAGATAGCCTATGCGTTACTCCTACGCAGAAGGCGAGTTGTGTAGCCTACTCGGTGTGCCTGAACGATAGGGGGACAAGGCAGAGAAGACGGTTTAAACCAAACATAGAGCGGCGATTCTGGGTGAGACCTGGCTGAACAGCTAGCTGGTGGGATAATTTTAAAACACCAAATAGTGTTGCCAGAGGTAAACAGGGCACCGTGGCGGGAGGGAGGGGCAAGAGTGGCGTAACCATGACAACGATTGTCATGTACCCGTGTTAGTGTGGACGGCAAACATTTGGAAAACTATGAAAACGCTAGTGTGGACGGAGATCGTTTGTTTTTTATTGATTGTATATTTTGAGTTTTATTCACATCAATTCTGCAGGTACAATGCATTGTGACAATCAAATTTGATTAGGTTAAAATCAACAAATAATCGTGATAATTAATCGTGATCTCAAAATTGATCAAAATAATTGTGATTATCATTTTGGCCATAATCGTGCAGCCCTAATTCACATCATATATATCAACCATTTGTTCAATTTGACCTATTATTAATTGGTTGAATTTAATATTTTACATGGTCGCACCACCTGACGATTATCAGTTGTGCCACCTGACAACATTAGTTATGACAGAAAATATGCTGAATAATATATTTTGTCTTTTTTCAAATACACAATAAGTGTTTAAGTCAACAGTTTCTATTAAAGTAAAAGTAGTAGATTGATCAAAAACATGATGCATCACTATACAATAGATGCAATAGATTACATTGATACATTGTAATGGATTGAACAACAAATTCATCTTTTAGTTTGATAAACTGGAAAATAAACATCAGCTTCAGTTTAATCATAAAATTCATTTAAAATAAACATGCATCTCCCTACTTGCATAGGGAGAATGTCCCTGTACTTACTGCAAGTCGCTCTGGATAAGAGCGTCTGCTAAATGACTACATTTAAATGTTTAGGTCACAATGTTCTCTCATCTGGACGACAAAAACTCCCTTCTCACTACCAGCCTGGGCCATACGACGCTGCCAGGTGCCAGCCTAGACTTCAATTGCCCCAAGCATTGACAAGAGTGGTCTCTCCACAGAGAAAGAAGGTTCTGGCAACCCACTCGGCAATGTTTTTCATTTCTTGATCCCCAGTTGTGAAATTATCTCCCTATTGAAATGCAACTCTGTCACCTCTTCAAACTCTACCTTGACTGATCCAGGGTTTCCCGAAGCACTTTTCAGTTAAGGCGACTGCCTAAGGAACACACGCCTGCCACCTTAACTACGTAGGGAAAAATATATATTTATTTAAATTTTAATAGCGATATCAGCCGTTGTCCTGTTTTCTCCCTTCCATTCCAAACCGTGACCAACGCCAGTCTCCCTTCTCTGCAGGACGCATTAGTCTATAGCACAAACTAGCCCCCCCCCCCCCCTCCCCTGGTCGTACGGCAAACACCACCCTACCACCTTAACTAACCAATTTTCTGTGGGAAACCCTGTGAAAAATTTTACCTAAATGCATATGAAGCTGCACATAACATCTTGTGGGTCTGCAAAATATACTTTTATGCATGTTGCATTTGAGATCCTGTTGTAGAAACATCTTGTTAACAAAGATTACACTTGCGAGAGGACCATGCAACAATAGCATTATATTATCAGAATGATTTATTAATGTAGTTTTCTGTAGCACTGTGTATGGGGAAAATATACACTCTTCCTTGGCACAATTATTGAAAATGTGTTTGAATTTTGCCCTTTCGAGCCTAGCTTATCTGCTCGAACAATGTGTCGGTTCAATGAATAAATGTAAATACAAGCATTTAAATGCAAGAATGCTTGGTAAAGTAAATAATAAAGAGGGTCTTTGTTGGTTTTAATCCTTAACACATACAATTGCACCAGTGTTCTCTATCCTGGATGGTCCCTGAAGAAAACAATCACATTGGTATGACGAGCTACAGTATGATTTGGGTGGTTGACTCCACTCCCGCTTAACGCAGGTTTCCACACAGTTATTTAAAAATCCAAGACCAAGTTACCTATGCAGAATGCATGTATGTTATGAAGAAATCAAAAGATGACTACCCTCATGATCAATAATATTAGCTTTTTCCATTAACAGATGGAACAGATTATTTGAAACATGGTATCTTATCGTATCACTTTTGTCATGTCCTATGTCACTAAATTTCTGGTCTCTCCCTTAGGTTTTCGCTCCTGTTACTGGATCTTGAGGAGTATTATTTTGAACAGCACATAGCATACCATGTGACAAGTACTTCTAATACCAAAAGGTAACGTTGAAGATTGAAATGGTTAATAATATTGGAACCGTCCATGCTTTCAGAAGTTTTCAGTTATCATTTAGGGCCAGTTGTTCTGGATCAGAGGCGGAGAAATGCTGCCGAATATCCAGAAGTTACAGCTGGAGCAAGAACAATCTTTGCTGAGTTTTGTTGGTGGCCATGATGTTGTGGCCCTCCTCCCCACGGGGTCGGCGAAAGTATTATATTAATATTAGTATTAGTTATATTCCAGCTTGCTCCGTTAGTGGTGAAGGAGTTGGCTAAGGCAAACGTTAGCGGTTTGTTATGGCAGATCCAGAGTTACTCTGAACAGATCCAATAGTGCCCAGACTCTGTCAAATGAAATGTACGAGAGTCTGGTAGGATCAGGCTAATCATCTGACCCACAAACAATTGAAAAACTAAACAAATATACATTCTTCACAATTACAATGTGAATGTTTTGAACATGGGTTTCAAAATGATAAAAAGGCTAAATGTCCAATAGTCAACAAAATTAAAGAACTTTCAAAGTTAGTCTTCAGTTGTGGAGAGACCAGCTTTTTGAAACTCCTTTTAAGAGGAGGATCTCAAGTCGGGCTTAGGTTTGTTGAAGTTGGGAAAGAGTGATTTGTTCCTCTGCCAGACGAATCTCTTCTTCTGCTCTTACATATGAATAAATGTATATGAATTACATGATACAAATACAGTTTTATTTGACCAATTTTAAGTTTTATTACATGTTGTTCCTAAAATCCACCTTAAATCCACCCTTCTGCTGGGATCAGAATTATGTAGATTTTTTAGATCAAAGGTATCCCAATCCTACTAAAAAGTTTTGAACGACACATATTGGCCGCGTTTTCCAGATTCTAGCTTCTTAGGAGCGTTCCAAGAGCGTTCTAGAACGCTCGTAGAACGCTCCTAAGAAGCTCTTAGCGTTAAGAGCTTCTTAACGAATCTGGGAAACGCGGCCATTGATGGTTTGATCCAAATCAAAACCAAGACTGGATTATGTGATCTAATCCAATTTCAGAATCCTTTTATTTTTTTATTTTTTACAACCCATTTTCAAGATTTGATCCAATCCAAAAGCCAAAATCCAACAACTGTCCCTTAGAGTTTATATGGACTCTGAATTCATACAAAAACTTGTCCTGTAATTACACACATTTCATTTGCATTACCGTTTCATTCAAATTCAACATGTGATTTGCTTTTGCCAGCTACGCCACCAAAAGGCTAGCAATTCTATGGTACGGTGGTATTTGTACTGAGCAGGAAGTTTAACCAATTTAACTCAGTTACACAAATTGCAGTTAGCCTTTCCTAAAGCCATAGTGAACAGTTTTACAATCAGTCCATTATTTAAATTTCTGCTAATAAATAATAATGCATATAGTGTAGGTCACACACAAGAAATCCTAGGTTTTTGTGATTCTAGCACTTAAGGGTTTATTCCCATGGTGGTGAACATTTAGAAATGATACTATTGATAAGTGCCAAAAATAAGTTCACTCTGCTGTCTCCAGTGATATTTTTCTCCTTTTCCAGAAAAATACGAGGTTCATTCAAAGTTTGCTCCAAATCGGTTATTTTTGAACCTGAAGACGTTGTGGAGCCAATTTTAAAGGTATATCTAGACAAATAATCAATTTGTTTTTCTTTATTGCTACTCCTTTGTAAAACCCTTTGAGTAACATCAACTTGAAATGTACTACATTCAGGCACTACATTAGTCATAGGTAGGTAGATTTGAAAATTCAACATTCCTACATTCAGGGTCCAGACAGCAATTTTCAGACAAAAAACAACAGTACCAACAAAACAGTGCACCTCAGCATAATCACCAACCTATACACAACTTATCATCAAAGTGTTCTACATATAAAATGCGGCATCCTCACACTCAAAATTCAGTTATTTTTGTTTCACAATTTGTTCAGCAATGACTTGGGAAATTACAAATTTCTGGGGAAATTGTGGGGTGTGCTTTTTCGTACGCCCTTTGAATGGTTAGTTCCTGTGATTCCCACACAGCAGAAGAGTAGTAGTTAGCTAGTTCTACAATTTACCGGGACTAGGTCTGAATCTAGGAGCAAAACTGCGCACAGCTGCCAGCTGTAGGTATACTAGTGCTAAATAAGTATTTAGCTGCTTGGCTCCATGACGCCGGGTAAGTAGGGCTCATAAGACCAAAAGAACGAAGGGGAACCCACTTGTCTAGCAGATTAAGATATGTTCGTACGTACCTAGCGAAAAGTAGCCTCAACTTTCCTATACTTTTAGCTACGATACTGACGTTGTGACGTGTGCCTACGTTGTGACGTGTGCTGATGTTGTGATGTATTGAATTGAATTGAATTGAATTGATGTTTATTGGCCATGAAAGTTTGCACAGACACAGAATTTGATTTGGCAGGAGAGCCTACCTAGGCAGCCATCAAAGGCGCCCACCAGAAAGATTACAGCAAAGCATAACATGAGGAGAGAGGAGGAGAGAAAAAGGCAACCCCCATACAATGCTCCTAGAGGAGTACAGTATGGGAACAGGCAAAAACCTCAGCACATAAGCCCACAAACATTAACAACACAACATTACAAACACTTGCAATGGGAAAGGGCGGTGGGGTAGACCAGCAGCATCTGGACCTGCGACCGTAATAGGCGCTGGACACAGACCCGCCAGCCACCCAGGGAAAAGCAATCGAAGGCGTTGGGTGGGGGTGGGGGGGTGGTGGTATCTGTAGTAGGTGAAAGTTAGTGTGTGAGTAGGTCTGGGTTGGCGCCCTCGACCTAGGCCACAATCAGTCCGAGTCTCTCTATGCAGATAGTGTTGGCAAGGAGACGTCCTTGGTCATGACCCGGGTAGAGACCAAGCCACAGATGTTGATGGTGGGGGAGTGGGAAGGGAAGAGCAAGATAGTCTCGCTTCAGCGCTCTCCAGGGGAGTTGTTTTCCAGCAACGGCCTTGGCCAAGGCCTGAGCTGGTTACGGGGCCGAAAGTAGATGAGATTGGTGTAGATGTTTAGACGAGTAGATGCGACTCAATTTTCACGTCCACCCTTCAGGAAGGCCTCCAGATCCTCAAACCTTCTTTGCTGAGCCGCGAACTTATCCCTGTTGTACTCCCTATTCTGCTGTAAGTTCACAGTCAGTGCTCCAACGGCTCTGCCCACCGTCTCAATCAGGTCGGGCAGCCTAAGGGGGCTTTTGATGGCTGCAGCCGTTTCCTTGACTTTCCGATACACAAGCCAACCGCCTAATCCACACAGCAGAAAGCCTGTAATCATGGTTCCGAAAATAAAGATGTCTTCAACATCCTCAACGGAAAGCGCCGCTAGACACACGACACGCCAATTGTCCCACGCGTCCATCGTGTAGCCAGCTGCAAACGTCCCGTCCGGACATTTGGGTTCCCCCGAACCCGAGCTTCTCTTCGAGAAGATGGTGTCAATTGCATTGAGAGACCAGCTAATTAATTCCATGCTTCCAGTTTCGGAGAGTGATGGTGAGAGAGTATCTTGAGACAGACACAGACAAGACAGAGCGAAGCAGGGAAGGTCAGGGAGGGGAGGATAGAAAAATGCGACCGCCTTCGTCGAGAGCCAAGAGGGGAGATGTAATGTAATGAGATGTTTATGTAATGCTAGCACTAAGGTCCCTTGGTGCACACAAGGCACTTGTTGCCACAAACGCGTGGTAACCCCCTAAACCGTGCAACGGAACTTAAGTAAAAATACAGGCAACGCAATTGCTACCAAGACGAACCTTTTGACACCGACTTTGTCTATGTAGTGCAAATATCGACGGATCCTTAGGGGTGGGAAAAGAAATAATAATAATTTAAAAAAATATATTTATATGAGAGAGAACAATGGTTTGTGCTCGCCAAAGGCAAGCACACCCCAATTATGTATTGATTATTTCTTTTGATACACATTTATTTTTTCAGATTCCACTTAGAGACTGTAAAAGCATAAAAGCTGTTGAAGGAAGTTGTCATGTTTTTAATGAGTAAGTAGCATTTCTATCACCTAATCCTGCTTTTGTGTATTTATCCATGAATGTATCGATATTCTTCTATTTCTTAAATGAAAGCTAGAATGGTGTCAGATAACATTTGTTGATGATAAAATTAATTAGAAATGGATCATTATCTGCCTTCTTTTGTTCGTTAGGACCCAACCAACAGGCCTCTCAATCTCATGTGGACAGGTAGGCTTGTACTATATTTAATGATGCAGCACAAAATATTTTATATTTTGGTACTTTGCTTTTGTCTGGATAATAGTCGGGAGGGGGTGTTAATCAGATTAAATGGGATTCCATGCAACATAGGGTGAAAGGAGTTGGGTAGTATTACTGAGCCCACAAACAAGATGAATGGTTAGATGTAAATGTGTGTCTGTCAGGCAGAAATCTGCTGCTTGTCACTTCAGTCTGTCCCATTAAAACCAGTGTCATCTCACAATAACTTATTTTCAGTTTGTGTTTCAATTTAAAATAATTTTAAATAATATGAGCTTTATTTAGAAAATATTTGCTATGACTACCATTTACTGTTTAAATGTTTGATTTTGGAGCAAATCAATCTGCCTTGTACTTAGTTACGTAGTACGTAGTTATGTCTGGCAATGCTTCAATGCGTGTTTAAGATTTTTTCTTAACTGGGGTACAATATTCCTGGTTCAGATGCTCTGGAATTGTGGATGTGGATTTGTATATTAAACTCAATGGGAAATCAATGATTGTTGTTATTTAATAATTTTGAATCGTAGATTAAATTGTTAAAAATAGCTCACAATAGTACATGTATCTAAATCTGGTATATTTAAACTTCAGGTTTATAGTATCAAAGCAAGCAATGTTATTGCACCTTACAAAATTGAAAGGGTGAGTATTGCAATATATTTTTCATCAAGCCTTTTCAATGTTAATTTGAGATCAATTTTGACTGTCACGTGGTAAAACTATTTTATCTTTATATAGGGAAACAAGACATTTGTCTTCCATCTGGAGGTAACAAGTAAAACAGAGGATGTTGTCCAAACATTACTTCAGGTATGTATCAAGTGAATATGAGATATGTAATTAAGCTCTCAAAATGATCAATACAGAATGTATTTGTGGACATTTTATTGAGTGAACATTCCTGCTTTCCCCAAACAAGATGGGCCTATCAAATTGTTATAATTTTCACAAAGGTGGCAAATTATAGTATTATATATTTACATACTTTGGAACAGTTAGGTACAAACAATTAAGCTTGGTAGGTACGTATATGTTGGTGTTGAATTTATGGGTTTTTAAAAGCAGAAGCCAATATCAGCATTTTTGGATAATATTTGTAGATGCAGACCCAGAATGCAGTATAAATTGTTTAGGATAGAGATTAGTTGTGAACCAAAGTAAGCCATTTGATTTCCTTTAAAGTCTCTTTCATCAAAGATGAAAGTACATTAACCAGCCACCTAGCCATCACATGGATGAGTACTGAGATGTATTGACAGTAACACAGAACCTTATCATGGCAGGTAGATCATACTTTGGTCTAATATTCAATAACTTACATATATATAATTACATGAAAATATATATTTTTTATCTCCAAAAACAATGATCAAGACACTAAAGTGTTTAAAAAATGTGTTTACTTCATTATCAGAATCAGTAACAGGTTTATTGCCAAGTAGGTTTTCACATACAAGCAGTGGTGGGTAGAGTACTGAAATCTATACTGAGGTAAAAGTATAATTACTACCATAAAATATTACTCAAGTAAAAGTGAAAATTACCATTTGAGAAACCTACTCAAGTAAAAGTTAATAAGAACCTGGTCAATAAATTGCTCAGTTACTTTCCTTTTTCAGATGTTTTACGTTTTTATTTTATGTAAAAAAGAAATTGTATGCAGTAGAGAAGGTATGCTAATCAAATACGAAATCTCACACTCTCAATTTCTTCCTCTCTACCCCAACATCCCAACTTCCTCATGCTCCTCATGCTTTTTCTCTGTAGCACTTCCACTCTCGACAAAATAAATAAGAAGCCAATAAAATAAAGATTAAAGCCATTCAACATAAACAAAAGCAATGTGAGGTTCTCATTTCTTCCATCTTTATGTTGCCAAATGTGTTCGAAAAGGCAAACCAGTTCCCTGTACTTCGTAAATCAGATCACTCGGTCAATTTTTACATTTTAACTAGGGCTGTCAAGCGATTAAAATATGTAATTACGATTAATCGAATTATTTCATATCGTTAATCGCGATTAATCGCAAATGTATTCAATGTATCTGTTCCAATTTTACCCCAATAAAAGATTTCTTTGTAAAATAACATTAAAATGGTGTACTTAACTTCAAATAAGTTGAGGATAACAAGATGAAATTGTGAGGGAGTTGTATTCACTTACACATAGGCAGTACAATATTGAACATACACATTGTTATATATTGTTTATATTTAGGGTAATCTGAAATGTAACATTGTAGAGTGTCGAGTCTGCCGTATATTACCGGAGCGAACGCTGCTGTTGTACGCTTTTGCTGCTGCTAGCTGTGTGCTTTGCTTGCATGTAATATTTTAGGGTGGAAGTACTCCAGTGATAACTAAACTCAGCCTGACAATCAGTACACACAGCCTTGGTTTTGTCAACCGGGCCGTCTTTTTGAAAGTTAACTTCCCATCTAAAAGCCCTCTCTCCATCATTCAGCTACTGTCGGCAGTCAAAGTCATGTGACGACAGGTGATTCCCAGGGTCGAAAAGAAACCTGCCTAAACGGCACTATTTAAAAAAATTGAGTTAAAGTGAGATTGCGTTAACGCGTTATTATTGCGTTAACTTCGACAGCCCTAATTTTTACATAGTAAGAAAAGAAATGTACCATCTACCCTTGTTTTGTAAGAAATATGCCCTAAATTAACATATGTTTATACATATCTAACATTTTAAGATTGAGTTTCTCTTTTGAAACACAAGTTAATTTGTGTTTTTTAATTAAAACTGTACTCTGCAAAACAATGTACTGTTACAAAATGCTTCTAGGTTTTGAAGGGCAAAACAGCCCCCTGTAAGTAGTCATATCACTTAGTGAACTTTTTGTTCAGCTTCAGGAGAAGTTGGTTTTCAAAATGTTTGTCCCCCAGTCTTTCTCTGTGGCTTGTGGAGATGAGCCCAGCACAACTGAACAATCTCTCACAAGCTGCAGATGGAGGTAGTGCAGTGTTTGTCTTAATAGAAAGTATTTAACGTAGGAAAGGAGTGTAGAATGAGTGTAGTAGATCAATTTTCTCTGAGGGCCATGCAAACTAGTCATTCAGTTTATCAACATTTTGATCTTCATGGTCTAAAAGAAGTCTTCTTCAGAAGCGGAGGTGCTATCCAAGGCACCTTTGCGTCACTTCTGATGTAGCACATTTCCATGAAATAATCGAGAACTATCACATATCTTTGTGGTGGCCTAGAACAGTGGTTTTCAAAAACACTGCGTACCACAGTATATATATAGTACGCAAATATACAGCTCTCCAAGAACCACCATTATAATACAGGGCTTGACAATAACATTGGCCCAATGGCCCGGGGCCAGTAAAAAGAATGTCGGGACAGTTAAACTAGCAACTCACTGGCCCGACCGGGCCACTGCAAATTATTGATAAAAAAAAGTTAACATCCATCATATGTTTTGCAATCTGCTAAATGCATAAATAACTTTGCAGCTCGTGGGGCGCACGGTTGGCAAATCAAGAGTTGAGAAGTGAGTGACGAGACGTCATATTGTAATTCTCTAATCTCAATACTTTTTTTTTACAACTGGCGCAAGACAATAAAGTGAAGATGGCAGCAAAGTAGAGCACAAGCTCAAACGGAAGCAACTTTTTTCATGGAACGAAGATGCACTGTGTTGTCTGTCGTATGTTGCCGTCTAAAGCGGACAAAAGTCGATATTTTTACCAAGGCACCGACCATTTTTCGAAAACAATCCCTGACCAGCCATGCTAGCAGACAGCACCTGGTTTGCGTGACAGCTAAACGGATGGTTGACAATCCATCTTCCAGGCCGTTGACCATGCTGGTCAGGAATTTAAATGTAGATGCCCATCATGTTATTGCACGACTTATAACAACGGCATATCACGTAATCAAGATGGGCCAGCCGTTCGCCTCGTTCCCTCAGGCTATTGAACTGCAGCAGAAGAATGGTGTCGACTTGGGTACTTACTAGTATCATACTGATGAAATGCTATGGAAGTTTTTATATGTTAGCATTGACGGACCAGAGGTTACAGGTTCTGTCAGACAGAATTGTGCAGAGATGGCTGTCAGCAGGGAAGACAGCACGTCATGTTTGAGGTTAAAAGTCAATTGTTTTGCTGACTATTACCTTTTAATTTTTTATCACTAGAAATGTGATTTCATTGTTGTTATTTTTATATCCAGGATGTGTTTAATACATGGTTAAACATATTAACAGAATAACATAGCCTAACTTATAAGTTTTTGGTTTTGTTGTAACAATGATAAATTGCAACTTTTGGAGGGGGGGCCAGTAAAAATTGTCTTGAACATCAACAATGATCTCACCTGGTCTGCTCACACGGACAAGGTGGTCAAAGCGGCCCGGAAACGGCTTTTCTTCTTGAGGAGGCTGAAAAAGTTGGGCATGGACTCAGTCATCCTCACTAACTTTTACAGATGCACTATAGAGAGCATACTGACTGGTTGCATCACAGTGTGGTATTGGAGCTGCACAGACAGAGACCGCAAGGCCCTACGTAGTGTGGTCCGGTCTGCTGAGTTCATCATCGGCAGGAAGCTCCCAGCCCTACAGGACACCTACCACACACAATGCCTCAAGAAAGCTGGCAGGATTCTAAGAGACTATTACCACCCATCCTTCAGTCTTTTTACCCCGTTGCCTTCTGGCAGGCGATATTGAAGCATTCGGTCTCACACACGCAGACTGGACAACAGTTTCTTTCCAAGGGCCATCAGACTTCTGATGGACATTGATGTTGGCACTGATACACTTCTCACAAGTCACTTTACACACTGTCACTTTCAGCTACTGGTTGCACTATCAGCAATACTGCACTATTGTACTTCACTTGTCTTAGGTTAGTATAGGTTTATAAGGTTAGCATAGGTTATGATTTGTATTTATGTGTACACATCCCCCCCAATATTCAAATCTGGTCAAAATGTCTCCCCCAATATTCAAATCTGGTCAAAATGTCCACCCCCGAATAAATTGATATAAAAATATAAATGTGCTACGCTATGACAGGCAACCACGCACTCTGTCCGAAAATGATCATAAAAATAAAATAATTAGCATAGCATAGATTTTCATAGTTCATATGATGTATCTGCTTCTTGATCGGACTTGTACCACATTCTGCCACTTTTCTAACTCCACTGCAATGCCTTAGCTCACACGCTCACGACCAGATGTCGCAAAGTATGACGTGTACAGCTAGTTGCAAGCGTGCACGAGTTTTGGAGCTAGGAACAAGGCGAGTCACTGTTCTGCATAAGACCGGACTAGTCGGTCTGGAAAGATGGCGCGGTCCATTTCACACTCTCGCTTGCTTCACTGTGCCACTGAGCACTTTTCATAGAAATGAATGGGGACGCGATCTTGAAAGAGCAGGCTTGCTGTGTCTACTGTATATAAGTCTATGGTTCGAACTGCCACTCTCAGGAAACTCCTGGCTTCTGCACTGGTTGCAGTTCCACTCTGGCTCCATATGAGGGTGCTCACTAGTAAGTGCAGAATGAATGGAGGTCTATGGAGCTATACCCCTCAAAAGTCACTTTTCTTAGGATATAATTTTTTGTCTAGTAATATGAATATTGCATTCGAAAGGGAAAGTTGCTTTTTAGTTCTAAAAAGCCGCCTTGCCGGCAATCACCCCCAGCGGAACTCTGGTGGAACTGCAACCAAATTCGGTACAATGGGGCTTAATTCATGGGTTTCAGTCACGTGACTTTTTTGTTGCGGCCGCCATCTTGAGGACCAATTCGAAGCCTCTCCTCGGGTCTCCTCAGTGAGAATGGATGATGTTCGCACACAGAAATAGCACACCTTACCACCGACGAAAAGCAACAATATTTTTATAAGATGGATACTTCAGGTTTTGATCCTTATTTACTGACAAGTGAACTGCTTACTAAAGTATTGTAAAAACCTGCCAAATTTGACGTTGGCTGACCTCTATATTTACCTCGTCCATAATCCCTCTCCATACACCAGGGAAGCCTTGAAGGCATTTAAAAGCACTGAAGTCTGCCTCTACTTCTCATCAGGATGGGTTAATCATCCTAAAATGTTATATATAACATAATATTAACATTACATGAATAGCGTTTATATCACTGAACTGAATTGCCATCAGATACTGTTGTAATATCAGTCACATCAGGACACCAAATGAAAGTAGCATACTAACGCCACTCCAGCAAGTAGCAACGTAACATAATTCAACTATATAACTGTAGCCGAGAGTTTTATATGCTAAACTTAGGTTTGGGCTTAAAGTACGACACAGGCTTCCAATGCCATTTACATTTAGCAGACGTTTTTATCCAGAGCGACTTACAGTAAGTACAGGGACATTCCCCCCGAGGCAAGTAGGGTGAGGTGCCTTGCCGGAGGACACAACGTCATTTGGCACGGCGGGGAATCGATCCAGCAACCTTCTGATTACTAGCCCGACTCCCTCACCACTCAGCCATCTGACTCTCCTATGCCAGAACCAAGACGGACTGCCGTCTCACTTTATTTAACTCACTCCGCCAGACAGTCAGAACAATGACTCCCCTTGTCACAATGAAAGTTCATCATAAAATAACTTACAAAACTAACGTTACTAATGTACATTTATATCAACGTTATTCTGGACAGCTAGCATTAGAAATAGCTAATGCCAGCATCTAATGCTAGCTGTCCAGAATAACGTTATACATGCTAACATTTTAAATTATGTTCTGTAGGAGTCCAGTGATCCCTCTTGATAGCAGCAATCCATTTCTCATGACGCTCAGGTTTTTTTTAGGACATTGTAAAAGGTAATTTATGTATTTGAGATGTGCTGTTATCACAGCCCACAGCACATCAGATAGACAGCATCTTGCAATTCGGTCCTTAAGATGGCGCCTCGACCACTGTGTGACGTCACATGAAACCCATGAATTGGGAGTGGACAGGCTTGGTCAAAATCTGCAAAATAAAGCATTAGTAGTGATCTTTTAAGAAAGATTTACTCAGTCGAAGAGATGATGAGTGGCAATTTAACCAAAAGGTATGCAGGTAATGTAGTAACAAATTAATTGCCCCAGCTGCAGTGGCTGCAAGCACACCTCACAATTTCCCTAGAAATTGTACCCTCTCTAGTTCTAAATTAATTCTCGAATAAAAATAGGTACTCACTGGAAGTATTTATAGACAAATTGTATGCACCAAAAGGTTAACATTTTGAATGGGGATGTAGACTATAGATTTTTATAGAACACTGTTTACACAGTTTGAGTGCTTTTTGTGACAACTCTAACCTATACCTTCAAAAAAATGTTTTATCTACAGCTGCAACGGGCATCTTGTCTGGACAAGCTTGCAGACCAAACTGCGATGGTAAGTGAGCAACGAGGCTACCTTGGAACACCAACTGTGATAGATAACAAGGACAAGCATGAACATTAGGTGCCACCACCAAGCAACTCACATTGTTAGAAGATCAACCTGGGAAATTCTGCACTAGTGTACCTCATGCAATGAGCAGTGGCGGAACTAGAGTTTTATACATGGGGTGGCCAAGGGGTGACCAAGGCTACTTCAGGGGGTCCATAGTCCGGAGTCTTGGGTCATTGTTTTCATTAATATCTACAGTATAATCTGGGTCTATAAGTGCTGGAACATCCTAAATATTTTTTGGAAAAAAAGCTCAAGCACCAGGGACTTATAATATCATTTCTGTGTTACAGAAATAACATAGTGCATAGTTTATTTACAAAACAAAGTGAATTTACACACCCAAACAAAGGTAGCAGAAATCAAGCAGAAATTGACTTGAAAAATATAAATAACTTGGTGCCCAACCAAGCCAATAAAGCCAAGTCACTCATTTAGTGGCAGAATCCATTGTTATGTCTACAAAATTATTTTAGATAGACTATAAGTTTAGCTAACTTGCAATTCCTGAGGATAACCTACTATAGCAGACCTTTCTATGTGACAACGGACAAGGTGTTTTGTCCCTCGGGAGTTGCCGTAGGCTTGATGCTGAACGCATTTGTGAAATCAGTGAGGGCTGTTCGAATAGCGATGTCAAGAAGAGCGGTGGTAAAATACAAGTTATGAAAAGAGACCGTGTCCGTGTCTTTTTGTCCACAGGATCATATACAATTAGATTTAAAACAAACTTACAAAGAGCTTGGTTACACTACCAAAGTTGAATTTGTAATGTTAGCGATCCTAGCGTTATTTTGGTAAAGATAGCCAGCCTATAACATTTCACTGGGTTTTGCAGCTGTTCGATTAACTGAAAATATTATGAAATGTTATGTTCTACTAGCCATTTGCCTACTTTAGAAAGTCACTGTATTTCCAAGCCCTGATAGAGTAACAGAGACAACACAGTAGCCTAAATAATTCTTCTTTCAAGTAATAAGCCCCCGTTCAAGTGTTGAGTATTACATTTGCACGGTTTGATCTTGAGACAAAGCCACTTTTTTGTTCTAAAACCAGATTATAAACTGCTTCGAAATATAAACTGCACAAGCACAAGAAGAAACCATAAGAGCATGTAGTTAAACAAGTTCAATTACGTGCTTGTCCAAGCACTTGTCCTCTCCAAGTTGGACTACTGCAACTCGCTGCTCGCCGGTCTCCCATCATGCGCAACCCGCCCTCTTCAGAGGATTCAGAACGCAGCGGCCCGCCTGGTCTACAATCTACCCAGACGCTCCCACGTTACCCCGCTCCTCATCTCCCTCCACTGGCTACCCATAACGGCCCGAATCAGATTCAAGGCCCTGATACTGACCTTCCGAGCAGTGAACGGGACTGCGCCCGACTACATCAAGTCTCTCCTGCAGCCTTACACCCCCACCCGCCACCTACGGTCTTCTTCAGACAACCGCCTGGTGGTCCCACCTCTCAAGACCGCCCGGTCCCAGCACAAGCTCTTCTCCTGCCTGGCACCCCAGTGGTGGAATCAACTCCCCACCTCCATCAGAGACACGGACTGTCTCTCCACCTTCAAGAGAAGGCTCAAGACGCACTTATTCCGGGAGTACAATGGTACTTAGGAATGGTTTGCTGAACCCAACGCTAGTTTCCTCAAGGATCACAATGACTCTTGCTTAGACTGTTGCTCTTGTTGGTTAGTGGTAGCTGGTTTAAACTGTTGTATTCTATTTTAGTTAATCCTATTTTTATTGCTTTCCTACAGGTACACCTGCACTTAGAGATTAATGTTGTGTAATTGAACTTGTTTAACTACATGCTCTTATGGTTTCTTCCCTTTAGCACTATTTTTTTGGTTGTTCACAATATGTGTTGGATAAAAGCGTCTGCTAAATGAATAAATGTAAAATGTAAATGTAAAACTGTAAAATCGGAGTACAATTACTGACTGTCTCAGTTTGTCTGTTATTGGAGTCGAAGTTTTAACATTAACTTACACAGCTACTGTAGGCTAATCAACATAGCCTACGTAAAAAAAATTCAGGAAACCTAAACCCAATGCAAACCTTAAAACTTACTTCAAATATTAGCTATGCCTTTTTCAATCGCGAAGAGAACTTGTGGAGCTGTGGAAATATTCTCTATTCTGCTGTCTGTTCTTATTCCTCTGTATCTCGCAACAAAAGTGTCTCTTCGATTTGAAAAATGCACCGCAACGCAGCAAAATAAATGCTTCTTTCAACAAGAGGTCAAATGAGATGTCAATCATCATCATATTTCCAGTAGCGAATTACATTTTGGGGTGGCGCCCGGGGTGCCAATCAGATGTCAGGGGTGTCCAGTGCCACCCCGGACACCCCTCTGGCTCCGCTACTGGCAATGAGACCCTAGAGACATAGTTTAGGAGGACATTTAATTGGAGAAATGTTTGATTATGGCAGGGTCAAATAGCTATGGATAGTCTATGATTTCTGGCGATTCTTTCCGAGCTGCTGTTCCACTGAAATGTTGCTGCTTTTTAAGGGTTAACATTATCCATCTCTCCATTGTTTTCTAGAACTGACAACATTTCCAACCTACCAATATTTGCAGTCTCAATGCTCCAGGACAGTAATAACTAAAATAAATTCAGCCTGAATCTGTTCACATCTTACAAAGTTTTGGCTCTCGGTTTCATTTATTGTTTTCTCTGGTTTCTACAGAAGACGTACTGGATTCCTTTCAATTTTGTAAAATAAGTCCATTCAAATTAGTGCCCGACCGATAAAGGATTTTTAAAGCCGATACCGATACAAACATTTGGTGATAAAAAAAATCAGATATTACGATTTATCGGCCGGTATAAAAACATATTTAAAAATCCAGAAACGCATAACAAAACAAACTGATTTCCCTAACATTTGTTATCTGTAGTTTACACTTAGTCATTTTTAGCAGACGTTCTTATCCAAAGCGACTTACATTAAAGTACAGGGACATTCCCCGAGGCAAGTAGGGTGAAGTGCCTTGCCCAAGGACACAACGTCATTTGACACGGCCCGGCAACCTTCTGATTAATAACCTGATTCCCTAACCGCTCAGCCATGACTCCTGTTATTATTTCGTCATTAAAATAATATGATAATGCAGCATAAATTAAAATTGTGTATTCATTATCAGCCATTATAAATGCCGATACCGAAAGTTTGGAAAATGCCTAATATCGGCCGATTATTATCGGCCCGCCGATATATCGATCGGGCTCTAATACAAATAGTGTTACATATACAGCAAGGCAGCTGCAGAAATGCCACAAGCAAAGAGGCCTGGGTGATAACTATTTGCTCATTTTACTTTGTGATATGACACACAATTGTGATGTGTAATGTACAATATAAGGTATAAGTTTAATTTTTTTCATATTTTAAATCTAAATGTGTTCATTTCTCTACCTAAAACCCACTAGAGGACACTATTTAAAAGGATATTTTCAAAAGATTCTTCTGGGGGCCCTAGTTTTGCTGGGTCACAGGACAAATAATAGGTTTTATCTAGGGGCTTAGCCCCCCCAAAAGTGAGAACCGAGATTCGCCCCTGCAACTCAAAATACTAACCCTGCGTTCACACTGCAGCGACGCGATGCGAGCGACAACATGTTTTCCTGTCATTTTCTATGGAGACAGGCGAATCGCTTGGTGTGGTGCATTGTGGGTAGCGACGCGACGTGACAGAGTTGAGATTTTCTCAACTTTATGCAAATGAGGAGCGATTTTCGCTAGCGATGGCCAATCGGAGTGTTTTCTTGTTTCTCGTAACGTAGCAACCATGGTAACCATTTCAAGCTTTCTATGTTTCAAGGTGGAGGAGAAACTAATCGTTTGTGTGGCTGCTTACCCAGTCCTGTAAGATACATAGCTGTATTCATACAGAGATGTTAATTAAAAAAAAAACGATGCATGGCGCAAGGTTGCCGAAGTTGTTGGTGCTTGTACTTTTTAATTCAGTCTAGTGACATTACGTAACTTCGTTCTGTAGTAACTAGCTAGCTAGCTAGCCCAGCTGGAACTCCCTATCGTATCGACAGATTAGCAGAGACTTTGAATAGCGTAATAAAACGTTTTTTACACGTCAACGTGTATGTCTATTAGACAGTTTTGTATTTTGTATACAAGTTGTATTTTGATCGATGTTGCGAGTACGTAAACCCAAGTCTGCACACTTGGCCATTACAACTACAACAGTGACTTTAGAGAACTACATTTTACATGAATCTGTTTGAAACGCCCCCGAGCGTGGTGAACTGTGGGTAGGCGAGCGATGACCAGCGATTTGCGTCGCTGCAGTGTGAACGCAGAGTGAAGAGTGGAATGAAATAGTCGTCTTCTCATTTCCCCTGCAAGAGGGGAAAGGTGATCAGCAACCTCATAGTTGAATCAAAACGAAAACATTTGGCAGACCGGTGTAAAAATTGACCTAATCTGTATGACTTAAATGTCATTGTAAGTTTTTCCCTTCTCGTGATATTTTCAGGCATTTAGCCTACTCATATTGCATTCATTCATTAATAAAGAACCCCTTTTGAACCCCCTTTAATAAGCGGGATAATGTATAGAACGCCGGTCATTATCGGGAAAATAAGCCCCTTCAGGGTGAAACAAAACCCCTCCGCTTCGCGTCGGGGTGCTGTTCGCCCTGTCGGGGCTTAATTTCCCGATAATGACCGGCGGTCTATACATTATCCCTTACAAAAGAAACATTCTCATTTCCGGCGCTTTCAAACAATCAGTGAAGTGTGGATAGCAACGGCAGGTAGCTTGCCTCTAGCAAACTGCTTTTGAATTAGCTATGTCCCCCTAAATTAATATCGAACTTATTTACGTTTTGGGGGGCTTATTTTCAGTTAGCAGACGGTACTATTTGAATCGCAATTCCATCTGAAATACTGCCACTGACAACGTTGTTACAGTAGCTTGTTTCAAAGGGTGTTCTTAATGAATTATGCAATATGAGTAGGCTAAATGCTTGAAAATATCACTAGAAGGGAAAACGGACCCACCTGCAACCGACGCAAGCAAGCACACCCTACAATTTCCCCAGAAATTGTACCCTCTCTAGTTATCATTCTTCCGCCATGGGGTCCTATGGCAGGCCCTAGAAGCGCTTGGTTGAAAGTTGTGAAATTTGGCACACTCATTGGGGACAGTCCCGTGGTCCAATTCACAAAGTTTCATGTCCCATACTTGGGCACTCTAGCGCCACCAATGGGTCAAAGTCCGACTTGTGTATACACACGCAACTTTTGAACCGTATGACCCATTTTCAAAAATGAGGTACCATCGGATTCCCCTCATCAATTTCACCAAGTTTCATGTCATCTAGCTTCATGTAATTTCACCTCTAGGTGGTGCTGCAATAAGCAAAAAAAAGACCAATTATCTTCAGATCAAGCCTCACAAACGTTTTCACATGGTTTTTGATTTTTAAAACTGTTTTTCCGTTAAAGCTGATCAAAGTTGATGAAGCCGCCAAAACAGGAAGTGAGATCATATCTCGGGAAATATTTGCTGAATTGACATCAAACTTGGTACTGGTGTTCGGGACCCTGTTCCAAAGAGGACTACAAAAGTTTGTGACATCTAACCGCTAGGGGGCGATCCCGTGTCTGACACATGTTAACTTGTGGTACCAGATGAATTGATGCGGCTGCCATTTTACATTTTAATTTAAAAAAAATGTCCCCATCCCTATTCAAAATGTATCTAATATTCACCAAATTTGGCACAGATTATCTACAGACCACAATCACCTTGACATGTCAAAATAGGACTGAATTACAGCTGTTTAAACTTGGGCTAAATCTGACAACCGCTTGCCAGTTGAAAAACTGCTTATATTTTTTACACAGTAACTGAATACAGTAATTTCCAGCACTGAGAATAGCTCACTAGGATAAATTGGTGTCCTGGCAAGGACAACCTAAGAGGTTCAAAGCCAATGAGCCTGCCATGTCACTGGTTTTCTGTTTAGCGAGACTAAAAGCCATTGCAAAGGAAGCCAGGTACAACGCAGTCGCTAGCTACTTGTAATCTAGCTGTATATAGTCATGGCAATCCTCACTAGGGATGGGTATCGAGAACCGGTTCTTGTTTAGAACCGGTTCCCAGTGAACCAATTCCTTGGAATCGTCAGCCAAATTATTTAACGATTCTGCTAACGGTTCTCTGTGGCGTTGCGCATGCGCAAACTTTTATAGTTTATTCACACTGCAGCAAACATGGCAACTAGGCAGAAGCATTCTAAAGTTTGGTTGTATTTCACACAACAAAATGACAACAACGCCACTTGTAACGTGTGTAAAAAGCATATTTCGTCGAAGGGAGGATATACAACAAATATGAAGAAGTATTTAAACACACAGCATGGAATGAAGTTACTGGAATGTCATGTGTTCGATGCATGCAGCAGCGCAGCTAACGTTTGCGCTTCATCTGCAACTATCAACGGTAGATCTAAACTCCTCAAAAGTGATCACAACCACTTGTCACTGTGCGAAGCAATTTGCCTTTATTGTGTATAGTCGATCAAGTTATCTTCTGTCCTGTCGTTTGAAGCATACATTTAAGCTCCGGCATTCGTCTCCCGTTATTGATCACTTCACGTTAATTATCGGAGGGCGTGTGTTATCAGCAAACGTTCGCGTTGTCGTGTTAACCCATTATTAAACTGAGCATATCGATTTTTATTCCATTGTTAAACTTAGCATTTTAATTGTTTAACAGAATGGCCGATGTTTGATGGTTGATATTTTCAGGCATTTAGCCTACTCATATTGCATTCATTCATTAATAAAGAACCCCTTTTGAACCCCCTTTAATAAGCGGGATAATGTATAGAACGCCGGTCATTATCGGGAAAATAAGCCCCTTCAGGGTGAAACAAAACCCCTCCGCTTCGCGTCGGGGTGCTGTTCGCCCTGTCGGGGCTTAATTTCCCGATAATGACCGGCGGTCTATACATTATCCCTTACAAAAGAAACATTCTCATTTCCGGCGCTTTCAAACAATCAGTGAAGTGTGGATAGCAACGGCAGGTAGCTTGCCTCTAGCAAACTGCTTTTGAATTAGCTATGTCCCCCTAAATTAATATCGAACTTATTTACGTTTTGGGGGGCTTATTTTCAGTTAGCAGACGGTACTATTTGAATCGCAATTCCATCTGAAATACTGCCACTGACAACGTTGTTACAGTAGCTTGTTTCAAAGGGTGTTCTTAATGAATTATGCAATATGAGTAGGCTAAATGCTTGAAAATATCACTAGAAGGGAAAACGGACCCACCTGCAACCGACGCAAGCAAGCACACCCTACAATTTCCCCAGAAATTGTACCCTCTCTAGTTATCATTCTTCCGCCATGGGGTCCTATGGCAGGCCCTAGAAGCGCTTGGTTGAAAGTTGTGAAATTTGGCACACTCATTGGGGACAGTCCCGTGGTCCAATTCACAAAGTTTCATGTCCCATACTTGGGCACTCTAGCGCCACCAATGGGTCAAAGTCCGACTTGTGTATACACACGCAACTTTTGAACCGTATGACCCATTTTCAAAAATGAGGTACCATCGGATTCCCCTCATCAATTTCACCAAGTTTCATGTCATCTAGCTTCATGTAATTTCACCTCTAGGTGGTGCTGCAATAAGCAAAAAAAAGACCAATTATCTTCAGATCAAGCCTCACAAACGTTTTCACATGGTTTTTGATTTTTAAAACTGTTTTTCCGTTAAAGCTGATCAAAGTTGATGAAGCCGCCAAAACAGGAAGTGAGATCATATCTCGGGAAATATTTGCTGAATTGACATCAAACTTGGTACTGGTGTTCGGGACCCTGTTCCAAAGAGGACTACAAAAGTTTGTGACATCTAACCGCTAGGGGGCGATCCCGTGTCTGACACATGTTAACTTGTGGTACCAGATGAATTGATGCGGCTGCCATTTTACATTTTAATTAAAAAAAAATGTCCCCATCCCTATTCAAAATGTATCTAATATTCACCAAATTTGGCACAGATTATCTACAGACCACAATCACCTTGACATGTCAAAATAGGACTGAATTACAGCTGTTTAAACTTGGGCTAAATCTGACAACCGCTTGCCAGTTGAAAAACTGCTTATATTTTTTACACAGTAACTGAATACAGTAATTTCCAGCACTGAGAATAGCTCACTAGGATAAATTGGTGTCCTGGCAAGGACAACCTAAGAGGTTCAAAGCCAATGAGCCTGCCATGTCACTGGTTTTCTGTTTAGCGAGACTAAAAGCCATTGCAAAGGAAGCCAGGTACAACGCAGTCGCTAGCTACTTGTAATCTAGCTGTATATAGTCATGGCAATCCTCACTAGGGATGGGTATCGAGAACCGGTTCTTGTTTAGAACCGGTTCCCAGTGAACCAATTCCTTGGAATCGTCAGCCAAATTATTTAACGATTCTGCTAACGGTTCTCTGTGGCGTTGCGCATGCGCAAACTTTTATAGTTTATTCACACTGCAGCAAACATGGCAACTAGGCAGAAGCATTCTAAAGTTTGGTTGTATTTCACACAACAAAATGACAACAACGCCACTTGTAACGTGTGTAAAAAGCATATTTCGTCGAAGGGAGGATATACAACAAATATGAAGAAGTATTTAAACACACAGCATGGAATGAAGTTACTGGAATGTCATGTGTTCGATGCATGCAGCAGCGCAGCTAACGTTTGCGCTTCATCTGCAACTATCAACGGTAGATCTAAACTCCTCAAAAGTGATCACAACCACTTGTCACTGTGCGAAGCAATTTGCCTTTATTGTGTATAGTCGATCAAGTTATCTTCTGTCCTGTCGTTTGAAGCATACATTTAAGCTCCGGCATTCGTCTCCCGTTATTGATCACTTCACGTTAATTATCGGAGGGCGTGTGTTATCAGCAAACGTTCGCGTTGTCGTGTTAACCCATTATTAAACTGAGCATATCGATTTTTATTCCATTGTTAAACTTAGCATTTTAATTGTTTAACAGAATGGCCGATGTTTGACACTGTCATATTATATGATTTGACCTTGGCTGAAAATTGAAGATTCTATAATACTATTCTAAGCTAGCGTAGCTAATAGAAGTGTAGAAGAAGAGCAACGGAAAAATGTAAATGTGTGTGTATACATACTGTATATGGTGTGCAGCATTTTAGAAAATTATATAAAAGAAAATTAATGTAAACTAGAAAGTGCATTTCCTGCAGAAAATGCGTTGGAATGCTGAAAGCTGAAATTATAATTTTTTTTTATCAGAAAATACAGAAATGAGAAAATACCCGCAAGCTGAACTGAATAAAAAAGAATTGTGAGTCACACAAAAGAGGCAGTGTGGAAGCTGAACTGCATCATCTAACAATAGGTGCGTTCGACATGGACTGGGGCTGCATGAAACGACCGGCGAGAGTAGCCACTTGCAGTCAGGGAGGAGTTGAAAACGGCTCTGTGAAGTCGGACATTCCAGCTTCTCGTGGTTTGCTGCGTTGATGTCAGTCATGGCCGATCAAGCACTGTTTTCTTACTTTACTTTATTCATAATAAAACTTAGTATTTCCGTTATTGAAGAGGTGGACTAAATCCCTTTCTTCAACACATTTTTTATTTAATTTAACAGTTTGGTCCGGATTTGAGCATTGGCGAAATTGAAGGTGTCAGAATAATGACAAAACACGCGTCAAAGTTGTCGTGTGTGAGTCTGGCCAATCATGAAATAGCTGTATCGTCATTAGAACCCGTGCAGTTGCTTTTGAGAAAATGCGCTCGGCTACACAGCCGGCAGTTCTCGAATCGATCTCACGGTACTTTGATGGCTACTTCACAGTGACCTAGCCTCGGCGCCGTCTCAAGTCGGACAAAAAGTCTAACCAGAATTCACTGTTTCAAGTGAGCCGCCTGCAGCTGGCTGCTGCGCTGCATGAAGTCAGTCCATGTCGAACGCACCTAGTGCTAAGAGCTGAAATACAATGCGGGAGAAACTGAAAGCTGAACTGTTAAACTGTAGTAGTAGAAGAAGTAGAATATTCGTTTTAGTAGCTGAAATTATAGAAACAGAATTACAACTCTACCGGCAGTTTCAAAAACGTGTTCCTTCTGCTTTCTCTGACGAATTTGTCAGTATCTGTATGTATCGTCGATTTAATCCAATATCAGCAAGGATATTGTAGTTCCTTGAAATCCATTTGCCATGGTTAGCGATACTGAACAGAACTATATTAAATTCTACCATTGTCATAATTATCTTAAATGGTCTCATTGCAAAAGCTAAATCGTCTCTAGGGACTTTGAAGCACCCGTGTGCCGATCTGGAGTAAACTGGCGATAGCAAAGATGATGGCAAATACCACACAAACGGAATTTGGGGCTCGCTAGCTCTGCAAATTCAGCTATTCTGGGAAGCCAGCCAATATAAAACCAAAACATGAATTATATTAATATGACAAAAGAGGTTGCAGTTTGCGTTGTGTAAAGGGTGAACTCATACAGCTGTCAATCCTTGTCAATGCAATCCGTTTCACCTTTCCTAATTGTCTAGCTACCTAGTAGATCGAAGCCTATTCTAGAAGAATGGTAATAAATGATTGAAGTATTTTTAGTTTGCCAGCATTGCAACAATTTTCATTCTTCATGCTTCATTTTTGGATCAATAGATAGCTAATTTGGTGTTGGTCGTAGCAGTCGCGAAAATCTGCTATCAACTTGGGGGGGACAATTATATGACATTTTCTCAAGAGCAATTTCTGAGGGGGACACCAAAATGATTGCTGTAATACAGCCTACATTGTAATATGTTACATTTATATTGAGGAACCATAATTAATACTCCTGGATAATTTATAGTTAGTAACTGAAGGGTTGTTTCAACTTGTTCAAATGTAGTTATAGTAGTGTTTCTTATCAGTCAAGTATGAATGCAGGTGTACAGTATTTACAACCAGCAATACCAAGAAAGGCCAGTATGTACTGTACACTGTATGGGTGCAGTTTATGTCATTACAATGGGCATGGTGCAGTCTCATCTAAAATAATCTCAATTGAACCATCATTAAGTCGGGGAAAATCGCAAAACCATTTCTCTTGAAGTGTCAACACTTTGTTGGCAAGAGTCTGCGGTTCTATAAATTGTGGGTGTGGCTGATATGGTTCTGTGCCACCACTGAGGTGACTAGACAGTACTTAACCATTGTTTCCTGCTGGCAAAAAGGTTGACCCCAGTTCTGCCATGGCTGTGACACTGTCATCTGAGGTAGAAAGCTGAAAAGTCACAGCAGTCATAGCCTGAAACTGATCATTTTTTTGATAGTTGAACGATTTTAATAGCTGAAGATTTGAAGGCGCTGAAGGGTGTCAAGGAAGAAATAGAAGAAGTTGAATAAAGATTCAAAGAACAATACTTGGAATTCTGAAGCAGTATTCCAACAATAAACCCGTTTGTGCTGTTCCCCCCCCCCCCCCCCCCCCCCCTTGCCCAATAAGAATCGATAAGAGAATCAATAAGGAATCAAATTGATAAGCAGAAATTGATAAGGAATCGGAATTGTTAAAATCTTATCTCATCCCTAATCCTCACCCAAACTTTTAAAATTATTTTAGATTTTCGAAACGGTTTGATCGGTACAGCCAATCAAAATCTGCAGCAAAGCCGGCAAACAGGAAGTTGGGTCGTATCTCAGCAAATCTTTGATGGATTCAAAGCTGCATTTACTCAGAACCCTATTCTGAGGATGTCTCAAATGTTTTTCGTTCATTTTATCTGCTTTACCGGCTTAGACACCTCATTGCTGCTTGCAGCTATATTTTAATAGTTTGTTTGTTTTGCCAGTAAATATGTAAAATAACTTCTTTATGAGGAGGTTATTAGATCTGTGAAACATGGCTTCTCTCCAATAAATAATGTTGGTAAATTGAATATAATGCAATACTACAAATATGATGTGAAGTAATATGTTGCAGAAAAGAAAGCATTTCAATAAAAATGTATATAGTATTTTCTCTGGGCTCAACAAGGTGCTTTACATCTTGTGTATGGGCTATGACAAACATGCAAGAAAACAGACAGACATGTTTATTGCTTGTAACCTAAATTGATTGATTGATTGATTTAGTTTTATTTCAGACATATCCACATACAAAACAAAATGAAAATCATGGAAATACAACAAACAAAAACTATGTTTTCACAAAAAAAAAAAAAAAAAAAAAATGATCTGTGTTGTTGAGATATGCCTGAAAAGGAGCAGGAAGAAGTTTACACTTATTTAATCCTGCCCCTTTACTCCACACCACACTTGCCATTTACATACAACCCAATATAATACAAATATTTTATATTTTGTATATTTATACAATGCATATATCTATATTTATATTTATAAACAATCAATATATCCATATCTACATACATATCTATACAATCAGTATTTATATCCATATAATTATAATTTCCTTCTTAATTCACACCCTCATCCCTGTACCTTATGAAAATCATTGATTTGAACCTTCTTTTAAACTGGATCATGTTTGGGCATTGCTTTAGCTCCGTGCTCATCCCATTCCACAGTTTCACACCCCCAATTGAGATGCAATGACATTTTAAAGTTGTGCGTACCGCCAGTGTCTTAAAGTTTAACTGTTGCCTCAAATTGTAACCCCCCTCTCGGTCAAAGAAAAGTTTTTGTATGTTACCTGGTAGCAGTTTATTTCTAGCTTTGAACATGATTTGTGCAACTTGATATTCAACCAGGTCATTGAACTTTATGATACAGGAATGTAAAAAGAGGAGGTTGGTGTGATCATAATATCCAGCTTTGTTGATTATTCTTATGGCTCGTTTTTGAAGTGTGACTAGTGGTTGCAGTGAGCTTTTGTAAGTGGTCCCCCAGACCTCCACACAGTAATTTAAATAAGGTAAGATCATTGAGCAGTAAAGAATATGCAATGATTTGTGATCCAATATATGCTTTGCTTTACCCAGGACTGAGATGCTTCGTGACAGTTTAGATTTAACATGATTTGTGTGAGGTTTCCAACATAGCTTGTGGTCTATTGTCACACCCAAGAATTTATTTACATACACTCTTTCAATATTAACACCATCTATCTTGACATTTACATCACTATTTAAATTACAATTTCCAAACAACATGATTTTAGTTTTGCTTAAATTCAATGATAATTTATTATTGTCAAACCACCTTTTTAATTTGCTCATTTCAGATGTAATTGACTCCAGAAGCTGCTGCAAGTCCTCTCCCGTACAAAAAATATTTGTGTCATCTGCAAATAACACAAATTGTAAAATATTTGATGTTTTACATATGTCATTTATGTAGAGAATAAAAAGAATTGGCCCTAACACTGACCCCTGGGGGACCCCACAAGCAATGTCCAAACAAGCTGGCACGTATTCACCAATCTTCACAAACTGTTGCCTGTTCTGTAGATAGCTCCTCAGCCAGTTTAATACAACCCCCCTGATACCATACCGTTCTAATTTATTAATTAATTTATCATGATTTATGGTATCAAATGCTTTTTTGAGATCAATAAAAACACCAGCTGCATATTTCTTTTGGTCCAGGGAATTTGTAATCTTTTCAATTATCTCAATGACTGCTAATGAAGTGGATCGGTTGGGTCTGAATCCGTATTGGCTGTCAGTTAGTAAATTGTGTTTATTGATGAATTTATTAAGTCTAGCAGCAAATACTTTTTCTAAGATTTTTGAGAATTGAGGAAGCAGTGAAATAGGCCTGTAGTTTGTGAAGTGGTGTTTGTCTCCAGTTTTGTACAGCGGTATGACTTTTGCAATTTTCATTTTTCTTGGGAATTTACCAGTTTTAAATGATAAAGTACAGATGTGCGTCAATGGCTTCGAAATTCCGTAAATTACCTCTTTGACTATTCTCATATCAATGTCACCATAGTCAGTAGAAGTTTTATTTTTGCATTTATTGACAATCTCTATAATTTCACTCTCTTCCACTGCTGTTAGAAACATTGATTTTGGATTAATGTCTATGAAATCATTAATCCTGTCATCAGATCTCACAGGAACAGGTATTTTTTCAGCCAGTACTGGTCCAACATTTACAAAATATTGGTTGAAGCCATTTACTGCATCATCCATATTATCAATATTCACATCATTTTCAATAAACTCATGGAGATAATTAACTTGTCTAGAACCATTTCCAATAACATTATTCAGTATCTTCCATAGACCTTTAATATTGTTTTTATTAATATCTATTAATTTTCTATAATATTCTTTCTTACTAATTCTCATAAAGTTAGTTAGTTTATTTTTATATTTCTTATATTTATGTTCAGCATCTTTGGTTCTAAGCTTTATAAACTCTTTATATAGTGTATTTTTCTTTTTGCAGGCGTTTTGTAATCCCTTGGTTATCCATGGATTATCTGAATATTTTAATTTCATTTTAATTTATTTTATTGGGCAATACTTATCATACAACAATTTAAATATCCCCAAGAATATTTCATAACCTTTATCAATATTTTCTTCTTTATATAATGGTTCCCAATTTTGATTTAATAATTCATTTTTTAAAGTGTTTATTGCCTCTTCTGTCCGTACTCTTCTGTACTTGAATGTACTCTCCCGTTTTTCCCTTTTTTCCCTCTTGTAGTTGTTAATGTACACAAGAAATACTGGCAGATGGTCACTTATGTCATTGATCAACACGCCACTCTTGGTTTTACTCTCTAAAATATTTGTAAAGATATGGTCGATCAATGTCGAACATGTTGATGTTATCCGAGTTGGCTTGGTGATCAATGGGTACAACCCTCTACTGTATAGCATCTCCAAATAGTCACTAGCTGGTACTTGTCTATGCAGACTCAACAAATCAATGTTTACGTCCCCACACAAAATATACATTTTCTTTTCGTTAAGCTGACACAACACTTTTTCTAGATGTTCATTAAATGTTTCTATTTTTGACCCAGGTGTTCTGTAAATACATGTAACAACAGCATTCCTCTTATTTTCCATATCAATCTCCACTGTAACACATTCAAATAAATCAGTAATGGCTGTTGTCATACATTCTACAATTCTGCATTTAAAATCAGTGGTCACAAATAAGGCAACACCGCCTCCCCTCTTATCTCTTCTACTGCAATGATGCAGTTCATAACCTTCCATACAGAAATCTACACCTCGATCTTCATCAAGCCATGTTTCTGACAGCGCTATTACTGAAAATGTATGTTTAAAAGACCTTATGTATTCCTGGATCTTGGCAAAATTTGCATACAAGCTCCTACAATTAAAATGTATGACTGAAAAATTGTTATCCAGGTTAACTGTGTCATTAAACTTTTCTTCTGTATAGTAATCACACATGGAATCAATTGAGTTGCAACAGTTGTTTTCTGGATCAATATTGCATTCAAAATCATATAACTTGTAGTCTGTGTATTCAGATCTTAACAGTATATGGCCCCCTGTAGGCACGGGCAAATCCGTCTCAGTCATCATTTTCTATTATCAGTTAGATAACATACCCATGCCAATAAGACTGCGGGTGCCGGCCATTCCCTCAAACCAGAATCTTTTCGGTATAACTGTTGCATCCACGGCGCAAATAGGCACTCCTGCCCGCATCCATCCACACAGTCCCATAAAGAAACTATAAAATATAGGCCTACATCAAGCAGCAAGTGCAACCAGGTTGAGAACAAAATAAATAATTTAGTCCACAATAAATCCAAAGTGAAAATAAAAAATAGGCTCAGTTGCAATCCTGAGAAAAAAAAAGAAAAAAAAGATCTGGGGGAAGTCCCCGCGGCAGAAAACGAAAGTAGGGCTATATAGGCCTATGAAAAAGCAGCGGTAGCAGAGGCAGTGTGGTTTTAACAGTTTATAGAGCTTGAGCCTATGTCTCCATGGAAGCATTATAGATCCAGATCGATTAACAGAGAATATAGGCCTACTATATACAGTCATAATGAAGGTGGAAAAGTGCTTCATACCTTGTTCCAATAGGCGCGCAGAACTCCATTCAAAACTTAAAAGACATAGAACTATGAGGATAGAGGCTTTTCGAACGCCCTTCAAAAGAAGTAGAAAATAGAATGAATATCCAGCCAAAAACGTGGCTAATCTTCTGGTCTTCACCTGGCACGGAATTCCTATATCACCCAAAAGCATATTTGGCATCATCTTCATTTGTAGCGGTCCAGGTCTTTCAGCTCCCTAATCATCAACACTTTCTCCGCTTCAGGCGAGGGGCCATTCAACCTTATCAACACCTTGCAATCTCTAGTCCAGGTTGCCTTTATTTTGTGTTCCTTCCATAGCTGCCGTGCTACTCTAGCAATCTCAGCATTTTTAGATGTTAGGTGTTCGTTGACGTACACTGCCGTGCCTTTGAGCTTTTCCCCCTGCATCAATAGCTCTGTTTTGTGTTTACGACTCACAAAACGCATTATGATTCTGGGCTTGATCGCGCGGTCCTTACTTGGTAGAATGTGACAAGCTGCGATGTTGCTCTTGTCCAGGTGGATGTTCCTACTTTGAAGAAAGGATATTACCTGCGATTCGACCGATTCTTGATCTTGCGAGCTTAAACTTTCCTCGCCGTCTCTCTTGGTTGCCGCGGCAGCATACGTCCTCGGTTTAACACCAAGGCCGCTTATTATTACATCTTCTTTGCGGGTGAACAGTTCCATGTCTTGGATTTTACGTTCCAGTTCGTCCATCTTCAACACTTTGTTTTCAAGTACAGCAATTCTGCGATCTTTTGCAGCCATACTTTCTCTGAGTTCTTTGACTTCTGCCAAAATGTTTGTGATCTCAGTTTGCTTTGCTGCAACGACTTTTATATCTAGCGTCAATTTCTTCAGTGTTTCATTCATTTCTCTTATTGTTTCTTCCATTCTTTTGGCGGCGGCCATTTTGATGACCCTTGATGAAATTGTTCAGCATCTTTTCTTTGAGTACTTAGAAGTTTGTCTCACAGTTTAATGTAAATGCTTGTTATACAGGGTTCGTACAGATACTGTAAAATAAAATTCCAGTACTTCCAGGACTTTTCAAGCACTATTTTGGGGGTTCAAGGACTACAATCAGAGATCTCATTTATCAAACATATATCCTTATTAAAGCTACATATGTTATTCAATCAAGAGCAGCGTATGATTTTTTCTTTTTCTTTTGTTCTTTGATTAACATTAATGAGACGGACAGCAGTGGGTTTATTAGACTGCTGTCTCTTTAAGACCTGATGCACGTGTCGCGGATCTGACACCAGCTCTTCACCTCACTTAAGACTTTGAAACTCATTAGAGATTGCTTACGAGGATACTGGCCAAAATTGTCATTTTTTACCATTTTCTGTTTCGTCCTCAAGTAGGCCTAATCAAACCAATGGTACTGGCGCGCACTGGCTGAGAAGAAGCGGCTTTTCTCTCGATGTTTGAGTCTGGTGTTTCTGCAAAGAATGCCGCTTTAGACAGCGCTTCTTCAGAACCAAATTGTTTTCTACTTTGGCTCTTATCATGCTTGAAAAACACACATTTATTGAGAACATGATCATGTGCTATAATGCAAACCAAATAATGCCAGAAAAAACTGATGGTTCATTAATTAAATTAGCAGGAGGGGGATGGGCTGAGGCGTTAATTTTGAGCGAAAAAACTGTATTTATGTTTTTTTTTGTGGACACTTCCAAATTACTTTGTAAATTCATATATTTTGTCTTTAAATAATTCAAGCACTTTTCAAGTACCTCATCATTAATATGACTGTTTTCAAGGGTTTTCCAGGACTTAAATTTCAAAAAGTAAAATTCAAGTACTTCAAGCACTTTAAACACCTTATACGAACCCTGGTTATATTATGTTGCCACCGCCACCCCCCCCCCCCCCCCCCCCCCCCCCCCCCAAGCTCAAGCTAGTTTGCTGTGGGACAAAAATCTTACCTTGTTGCTTGCTTTACTAGCTAAATGAAAATATGTAATCAGTGCACCTCAGCAGTTTGTGATTGCATGTAGTTGGTGTTAATTTTGTGTCAACTGGGTGCAACCAATGTGGGATATTATTGAGTTTCTTGACTAAACTGAGCTTACTCATCAGTTACTGGTACATTTTTCTAAATCAATGAATATGAGATATGCTTCCAAAAAGTATTTTAAAATGTTCTTTATTTTGCTAGATCACAGCTAATTTGCAGTCAAGACTGGCAAGGACTTCATTTGACAAGAACAGGTATGTACATCATACTAGGCAGGTACTTCAGAAGACCAACAGCATATTAGACAGAAGCTCATACTGTGTTGACTCATCAGTATATATTGTAAATTAATGTTTTTTGGGTTAAGGAATTCAGGGGGGACAGTCTCCATTAAAACAGGGACTGTCTTTTCTCCACATGGGTCGCACAAACGCTGGGATCTCTCCCATTAGCCATGAGAAGGTGGGCGGCAGTCCTATCTCATCTGGGAGCAGGGATGGGTAAGGAGGCTGGGGGAGACATAGATTTATGAAACCAAATACTATCAGGGCGTGATTGGAACTGAACTGATGCCAACCCAAAGATTTGCTGGGCCCGGACTTGTCGGAATTGGGGGAATTTAGAGTCTCCCCTTTGCCTGCCTCCCCTCCCTGCCTACTGGGGTGGGTCTTGGACCGGATGGACCCATTTCAAAACATGATGCTCTTACGACACGATTGACACATCAGATCTGGGACGAATGCAGAGTCTGGCCTTGGACGCCATGGATGGGCACCCTTGCAATCGTCCAGAGTCTAACCTGCCAGCCCCAGTCTGGGCTGGTCGCTAGTTTTCACTGTCTGTTGGGCCACAAAAGGGCAGTTTACACACACCACGATTGCGGCTGGATCATCCATCCTGAATCACAGGAGATGGCTAGACTTAGGAGAATCAAATATGCCCTAGTTATGTTTGGTGCATGTTGATGTGGCATAACTCTCCAGGCATTTATAAGGTTTATTAAGGTTTTTGATTACAGGCATCCGAATTGAGCCATGGTAATGAAAATAAGTTTCAACTCGGAGGAACCCACAGATTACAGTAACACGCTACGACTAAGACTTTGTGAATTTTTAGCCAGTACATTTTGTGAAATGAAAGCTCAAACACAGTGAGCAACCCAACCACCAACAGGATCGCCAAAACAGCCAGCAACACAACCACCAACACAGCTAGCAACACAAAGAGCGGGCACCTTCCCCACCTTCTTTGACGACTTGGATGAGTCCTCCACACTTACAATGAAAGGACAAAAGAGGTTCCAAAAAGCCCAGTTGCTTGGCAAATGTGGCAGATCGGCCATCTCAGGAAAAGATGAAGAATACAGATGAAAGAAGAACGCAGATGAAGATGACGCTGAAGAGAAGGCATGTGCACCATGATGCACATGATCCTGATACACAGCCACCCCAACCTAAGGTACACTAAGACAACAAAATCATGGAGCCCTCGAGTTCTGTTTTTTTCTCCAGTTTATCTGTCATCCACACCATTACTAATGACGCCAACAAGTATGCAGAAAGGCTAAAGGACTCCACTTGCTGTCAGCGAGTTTTTGATATTTCTGTCAGTTATCATTTATTTTTGACTCACCAAATGAGCTGACCTCTGGAGAAAGGTGTGACCCTGCAGTTTTTAGTTTTCCGGCTGATACAATTTGGTCATTAAAATTGAACAACCCTGAGGAAGACGATGAGAATGACAAAAAAAGGAACTCCAGAACTTCTATGAAAGGCTTTTCAAGATAAAGGCCCCTTACACTGAATCACATAATTAATGCAAGTACTCTTTCCAGCCCAATAAAGACATTTGTAGTGATGAGAGGATACTGGCCTTCAAAGCTAGAAGATCAATAAAGCAGTACAAAAAGGCAAAGCCTTGAAAATGGGGCTGTGAACTTCTTGTACTGGCTGACTCAAAATGTGGATATACCTAGGACTGAGATTTGAACTCATTTTCATGCACCCAAATATTCTTCAAGTACAACTCTGGATGTTGACTGAATTGATTGAATGTGTATTGTCTTGGAGAGGTGCAAGCAAGAAAGTTTATTTAAAGAGCACAATTCATAGCAAGCAATTCACAGTACAATGTACTGCACATAAAGTACTAGAATAAAAACTTGCAAGTAGCCGTGACCTGATCTTTTTCGGAACACTGATAAACCTGAGACGCCACATACACACAAATGATCACACTATTCATCAATCCCTCTACACTGGTAAATACTGATAGTACCAAGATTTCACTTACCCACAGGGTGTTTATAGAATTAAAGTGCAGTGAGAATAGAATATTTTACAGCTCAAATTAAAGGCACATGAAAAGATAAATGTTTTTAACCTGGATAAAAAAATTGCCACATTTGGACCATATATAAGATCTTCTGGTAGTTTGTTCCAGGTGCATGCAGCATAACAGGTGTCGGATGGACTTGTAATAGATAATAATTAAATATCAGTGGTAGTCCTTGGCCTTGTTGAAAAGGCCATTAGCAGATGGGAAGAAACTGTTCTTATGGCGTGAGGTTTTGATCCTGTTGGACCGCAGCCTTCTACCGGAGGGGAGTACAGCTGGAACAGGGAGTGTCCAGGGTGGGAGGAGTCGGCCACAATCTTCCTCGCACGCCTCAGGGTCCTCGAGGTGTGCAGGTCCTCGGGGATTGGCAGATTGCAGCCGATCACCTTCTCAGCAGTGCGGATGGTACGCTGCAGCCTGCTATTGTCCTTGGCAGTGGCAGCAGCGTACCAGATGGTGATGGAGGAGGTGAGAATGGACTCAATGATGGCTGTGTAGAGGTGCACCATCATTGTCTTTGGCAGGTTGAATTTCTTCAGCTGCCGTAGGAAGTACATCCTCTGTTGTGCTTTCTTGGTGAGGGAGCTGATGTTCAGTCCCCACTTGAAGTCTTGGGAGAGGACATTGCCCATGAAGCGGAAGGACTCCACAGTGTTGACTGGAGATGGGGGTGAGTGGGGCTGTGTTCTTCCTGAAGTCCACAACCATCTCCACTGTCTTAAGAGCCTTGAGCTTTAAGTTGTTCTGGCTACACCAGGTCACCAGGTTTTCAGCTTCCCAACTATAGTCAGACTCATCCCCACCAGAGATGAGCCCGATGAGGGTGGTGTCGTCTGCAAACTTCAAGAGTTTGACGGACGTATGACTGGAGGTGCAGCTGTTGGTGTACAGGGAGAAGAGCAGAGGGGAAAGGATGCAGTCCACCCTACTATTGAGATGGAGGAGCTTCTTTTGGACTCCAATGCATTTAAACTCCATTTAAATGCATAAATGTAAATGTAACTAATCAATGGTATTTAATCCAATTGTGCTTTTGAAACATCAATTGTGTTGTGTAAGGAATGACAGATAAAGAGGTTATTTTGGAGGAGGAGCAGCACTGCTCTCGTGCACTGCTCCTCCCACTGGACCAACATGCCCAAAACCTGCACGCCTATTCTGTGGCAGACTTAGTAGAATCAGTATGAAGCATTACTGTATCTGGGTCTTGGCATCACAGAGCTGGTGGTCTCAAATTGCTAGAGGGATGATTTTAATAATCCTGACAAAAACAATAGGGATTCAACCGCTTCACTTTTTATGCAATGCATTTTGTTTTGTTATGTTTGGTATGACGTGTAATATGCTTTTTGTTGTGTTTATAGCTTTGAGAGTGTTGCAGAAAAAACACACATGGAATGTAAGGCAGAGATGGTGACACCCCTGGTGACAAATGCAGGCTTTGTCTGCATAACAGATGAAAACCTTTACTTTCAACCCCTCAATGGTTATCCTGTGAGTATCCTAGAATGCCTCCACACCCTTAAGATTTTTCCCTCCCACATCAACACAAAATACTTATACATTTTATTCATTCAGCATAGCAGACACTTTTATTCAAATCGACATACAAATAATTAGTTAAGAATTGAAGTTTCTGAGCTATTCAACCTGCAGCACTAGTTATCCATACCTGTGTGAAACTCAGTATCATTAATGTGTTCATTTAAAGGTTACGTCCTTAGACTCTTGATGATGAGCAGCAAAGGATGGATTTCAGATAGAAGCACATCAAAATAACATGCATTTATATGTAAGGGATAATGTCCGACGAGTAGGAAGCACCTCGTGATGGAAGCACCTCGTCCTAACACTGTGCGTCGGACGGTTCACGTCTCTGCATCGTCCATTATCAGGTGATAATGTACACCTCGAAGGGCATAATCCCGCTTATACCATGGTCACTTGCCAACGTTTTTTTTTTAAACATTAATTAATGTTGTCTTGCGTTTTTTTTATAGAAATCTAACGTTTTTCAACGTTAGCCAACTCTGATATTTCTAGTCCGCTCATCTCATAGAACCATCACCGGTGTTGAGTCCCTACTGGCTATTTTGATCGTATTGTCTGGGTTAGCAGCAACATTCTTAGTATGAATTTTTTATATGTGGTATCAGAAGGAGCTGTGGTGTCGTGGTAAATACAGCTATTGCCTCGAAACAACCCCAACACGATTAGCAGCCTACATTTGGGTAATGTCTATGGGAACCAGTTGGTTCAGAAGAAGCCAAATCAAGATGTTACCTGAAGGCCAACGTAGTTATTAAATACGTAACAATTTGGCTAACTTTTGTGAGCTGGTATAGCTTGCAGTGTAAAGCAATGGGCCTCTGTGTGCTATGTATTTTTGCTCTAGTGCGATCGAATCCCACTTCATGCGAGCCTGCAAATGTTTTATTTTGTCTTCATTTATTTTGTCGCGAATGGTAGCCTAATGTAGTGCGCACGTAGCCTATAGGCCTACTTTCCGACTTGAAAATCGCCAGTAATGTTTGTGAATTTGTGACGAATCAGGTGATAGAGGCAGACAGATAGGTGCACGCACAGCTGGGAAACCAGTTAGTATGGGAACCAGTAGGGACCAGAGCCATAGAAAAAAGAGAGTTGCGAGACTTCCATAGACTCCCTTTGTTATCGAGAACTGAGGAACATTGTATTTTCCACCGTTGAACCCCATTTATTTTCTGTGTCTCCGAAGCAAGTTAGATGGTAAATTGATGAAAATCCTGCATTATTTAATATTTCTACCACCACATATCAATTGTTATTAGTAATATTTCATATAGCCAGCTTTAGAAAAAATGTATCGTAAGATTATAGCTTGTTAGATTCTAAATGCAGATAGAGCTAGACTGTAGGTCTAACCAGAGCCATAGAAAAAGAGAGTTGCGACACACTTTGATCTCGCCGACACGTGATCACGTGGTTCAAGTCGCTGTAGTTCCAAAAAAGCCCACTGCTGTCATCCTGTTTGAATGGTTTTCAATTAAGCTGGCCAACGGAAGTCGCTTTCTCAGGCAAATGACGAAAGAAACAGGCTTGGTTAAAGAATTCCGATAGTCTGGCTATCTTCAGCAGACTCGTATCTACAAAAGGCAGTCCTCCCTGACATTTTTGGTGTACAATGGAGTGAAATACAACATTGTGAACCCTCACTACCAGTGTAACACAGTAAAAAGCTAGAGCTTTTTTGTCACGTGGTGAATTCTTTTTTAAAACTATGCTGTCAACCTGTTTGAATGGTTTTCGGCAGGACCATCTCGATTCAAGGAGAGTTTCGATATATTAAAGGGGCGATTGACTGGGTTTTTGGGGTATTTCACACTGTTCCTTAAGGTCTCCGAATAGGGTATGTAACATTGGTTGGGTTGAAAATGGCCCGGGTGCTGTTCTATGCCCCCTGATAGATTCTCTGAAATGTTCCCGGGAAAAAACACTTGCTTTTCTCCTTTTATGGTATGCTCATTAATATTTAGATAAGCTGCGCGCTGATTGGTTGGTTTTCAACGAGTGAAGCTGGTGAGCAAAAACGCAACACGGCCAATAGCAGCACTCACTGAAACACCAAAGTTGGAGACTTGAAATAAAAACCCGCAAATACATTTATTGTGTCTACACAACACTGTTTTCAACAGATTGATTACATATCATTTGAAATGATAACATTCCTTGTTTCCACTTCTGTTGTTGAAGCAAACTGGATTGACTTAGGTGGGTAGAACGTTAGGCTACAGCTTAGCAACCAAACCATATCGTGATTCAACTCGGCTTCAGTTAGCTAGCTCTAGATATCTTGCTGAAAAATAACCTGACAAAGATCTGGACAAACATGCATCATGAATTGTAGATTTACAAAACATGGGTTATTTATTTGAATGAAACACAGTCAGGAACATGAAACAACGTTAGCCCTATTGCCAATAAACTAGGCTAAATTATCACACATTCTACCTATGCTCTTGCGTTAGCAAGCTAAACTAGTTTAGTCTACATGCCTACAGTCTAACCTAGGTGTTACTAGTAACAGTTACTAGCAATGCTAACGTATCCTGTATGTAGCACCTGCCTTTCTCCAGTTCTTTCAAATAGATTATCTAGACATTAGATAGCAATAAGCCAGACTGCTGTTCGTTTTCTGGCAATTTTTTCGGAAGCTTCCCTTCTAATGCCGACTACAGCTAGCCTAGCTAGAGTAATTTGATGTGTGTAGAAACGTATTTAGCATTCTACCTATGCTCTATACAGGACACGTTAGCATTGCTAATAACTGTTAGCACAACATCATACTGTCCTTACAGCTTGCGGTTGCAATGAGCATACGGTCGGAACAGCACCTCTTCTCAGTTTCAGCTTCCTAGCAAATCCTGCTTAAAATTGTCCAAGGTTGACAAAACTGTCTTGGATGACATGTCAATGATTGAGTGTCAAACTTCGCCAGGATATTCTCATAGACAACAGCAGCCATGCGTGTCGAATGTTTGGCTCCTTGGGAAGATAGTGAGTGTTAGCTTTCCCTGTACAGCCTGGAACACAGCATTTACGACCTTGGTCTATTTTCAATATCCTTGTTATAATTCAAAACGGTCTTCTTTGTAATTACGTATAAGTAGCCTACACAGAGCAGCGCGCAGCTAAACTAGTATCAGAGATAGACGCTACCTCGGGCTGGACTGGATGTAAATTTTGGGGCGTGACAAAGATACAGACCAGAGCCAAAAAGGGCGGTCCCCCGTGCTACGTCACACCGGTGGCTTTGTTGAAAAGCTAGCGTTTTACAGCCACATTTTTTCTTTTTGAGATTTGTTTAGGAAAAAGGTGTCAATGGACTTTGATATTCACTGCATGTTCATTTTACCCCCCGAACTGTCGTTATTCAACAATGACAAGGTAAAATTGGTTTTGCAATCAATCGCCCCTCTAACACATAATGTCATTATTACAATTGGTTACTGGTGTGTTGTATCATGTATGTCTGATACTTTATTAACATTTATGCATTATCTTAACTTATTCGTAACGCAATATTGTGAAGCGGAGCTTGAAATTAGGGATGCTCCAATCTGATCAGCGCCGATCCATATAGGCCGATATTCCCATTATTGGTTTTGATCGGTGTTCTCAAAACGGCCGATCAAACATGGCCGATCAGATTACGTAAAATCTGCGAGAACTACTATCAGAGACGTTTCAATAAAACGCTGGATAGGCATTTCAAGCCGCCAGTGGTAAGAAATTATTCTTTAACCTTTAGATGCATGAGTTCTAAATATTTCCGACGCTTCCACCAGAGTTATTTTTCCAAAACGGAAGCTAGCTAGCTTTAGTTAGCTTCCGTTACCTAGCAACCTAGCATAATATTTGTAGCAATGTTACTACCTACTAGTGTTACTTGTTAGCCTCCTAATTGTACATTTTGAAGCCATACTATAGCGTTTGTCATAGTTTTTGTCTATCGGAAAATAGTCGGTTGTGCAACGTTAGTCTTTGAGACCCGCATTTGAACGAAATCACGGACAGCTGCTTTTTGGAAGGCCAATTAAGACCGCTTTCCTGCTCTCGCACAAGCAGCACGAGTCTTCCTCTCCGCATCTTGTACAAGTGTAGATAGCGAGCGACTTTTCAGCACAATAGGACATATTTTAGATAAGAGGAACAGGTTGACTCCTAAAAATGCTGATATGCTTATATTTATCAAGGCAAATCTGCCAGTGATGCTGCTTAATCAGAAGTAAGGTTTGAAAACTTTAGTATGCCCCCTCTCCGAGAGCTATTACATTTTTAAAACATACTTGTGACTTTAATCCATATTTATCAAATCCTCAATGTATGTACAGGTTTGGGGTGAGCTGTTAAAGAGCTGTAAACATCTGTCATTTCAGGAACAGGTAGTCCAAATCAAGCTTCACAAAGTAAGAAGAATATACAAAAGGCGCCAGGGATTCAGACCACTGGTAAGTGTTATTTTTATTTGAGGTAGAAGAATATTTGAAAGGCAATCTCAACTTCGGGGATCAAAGTTTAAGTAAAACATTTAGTATCTGAGGAAAAAATAGCAAAAGACAAACTCTGTAATTGTACTTAAATTAACTGGAAACGTATGTTTTGTTTCAGTGATACTATGTCTGATTCAATGATCTCTAATGTCTGGTTCCTCCCACTAATTCAGGGACTAGAGGTCTTCTGTTCTGAAAATGACTTCTGCTCAGACATCTACCTGAAGTTTTACGACACCTGCGACAGAGATGAACTCTACTATTATATTGCCACATTTCTAGGTCAGTGAGTGCACAGTGAATTATGGGTTTAATATGATGACTGGACAGAGGAGTGTCATTGAGGTAATTTAATAAACATCCAATATGACGTTTCGTTGCCCTGATTGGTTGTATCTATACAGTTCAATCCAATTGCACCCAGAGGCATTTTGGTCTGCGCACATTGATAACTGAAATACAAAAAAAGGTTTAACATGGACAGTATTTGTGAATTGGTCTGGAGATGCCAGGCTAGCTGGTCAGTGGCAGGTGACCCTTGGTTGCCACAGTGGCAGAACCTTAAGGAGAACCTGGGGAGGGACAACCCCAGATAAACATAGACTTGTTCTTTAAGTAGGAAGTGAGAGGTGAGTAGAGATTAAATCGACAGTCTTAGAATTTTGCCCCATATGTAGGATTGTAATTGCACAAACAGTGCTCATCATTTTATTTTAAAAGTTAAATCATTGTGGACAAGCTGCTCAGTTAACATCCAATGTCTGGATGGAGCATACTTCTTTATTTCCTTTTTCAAGGAAGGATAGGCAAGATTTGCTAACCTTTTTAAAATGCTAAGCACCTTAAGGCGCACATCCTTTCAGGTATTGTGACGTTTTTAGGATTTCTATCCAATAGTATTTTAGAACAATTTCTTTTTTAATGTTTGCTATAGTCACTGATCTGCAAATTTGCACTATTGCACTGTACTCCACTTAGGTTAGATTAGGTTATAGGGTTGAAACAGTTTTTTTGTGCATTAGGGTTAGTATAGCGTACTATTTATTGTTATCTGTAATTTAGGAAGTTTTAGTGTTAGGGTTAGTATAGCAGTGTTAATTTCTTCGACGAAAACTATGACGAAAAATGTTCGTTAACGACCTTTTTCCCATGACTAAAACGGATCTTTGAAAATAAAAACTATGACTAAATATATTATAACTTTCGTTAACGAGACGAGACGACACGAACATGTTGGTGGTTGACGAAGTCACAATACTTTTTTTTCCCAAGAATTGTATATTTAGATAGATCCTCTCTGTTTACTAAGCGCGCTCTCATCTCTACTGCTGTAAGTGGCCGATTCTCGTCAAGTCTCTCGGCCAAGTTTCGCACGAGTTAGAGGCGTGTTCGGGCGAGTGTTATCAACCCATGCAATTGGCAAGATATGTCGCGCTGGTGCTGCTATAACATACACAGGCAGCACTAGCACGGCTAATTTAGGTTGTCATCTGAAGAGGCTACATGGTATTTGTGTGGAGACGTCTGCCTCCTCCTCGGATTCAGCTATGGCTACAGTCGGTGGCTATCTCCACCGGTACCTCTAGCAAGAATAGGAATTCTATATTCTCCGAGAAACAAATCCCTGTTGTGTACGACTAAGTAAGACGAGAGATAGCTGAGTCATTGAGAAAAACCTTAAAGTAGGACATGAGTTCAATTTAGTGTGTGGTAGTAAATGAGTGTTTACAGCAACTTGTGACTGCCAGTAGCCTAATATAGTTAACCATTTTTTACTTTCAGAGTAACACATTGCCTTAAACTAGTCCTTTTTTCCTGTTGTAGGCTAAGTCCAGGCCTGATGTTATGTCTTCAGAGACTTTGTTTAATATGAGAAGTAAATCTTTCACTTGTTAATTGATTATTTGCTGTCTGCCAGAAATACATAATTATGTAGGCTACCATATTAAATTGCATCGCATCTGATTGAATCACATCTTGTAAAATCGCACTGCATCTCAATAGGGGTGAATCGTAACGCATTAGTAGTTGCTTATGTATCTTTAATGTATCGGATTGTTGGCAGTGCATCGAGATGTGTATTTCATCGTCCTCAGTGATGGAGATGCACATCTCTACTGAGAAGGGAAAAAAAGGAGTCTAATATGGCTATTAAATGTGACTAAAACTAGACTATAAATGTAAGACTAAAAAAAAATGTGTGACTAAAACTAGACTAAAAATGTAATTAGTTTTCGTCGACTAAAACTAGACTAAAATGTTTTGAGTTTTCATCGACGAAAACTAGACTAAAACTAAGAAGGATTAAAATGACTAAATGTGACTAAAACTAATAAGCATTTTCGTCTAAAGACTAAAACTAAGACTAAATCAAAAATAGCTGCCAAAATTAACACTGTAGTATAGTCGTTTATTTAATGCTATCTGTATATTTAGGAAGTTCACTTATCTAAGCTCAGCATAGATGTACATTTGTTCCATGTACTTATATGTTATGTTATGCCAGGTGCTTGCGTTGTCTTGTCTTAAGGATTTCAGTGCCCAGTCTAACCTTGTGTTTTTCTGTGCACCTGACAAATAAAAGACTTGAAACTTGAAAATATAGAGTATACTTTAAGTTCGCTTTCAATATACTTTTAAGAAGTATGCTTAAAAAAAATCACTTTCGATATTCTTTTAAGAAGAAGTATACTTAGAAAATAGTTCACTTTTGATATACTTTTAGTATGCATGGAAAATTGTTAACTTTTTGATAAACTTTTAAGAAGTATGCTTAGAAACTGTAAATTGTACACATTTCTTCCGGAGTAGGATGTACGTTTTCTATTATTATACAGCAAAGTCAAAATACTTTTATAGTACATTACAGGTAAAAAATTTAGATCCATCTTGTATATTCTAATTATTCATGTCTAGGAAAATCTGTTATGCATTGCACATTGAATCTTTTTTGGTACTGAAGCTGTAACCTTAATTACAGCCAAAACATTTTGAAGCCCTACACTCTTATACTAATAATTATCAATTGGAGTATTTATGGCAAAAATGAAAAAGCTACTTGAGAAAGAAGCAGACAGAAGGGTTGCATTATGCATTTGAAAGTTAGATAGTGTGGCTCATTAGCTGGTCAATTCCCATGATGCAAGGCAGTAAATAGTGTTAAAATGTGCTGATAAGTTTGCCATTTGTTCAGAATACAAATGTAACTTCATGAATTTCGTTTTTTAAATGTGTCTGCTTAGAATGTAGTGTTTTGTTGCGTGGTAATTGTAATTGTTGTGCTGGTTTACCATTGTAACCAGGAGTTAAATGGCTGTTACGTTTGATCAGAAGAGCTGGATTTTTACGACATGAGTGCATACACAGTAATTAGCTTCTTTCAGCTAATAGTCTGCAGTGTCACTTGGCGAGGGCCCCCGTTCTCGTTAAGTGACGCAAGATCAGCGGCATTTGAGGGGCCCCTAAAATTTTAAATAATTGGTAAATCATAGTAAATCTACATTTATTAAGTTTACTTCTTGAAGTACTTACATTAATTGAAAGTGCACTTGAAAGTATTCCAAAGTACACTTAGGTACTTTAGGAAGTATACTTCATGAACTGAAAGTGCACTACACAGGTTACTTTACAGTATTCAAAAGTAAACCTCAAATACACTATAAGTGTACTTTAAAGTGTACTAAATGACCTAAAAAGTGGGCCAATTCTGTTTACTTAGTACAAAATAGTATATAAATAAGTACACTGCTAGTATACTTTAAGTGCTATGATAATTGTATACTTTTTATACTTAAATATACTTACAAATTAAACTTGAAGTATACTTCTTTTTCGTAAGGGTTATTCTATCTACTTCGACAGTAAGCAACATATGGCCTATCATTTTGTTAGTGTAAATCTTGATATCGATTTGGGGATAATGAAATGTCTGCATAGCTAGCTAGTCTTGTTGCTAAACATACTTGTATGGGTTAAGTCTACACTTAAAGCCCAGGGGGGTTGTTGACTGAGCACTTAATTGACGCGCTTGTTAGATGTAAAATAACATTCCAACCTTGCGTTCTTGGTTAGGCAAACTTTATTACTCACGGTAAAATCCAATCCATAAACATGTCCATACATCCAAATTCGCATCTAATTTACATGTAACAGACCTTTGTTATACAAATGAAGTGGTCAAAAAGCTATATGCGCTCTCCCTCTGTCAAGCAACACCTGACACCTGCAAGAATGTTCACACCTTTATTTTGTGAGCCCAATTAAGGTGGAGCGCCATCTAGTGTCCCAAACAACATTAAAACATAAACCAAAATGGCTCCTACACACCGGCCCCTAACTGTGATGGCCAAGACATCACAATTCTAACACATACCAATGGGAGCCATAGAGAAAGAGGGCAGAGTGAAATCAGACCTATTGATACTCCACAAGTTTGAAACATTAGCAAGATAAAATGATGACAAGTTAAGGCTAACCTATGACTCATACATCAAAAAAAGTTTTGTCACAGGCCTTTCAATGATGCTTGTTTTTGTCTACAGACATACTGATCGGGCAAGCCCCCTTTTATCATGAAAAGCCTCCAAGACTCTTCCAAGTGGCCAAGAACCACGTGGGGCAGTAGGGTCCATGATGATTACAATATCTCCAGGTTTAAGATTTTCCCTCCTTTGATTCCATTTCTTCCGTTCCCGCAGTAAAGGTAGGTATTCGCGTATCCATCTTTTCCAAAAGAGGTCAGAGATATATTGGACTTGTCTCCACCTCAGCCTGACGTACAGGTCATGTTGTTCAAACAATCCGGGTGGTACAGATGGTTTTCCTTTCATAAGCAGGATATGGTTGGGAGTCAGGGGTTCCAGATCATTTGGATCATCGGAAAGTTTGGTTATGGGTCGGTCGTTTAGAATAGCCTCTGCCTCACACATGACTGTATGACGTCCATCATCGTCTAGCCTTTGCTGTCGAAGCACTGCATTTAGGATTCTCCTCACCATGCGAATCACACACTCCCAGACACCGACAAAATGTGACCTTGCTGGAGGATTGAAGCTCCAGGATTGACTCCCCTTTGTTGCAACGTTCCTTCGATCTGTGCTTGATTCAGACATGAGAGTGCTTCCCTTAATTCTCTTTCAGTCCCTGTAAAGTTGGTCCCATTATCAGATTGAATATGAACCACTTGACCCCTTCTACAGGTGATTCGTCGGAAGACATTGCTCTACTGGTCAAACAGGTGAAAATCACGCCGTAGCGCTTGACTGTACCTCGTCCTCTTTTAACCTCTATCGGTCCAAAGTAGTCGACTCCCACATTGGTAAATGGTGGGTGATTGGGAAGAATCCTTTCTTTTGGCAAATCTGCAATTTTTTGCTCCATCATTTTACCATTGTGTCTTCTACAGAAAGCACATTCGGGGATGATTTTCTTCACCGCCAAACTTGCACCTGTGATCCAGTACCGTCTCCTCAGTGTGGATAGCACATGATTACGACCACTATGGCCAAGCTGTTGATGGATGTGCTTCAAAATGAGAGTAGCTACATGTTGGTCTTTGGATATTATCAGTGGGTGTTTAGTTTCCTCTGGCAAGGCACCTTTAGTCAGCTGCCCTCCGACTCTCAGGAGGCCGCCATCCAAACGTGGATCCAATTTGTATGAACACTCTGTCTGCTTACGGCACCGTTCTCAGTTGACAACACAGTAATCTCTTCACTGAATCTTTGCTGTTGACAGTTCTGAACTATAGCAAGTTCAGCCTCCAGCAGATCCTCTGCCGACAGAGCTTTTCCTCCTAAAACAATCACACGCCGTTTGTGTGCATCAGTGGCCTCAGGCCCCTTCCTTCTGTGAATCTTGAAGTATCCCTTTCAACTTAAGGAACCAGGCTGCTGCTACCTTCAATCTCCTCCAGTCTGAGAAGTAGGCAACAAGACGGTTGGTACCAGTAAGGAAGTCCCTCACATTAACTGCATTTACAACGGCTTCCTTCTTGACCTCCAAGTCGTTGGCTTCGATCCCAGTATCCACTGTATTGGCTGGCCAGTCCTCTTCTGGCTTACACAGAAACCCCGGGCTGCCAATCCACCTGTTGTTATTGATGAAGTCTCCAACCCTCACTCCTATGGATGCATCATCTGCTGGGTTTTCCCTGGTTCTGATATATCTCCACTGCAAAGGTTTAGTTGCTTCTCTTATACTTGAAATCATATTTGCCACAAAGGTATGGAAGCGCTTGTCTTCATTCTTTATGTACTTGAGCACGGACGTGCTATCCGTCCAAAAGACTGATTCTTGCAATGGAATCCGCAGCTCTGTCCTTAGCATCAGGTCGATGCGGATAGCAAGCACAGCAGCCGTGAGCTCACGGCGAGGTATGGTAATTGCCTTTAAAGGGGTGACTCTGGCTTTACCTGTCAGGAATCCCACATGAAAATCATGTCTGTTGTTTTGCATCCTGAGGTAAGTAACCGTCCCGTATCCTGACTCGCTAGCATCAGAGAAGTATTGGAGTTGAGCATGTGTGATGTTTCCAAAGCCTTTAGGTTTAATGCATCTTTCCACTTTGAACTCAGATAGCATATCCAGCTCCTCCATCCACCTTGCCCAGTGATGAAGGATGTCAGATGGGACAGTCTCATCCCATCCAAAGTTTCTCCGGCAAAGCTCCTGCAACATGATCTTAGCAGGCAGGAGGACAGGTGCAAGAAATCCAAGTGGATCATACACTGAACTAGACACTGACAACATTCCACGTCTGGTGGGAGATGCTTGATGGATTTCCATCTTGAAGTTGAATGAATCCGTTTCAGCGCACCATTGCAAGCCCAGGGCTCTCCTGACAGGAAGTTTATCCATGTCTAAGTTTAGCTCCTTGAGATCTTTTGCTCTATGCTCCTCAGACAGGGTTTGCAATACAGTGCGGTTGTTGCTGCTCCATTTTGTTAGGGCAAACCCTCCTCTGTGACAGACAGCAGTCAGATGCTCAACCATAAGGTGCTATACTCCTCAGATGCTATACTCTTCGGGCAATCGTCCACATAAAAGTTCTCTTTGACTGTTTGGATCACTTCTGTTGGAAAGTCGGCCTGATTATCGTCGGCTGTTTTCCTTGAGCATATATCAGGCATGAAAACGGGTCAGGGGTGAAAAAGGTGAGAAGGATATTACCCCTCTAAGGGGGTCCGGGTGCATGCTACCCCAAAAGGAAAATGTGAATATTCCATATTTTAAAGCATCAATCATGCATTTTGAGATACTTTTTTGCCAACCTGGGGAGAACTGGAGAAACGTAACTTAAGCCATGAGTCAAAAATTATTATGGCCTCCTTACTAAGTATTATGCAAGCCATTTCATGCCAGCCTGTCACTGGGTCTAACATTTACAGCATATGAGGCACAATGTGGTAAAGGCACCACAAATGGCTTAAAGGAGACATGGCATGAAAACTTCATTTTATGAGGTTATTTAACATTAATATGAGTTCCCCTAGCCTGCATTTGGTCCCCCAGTGGCTAGAAAGTGTAAAGTGTAAACCAAGCCCTGCGTGTTCTTCTCCGCCTTTGACAAAATGAAGGCTCAAACGCATCCAAAAACAGCATTTCATGTCTCCTTTAATGCATAACCCCCCAAAAGATGGTGGACATGCTGTAACTTAACTTGTCTACCCTTCCATCATGATTGACAGCCAATACAAGTACCAGCGTATTTTGAAGTCAAAATGCGTATCCGCTACACAAATTGCGTACAGGTTGGCAGGTCTGCTTATTGATAGAATGGCAGGGACGGACTGGAAGTAAAAATAGGCGCTGGACTTTGATCCAGACCGGCCCACCAGAACCGGTCCCGTATACGCCACCACACCGAGCGCCTTGTTAATGCATGCAAATTCTGTCTGATGTGATGCTAGTTAGGGACTAACTAGCTAATGCGAGTTGCGGGTTAATGCGAGCGCGCATAGGGCGCGAGTGAATTTTTTTGCCTGATTTGAGCGAAAAATAGTTTTTGGAGCTTGAAACAAAGCCGTTTGTCCAATTGGTAAAACGTTGTCTAGTGAAGGTAATTACGTTTACGTTTCTTAGCCTGGTTTTCCATCTTTATATTGTCTCAAATTAGCTTTTCTGTCAGTGTCACTGTTGTGTGTAAGCGGCATTAAGGGCTGCATACGTTCATTTGGAATTTTCAATCGGAGCTTTAGCTAGCTGGCTAACGTTGCGTTCTCTTCTGCTGTGTTCAATGACTCAATTCATCAATCTGTAGCTAACGTTAGCTAAGTCTATGTCAACAGAGCTCCTGGGTAACTAAACTTAAATATACCAGAAAATATAAAAATGATTGAAACCATCATTCACCAAATTCAGTCAAGTAAATCGTGAGGCCAGGAGTGCTTTCAGCTTCTGATGGTGGTCTGCACTGGTGATGCAAGGACCTTTGCATTAATATTTCCATGCACTCGCGTTCCCTTCTGACACGCGCACCTGTTCGCAGTTCACATATATGGCACAACTCGGGGAGGATACAGCACCAAACAAATGGACAGTCATACGGGACTCAGCCACATGCTTGGTCAGATCTCCCTCTGGCCACCACAGAAACCGCAGGAAGTCTCTATCCTTTTTCGGGACTTGAACTTGATGAAACATCGCTTGCACGTCTCCCATGATTGCCACTGGTTCTTGCCTAAATCTCAGGAGAACTCCCAGCAGTGTACTGTTGAGGTTGGGACCCTGCAAGAGCTCTCGGTTCAGAGAGGTTCTCTTAAATGTCGCAGCGCAGTCAAACACCACTCGTAGAGTTTTCTTCCTTGGATGATATACTCCGTGGTGGGGGATACACCACACATTGCTGTGGCCGCTACTCAGCTGCTGGGTAGGTACTTCCTCTGCGTATCCTTTATCAATCATCTCCTTGATGTATGAACTGTACTCCTTGAAAAATAGCTCATTTTTCTGGAACTTCCTTTTCAAGCAGAGAACCCTTTGTTTTGCCACAGGGAAGTTGTTGGGCAGACACAATTCTTCCTTCCTTAAAGGAAACTTCAGGCAGTAGTGATTATGCTCAAGGGTTTCAGACCTTTTCACTATTTCCATGAATTTGATGTCTTCTCTTGACAACCCTTTCTCTTCTGTAGCCCTCTCATTGAAGTCAGGATTGTATTGATTGTCTAACATTTCTTCTAACTTGCACACAGAAATCCTATTAACCATGGCTGATGTACTCTGACACTCTGCTCCGGAACTGCTGTTGTTTCCATGCAGGGGACCATTAATAACCCAGCCTAAGGCTGTTCTCAAAGCGTATGGGCCGTTGCCTTTACTGTTGACAACCTCCCAGGGCTCCAACATTTTGGGTGCGTTGCTCAACAGATCAACATTCGCCATTATGCTGGGGATTTTAATCTTTGCCAGGTAGGGCCACTTTGCCAAATCTCCTTCGTTCAATAGGTTATCTGAGTTTGCCAGCATTTTCTTCTGTGTGAATGTTTCTGGGAGTTTATAAAAAAGGCTGTCATTGATTCCGGACACCTCCAGGCCTGAGACCGAGTATGCTGGCACCACTCTTACCTGTCCCATGGTTTGTAGGAGAAGATGAGTTTGTCTTCCAGCAATGTTGAGTCTTCGCATGAGCTGCTCTGAGCAAAATGTTGCGGAGCTTCCAGGATCTAAGAAGGCATACGTTTGAATTATTTGGTCTCCCTTAATGGACTTGACTTGGACTGGCAGGATGGGGAGCAGGCAGCAATCCCCTCCGGCCCCTGTTTGACCACAAGTTTTCGGGGATGCTGCCAGCGCTTGGACACCTGACTCCCTGGCGGGTTCTGTAGGTGCATTGGCTGTCTCTCTCCAGTCGATGTGAAGCACAGTAGGATGCCTTTTTCCACAGGACCTACAGGTCAACCGCCTCTCGCAGTTCCGACTCCTGTGCCCAGCACACAGGCAGCCAAAGCAAAGATCTTTCTCCTTAAGGAAGCTCAGCTTGTCCCTGTGTCTCATCTGTGTGAACTGTTGACACTGCTGCAATGAATGACCTTGAGTGCAACACGCACAGCCTAACACCACTGAAGTCGTGTCCTTGCGATGCATCTCTCCACTCTCCGTTATTCTCCATTGATTCCATAGGTGCAATGGTTGTGGCAAAGCTGTTTCCCTTGATCCTATTTCCCTGATGGGACTTCTGCCTATTAGCAACCATAGATGCATTCATTCCAGATGCTGAGTCACGTATGTCACCATACAGAGGGTCTGATATTATTCTGACATGTCTTTCTAGGAATTTCACCAGGTCTTTGAACAGGGCTCTGTGTTCGGTTTTCTCCAATATGTCAAATGCAATGGTTCTCCATCTCTCTCTGAGCTTGAATGGCTGTTTAGACATGATTGCCCTCATATTAATTGGCATATCCAACTCTTGCATGTACTGTAATTCCTCCATTACATTACAACAGCTGCGTAGAAAGAGAGTAGGCCTGCAATGCGCTTACATCTTCTGTCTTTATTATGGGCCAGGACAGAGCCCTTTCTATATATGCCACAGCAATCTTGTATTTACTGCCGAAATGTTCACATAGCAGCTGCTTTGCTTTAGCATAGCCATACTCAGGTGTCATGTGAAGACAGCTACAGATCAGCTCCCTTGGCTGACCCCTAGTGAACTGTTCAAGGTAGTAGAGGCAGTCACCCTTGCTGGCCTTCTCCTCCACTCCTTGTTCAAATGCTCTCATGAAGGAAATATATTGCAGTGGATCTCCATCGAACAAGGGGATGTCTCTTGCTGGCAATGATGATAGGCATTGTTGTTGGACGAGTGCTGATGTTATTTCATTTTACCTTTGCATTACTATGAGAAGGTCCCCAGAGAGACTTTGATCTGTTGGTGGAGTGTTGGGATGGGAACATTCCAGAATCAACATCAATGTTTCCCTTTCCAGTGTATGATGGCTGTTTGAATTAGTCCACTCCTTCGGTCGAGTTGCAAGGTGTTGGCTAGCACTCTGAGGCACCCTTTTGGCTGTTAATGGGTTGTTGGCTGCTGGCAACGACAACTGCTGAGTCCGCTGGGGTCTGCTTGGGGGTATAAGATTGAATTCCTTTGCCAATGGGTCCAATCTGTTTACAGGTTCCATGTTTGTAGTTTCCCTCTCCAGGTAAAAATTCATTGCATTGGATACCTTTGACCAGCTATCAGAGGCCTGTAGCACAGAGGGTTTAGCTGCAGACTCAGCAAGCATGGTTTCCAGTTCCTGTTGTTCCTTTTTCCTCCTTATTTGCTGTTCCTGTTCCTCCAAAGCATGTTTTTCCTTTAACGCCGCCATACAGACAAATAGCGCTGCCTTGTCTGCTTCCATTATAACTCTTGCATAGGAAGTAGTGCTTGATCCACTACTACACGCACTCTTCCTGCTTGAGTGTTGGCTGCCTACATTTGAGATACTGTCCTCAGGGTTGATGCCATCATCATCCTTAGATACATTTTGTTCACTATCATTGAGGACATTTTGTTCAACACTTGAGACCCATAATTGCACCTGTGTGATACATTCAGTTATGTTCAACATTTGAGCTTTAAACCACACATCATGTGTCTCTTGTTTGACCTCAGGCAACATACTCATCACAGAATCATGCAAACCTTTTGCTTTATCACATACTTTAAGCAGCTCATTAAAGGCACGCTGGACCTGTGATTTAAATGAAAATAAATTTAGTCATTTAGCAGACGCTCTTATCCAGAGCGACTTACAGTAAGTACAGGGACATTCCCCCCGAGGCAAGTAGGGTGAAGTGCCTTGCCCAAGGACACAACGTCATTTGGCTTGGCGGGGAATCGATGCGGCAACCTTCTGATCACTAGTCCAACTCCCTCACCGCTCAGCCATCTGACTCCCTCTGATTTCATTCTCTTTTGTATAAACTCTTATCTTTCCTTTTAAGCGGCTCGCTTTGTTAAGCTTATCCCTCCTATCCTTTTGCAATCGTTCAATTTTTTCAACAAACGCTTTAGCAGTCAATGTTACAACACGTTTTTCTTTGTCCCCTTGTGCATCAGTGCCATTTGCAACATTGTTCGAATCAGCTGCTGGCCCAGTGGGCTTGTCCGAGATTTCATACATTTCAGTTCGAATGTTAGCAACACAGTATAGTCAAGTTTAGTGATCATCCCCAACCCGACTGTCACCAATGCATCGGATCACCAATGCGTTGGATTTTTAGCCCCACAGTGTGTGTGCACAAAACTTGAATGGCCATTCATTTAGTAGCGCTACAAATACCTCGCGTTCGGCGTCATGCGTCTGATGAATTTCCAGTTTTCTTTCGAAACGAAGGGTTGATTTCTGTGCTGATGATGATGATATCCTTTAGATTCGCAGAGACGTGAAGCAATGTTGATTCCAATACGAATGCCGTCCTCGCGCTGTCCACGGCTGGCTGAACAAACCGTGATGTTCCTTCCTCTACAATCCACGATTCCATGCAACGTTTTTGGCTCGGTTCAAACGCGACTGTAGCCTAATCTACTGCATCGGTAACGTTGAGCGGAAAGCTTTTTGACTTGTGCATGGGCTAAGTCTACACTTACAGCCCAGAGGGGTTGTTGACTGAGCACTTAATTGACGCGCTTGTTAGAATTAAAATAACGTTCCAACCTTGCGTTCTTGGTTAGGCAAACTTTATTACTCACGGTAAAATCCAATCCATAAACATGTCCATCAGTGGCGAAAATCTGCTATCAACTTTGGTGGGGACAATTATATGACATTTTCTCAAGAGCAATTTCTGAGGGGGACACCAAAATGATTGCTGTAATACAGCCTACATTGTAAATGTTAAATGTATATTGAGGAACCATAATTAATACTCCTGGATAATTTTAGTTAGTAACTGAAGGGTTGTCTCAACTTGGTCAAATGTAGTTATAGTAGTGTTTCTTATCAGTCAAGTATGAATGCAAGTGTACAGTATTTACAACCAGCAATACCAAGAAAGGCCAGTATGTACTGTGCACTGTATGGGTGCAGTTTACGTAATTACAATGGGAATGGTGCAGTCTCATCTAAAACTAGAGAGGGTACAATTTCTGGGGAAATTGTAGGGTGTGCTTACTTGCGTTGGTTGCAAGGGTCCGTATTTAATTTACATTTTACAACTGATATTTCTGTATATTTTATATAAAAAAAAATGCATAGCCTACTTATTTATAAAGATTACATATATAAGTATTTTTTTTTTCTGCTCATTTACAACTCGAAATACTAAGAGTGAAGAGTAGAAAGAAATAGTTGTCATCTCATTTCCCCTGCAAGAGGGAATGGTGATCAGCAACCTCATAGTTTAATCAAAACGAAAACATTCGGCAGACCGGTGTAAAAATTGACCTAATCTCTATGACTTAAAACTTAAACTTGTGATATTTTCAGGCATTTAGCCTACTCATATTGCATTCATTCATTAATAAAGAACCCCCTTTGAAGCTTATTTTAACAACGACGTTACCAGCAGTACAGTGGTGTAATCTACGTGATACGCAGGTATACGCCGTATACCCACTAGGAAAAGCCAAGGATTTCCGTATACCCACTTACAAAGGCGCGATGATACGTAACAACATCGTTTTGTGACAGAACGTTCTCGCTTTTATTCATACAGTCTCCCTGTCTGTATTGTGAATCAGTGAAAATTGGATATTTGGGGCTTTCGTTGCCGTGCCCTGGATCTGACGTGACGTCACTTAAAGGTACTAAGCAAGGTTGTTTGGCTCCGGCTCCCTTAAAAAAAGACGTTGTTTGGCTGTCATTCTTTGTGCAGTCTTTCATTTCTCCCAACTACGTACAGTTTGAACTACGTTTTAAAATAACGAGATATGAAACGTAAACAGACCCAAATAACACTACTTCAGTGTTTTTAAAAGTATGTCGGGTCGGGTGATACTACAGCTCCCACAGTCTGAGATCATGATGACCCGATCATTAACGTTACCACAGAAAACCAGCCAGAAAATTCTACCACAACGTTACTGTTACCTTGTAGGCTAAGTGTCAGTAACTTACATATGATATCGTATGTCTGTGCGTGTGCCTGAGTACAGCAGTAAACAGAATACAACGTTTATATTTCCTTGTTTCAGATGATGAGAGAGATGGTGAGAACTCCTGGCCAGCATTGTGGACTAAAAGTCAGGCTAGAGTTTAAAAACAGGCATCCTTGGTTACATTTAGTCATTTAGCAGACGCTCTTATCCAGAGCGACTTACAGTAAGTACAGGGACATGGTTAGAGTGGAGGGACCGAGAGTTAGGAACAGTAGATATCAGCACGCATGCTGACATACAAACGCAGTTTGTATATGGAAACGTCACAGTGCTTAGTGTATGGTGTCAGGGGTGATTCTACGATCAGACCTTTAGGGGTGCTCAGCACATAAATACAGTGCCTTGCAAAAGTGCTAAACGCACTTGCAAATATAAATCCCTAATTTCACTGGATAACAATTAATACACTTATGTATTATTATGCAAAATATTGAATGAATTAAAAAACTAAGGATGTCCCTTTCTTCATGACCTACCAGCATCAAATGATAAAAAAACATTTATTATTATTTTTAGGGGTGCTGAGATTGAATTTAAGGGTACTTGAGCACCCCTAAAAGGATCTAAAATTGCCACTGTACGGGGTGTCGCTCTGGGACAGGCGAGTATGAGGCTGGGAGGGGAAAATCACAGTATACTCACTACAAAAACATAGACTACACCACTGCAGCAGTAGCTATCTCAAATGGAATCGCGATTCAAATAGTACCATCTGCTAACTGAAAATATGCCCCCAATAACGCTTGACATTTATTTAGGGGAAAATCACTCATTCATAAAAATGTCAGTGGTAGCGATCATTGTCAGTAATAAGGCAAAATGCGATATAGCCCTGCTGTGTGGAGAAGCTGCCCCGGTAAATTGTAGGCTACTACTACTATTAGACTGTCTTGGTAGCGATTGCATTGGTTGAATTCGTTTTAACGTTACTTCCGTTGTACTGTCTAGGCTGAAATGTTCATGAACAGATTGACAAAGTTTAGGCTGTGGCAATGGAGTTCAGGTTAGTAGTCACTAGTGAGATAGTTTCACCTATTGAAAGACTTTTGATTGAAGTAAGGTCTGTGCCGAACATGTGCCGCCGTTTGACATCCTACGAACTGTAAACAGCTGTGGAGATGGTTTTTTTAGCTACTAGACTAGGCTACAGACAGTACAGCGTTGCAGTGAGCTACACTGGTTTGAAACCACAAGTAATGATAATTTCACCAACACATCGTTTACTTGTAATCTAATGTCATAATAAATCCTACAACGAAAATGTATTTGTGAGGAATGTTTATTTTTTCGATTGAAAACAGATGCATCATAGACCGCTGTAGTATGTGTTGCCCGGGCAACAGAGGCTAATGTCATGATGCTAATGCTTCAGTGAAATATTAGACTACTGTTTCCGAAAGTAGATGTACTTCCTTAATAATATTACCTTATATTGTACATTACACATCACAATTGTGTGTCATATCACGATGTAAAATGTAAAATGAGCAAATAGTTTTATTATATCTCTTTGCTTGTGGCGTGCAGCTGCCTTGCTGTAAAAAAGTTAGCCTACAGTAGCCATCTCCCAGAAGTTAACGAGCTGCTAAACTAATGTTCTGCTAGAGATAGTCTCGTGAGTTTTCGTGACCTTAGTGACGTTAGTGGCGTCAGTGACTGTGGCTAGCAAGTTAGCCACCGTTAGCTTCACTTTTCGCCACAAAAACTTAATTTCTGCTAAACCATGCAACGGAACGTAAATCCCAATACAAGCAACTGAATCGCTAATAAGACGAAACTTTTGACACTTAGGTTGTCTATATAGTCCAAATATTGACAAAGTTTTAGGGGTGGGAAAATAAAAAATAAAAATTATAATATATATGTGAGATAACCATGGTTGTGCCCTTGCCGAAGGCAAAGCACACCCAATAATCTCAATTGAACCATCATAAAGTCGGGGAAAATCGCGAAACCATTTCTCTTGAAGTGTCAACACTTTGTTGGCAAGAGTCTGCGGTTCTATAAATTGTGGGTGTGGCTAATATGGTTCTGTGCCACCACCGAGGTGACTAGACAGTGCTGTGCCACTGTCTCCTTTACTGGTGCTGCTGGCATAAAGGTTGACCCCCGGTCCTGCCATGGCTGTGACACTGTCATCTGAAGTCTCTCCCTGGCTCTTTCCCTTTCACCACCCTCACTGACTCACAGTCTGTCTCCTAGAAAAGACATAAGGTGTTTGCCATCCTCCTAACTACCAGTACCCAATACTACACAATTAATCACAACAACAATACCATTGCCTCAAACTAATGATGGTTCAGTCACCAGTTTAAGTAGAGAGTGGGGGTATCCATGGCATTGTCCAATTATGTCCCTATTTTACAAGTCTAAAGAAGAGAACCCATCATGTTGCCAAACAAGAGACTCAACAAACTTACCCGAGACCCCCTGTCTCTGCCAGTCTGTTCTTGCCTACCTGATTGTCTGTTTGTCATCTGGGGCCTCCTCTGCCTAATGGCATCATTATGAAACATTCAATTAGCACATTTCACATCATTTTTATGAAAATGTTATCAACTAACGCTAGTCTTTGAGTTTAGGCCACTAGGGTTCTTTCTTTGCGTTCTGGTGTCCTGAAATGCTCTGATGTCTGTCTTTCTTTTTCTGCAATTTTTCTACCATGCTGGCCGCACACGCAATGTGCAGGTTATTTACAGTAGGAGATGAGCTTCTATCATTTATTACCATTCTTCTAGACTAGGCTTCGATCTATCAGGTAGCTAGACAGTTCGGAAAGGTGAAACGGATTGCATTGACAAGGATTGACAGCTGTATGAGTTCACCCTTTACTTAACGCAAACTGCAACCTTTTGTCATATTAATATAATTCATGTTTTGGTTTTATATTGGCTGGCTTCCCAGAATATCTGAATTTGCAGAGCTAGCGAGCCCCAATTCCGTTTGTGTGGTATTTGCCATCATCTTTGCTATCGCCAGTTTACTCCAGATTGGCACACAGGTGCTTCAAAGTCCTGTTGGAGGCTCGAAAGTGGTTCTTAGTGGTGTAAGAATTAACAGGCTTGGAGTCAGGAGATTGATTACAAAGGCTTTCGTCTTTATTGCGTAGGCTCTTGGGAACACACGCGGAACTTCTCTAGCCAGAGAAGTCTGCCATGTATTCAATAGACAAGAACTTTTATACAGTCCTACCTACGTCATACAAATATCTTTGGCAATAATCAGACAACACATAGTTTGTTCAAGATAAACAGATGTCCACCCTCATTTGTCATTCTTATGCAACCAGTGGCTCTAAAGAGAAGGCACCACGCTATCAGGTCATCCTGACCTGACTTCCTACTGGAAAGAACATTCTAACGGGAGGGGAGAGTGACTCACCCAGAGCGTTCTTACCCCATAACTGAATATGGGACAAAAACAAGTCTCCTCTTTAGCCTAATTCCTTACATGGGGCTGTTTCTCCTCCTCAACTGACCCCTGTCCTGCTTCTTTCTGCACGTACCACCTCTTTACACACTAGACACGAAAAAAGGCCCCAACAGTCCCTAGAGACGATTAAGCTTTTGCAACGAGACCATTTAAGATAATTATGACAATGGTAAAATATAGTATAGTTCTGTTCAGTATCGCTAACCATGGCAAATGGATTTGAAGAACTACAATATCCGTGCTGATCTTGGATTAAATTGACGATAGCAAAGTTTCCATCTTTTGACAACGCCAAATGGAATAGCTGCTAGCTAATGTTTGCTCCATCGGTTTGTTTGCTAGCTATGCAAATGCAGCTAGCTTAGTGTGTGTGAACCCTACCACCATAGTGAACTCACTGTGGTGCGATTAACTGGATTAATTTCACGTAAACTAGGCCTACCTGCATTTCAGATAGTAGACACTCAAGTCACCTTGTCAGATAAGGAACACAACTACTGCACTGCTAGCTTCACTCTGACTCAAATTCAAACAGCTGGTGATGTTACCATAGAGTTAATATAACTAGAGTAAGCTACTTTTGTCTTCCAAGATGGCGTCCCCATTCATTTCTATGAAAAGTGCTCAGTGGCGCAGTGAGGCAAGCGAGAGCGCGAGACTGGACGCGGCCATATTTCCACTTCCGTGTCTTCCTGTCTAGCTTTAAACAGTGGCTCTTTTTTTCCCTAGCTCCGAGAGCTCATGTAAATCGGCTATAGGCCAATGTGAACTTTTGTGCTCGTGCCCTGTTAGTATCTGCCAGCACATTTGCAGGCAACTTTCATTGACTAAGCAAATACATGGGTTGCTAGTTTACCCATTTCGGATTGGTTTCAAACTTAGCAAAAATCGAGAAAAATTATTCTATGAAAAAGCTAGTAGTATGAGCCAGGTTCGAGAATCAAACAAAAATTACTGGGGGAGATAGTTTTGTAAATGTTGAATGGAGTTAATAGAATAAAAACGACCGGAAGAGTCGGAAACCTAACCGTACATGCAATACCACCTACATCCACCGGGGCCGTTGCTTCAAGCCGAGGGGCGAGGGGTGGGGGCTTGGATGTTACCTAGCTAGCTAGCTAACCTAGTGACCAATGCAGGGGAAAATGTGAAAGTTATGAATGTTTTATTGTATTGAGTGGTAGAAATAAATTGTCAAACCAATCCTTTCTTACAACTACTTACTGGACATCAGCCACCAACAACACAAACAGATACTGTCCGATTTTCACACATGCACCTGCATCACTGCTGAGGGCTGGGGCTGTGGATCAAACCATTGTGGGACCAAGAGCGGGGTTTGCAATCATTTAACACATTTAAAAAAGAGCCATTGTGTCCATAATCAGCAAAGCGCTTTCTTTGCATATTATTAATGTTATTGAAATGACATAGTTATGTTTACAGTGATTTATTGGGGGGGACAAATCCTATTTTTCCCAGGATAGGGGGGGTCGTGTCCCCCCTGTCCCCCCCACCCATGATGTCCATACATCCAAATTTGCATCTAATTTACATGTGACAGACCTTTGCAAAAAGCTATATGCGCTCTCCCTCTGTCAAGCAACACCTGACACCTGCAAGAATGTTCACACCTTTATTGTGTTTGCCCAATTAAGGTGGAGCGCCATCTAGTGTCCCAAACAACATTAAAACATGAACCGAAATGGCTCCTACAATACTGTCAAATTATATTTACTGTTTGGTAACTGTCTGCAATGTTATTGCCTTTTAATCTTGCTAGCATAGCAGTAGCTTTAGTTAGTTGAGCCAAAAGAAAAGGTTCTATGAGCTGAGCGGACTAAATATCTGATTTGGCTTTGTAAGGGGAATTGTAAGGCCAGAGATGCTTGCGTTTGTCCCCGGCTGTGAAACAATTCAGTTAGATGTTCAGGGAGATAATTGACTTGTAAATATCTGACTCCAATTTTAGAAATGTGCACAAGTGCATGACCTGTATCCTTAAACGCTAAACAGTTAATGACATGAAACTCTGACATAGGTAAAAATTGTCTGCTTGATCAGAGCACTGACGTTACGGTATGCATACTCACAAATCAGTTCTTTATCTCTACTATAACATGGATTTAAACATCAACACAGTATTTAAACTGACCCCTCAGAGGCTACGGTATCACCTTCAGAGCATGGATGTCCACTGTAAGTGACTCAGAGGCCTTAAGTTAAAACCTACTTCAAAAGTGTATGTCTATAATCAGTATTAACCACATCAACCCAACTAGATCAAGGTTTTCACCGCCGTAGCATGATAGATACGTACAAGGAAAAGAAGTAACTTAAAAATGCACATTTAATAGTTTATTATCTAAATAGTAAGATAATCAATACCAGTGTTGGGTAGGTTGTTAATTACTAATTACTTTATCAATATTGTATTTAAAATACTTTAGTAATTACTCTGTCTGAAAAGTAATTTAATTACTCAATAAGTAATGTAATGCATTATTTCTTACAATCCCTATAAACCTTGACTGGATAGACAACAGAAAGGAAAGTCTTTCAATAATTAAATACAAGTCAAACTTTGAATAGTTTAGCCTTTTAGCTTTTTAAAACATAGCCTACTAATACTCAACATTTTAGTAACACATGTAACCTTCTTTTATCTTTAGTTACTAAACAATATGTGCATAACACAAGCTTAACTTTAAGTTAAACATGACATCACAGCACGGCTGTAGCCATGGAGTAAACAATGGGTGGGACGAATTAATTTTGTTATGATAATTTCGGACAGCGTGCGTGGTTGCCTGTCGTAGCGTAGCACATTTATATGTTTATATCAATATATTGGGGGTGACATTTTGACCAGATTTGAATATTGGGGGGGGGGTGTCCACCCCTCCCAATATCATATGTCCCGGGCTTTCATCACAGGATTCTACAGTACGCAGCGGTAGCATCTCTTCCTGAAATCTAGTTCGCAATAAAAACAATTTAAGCTCACCTTCAGACACTTTTTGCACTGGCGATGTAAAATCTAGTTTTGCCTGCTTAAAAGGTGTTCCTGAGGTGTTATCTGTCGTTGGCAAAGTAAATTCCTTGTCTGTGCAAACTTTCATGGCGATTAAAACCCTTTCTGATTCTGATTCTTCAGTAGGTTTACATTAATGTTTTTGTCAACCTGTGACAAAAAGGTAAAGTATTTGGAATATTTCCATTTGGTAAAACAGCTAGAGCTACTTGCTTCAGCCGAGTCCGAAATCTTCCACTTCAAACCGCTAGAGCCCGAACTTATGCAGCAAAAACTCACGTCTCCTATGCAACTGCACTACAGCTAACAATTTTTAAGATATAAAAAATGGAGCGCCGTAAATGCAGTGTTCCAGGCTGTACCGGGAATCCTGACACTTTTCACCATCTTCCCAAAGAACAAGACACTCGACGGGCATGGCTGATGTTTTATATAAGAAGATCCCTGTGTTCGACACTTATCTATTCATTTGCTCTAACCATTTCACCAAAGACCATTTTGAATGAAAACCTTGGACAATTCAAAGAAGGATTTGCTAAGCCGCTGTTGCTGAAAAGAGGTGCTTTTCCAACCGTATGTATACAGGATACATTAGCATTGCTAATAACTGTTACCGACAAAATCATACTACAGCTTGCAGTTGTGATGAACATAAAGTCGGAACGCACCCCTTTTCAGCAACAGCTTCATAGCAAATCCTGCTTTACATTGTCCCAGGTTTTCAAAACCGTCCTTGATGAAATGGTTTGCGCAAATGTGTCAAGGGTCAAACTGCACAGGGATCTCATATGCTACGATATAGACAAACATCAGCCATGCCCGTCTAGTCAATGTTAGCTAGACTCTAGCTCATATGCTTTTTTATTAACGCTGATTTGCAAAGAATGCAAGAACAGCTAGATAGCAAAAACACCTAGACTGTAGGCATGTAAACTAGTTTAGCTTGCTAATGCAAGAGCATAGGTAGAATTTGTGATGATAAAGCCTAGTTTATTGGCAAAGGGGCTAACGTTATTTCATGTTCCTGACTTTTCATTCAAATAAATAACCTGTGTTGTCATGTAAATCTACAATTCAAGATGCATGTTTGTCCAGATCTATTTTTCAGCAAGATAGCTAGAGCCAACTGAAGCTGAGTTGAATCACGATAGTTTGTTTGCTAAGCTGTAGTGCTAACGTTACCCACCTAAGGCAATCCAGTTTGCTTCGACAACAGAAGTGGAAACAACTAACGTAGTCATTTGAAATGATATCTAGTCAATCTGTTGAAAACAGTGTTGTGTAGACACAATAGATTTATTTGTATGTTTTTATTTCAAGTCTCCACCTTTTTTGTTTCAGTGAGTGCTGTGGCCGTGTTGCGTTTTTGCTCCGCAACCAATCAATGCGCAGCTTATCTATATATCCATGAGCATACCATAAAAGGAGAAAACCTAGCGTTTTGTCCAAGGAAAATTTCACTGGATGTATCAGGAGGCATAGTACAGCACCCAGGCCATTTTCAACCCAACCAATGTTACATACCCTATTCGGAGACCTTAAGGAACAGTGTGAAATACCCCAAAAACCTAGTCAATCACCCCTTTAACATGTTGGACCACTGCATGCACAATCTCTGTAAATCCTGTACATATACATGTTACAACATAAAAAGTATTACTAGAATGTGATACATAAAATAAGAAACAAAATCATATCAAACATGACATTAAAAGTTGTTTAGAACTATATTCACAAGAACACAACTTTTAATGATAATTTTCGAATCTTCCTCGGTCCACCTTCCTCTTCAACTGTTGAGACCACCTTTTCAGAGGTGTGTCATTAAAGTGTGATTGTCATTTTAGCATTCATGCAAATCAACGATTGTCCCAGACGTGTCTTGATGACCAGTGACAAAGAGGCTGTATTATTCAGGTCTCTGCCCATACAGCCCTACAGTTTACAGTATGTCTAAAAGCAGTATCGAACCGTGAGTACTACAGCTGGGCCTTCACCTCGGCCATCACCGCCGAGAAAAAAATCATCTATCTAACACCAGTGTCATGGCAACTGAACATCATCGTATCTGAAAAGCTCCGAGGACCCCGTCCACACTACTACGCGAACCCGGCGTTTTCAAATGTCTCCGGCTAGGGGAGCATATTCTAAAAGCTCAGTTTTCAGTGTCCGAATACGCCGTGTTAGTGTGGACGGGAGGTGCAAACGCAGACATGTATGCGTTTCTAAATGTACCCGGGCTAGTGTGGACGTTGCCTCTGTCTCTCAACCGCTCTCACCACTCTGCAAGAGATTAGGACTTCATGAAGGCCTAAAATGTTTTGTTTTGCTCCCGCCCACTTGAAATCAAAGCGTGATTGGTCAATTTGCCCGCCTCACTCTTCACACCAAAACACATAGCTTGCCCTTCTCCAGGATTTGTGAAGTCCTAACCAATGAATGAGCCAGCTAACTGGGCCTTAATATAGACAGACGATTCTGATTGATAACATGTTTTCAGGACATGAACTTGACAGTAAGCTTAACTATAGAACATAGATGAGAGAAAATGCATTGTATTAAATTAAATGAGATATAATTGTTTTAAATTATTTATTGAATACTTTATTATTAGTATTAAATATATTATTATTTATAATTTGTTTAGGCCTTCTCTGAAGGCGTAGAAGGCCCTGAAGGTTCCCTACTGTCTAAAAGTATACATTTATGTTTGTAAAAGAAAGAAAAGAAAAGTGACCATGGTATAAACTGGATAATACCCATTGAGGTGTCCATTCTAAGAAAATTATGGACTCCTCTGCATGTAGGACAATTCTGGCCTCCCCGTTGTCCATTATTTCCTGATAATGGACACCTTGTCAGGCATTATCCCTTACATAACTATGTTGACAATGTTACTGAATAACATGGGTATTAACTTTCTTTTATGCTCAGAGAACCACACAGTGGAACACACGGCTGAGAGTTACATGCTGCAATGGCAGCGGGGCCACCTCAGTAACTACCACTACCTACTACATCTCAATAATCTGGCAGACCGCAGCTGCAATGATCTCTCTGCATACCCAGTCTTCCCCTGGATCATTTCAGACTACACAAGCACACACTTAGGTGAGTATACAATAGGTTTAGTAATGCTGAGTCAAATAAAAGGAGGAGTCAGATGGCTGAGCGGTTAGGGAATCCGTGCTATTAATTAGAAGGTTGCCAGTTCGGTTCCTGGTCATGCTATATGACGTTGTGTCCTTGGGCAAGGCACTTCACCCCACTTGCCTCGGGGAATGTCCCTGTACTTACTGTCAGTCGCTCTGGATAAGAGCATCTGCTAAATGACTAAATGTAAGTAAATGTATTTAGTTCAGGTATTAAATACTTAATAAACAAAACTAATAATTCATCTAATGAATAATTTTACCAAAGATGATATAGCACATATTTCTTTTATTTATTTTTTCCTTCTTAAATGATCTGTCATTGTCTGAGGGCTCTTTGATGCTTGCATTCATTACCAAGCATGTTTTTTTTTCAAATGCCAGAAAAATATGTAGATGCCGCTTTATAGTTTTTTTGGTTTCATTTACAGTAGTTCAACAAATAGAACAAATAGTCTCAGAGGGCATAATAGTCAAGTTAGCATTAGCATTTCTGATATGGGGCATTTGGGAGATTATTCCTAAAATCCACAACATTAGTTACCTCAGCTGTGCTAAATTCTATTTCTTTCGTCAGATCTGACGAGTGCTTCAACATACAGAGACCTGAGTAAGCCTGTGGGAGCACTGAACCGAGGGAGACTGGAGAGATTGTTGGTGAGACTACCACGTTTTATGTAACTACTATATTGTTACCTGTATGAAGGCGGTTTTTCCACATAGCATGAGTTATTCCGAAAAATACTATATCAGTTGAGTTTTCATTGCAGCAGCAAATTACAAATATAGCTGCAAGCAGCGATGCGGGTTCCTCCGCAAAATGGCAAAATATTATAAAAATGTACATTGTAGAAGGTCAAGAGTTGGACAACAAGAGAGAAAAACTACTTCATGTTGGGCTAACTAAAATAGGCTGAATGGGGATTTGAACTCATAAGCATAAGGTTACAAGTCAGACTCTCTGTCCTCTCTGCTACACACCAACTGTTGAGAGTGCATGAGTAGAAAGGGCAGACTATTAGCTTTGGTCAGCTTTGGGACAAAGGTTAAAAGAAACGGTTAACATTTCAAAGTGGAATTGCGTGGAATTGCGTGAAATTGCGCATGGTATTTCATAATGTCATCCTGTTTAACTAAACAGATATTCAAATTTAAGACCGGCTAAAAGACTGCGACTGGATTCAAACCTACAACCTTATACTTTGCAGGTCACTGTACCAGTCCGTTCAGCTATTCTCAGTGTTGAATATTATCATGTTCAGTTACTGTATAAAAAAGTAAGCTGTTTCTTCTGTGGGAAGAGTTGTTAGATTCAGCCAAAGTTTAAACTACTCAAATTCAATCATATTTTGACATACCAAGGTGAAATTGTTGATGGTACTTCAGAGTGACGTCATCTCGAAACCAATAATATTAGAAAACCATCAGTCAAAATGATATTGTATTTATTGACACAAAGATATTGAGGCAATGAGGACATTTACATAAATACAACCCTTTCAGCCATTTTGTATGGCATTTCATGTTCCATTTCAAATCAAAATCAAATCAAATTTATTTGTATAGCCCTTTTTACACGCAAGCATGTCACAGAGGGCTTCACATGCGCCCATAGAACTGCCCCTCAACCAACCTAAACCCTCAAGGAAGACAAGGAAAAACTCCCAGAAAAACTCCCACCGGGAGAAAAAATGGAAGAAACCTTGGGAGGAGCAATTCAGAGAGGGATCCCCTCCTCCAGAGACGGTTGGTAAGAGAGAGGAGCAGAACACAAGCTAAACATAGTCATACAGTGTCAATGGGTTTTGAAACACCAAAATCCATTGTTCGGCTTTATAGACGTTGGATGGGACCGGGAAACTCGCTGTTGGCCGTCATGGAGACTGGATTCCGGGTGACGACCTGGTTCAGCGTTGGCAGACCGACGACCAAGCAGGTCCTGACAGCTCAAACCCCCCACACCACAGGGAATGTGTGGGGGGGGGGACAGAGAGGAGAGCAGGGATTAGAGAATGCCAGGAGCAGCTAACAGTTACAGTCAAAATAGAATGAGATCCCCACCGGTCAAGTGTGGACTAGTGCAGCAATTTAACAGAGCAAAAAGGGTATTTGATGCAGCCCCACACACCAAAACAACGACAGCCCCCCTCAGTTGGAACATGAAATCTGTTCCAGGGGAAAGAACTCTAAAGTAGGTTATACTTATACGAATAAGGATGAAAACAGCCAGTCCCCCGTTGTCTCCAACTAGTAATAAAAACTATAACAGTAACAATATACAGCAACGGAACTATAATAATAATAATACTAACAATATACAGTAACAGGTTTACTTTATTTGTAACATCTAGCTGGGCAATGTGAACATAAGCTATAATTAAAATTTAAAAGTTACATGTGATACACACATAGGCAAGCACACATCCCAGGTTTACATAGAAAGTACACACATACTTCCCTTTAACAATCATAGAATTGATTAAACAAGAACGTTTTTAATCTAGTTTTAAATGTCGAGACAGTATCAGCTTCCTTAATTGAGATGGGTAATTTGTTCCAAAGAAGAGGTGCTCTATATGAGAACGCCCTACCTCCAGCAGTTTTTTTCTTAACTTTGGGTATTACCAGATAGCCGGCATTTTGAGATCTTAGAGACCTTGCGGGGCAATAGGGTGCAAGGAGACCGGAGAGGTACAGTGGTGCCAATCCATGCAGAGATTTGTAAGTTAGTAGTAGAACTTTGAAATCAGCTCTGGCTTGGATAGGGAGCCAGTGTAAAGAGATAAGAGTCGATGTTATATGATCAAACTTTCTAGTTTTAGTCAATAGTCTAGCAGCAGCATTTTGCACCCGCTGTAAGTTTTTTAGGTAGGTAATTGGGAGGCCAGAGAACAACACATTGCAGTAGTCCAATCGGGACGTAACAAAAGCATGTATTAGTTTTTCAGCATCATCCTTTGAGAGGAATTTTCGTATTTTGGCAATATTACGTAGATGGAAAAATGCTGTTCTGGTGATTTGCTTAATATGGTACTCAAACGAAAGGTCTGGGTCCATTGTGACTCCCAGATTTTTTACCAGCTGGCTTTGAGATACTTTGACGCCGTCTAAGTCTAAGGTTAGATGGGATAAATTATTTCGGTGTTTTTTCGGACCAAAAATTTGAACCTCGGTTTTATCCGAATTAAGAAGAAGGAAATTTGCAGTCATCCAAGTTTTCAACCCGGAAACACAGGGTTCCATAGCATGTGGAAATTCTCCCGGCTTTATAGACATGTATAGCTGAGTATCATCTGCATAGCAGTGAAAATCTACCCCAAAACTTCTAATTATGTTTCCTAAAGGCAACATATAGAGTGAAAATAACAGAGGGCCTAAAACTGAACCCTGTGGTACTCCGTATTTTACAATGGAGCTCCTGGATGAGCAACCATCATAGTGGACATATTGTGATCTATCAGATAGATACGATCTGAACCACTGAAGTGAAGTACCAGAAATCCCAACATAGTTCTCCATACGTTCCAGGAGAATCTCATGATCTACAGTGTCAAAAGCTGCACTTAGGTCTAGAAGAACAAGGACAGAGCTAAAGCCCGCGTCAGAGGCTAATAATAGATCAATGACTACCTTGGCTAATGCAGTTTCAGTGCTGTGGTGAAGACGAAATCCAGACTGGAGAGGTTCATAGAGCTGATTTGAGGAGAGGTGCTCAGTGAGCTGTTTTGCCACAGCTTTTTCCAAAATTTTGGAGAGAGATGGCAAATTTGAAATGGGCCTGTAATTGCTAAGACAACCTGGATCCAGGTTTGGTTTTTTAAGAAGGGGCTTGATAATAGCTTGTTTGAAATCGTCAGGGACTTGTCCAGTTACAAGAGATTCATTAATAATACTAAGCATGGGCGGTCCAATAATATGGAGAAGTTCCCTACAAAGTTTGGCAGGGAGGGGATCGAGAAGGCAGCTAGTGGGTTTCGAGGAATCTATCAGCTTGATGAATGCTTCCATAGAAATAGGGTTAAAGTGAGTCTCAACATGCAGAATGCTGGGTACAGAGGGAAAATCAGTGTTGATGGCCACTCCTCCAGGACTAGTCTGTAGTTTGTCCCTTATTGCATAGATTTTTTGGTCAAAGAAATCTAAGAAATCATTGGGAGAGAGATCTGAACTAACACAGAGTGTACTTTTCTTAGTGAGTTTTGCAACAGTATCAAATAGGAACTTAGTGTTGTGTTTGTTCTTACTAATCAACTTAGAGAAATATTCTGATCTGGACCTGATGAGGACTTGCTTGTACTCTATTTGGCTGTCCTTCCAGGCCAGGCGGAAAACCTCCAATTTAGTGGTACGCCACTTACGCTCTAATTTTCTAGTGGACCTCTTGAGAGTGCGGGTTTCCTCTGAATACCATGGAGCCAGTTTCTTGTCTATTCTTTTCCTTGGTTTGAGTGGAGCAACAGAATCTAGGGATTGCTGAAGAACCAAATTCAGATCCCTTGTTTTAGCATTTAATGATTTATTCGGGACATCAAGTGCTTCTAGTGCAGCGGGTAGAATACTAGCCAGTTCCAGAGCTGTATTTGGGGTTAAGCAGCGGCTAATAGAAATATTCTGGGTGCCTCCAAGGCTCTGGCAGAGATCCATTTTAAAGGTTACCAGGCAGTGGTCTGATAATATAGGATTGTGGGTATGAACAATGACATCACTAATCTTGATTCCCCGCGTGAGAACTAAATCCAATGTATGCGAGTGAAGATGGGTAGGTTTAGAAACCACCTGAGTGAGACCTGTGGAATCCATAAGAGCAGTAAAGGCCTTACTTAGAGGATCTTTTGGGTCATCGACATGAATGTTAAAATCACCCATAATTAAGATATTGTCAGTGTATGTCACAAGATCAGCACTAAAATCAGCAAATTCCTCAAGGAAGAGGGAGTATGGGCCAGGGGGCCGGTATAGAGTAACTATACAAAACGAAGGAGGGGGGGCAACAGTAGTAGAATTAGTCCTTTTTAAAGTAGTTGGTGGTTTCATACAAATTATCTCAAATGATTTAAAGGTATTGACAGATTTTAGGCTGAGGTTGAAGCTAGCTTTATATAACATAGCAACACCACCACCTTTCTTTGAAACACGAGGGATGTGTGAATACGCAAAATCAGGAGGCGAAGCTTCATTCAGGGGGAAATATTCATCAGGTTTTAGCCAGGTTTCGGTGAGACCAATCAGGTCCAGGCTGCAGTCAGACATCAGATCATTAATCAAAACGGCCTTTGTGGATAGAGATCTGATGTTTAGGAGCCCAACATTCCAGTATGGGTTTTTGGCAGCTTTAGACGTAGATAATACTTCTGAAAAGGTGGCACTGTTATCAGGAAACTGAGTTGGAAGAGCAACGGGTGAGCAAGGCTGAATATATATTAAATTGGTATAATTCCTAATAATTGAGGGCCGGAATTTGGAAAAAGGGCGGGGGGCCGACACCGTCTCAATGGGAAACAAATTTCACCCTATAGAAAGACACATCTGCCCACACACAACTTCCATCCATGCTGTTTCCCTCTCTCCCAACACAGGACATGCCAAGGGAGTAATGCTGCGGCGGCCACATGAGGTTTAGGGGTAGTCCAAAAACATATCTCCCAAAATTGACAATTTTTTCCCAAGATGGCTGAAAAACAGCAGCTATTGTAACTCTTCTTGAGTTTCTCTTTCCAGAATCTCAGTCAATGCACAATTAACAATAGTCATGTAGGCAACCGGGCTACGTCAGAGCTCATGCTCAGCTCCTTGTGAGAATAGCCTATGGCAGTACAGCAGCCAACTCTCTGGTTCGATTAACATACACAACATGCACAATCAGGGTGACCAACAAAATTATATTAACTGATAAACAATAATATTACAAACATCTAACTGAACAAACACAACAACTGAAATCCCTCGTACGGCTGTTGTAACCGCACTATTTTCCACAAGTCTTTGCCTATTTGACCGCACTGCGTGCTGGGTACCCAAGGGGCGCTGACGCTGTTTATCTAGCTGTGCTCCAACTGTGATTTGAGTACTAGCTTTGGTCAGCGTTGGGACAAAGGTTAAGAAACGGTTGACATTTCAAGGTGAAATTGAGCATGGTATATCAGAATGATGTCATCCTGTTTAACTAAACAGATAATCAAAATTATGACTGTCCAAAAGACTGCGGATGGATTTGAAACTGTGACCTTGCTCCTTGCAGTACACTGTCTTAGCCTACTGAGCTAATCTCAGTGTTGAGAAACATTGTGGTCAGTTACTGTATAGAAAAGTAAGCTATTTGTTCTGTGGCAAGCTTAATAAGATTTGGCTGAAGTTTAAACAGCTGTAATTCTGTGATCTTCTGAGATATCAAGGCAGGGGCAGGCAGGCAGGGTAGGCCAGCTGGATGAAGCTGTCTTGGGGGCAGGATGAAGAAAAGCTGTCCAGGTAGAGAGGGGTAGTCCAGCAAGGGGACTGTGTTGCCCTCAGCATTCTCTATTGCATCCTCTGTTACACTCAGCATCCTCTCTTGTTGCTCTCATTATGCTCTGTTGCACTCTGTTGAGCAGGCCTTTGCATGACCTGTAAAAGTGAAAAAAGGGTCCATGTCAGTGGTGAAAAATAAAGCTTTTCTCATCTACACTTGACACAGACTTCAGTTTTGAGAAATGCAGTGGCAATACTTGAACTTGAATCCAAATGTTGATGACAAATGAAATAAGTTTGTTTTGAAAGATCCTATATACTGGCTATCTTCAGCAGACTCTTGTCTACAAAAAGCAGCCCTCCCTGACGTTTTAGGAGTAAAATTGAGTGAACTACAATATCGTTTACACACTGCCAGTGAGTGAGCGAGCCGAGTATGTCACTGAGGCTAAGTCAAAACAATGTACCCCGGGACACAGTCTCACTCCACTTGCAAGTTTTCCACAAATCACAAAAATAATCGGAGCATCTGGCTAAAAGCACAATTCCCACATCTCCTAGGCTGCCCTCCTCGACATTTTTGGTATCGACCGAACTGTGAAATGGTGAACTTATGAACATGACGCAACCAAAACATGGCTGCCGCCTAAGCCTATGCGGTCTCCCTGGCGCATAGGCTTATTACAAAGACTTTCTCGACCCAAATCAAAATTCTGAGCCGACAGGTCTGTGGGGAATTGCTTGTTCTCCTAAAAGCTGCCCTCCTCTACCTTTTTGATGAATTCGCCGAGATGCTACATGATTCAGTAATTACACAGAGGGAAAAAGCTAGCTACTTTTTGAGTTTGGTTTTCCGTCACTTCAAACTCACGATCTAAAGGTCTCAAAGTGCTCAAACCTTCACCATAATTCAAGAGTAGTGTACTTTCAAGAACCCAATCATTGATTCTAGCTTAAAATGTGTAAAAATAGGACTTACCGAATGTGGCTGCCTCCAGCATGGCTATAAGGCAATTCCAGTTGAAAACAACAATGGCCGCCGAAAAATAATTTATATTCGTAACGGCGAGCTGCGATTGGAAGCGAAACTAGAGAAGGTACAATTTCTGGGGAAATTGTAGGGTGTTCTTGCTTGCTTCGGTTGCATACGACGGCGTATTAGGGACAGTAGGTATAAAAAAAAAATCGGAGCAGGAGGGGGGGTAATATTCCGAGATTAAAGTCGTAAATTTGCGAGAAAAAAAGTCGGAGATTCTCTGAGTTTATAAAGTCACAAATTTGCAAGAAAAAAGTCTGAATTATACTATTCAATAGGATTCAGCAATAAGGAAATAGGCTATGATTTTTGCCCAGAATCGCAGATTGTAATAAGCATTCGGACTTATATTGCCGTGATTTGGGCCTATTCAAAAGGAAACATCATACTTATTTGGATGAGGTGATAGCTTTTGTGCATCAGGAACTACAATGCAATGGACAGATGCAAGGAAATAGTTACATCCACGGGCAATTCAAATTTGATTTGTGGTTCAACATCAGGACACAATACAGATCCTCAAAGTCGATCCTCAAGGTGTGGATCAGTTTAGAAAAGAGCAGCGTCTTGGCTGTGTCCTGTTGAACCACGAACCAATTGAAAAGTATAATTTGATCAGGTCATCCATTACTGCAGGCTTTGTACATGGCAAGCGACGTCGTCTGTGCTGTGATGAGGTTGACCATGCAAAGTGAAGGAATGAGGTTCCTTGAGAAAAAACAAATCCATATTTTCGATTTAATAATGTTGGATAATCTCCGAGTTTTTTTCTCGCAAATTTACTAGTTGTTTTCTCGCAAATTTGTGACTTTATAAACTCGGAGAATCTCCGACTTTTTTCTCGCAAATTTACTTCTTTTTTTTTCGCAAATTTGTGACTTTATAAACTCTGAGAATATCTGACTTATTTCTCGCAAATTTACGACTTTAATCTTGGAATATTACCCCCCCTCTCTTCCGGCTCCGAATTTTTTTTTAATCTACTGTCCCTAATACGCCGTCGTAGTTGCAGGTGGGTCCGCTTTCCCATCTAGTGATATTTTCAAGCATTTAGCCTACTCATATTGCATAATTCATTAAGAACACCCTTTGAAACAAAAAAAAAACCTTGAAACAAGCTACTGTAACAACGTTGTCACTGGCAGTATTTTAGATGGAATTGCGATTCAAATAGTACCATCTGCTAACTGAAAATAAGCCCCCAAAACGTAAATAAGTTCGATATTAATTTAGGGGGACATGGCTAATTCAAAAGCAGTTTACTAGAGGCAAGCTAGCTGCTGTTGCCATCCACACTTCACTGATTGTTTGAAAGCGCCGGAAATGAGAACTTTGATTTTGTAAGGGATAATTACAGTGGCCGACATGTGCAAACACGCTACAAATAGACAAAGTACAAGCAAATTGACAATACACAAGCAAATTAAGAAAACATGTATTTGACCATACATGCACAGCATTCAGCAAACGCGCTGCAAATATAGAAACGCGCTGCAAATACACACAACACAACCAAATACATAAACACGCTGCAAATATAGCAACGCACTGCAAAAAGGAAAACACGCAAACCCTGAAAACAAATGCAAACAGAAAAACGCTGCATCCACAGAACACAACGGAAGTGCTCCAGTCCAGTGGGAGCGCTAAATAGAAGAGCGTGATTTTAGAACCAGAGAGGGCAGATGAGAAGTTTGTTTTGAATAGGACCAAAATCGAAGTAAAGAGGCGACATAAAAAGATTAGTATTCATTTTTACATGTGCCCCTCCTCTTTCACAGTTTTTCAAAAGACTTCGATGTTGGTCCAAACATTTCATATGCTCTCTCTTTCTCTTTCGCTCCATGGGGCCGAAAATGTTCCACTTGGCTCTCCCCCTAGAGGCCTGGAAAATGTCTGTTGTGATAAATATGGAGTTAGATTAGTTCCATAATTCAAACAAACAAACGCAACACGATTCAAACAAACTTAACACGATCCAAACAAACGTAACACGATTCATACAAACATAACACGATTCAAACAAACAAACGTAACACGATTCAAACAAACGTTATTACATTTGTTTGCAACCTGACAAACACAAGTTACAAATCCCTGCATTCGTTGGTGTGAATCCCCTGCATTCGTTGGTGTGGATTTTTGGAACTTTCCTGACGCTCTTAGATTCACAAATGCATTTTTTCTAAAAGATATCCTCTGCAGCCTATCAGATTGTCTCTTCCAATTTTAGCCAATCACATTAACGTGTCTGTGGTCTTCAACAACCTGCCATAATGACGGACATAGTCTCCTTCAGATCACGAGCAATGTCGTCTGGTAGAATGTAGGTGAAATGTTTCTTGTTAATCTTATTAAACCGATGATCATACGTGATTGAATATTGTTGAGAATGGCAGGATTCATGTTTAGTCATTTTCCGTGTTTCCTAGGCTAACGCAGAGCCCGTCTACCCATATTAGACATTCTCCGGTGATTGGCTAAAATTGGAAGAGACGATCTGATAGGCTGCAGAGGATATCTTTTAGAAAAAATGCATTTGTGAGTCTAAGCGCATCAGGAAAGTTCCAAAAATCCACCCCAACGAATGCAGGGATTCACACCAACGAATGCAGGGATTCACACCAACGAATGCAGGGATTTGTAACTTGTGTTTGTCAGGTTGCAAACGAATGTAATAACGTTTGTTTGAATCGTGTTACGTTTGTTTGTTTGAATCGTGTTATGTTTGTATGAATCGTGTTACGTTTGTTTGGATCGTGTTAAGTTTGTTTGAATCGTGTTGCGTTTGTTTGTTTGAATTATGAAACTAATCTAACTCCATAGATAACTGGATGCGTTTTTGGTTTGCGTGCTTTCGTTTTTGCAACGCGTATTTGCAGTGTGTTTATGTATTTGGTTGTGTTGTGTGTATTTGCTGCGTGTTTGCTGAATGCTGCACATGTGTTGTCAAATTAATGAAGATGTTTTCTTAATGTGCTTGTGTTTTGTCTATGCATGTGTTTTCTTGGTTTGCAGCGCGTTTGCACATGTCGGCCACCGTAGATAATGTATAGAACGCCGGTCATTATCGGGAAAATAAGCTCCGACAGGGCGAACAGCACCCTGACGCGAAGCGAAGGGGTTTTGTTTCGCCCTGAAGGGGCTTATTTTTCCAATAATGACCGGCGTTCTATACATTATCCCTCTTATTACACGGCTACTTGCCAACAAAAATAACTTAACACAGTGTGTCTTTTTACAATGTATTTGTTACCATTCGTATTGTTGATCAGCAGAGAAATAGTTCGCCAAAGACATTGAACTTCATAGACTTTGAACATTCTTTAGGCTTCAAATCAGCTGACGTCGCTAAGCAACAGAGTACGCTGGGGTTGAAAAGTTACCGGACTACTTGCGGAGTGCTACGAAAGACGTGAATCAGAGGCAAAAAGGCCATTTCCCTTGACAGCGGTCAAATGTGCATAGCAACGGTCAAATATGAGAAAATTGTTCACCGCAGAACGTTGGGAAGCCCCATTCAACTGAACTATTTACCATAGTTGATATACATATACTGAGGGGCTGGACATTAAAATATTTTGAAAACTAAACTTCCCAATAAGCAATGGGACATCTTCAACTACCTGTCACCTTTCAGCACTCACCTCAGCAACAGAGCTGTCTCCACTGCCCCTGCATGCTGCCCCTGCCTCTGACTCACTCTCAATCTCTACCACCTATATCAGGAGACATGGAGATGCATTGAGCATTCTTTCATATTGATAATAATAAGCTTAATGTAGATTTTTCATATGAAGATTTCTGAGATGTAAATCATGTTATCAACATATAAAATTCACAATTGGTAAAGGTTTAGTAGCCTAATAATTATGTAGGCTACATAAAAAAATAGCATCTCCCTAAAGCATGACTGGACAGTTCAAAATGATAAAATGTGTGTTCAAACCTGTAGTCTTTTCCACAGATCACATCCTTAGTATGTAAGCTTTCAGAAAATACATGGTTTAGGTGGTTGAATCAGTTTCCCTAAATGGCACAGCCCAAAAGGGTATCAGCCATATAGCCTACTCCATTTACCAATACCAAATTTATTATGCATGGGCAGCATACTAATATGGAGAGATGGACGTGTCTCTTGTCTCATTAGATACCATCCTGAGGGTATAAGCTTTCAGAGGATATATGGTTTTAATGGTTGAATCAGTTTTGCCTTCATGTTTCAGACTAACATGTAGCAATAAAATTCTGCGAATTGCCAAAATTACAAGTTGAGCAAACTTATTTAAATTGGACCCTGAAATAATTCTTTTTTTTTCTTCTTTTTTCAGTCGTTAGACAACAGCAATTTCTTTTGTAGCTACTTGGAAAAAACATCCTTGTCATCTCTTTCTGCCTGAACCAGACGCCTAGGTCTGAACACGGCTAAAAGCACAACATATTTCAGACCCAGATTAAGAAATCAACAAATGCTGTTCCACTTGTAATGGGTAAATAAAGTATGGTATTGCCTAGTGCTAGATGTAGGTAAAAAGCTTGCTTATCTAGCTAGCAATAATCATAATGTTTGCAGAAGGATCTTTGTGACTTAACTAATGCTATTATAGTCAGAGAATGTCTCATAAGGGTGCTTTGGCCACTGAAGGGAAAACTGGGCAACTTTGACTTACTTTCCTCTTCCTCGAAAAAACCCTCCTTATGTCCATCTCGTCTGTGGATCAGTCATGTCTGAAGTGCTAACTACAAGCGCGATGCGTCGATCAAAGAGTATTAGAGTTGAATCTGCGGGCGTGATGCTGTTTTTCTAGAAAACGTGGAATTCTATTGCTATGGGTATTCTTCCTACTGATAAAGTGGAATGGATTTGATTGTGAAGCAATGGAAAGATCGCTGGACTAGTAGACCAGTCATGCACTAATATTTTGACCACAAATGTGGGGGGGTCCAAACAACTTTTTTGGGGGGACCCCTCAAGTTACATTGTGGCGACGCCCATGACTGTAGACTACTACACAGGGTTAGGGTTAGAGTCTGTGACTCTGAGGCTAACATCAAAACAAGATGCGCTCTCACTCAAATTCCAAGTTTTACACAAATAACAAAAATATGCTGACCCGCTGGCTGTCTTCACAATAGCCATATCTTTAAAACACTGCTCTCCATTTGGATGTAGAATTGACCCTGGTACGAAATTAAGAAAAGACTCATCAGACGCAGATCGACAACACTGTTGTTGCTGCCGCAATCGTCAATGGAGGCTGACGGGGCTCTCACGTAGCAAACAAATCTAAGTTTTTAAAGCAACCTACATTAAAATCTCACCACCTGGATGTCTTCACAATAGTCATATCGTCATAACATTTCCCTCTTTCTGTTTTTTCGTGTAAAATTAAACTACAAAATTAGCTACGAAAATACTACTATGATATGACGCTCTCTAGCATGGCTGCCGCCTAAAAGACTAGGCAGTCTCACGGGCGACCCGCACTCGCTCAATTTACAAAGACTTTAACGACCTAAATCAAAAATCCGAGATGGCAGTTCCACTCGAAATCGCTTTCTCAACAAAGCCAAATGTTTGGGATTTTTTTGGGGTGGTATTTTTCACTCGTAATCCAAGCTCCAATTTGCTTTCTAGAAAGTCTCTATCATGTTGTATCCATGCGTCGTTGCTGACGTGTGTTGACGTGGTGACGTAGCTAGCACAGATTACCCTTCGTCGACTAAAGGCACTTTGTTGCCACAAAAACGTTGTAACCTCCTAAACTGTGCAACGGAACGTAAATCCCAATACAAGCAACGCAATCGAGACCAAGACGAACATTTTGACACAGCCGTTGTCAGTGTAGTCCAAATATTGACTGAGCCTTAGGGGGGCAAAAAAAATAAAATAAATAAATATACATGTGAGATAACAATGGTTTGTGCTCGTCGAAGGCAAGCACACCCCAATGAGGGTGAGGGTTGCAAGAAGTTTATGGCTGCAGCCTCCCGCCTCATGCCCTCCCAGCCTCCCGCCTCATGCCCTCCCGTCTCATGCTTCTACTTTTCAAAATAAAAGCTCGTCTGGTCCGCTATTTCTCCTTTCTACTTTGATGTACGTGTTTTTTTCTAGCTAGACTACAAACTAAAAATCCATTCTAGCAGCCTGGGAGGCCCGGTTGAGTTTAGGCGTCACAACGACGGTTGAGGTTAGGATTAGTTTAAGGCCAGGAGTCGTAGTAGAGGTCGAGGTTAAGGTTAGGCACAACCAAGACGGTTGGGGGACAATGATGGTCGGTACAGCACACCGTGCATTTTGTCATCTGCGGTGTGTTCTTTTTTTTAAAGACACTGATGTGTACCTTAAGGAAAATTACAAAAAGAAACCATCAAAGTCTGCAACCATAAATTGCTCTAGGTAACGTTAGCTAATATTCGCCAACAAATGTCAGCATAAAACGCTGATGCAGTCATCGCAGGTTTCATTAAATATACGTTAACATCAGGGAAAACATCCAGAAATCAGCAAACTATATGGATAATAAAAGTACAATTTAACGTTTTTCAATTTATTGCAACAAACGTGCTCACAAATGTATCTTTAACTCCATCCGTACAATAATTTGCGATTTGGTATTTTTGACCCTCTGCATTTACCGTTGGACAGCTTGGGCATGAGACGGGAGGGCATGAGACGGGAGGCTGCAGGCTGCAGCCATACCCATCTCGAGGGTTGGGCTTGTTTGGAGAATTTGGAGCGTGCGCACTGTGGAGCAATTCAATTTAATTCAATCATATATTGACATAGCAAGGTGAAATTGTTTATGGTACTAGAGATTGATGTCGTCTTAAACCCTATTACGTTTGAAAAACAATCAGTCAAAATTATATTTGATTTATTAACAAAAAAAATATTGAGGCAATTTATATTTTGTATTGCATTTCTTATTCCATGTCACCCTATGTAAAGACATGTATTCTACACATCTTTAACTAATTTCAAGTCGATTGGGTCTATGGTTTGTGAGTAGAAGGGTTTTGAAGGTTGTACCAAATTTGGACAGTACAAGAAAATTCATAAGTCTGACAATATGGGTCCTTCGGCTTTTTTGTTCCCCATGAGAAAAAAGGTATGTATACCAATTTTCAGGCATTTTAGAGTTATGGGGCGTTGGGAAAATCACGTAGACTTTGGGCGTGTTTTATAGCGCCACCTATGGGCGCACATGGGACACTAGCCGTCTGGGAGTAATGAGTGACCTGTTGTATCATTGGGCCAAATTGGAAAAAATCGGGTCCAGGACTTTTTGAGTTATTGGGCCATTTAGCGGAGAAATATAATAATAAGAAGAAGAATACTAACAAAAACAATAGGTTTCCTCCTACCGGAGGAACCCTAAATATGTGGGCCAGTTTTACATTCCACCTCAGGTGGTGCAAAGCCATGTTTGCCACCGACTAGGAAATGTCATGAGTGGCATTTCAGTGTACAAATAAAAAAAGGCCACAAAGGCAATTCCCAACATTCTCTACTTCAACTGAATGTGACAAATGTTTATAGATTAATCTGACAAACAGCGGGATATCATATAAAATATGCAAGAATGGGTCTCATCACAGTTCCTTGTGGTACTCCCATAGCAAAGGGGCAGGATGCTAAAGTCGACCCTCTTTTACTGACCTAGAAGTAGCACCCGATCCAGGAGGGAGCAGTTCTAGAAATACCCATTTTAGCCAGTGTGGAGATGGTGGTTGACCATGTCAAAGGCTGCAGACAGGTTGAGGAGAATCAGGATGGATGAAAGGTTAGAAATTCAAGCTGTGCCATCACCACCTGGAGAGCATTCACCATCAAGTGTCTAGCTTTGAAACATAAAGGCAGGAATCGGTGTGTATGAGATTTGAACCTCTCGAGAACCGGGCACTTTAAAAATAAGCAGGTGTGTGGCTCAGGACCCAGTTTTATGTGTGACAGTGTTTGGATGAATGATTAGTAAGAAATAAATATATAAACACATTCATCATGTTGAGCCGCACTGAGTGATGAAGAAACGAGAAAATGCATTGAGTTGATGCATTTAAATGCATTGAGTTGCGCTTAGCAATGGAGCCATGGAGAACATGAACTGTAATAGTATTTACCACCAGGGGTCATGGCACTTGGAAGAAAATTTGAATGCAGCATGGACGGCGGATACATTTAAATCATCATGGCAACAAAACAACAGACATTTGCTGAGCTAAGTTAGCAATTTTTTGCCAAATTGTTTGCTTGTTTATCGTCAAACAATAGACTTATTACCAGGGGTGAAAGTAAGCCGGTACTGGCCGGTACGCCGTACCAGTAAGAAATGTCTTCCCGGTATGCCGCACCAGTAAGAAATTACGACACACGCACAGGCCCGTTGCGACAAGGCAAGCAAAACAAGCAATTGCTTGGGGCGCCGAGCTGGCTTGGGGCCCCAAGACAACGACTGGTTAAGAATAAAATGCAACGACAAACTGTGTGAGCGCCCCTTTGATAGTCAATGCAGTAAAGTGCAATAACACTGTTATCGGGATCCCCCTCAAGGGGCCCATCTCACGATCTGTGCTGCTGGCAAAATACATTTTAGGCTTTTATGTATCTTTAATGTATCGGATCGTTGGCAGTGCATCGAGATGTGTATCGCATCGTCCTCAGTGTAGAGATGCACATCCCTAATGCACAGTAATTGGGTATAAGCCAATCAGAAATTAGAATAAACATTTATTTTAACATGAGTTTTCCACTTGGAGGAGGTATCCCAGAATTCCTCCAGAACGAGGGACGAGGGAGCTACGTTTGGCTGCTCGGTTAAGAACACACGTTTGGAGACTTAAACTGTTAGTTGGCCCAAGTATTTTGCGGCAGTTAAGAATTGTATGTGCAGGATATTTGTTTAGTCTACATTAGTCTGAGAAAAGAAGCTGTGTTTTCCGACCACGAGGACAACGAATATCGAAAAGCGAGGATAGCCTACATTGCATGTGGCTCTCCTGGACTGGACATCTTTTTAACTGCTTGGTGGGTGTTGGCGAGAGTTTTGCCATCTTCGGGTCAAGGTTGCGTGAGTACTTTGACTGAGAAAGTAAAGCGATATTTTACATATTTTCTGCTGTATATTGGGGGGGACAGATTGGTATTTTCTCAATATTCGGGGGGACACGACCCCCCCCAAAGAATGCGTGGTTACGCCCTTGGATATGGGACTGTGTAACATCCGCCTTCGCTAACTATTAACGAGTTAGCCGACTGACACGGTTCACTGACTACTATTGGATTCTACAATGTGCACCAACGTGACGACTGGGCCCCAACAAATTTAGTAACCAAGCTTGGTTAGAATACCTTAGGTGTCATTCTGTTTCATTTCAACTGTCACATATGGACTATTTGTTGGCAAAATGTTAGTGTGACAGTCTAAGGGGATATTGTTTTCATGTAAGAGACACATATTTCATTTGGACACATTTAGTCCTATTCTTGCAAAGGTAATTAGGGTTCCCCCGGTAGGAGGAAACCCTATTGTATTTGTTAGTTTTATTAGGGTTCCTCCGGTAGGAGGGAACCTATTGTTAGGGTTCCTCCGTCCGGAGGACCCTATTGTAATTGTTGGTATTATTATTATTATTATTAGGGTTCCTCCGTCAGGAGGACCCTATTGTATTTGTTGGTATTATTATTATTATTCTAGTAATTTATCTCATGAACACATTGGTAAAAAGTTTTGAAATTTGGCATATTGATACAACATGCCACAACTACGGCCCAAACCCAGACTGGCCCACATCAGACCATACGGGGCGCCACAGGAAACGCCCAAAAGTCCGATTTTCAAAGTGATAGCATTTCCACCCCATTGCTCCAATTCTTCTGAAACTTGGTGTGCATGCCTTATTTCTCATGGCGAACAAAAAAGCCTCAAGGACCCATAAGGTCCGCCTGATCTATTTTCCTGTATAGTGATAATTTGGGAAACCTTCAAAATACCTCTTCTCTTGAACCAAAGGTCTAATTAACTTGAGTTTTTTTGTACAGATATGTATCATTGACGTAATTAAAAACGTTACTTATAGCAATTGAATCAAGTACAAAATGGCTGAAAGGGGTGTATTTATGTAAATGTCCACATTAACTCATTATGTTTGTGTCACTAAATCAAATGTCATTTTGAATGATGGTTTTTCAAACCTAATAAGCTTTAAGGTGACATCACTCTGACGTACCGCACACAATTTCACCTTAGTATGTCAAAATATGATTGAATTAGATCTGTTTCAACTTTCGCTTACCACAGGAGAAACAGCTTACTTTTTTAATACAGTAACTGAACATGACAATATTCAACACTGAGATTAGCTCACTGGGCTGGGACGGTGGTTACTTAAGTCAATTGAATAAAATACAAAATGGCTGAAAGGGGTGTTTTTATGTAAATGTCCACAATGCCTCAATATGTTTGTGTCACTAAATCAAATGTCATTTTGAATGATGGGTTTTCAAACCTAATAGGCTTTAAGGTGACACGACCTTGAAGTACCATAAACAATTTTACATTGGTATGTCAAAATTTGACTGAATTACAGCTGTTTGAACTTGGACCAAATCTGACAATGCTCGCCATTGGAGAAACAGCTTTTTTTTATCCAGTTACTGAACTTTGTGTATTCCATGCCTGGGAATGGCTCAATTGGCAATTGAATAAAAAACAAAAACAAAAAAGTTTATGTTAATTTACACATTGCCTCAATTTCTTTGTGTTAATAAATCAAATATAATTTTGACCAATGCTTTTTCAAACCTAATAGGGTTCAAGATGACCTCTCTCTGAAATACCATGAACAATTTCACCTTGGTATGCCAAAATATGATAGAAGTAGAGCTGTTTCAACCTTGGCTGAATCTAACAACACTTACCATAGGAGAAACAGCTTACTTTTTTTTACAGTAACTGAACGTGACAATATTCAACACTGAGAATAGCTCAACGAGCTGGAACGATGATCTGCAAAATATAAGGTTGTAGGTTCGAATCCAGCCAAACTGTTTGAGTCTGTCTTAAATTTGAAAATATGTTTAGTTAAACAGGATGACATCGTTTTGAAGTACCATGCGCAATTTCACCTTGATATGTCAAAAGATCATTGAATTACAGCTGTTTAAACTTTCGCCAAATCGAACAATCCACGCTGAAGAAGAAACAGCTTTCTTTTTTTATACAGAAACTGACCAGAATTTCTCAGCCTTGCGGGTAGCTCAATGGGTTGAAACGTTATCTTGCAAAGTGAGAGGTCACAGGTTCGGAGCCAGGCACAGTCTTTGGCCTAACATAATTTTGATTACTTGTTTAGTTAAACAGGCAGACATCCTTCTGAAATACCATGCGCAATTTCATGCAATTTCACCATGAAATGTCAACTGTTTCTTAACCTTTGTCCCACAGCTGACCAAAAACGAATACTCATATCACGCAGTCGGAGCACAGCTAGATAATCAGCGTCAGCACCCTTGGGTATCCAGCATGCAGTGCGGCATGTCAAAAAACGCAAAGACTTGTGGAAAATAGTTTGGTTACAACAGCCGTGCGAGGGATTTCAGTTGTTGTGTTTGTTCAGTTAGATGTTTGTAATGTTATTGTTTGTTAGTTAATATAATCTTGTTGGTCACCCTGATTGTGCATGTTGTGTAGTTTAATGGGACCAGAGAGTCGGCTGATATACTGTCACAGGCTATCCTCGCAATGAGCTGAACATGAGCTCTGTCCTAGCCCTGTCCTAGAGTATTGTTAGTTGTGCAATGCCTGAGAGTCTGGAAAGAGATCAACTCAAGAAGAGTTTCAATATTCTATGAAAAGTTAATACTCAGCCCTTACTAATCATAAAATCTCAGCAGTTGGTGTGAAGCAGAGAGGCTAGAGAGACTGACTTGTTACCTTATGCTCACAAGTTCAAATCCCCGTTCAGCCTATTGTTTTTGGCCAAACATGAAGTCGTTTTGCTCTCTTGTTGTCCAAGTCTCGATTTTCTGCAGTGTACATGTTTGTAATATTTTGCCGTTTTGCGGAGGAACCTGCATCGCTGCTTGCAGCTATATTTGATCATTGAAATTGTTTGTTGAAAATCAGAACAAAACTTTAAGTATACAAAACCTATGTATTCAGTTCATTTTCATGAGTATATAAGAAAATGGTTTACACTCTTCTGATTTCTGTAAAGTCTGATTTGATATGTACATTTGATGTTTGATAAGTGGACTCGGTGCGATTGTTGCTTTTTCTGAATTCATATTCAACCAAAATCCTCTAAAAGTTCACCAACATGGGAGCAATGAATGTTGTTATGATTTAAGTCTCGTTACATGGTTGTAAAGTGTTTTAGTTAGTATAAACTGTATTTGTCACTAGTTAGGGAACGTAACACTTTAAGAAAAGGTCTGGGGAGTAACTTTTTTTTCCTACCAGGAACACTGGTTAAGTAATTCTTCAGTGGAGGCACCGTGCTAAGTAACACAACATTATTAACTGGTTGTTAGCCTACTAAACTCTGAATTCTATAGCTCTCATTGGTAAACAGATTTGACCAGTCAAATCATCCTTTAGCTGGAAACCCAGGATCCTGTTTATGTTATACGAGTGTGTACTCTGGAGTGTCAGAAAACCACTTGAAAGGGGTTACATACAAATTTAGTTGTGATGCTTCTTAATATTCGGTGGGTGCTCCTACATTTTTGCTGGTGCTCCTAACTCCTAAATTGGGAGCACCAGTGCCACCAAGTAAAAAAGTTTATTTAAACCCCTGGATAGCACTCTGTCTCCTTATTTTACTGACACACCATGGGCCACTGCTCCCATCCTAGAATAAGTTTAATCTGTGATATGGCCTTTACATGGTAAGAAGTAATTGGTGTCTTCTTTTATAGATGCGGTACAAAGACATGCCTGAACCCCGTTTTATGTATGGTAGTCATTACTCCTCTCCTGGCTATGTGCTATTCTACTTGGTCAGAGTGGGTAAGTATTTGACAATAGTTTGATTACATGTTGTTGCCAAATTATTAAGGAAAGCATGTGTACTTTTTTGTATCAAAAGTACATTTTGATATCAGTATTGCTTATTTCAAAAATGGGCCCCATTGAAATATGTGTATTCTCTAATAAGTTACCTACATAGTTACTTCATAATTTTCACACTTTCAGCTCCAGAGCACATGCTGTGTCTACAAAATGGCCGCTACGACAACGCAGACCGCATGTTTAATAAGTTAGTAATTGCTAACTATGATTTAAGATCATTTTTGTGTTTGTAAAAGCACAGCCTATTATGTTTATTTGCTGACGTATCGTATTATGGCATCATTACTATATATATTATGTTTATTGCTTATAACGTGTGACACCTCCATAACACTTAGTTACAGTCAACATAACAGATATTTTACCTATGAAAAGGTCATTTTAATATCTTACTAGACACAAGTTTATTAGGTACACCCATCTAGTGCCAGGTTGTACTCTGTTTTGTTTCCAGAACAGCCCAAATTACAAGGTGCAAAACATTCTACAATGCTGTTATAACATACTGACACAATGGTATCATGTATTTATTGCAGACGGTGGTACATTTTAGCCTGTTCCATTTCTTCCTAAAGATACTCGGTCAGGAAAGCCACTGAAGTACACTTAAATCACTGCCATGTTCTTAGAACCATTCTGAAACAATATGTGTCTCTTGGAGTCTTAACGTAAAAAAAAACACACACATAGTGCATAGTACCCATGATAAAATTGGTGGCACAGGCATACAGATTCCTGGAACTATAGGGATGGGGCACAATGCCTGCGATGATGTCGGTGAAACACACAGATGTCTGGAATTATAGATAGTGCAGTGCCCGTGATGCAGCTGGTGATGACAGTTCTTATCAGCGGTTTTGGTTCCTATATTTCTCAGATCACAATTCAAATTCTCTTGAAATACTTGTTCAACCTCAACATAATCTATTCTAGTGAAATTGCTACTTGAATTGTCTTACCACCACAAACATCTAAACATTAAGTTCATAACAGAAGTCCCAGATCCCACATGACTTACTTTACCTAATTTTTCATTTATAGTCTATCTAATAAACTGGCTTCTGAATCCGAGACCTGACTCTAGGATGAGACATTTACACACAGCTATTTTGGAGTAGGGACACAGCGCAAAAGAGAGGGAGAGTGGGAGAAAATAAATGATGTATTTACAGTATATTACACACAGTACAGTACATATTTGATTAGCAAACACAACAATTCTCACCAAACCAGAAACTACTGAAAGTGCCCTAATCAAAAAACAAATTGTGAACTTCAAGTACAGAAATCTTGAATTGATGTTATATAAAATATAGATTTATATCAAGTAAGTTAAGGTAGATTATTATTTATTAATTAAGGTAAAATTCTTAATTGAAGGCTCATGATTGATGAATTTAAATGATGAATGAAAAGGCTCAAATTATAAATTAAATGCTAATCTAGAGAGGGTAAAATTTCTGGGGAAATTGTGAGGTGTGCTTGCGGCCGCTGCTGCTGGGGCAGTTTTCTTTTTTAACCATCACCTCAAAACTTATTACATTTTAATATTTGGAGAAAGACAAGATTTGTCATGTGTGTCCATTTTACAACTGATATTTCTGCATATTTTAAATAAGTATGCATACTTAATATTTATTAAGACTGCATAGATTAAAAAACAAATGTGTTTCTTAAGTACTAACAGTGAAACAAGGTTCTCTTCTCATTTTCCTTAGTGCAAGAGATTACACTTGCACTAATATGATATGTGGTTGCCTCACATAGTTGAAACAGTTACATCAAAGCAAAAAAAAAAGGCAATCCTATGTAGAAATGGTCATAACTTTATTATGACTTAAACTTCCCTAAACAGGTTTTCCCCATCCACTGATATTTTTAAGATTTTACTCATACTGATCTGAATAAAGAGATCCCTTTGAAACAAGCTAATTCAAACAACTAATGATTGGAAATTCATTTAAAATGCTTTATGCTTGACATCAGCCTGAGAATGTAAAGGATGAAAATTACTAGGGCTGAACAACAACATCAACCTAAACTTTTGAACATGCAGTGTTATCATTTGTGCACATTTACCTCCTGCAGCCAACTTTTATTAAGCCCATTTACTGGACCCTGTTATATTTGTTCACAGCATTGGAGAAACATGGAGAAATTGCTTGGAAGGTGCAACAGACTTCAAAGAGGTAGGGATTAAAGAGGTAGAGATTACAGAACAAAATGCAATTTGTCTGTATGTTCATTTTAACATTTTCTCTTATGTCTTTTTGCCAACCTCTTTCAGTTGATTCCTGACTTTTATGGAGATGATACCGGCTTCCTTGTGAACAGTTTGAATCTAAACTTGGGAAGAAGACAGGATGGAAGTTGGGTTGGAGATGTGGTTCTTCCTCCATGGGCACAAGGTATCTACACCAAATATCTTGAAAACAATCTTCATCTTGCATGAATGATCAACAACTTGACAACATGGCTGAGGATTTCTCTCAATGTTTCATGCAGATGCTAGTGATTTTCTTCAGAAGAATCGTCAAGCATTTGAGAGTCAGTATGTGTCAGAACACCTGCATGAGTGGATTGACCTGGTGTTTGGCTTTAAACAAAGAGGATGTGAAGCGGTGGTGGCCCACAATGGTATGAGACACCTGGATAATCACAGCATTTATATATAATTTTATATAGACAATTGATGAAATATAGACAATTGATGAAAAGCCTTGAAATAGTATTCATTACATGTATGAATGTCTGTGTTTCACATTCAGAGCTTTATTTTGTTTACTTTTGTTTAAGCAGGGTATCCCATACAAATTATATAAACTTGAATGTACAGTTATACATTTGACATTCATATAGTTTATAGAGTGCTTGAGAAATTACATTAGTCAAACCCAACCCATGGATGCTTCGTGTAAATAATATGTCATAGTTATCTTGTCCAGAGGTCTTCAACCCTGGTCCTCAGGGACCCCCTGTCCTGCACGTTTTAGATGTTTCCCTGCTCCAACACACCTGATTCAAAGGAATGGGTCGTTATCTGCTTATGCAGAAGCCTGATAATGACCATTCATTTGACTCAGGTGTGTTGGAGATGGGAAATCTAAAACGTGCAGGACAGGGGGTCCCTGAGGACATAAAGTTGAGCTGACTGAGTTAAATCAAACAATCCAATTCTCACGTCATAGCTAGCCTGGGTGCCAGCAGAACTTAGCCCCGCCCACAAAAACATGTGGTCGGGAAGTTGGGTCTGGGGTCGCTCGGTTGGGGAAAAACTATGTCCGAACAAGAGCTGTTCGGACCAATCAAATTGTCAAGGCAAGCTTTATACGATGATGGACAGATGATCAACAGTAACGTAATCAACCACGTCACCAAAGAGCGCTTGGGTTGAATTTGTTTTCAACAAACAAAATACTATGTTGCTCTGATTGGTTGTAGGTCTATCCAATTGAGCGAAGAGGCATTTTTTTCCGGGTTCGGTTGAAACACGCCCCATACTCACAGCCCAACGGAGCGGTATCAGACTCATATTCTGACTAGAATTAGGAGTATGACGTCAGGCTACGTCATAGCTATCCAAATTTTAAAATTGCCTGTGAGCTACAGTAGCCCAAATGAGCTCGCCCAAAAGAGCTAGCCCAAAAAGCTAGGCCAAAAGAGCTAGCCCAAATACTAAAATGTTTTTTACAGATCTACAGTTTGGTCGAATAGTAGTCAGTTGATGTACAGAGGTTCATGCTATTTATTGTGAAAGAACACAAATATTAGTTGTTTGGATTTTCAGAATAAAAACTACAGTAATTTAAGGCCATTGCACCCAAAATAATTGATTTATTTAGTTAGTCTCAAGTCTTCAGGAGACGGTATTCTCACATATGGAAAACTTTTGTAAAACGGTGCATGTAAAATGAGAAAGCTATGAGGCCAAAATAGAATGTTAATACTCAATTTAGAAAACCACCTTTGAAACTGTTAGACTAGCGATGTGATGTAATGGGGGGGAAAAAATATATATTTTCTGATTTACAGTGTTTCATCCCTTGACATACGAGGGTAGCTTTGATTGTGACAGGTAAGGCCTTCTCAATAAGGTAACCTTGGCTCACTCCATTTCAATGCTCTACCATCTACATTAGTGAGACCATAAATTACAAACATTTGTACATCTGCATTTGTAAAAATAATCCTCATACAACCTGCTTATCCTAGTCAAAGTATCAAAGTTTACTACTAACCATCTACCTATTTATACTACTTCCCTGGACCCAATTCATCATAGAGAACCCCCTACACTGGGGGCCATAATTTTTCATATTCTTGATTACAACCAACCATCATTAGATGATTGCATACAATTGCGTAGAATTTGATTTGGAAGTTTTAAAACACTGGTGCACAAAATATATAGTCCACTGTAACATGTTCAATTTCATTTGTTTCTTAATATCTAGTGAGAAATATTTATACCAAGGATTTACTTGTACATTGTTTTTGATGTTGAGAACTTTTTAACAATCTATACTTATCTTTTACCCATCTCATTCTGAGAAGCTTCATGGACCCTGATCAAAGGATTGCCATGTTGACACAGATTCTTGAATTTGGTCAAACTCCAAAGCAGCTGTTCACCAACCCTCATCCACAGAGGATATCCCCTTGGGTGAACATGTCTCAGACAGCCAGCTGCAACACATCCCTCTCTCCAGGTACCCAGGATTTAGCTAAGCTGCATAATTGGATAATACAATGGAATGTTTAGCCACAGTTTATAGGTCTATTGGTGGTTGTATCACCAATCAACTGGGAGAAGGCAAAAAAGAGTGTGTATATGTAATGGACGTGGTCTTGCAAGCTCCGTCAGAGACATACTGGCCAATGTTCACTCCCACCAGGAGTCGAACCTGCCACCTATTGACTTCCAAGCGCAACCACTACCAACTACGCCAAAGAAAAGCTAGCTATTCATTGACGCGGGTGGCCCATTACATACCTGAGGAGTGATTTTCACTGATTCACACCAGCTACATATACATAATCTTGGGGTGACATAAGGGAAAGTGATCAACCATCTTGCCACATTGCACATAGAAACTAAATGCGAATGTACACTATATGCATAAAAATCGGTATTATCAACATTTACATTACATTTACATTTATTCATTTAGCAGACGCTTTTATCCAAAGCGACTTCCAAGAGAGAGCTTTATAAAGTGCATAGGTCACTGATAATAACAAGATAGCCCCAAAACATTGCGGGTAGCCAAAACATGAAGCACACATTGTGAACAACCAAAATAAGTGCCAAAGGGAAGAACCATAAGAGCATGTAATTAAACAAGTTACAATTAAACAACATGAATCGCTATAAGTGCAAGTGTACCTGTGGAAAAGCAAGTAACAGTAGAATAAAATATTTCACAGCGAGTACAACTATTAAAATCTGTTACCACTAACCAACAAGAGCAACAAGTCTCTGAGCAAGAGTCATTGTGATCCTTGAGGACACTAACATCGAGTCCAGCACAGTGTTAATTTCGTCGACGTGACAAAAACGGATCTTTGAAAATAAAAACTATGACTAAATATATAATAACTTTCGTTAACGAGACGAGACGAAAATGTTGGTGGTTAATGAAATCACAATACTTTTTTTTCTCCAATAATTTTATAGTTAGATAGATTCCTCCTCTCTGTTTCTTAAGCGCGCTCTCATCTCTACTGCTGTCAGTGGCCGATTCTTACGGTGTCCGACATGTGCAAACGCGCTGCAAATTAAGAAAACACATGCAAGTAGAGAAAACACAAGCAAATTAAGAAAACATTTTCATTAATTTGACAACACATGCGCAGCATTCAGCAAACGTGCTGCAAATACACACAACGCAACCAAATACATAAACGCGTTGCAAAAACAAAAGCACGCAAACCAAAAATGCTGCATCCAGTTTTCACAACGGAAGTTCTCCAGGCCTCTAGGGGAGCGCTAAGTGGAACAGCTTGATTTTCGGCCCCACAGAGCGAGAGAGAGCGCATATGAGAAGTTTGTTTTGGAAAGGGGACAGAAATTGAAGTTGCTCTTTTGAAAAACTGTAAAAGAGGAGGGCCACATGTAAAAATGAATAGCTACTAAACTTTTTATGTCGACTCTTTACTTTGATGTTGGTCCAAACTTCTCATATGCTCTCTCTTGCTCCGTGGGGACGAAAATCAAGATGTGCCACTTAGTGCTCCCCCTAGACTGCCTAGAGGCCTGGAGAACTTCCGTTGTGAAAACTGGATGCAGCGTTTTTGGTTGGCGTGCTTCGTTTTTGCAACGCGTTTATGTATTTGGTTGTGTTGTGTGTATTTGCAGTGCGTTTGCTGAATGCTGCGCATGCGTTGTCAAATTAATGAAGATGTTTTCTTAATTTGCTTGTGTTTTCTCTTTTGCATGTGTTTTCTTAATTTGCAGCGCGTTTGCACATGTCGGCCACCGTAGATTCTCGTCTCTCGGCCAAGTTTCGCGCGAGTTAGATGCGTGTTCGGGCGAGTGTTATCAACCCATGCAATTGGCAAGATATGTCGTGTTGCTATAAAGTACACAGGCAGCATGGCTAATTTAGGTAGTCACCTGAAGAGGCTGCATGGTATTTGTGTGGAGACGTCTGCCTCCCCCTCGGATTTAGCTATGGCTACAGTCAGTGGCTAGCTCCACCGGTAACCCTAGCAAGAATAGGAATTTCTATATTCTCTGAGAAACAAATCCCTGTTGTGTACTACAAAGTAATACAAGAGATAGCTGAGTCATTGAGAAAACCTTACAGTAGAACATGAGTTCAATTTAGTGTGTGGTGTTAAATGAGTGTTTACAGCAGCTTGACTGCCAGTAATAGTTTACCCTTTTTACATTCAGAGAACACATACAACAGGAAAGAAGGACTGGTTTAAGGCAAGGTCCAGGCCTGATGTAATTTTATCTTTTGTCAGAGACTTTGTTTAATATGTGAAGTAAAACTTTCACTTGTTTAGTTAATTGATGATTTGCTGTCTGACAAAGAAATACATAATTATGTACCAAATTAAATTGCATAGCATCATATTATTTTGCATCTCATTGAATCACATCTTGTCAAATCGCACTGCATCGCAATAGGGGTGAATCGTATCGTATCGCATTAGTAGTCGCTTTTGTGTATCTTTAATGTATCGGATCGTTGTCAGTGCATCGAGATGTGTATTGCATCGTCCTCAGTGATGGAGATTAGCCTAGCCTGGCTGCCAACCCAACTTCTCCCCGCCCACAAAAAAATTATGTCGGGAAGTTGGGTCTGGAGGATCTCGTATTGGGGAACAACTACAGAAAACCAGAATCTGGGCGTACCTATGAAATTGCCAGGGCTGGCTTTATACGATGATGGACAGATGATCAACAGTAACGTAATCAACAACGTCACGAAAGAGCGCTTGGGTTGAATTTGTTTTCAACAAACAACATATTACGTTGCTCTGATTGGTTGTAGGTCTATCCAATTGAGCGAAGAGGCATTTGTTTTACGAGTTCGGTTGAATCACGCCCCATACTCACAGCCCAACAGAGAGGTTTCAGACTCGTATTCTGACTAGAATTATGAGTATGACAACGTCAGGCTAGGAGATTCCCCTTCTCATCCCTACTGAGAAGGGGAAAAAAGGAGTTTAATATGGCTATTACATGTGACTAAAACTAGACTAAAACTAGACTAAAATGTAACAAGTTTTCGTTGACTAAAACTAGACTAAAATGTTTTGAGTTTTGGTCGACGAAAACTAAACTAAAACTAAGAAGGATTAAAATGACTAAATGTGACTAAAACTAATAAGCATTTTCGTGTAAAGACAGACTAAGACTAAATCAAAAATAGCTGCCAAAATGAACACTGGTCCAGCAAACCATTCCTAAGTACCGTTGTACTCCCGGAACAAGTGTGTCTTGAGCTCTTTCTTGAAGGTGGGGAGACAGTCAGTGTCTCTGATGGAGGTGGGGAGTTGATTCCACCACTGGGGGCCAGACAGGAGAAGAGCTTGTGTTGGGAGCGGGCGGTCCTGAGCAGTGGGACCACCAGGCGGTTGTCTGAAGAAGACCGTAGGTGGCGGGTGGGAGTGTAAAGCTGCAGGAGAGACTTGATGTAGTCGGGTGCAGTCCCGTTCACTGCTCAGAAGGCCAGTACCAGGGTCTTGAATGCAGGCCGTGATGGGTAGCCAGTGGAGGGATGTGAGGAGCGGGGTAACATGGGAGCATCTGGGTAGATGTAGACCAGGCGGGCCGCTGCATTCTGAATCCTCTGAAGAGGGCGGGTTGCGCATGCTGGGAGACTGGCGAGCAGCAAGTTGAAGTAGTCCAACTTGGAGAGGACAAGTGCTTGGACAAGCAGCTGGGTGGAGTGCTCGGACAGGTATCTCCTGATCTTCCGGATGTTGTAGAGGGTGAATCTAAACGACCGGGAGTCTGAAGCAATGCGGGCTGTGAGGGAGAGCTTGTCATCCATGGTAACCCCAAGGTTCCTGGCAGAGGATGAAGGGGTCACCGTCGCAGATCCCAGGGTGATTGAGAGATCGTGGGAGATGGAAGGTTTGGCCGGGATGATGAGAAGTCCAGGCGGAGATGTCTGTGAGTCAGGCCTCAATCCTAGCTGAGGATCAGTCGGGGGAAACGAAAGGTACAGCTGCATGTCGTCAGCGTAGCAGTGGTAGGAGAAGCCATGGGAGGTGATGATTGGTCCAAGTGAGGTGGTGTACAGAGAGAAGAGGAGGGGTCCAAGGACGGAGCCCTGTGGGACACCCGTGGAAAGCTGGTAGGATCTTCCCGACAGGTAGGATGAGATCCACTGGATTGCAGTGCTAGTGATGCCCATCTCAGAAAGTCTGGAGTGCAGGATCTGGTAGTTAACCGTATCAAACGCTGCAGAGAGGTCCAGCAGAATGATGACGGATGACCTCGAAGCTGCTCTGGCAGACTGGAGGGCAGTTGTGACTGACAGGAGGGCAGTCTCTGTGGAGTGGCCAGTCTTGAAGCCCGATTGGTTGGGGTCAAGCAGGTTGTTCTGAGAGACAAAGTTTGACAGTTGGTTAGATACAGCACGTTCAATTGTTTTTGAACAATTGAACGTGATACTAGTTTGTAGTTCTGGAGGACGGCAGGGTTAAGGGAGGGTTTTTTGAGTGGAGGGGTAACTCTGGCCTGTTTGAAAGCAGAGGGAAAGGTGCCGTAGGTAAGAGAGGAGTTTAGGACATGGAGAAGAAAAGTTATGATGGAGGGGGAGATGGTTTGAAAGAGGGGGGAAGGGACTGGATAAAGGGGACAGGAGGTGGGGCGATGAGAGAGAATGAGGTCAGAGATCTCTGCCTCGGATAGGGTAAAGAAAGAGTTTAGACATTTACTTGGGTCAGTCATGGAGGGTGAGGGGGTAGAAAAGGTGGGTTTAGGGAACCGACTGCTAATGTCGGCGACTTTTTTCTCAAATAAGGAGTAGGAGTTGTCTGCTGTCAGGGTGGAGGGGGGGGTTGTGGGAGTACATTTTTTCAGAAAGTAGAGGGGTTTAGCACCAGTTATTTGAGAAGTGAAGGATTTAAGGAGGCAGTGATACTTATCGAGGTCCAGACCGTCTTTAGACTTGCGCCATCTCCTCTCAGCAGCCTGAAGGGTGGACTGTTCTTCACAAATAACATCCGTAAGCCACGGGCAGGAGGGAGAAGATCGTGCAGGCCTGGTTGACAGGGGACAGAGAGAGTCAAGTGATGCAAATGGTAGGGGGATAGGGAGCGGAGGTTGCGCTGGAAAGTTAAGAGGGGAGGGGAGGTAGGAGGAGTTGGAGGGGGAAAGACAGAAATTTGGATAAAGTAATGATCAGAAATGTGCAGTGGGGTTACAGAGGTTAAGTCAGTGATACAGTTACATGTCAGGATGAGGTCTAGCTGTTTGCCTGCCTTGTGGGTCGCCGGTGTGCTCAGCAGCGTCAGGTCGAAGGAGGTCAAGAGAGACAAGAAGTTGACGTCCCCAAGGACTATTAGGGGGGTTCCATCATCCGGTAGGACGCTGAGGAGCATGTCCAGCTTCTCCACAAAGTCGGCCAGCGGTCCTGGTGGGCGATAAAAACAATTAAGCATGCTTTGATAGGATCAGTTAGCATCACATAATGGTGTTCAAATGATTTGGCAGTAACAGAGAGTGGTGTGGATGTGTATTTAATATGTGGGGAAGGAAGCAAGCCTGTCCCACCACCCCGCCCGGTTGAGCGGGGGGTGTGAGTGAAAGAGTGGTTGACGGAGAGAACAGCTGGAGTTGCCGTGTTCTCTGGGCGGATCCATGTCTCTGTCAGCGCAAGGGCATGAAGAGAAGCCTGGGTTGCAAACGCTGGGATGAAGTCTGCCTTGTTCACAGCAGACTGGCAGTTCCAGAGCCCTACGGAAAGAGGACAAGTGCAGAAGATCTGGATAGGTAGTGAAGGTTAGAAGTTGACCGTATATACTTTCTGACATATCTACGTCTACAGGTAGTGTAATGAACAGGAATTCTAAGGAAACACATGCTAGCTATGAATATGTTCTATAATACAAATATGTTGATACTTATCAGAAGAGGTGATCCGCCTCGTCGGCCATCCTCGGTGGACCTGTTTAAGGCCGAATCCCAATACTCCCCCTTACCCCTTCACCTTACCCCTAGCCCTTAATTTACCCCTGGCCCTTGGCCCTCGAAACTGAGGGGTAAGGGCCATACCTGTCAACACTCCCGTTTTCCCTGGGAGTCTCCCGTATTTCACACCCATCTCCTGCCCCCCTCCCGTTTTGTCATTTCTCCCGTGAAACTCCCGTAATTTGTATGGCCAAACCTCGTTATATAAATATTCACATCAATATATTATTTCAATGTTGTCCAGTTGCCAGATCTTGTATGAAACGCATCCTACTCACATACTACATAGGCTATCATTCAATTTTTAACCCATTTGTGACCGCAACCAGAGCCCGTCAATATTGAACATTCTCTGCCGCAACTTACAACCCAGTTGCGCTGTTGATATCTCCGCAGGTAGGCTGGAGAATTTGAATAATACACGGTTGAATTTTGATACAGAATCACTTGTAGAAATGGCAAAAGTCTCAGTTGGTGCTACGGCAAAAAAAACGAAATATAGGGTTAGCTATATTTCGCAAATTAACAGTAGGCTACACAGTAGCGGACAGGCCATCGGGAGCACCGGGAGAATTCCCGATGGGCCGAAGCACTTCTGGGCCTGAGGACCTTGCCTTATAATTTTTTTTACTACTAATAAAAATTTCGGCAGAAGATTGAGCGACACGGTTGGCCAGCAACACGGTTGGCCGGCCCCCCTTTCCCCCAGGACGGTTGGTCTAGAATGACAGATCGAAAGCTAGCTAGTAGAGACAATATAAAAATTGAAAACCAGGCCAAGAAACGTAAACGTAACTACCTTCACTAGACGATGTTTTGCCAATTGAAAAGGCAGCTATGTTTGTTTGTTTTACATATAGCTCCAAAATCACCCCCAAAAAATGTGCTTGCGCACGTGGAAGTCCCTATAACTAGCATCACATCAGGCACAGAAGTTGCATGCATTAGCAGGGCGCTCGCTGTGGTGGCGTATACGGGACCGGTTCTGGTGGGCCGGTCTGGATCAAAGTCCAGGGCCTATTTTTACTACCAGTCCGTCCCTGACAGTAGGCTACAGTAGGCTACAGCTGTGGTGGCGTATACGGGACCGGTTCTGGTGGGCCGGTCTGGATCAAAGTCCAGGGCCTATTTTTACTCCCAGTCCGTCCCTGACAGTAGGCTACAGTATTTTTTTAAACGTTTCAATTAGGAAAATTGTTGCAAATATATATGTACAGGACTGTGTATACCACAAAACAAGACTGTCATATTTTTTTTATCAATTAATTAAGCCGAAAATATTACATTTATTGGACTCTCTGGATGATCTGGCCGCCATTGTTGCCGGTCGCGCAGTATTCACATAGCCCTAGGTTTCAAGTAATCTCCCGATCTTACTTGGTTTTAAGGGGTGTATACCCCTTCGTCTTAGCCCTACCTGTAGCTCAAAAAGAGTATTGGGACACCACTAGCTCTCACGGGAAAGCGCAAAACTAAGGGGAAGGGGTAAGGGTAAGGGGTAAGGGGGAGTATTTGGATTCGGCCTGAACTGGTTATCTAACTGCTGTCTCTTCAGCTCTACCCATGAGACTAAGTTTTAGCTAAACGCAATATAAACAACAGCCTTAAATACTCGCAGTCAATACGGCGGTCTCGGTGTTCACTCAGCAACACACTATACGCAACATTCTAAAGTAAGCTGTAGGATTTTGTATTTAAACATTATTTTATCCTATTTTGGATGACAGATACTAATAGCTTTTGTTGTGTCACATAGCCTAAATTTGTGAGGACTCTTCCTTTAAAGACCTGACAGAAAGAAGCGGAAGAATGATCTGGACCAATATAACAAGTCTGAAACTGCTGTCAAGCCACAAAATTCACAAAGAGTGAGTAACAATGACAAATACAATCTTCGGAGTAAGTGATTAGTAAATATGGCAAAATGTTTTTCTCAGTATGCATATTTTTCCATGTAACAGAATACAACCTGTTCTATTTCATTACAACCCTGGTTGGTATTGGTTTTATTTAGGAATAAAATTGTGTGAAACACAAACAGGTAGGTGTATCTGCAGCAAAAATACAAGAAACTAGTAAATTAATTAATTGTAACAAACAAAATTTGTAAACTAACCATGCCCCAAGGAAAATCATCAGGCTTGTATCAGTTGTGCAGATCTTTTTGTATGATTTAAATATATGCTTAAACACAATCGGTTAATACAGGGCGGTGACAGGTATCACTGTGACACAAAACGGGTCAGCAGTTTTTTCAACATCGCAAGGTAAGTTATCTTATTGTTTTTTTTTTTTCTTTTTCATATTTTATTACATTTATATTTACATTTATTCATTTAGCAAACGCACAACATTACCAGTTTTAAAAAAATAGACGGATATTAATTGTCCGTAAGTTACAATCTTTTCTTCATGATTAGCTAAGAAAGGTCTGTCTTGTTCCACAGACTCCACACTGAAAATGTTTTCCAACGAGTCAAATGTATTTCAGCGGAGCATGTCCTTCTCCAATATGGTATTCATTTTATATAATTGTATCCTCTATAGTAGTTTGTTCCAACACAATTTAACGGTTACTGTTCTTACTTTTCAAGGCTTTATCATCCTGCTTGATGCTCCCTGAAGATAAAGCTGTGGTTTGTTCCTCCTGGGATAACAATGTGTGAGCATGTTCTTCTAATAATTCTCCATTCGTGTAGCATATTTAATAAAACATATTTATAAAAAATCGCTATACAGTATATATGTACAATATATGTACAGTACTGTGTAAAGTCTTAGGCACAATTAAAATTTCAAAAAAAGTTAAGCACAAATGTTTTAAGAAATAATGAAATGAAGACTAAACTTAAAGTGAAACTAAACTAAATATCCTTCTGCTCAGTACTGTATATGTACTATATATATCTACATATATACTATAATGGTATACATCTCTGTCTGTCTCTGTGTGTGTGTGGGTGCAAGATTTATAGTGGGATTTTAGTGGAACGATTAGCTCAGGAACTGGGCTTTGTGAAAAGTTGTAATTTTGCAGGTGTCCGTCATAGGACCCAAGGACTTTCCGTCCCACGTTTGACGTTGTCTGGATGAGCTTTTCGAGATTGCAAAAAATAATTTGCCGCCATGTTTCGTGCCTAATTGTGACGTATGGGTCTCATGAGAAACAAATATCACAGCAATGGTGCTGAGCTCCACGAAACGCTTGAGTTTTCTGGGTATAATAGAAGCACATTTTTTATCGATTCTACAACATTAATACTGCCAGATGTGCTGTGCTGAATGCTGGCAAAACATTGAATCAGTTTCTTTCTAAGGTTTTCTTCCATGGATGAAATACTGGAAGAAATAAGTTATTAAATTGTATTAAGTATTAGCAGTATAGAATGTTAATAAAAAAGTGGAAGAATGCACAGTATGAGGGAGGGGTGTAACACCCTATTCACTTCGGACGTGTCTGTGGCGCATTACGACTGCAACGCGAGTCTGTTCTGTCCTCAAGCAACCTCAATTCACACCAGACACGTCTGTGGCGTGTTATGGCTGCATTTTAGAAGAGGAGCTGCGAGGCAGCTGTATTGGCGAGTTTGTGAGATAAACATTTTTGTAGGCTATTTGTGGTGTCATCACTAGTGTTGTTTAACTTCTAGGATGAATCTCTCTTCATAAGTAGTTAATTTTAAATGTACTTTAAGTAAAAGTTACTTAGTTACATAAAAAAAAACTGTAAAACAAAAAATAAATAAATGTTTTGTTTTTAATTAAACAAACATGTACAATGTTCATTTTTTGTACAAAACATCACATTTCAAATTAAAAAAAATTTTCAAATTAAAGTGAAATTACCATACACTCCACGTTCTGAGGGCCATCCTTCTTTTCTTCAAACATAAACAACAGTAAGAAAGAAATCTATAACATTTAGAAATCTATGTGAAAACTTCTCCTTTAACAGGATTAGTCTACAAACCTCTTGTTCAGTTTGAGCAGCAGCTGATTTTCAAGGTTTGTTGCGCTCATTCTTGCTCGCTTTCCAGTAAAAAGTAGTCCAGCACAACTGAAAAGCCGCTCACAGGCAGCTGAGGCAGGCAGGCCCATGTTGAGTTTCAGAGATAGCTTTTTAATATTTGAAAAGGAGTTGAGCAGATCCATATTGTCTGAGGCACAGGCTGACATGAGATTCAGTACACATATTTATACAGTTGATTCGGACATCCCATGATAGTACATTGACCCTGTACGTGGCTGTGTCTGTTTGTTCTTAGCAAGCTAGTTCTACTGTTTTTCTAATATGTCAGCCTGACATATTAGATGTTCGGCCCCATTTTACAGGTAAATCAATGATCTTTGTTGATCTTGGCTATGAGAACAGTCATCCTGCTTGCATGACTGTGCGTCAGCATCAGTTTGTCTTTTACAAGTCGGTGTTAGATTGGGGCACCTTTGATGTATAGGTCAAATGTGTGTTAATACCAGTTTTCGGGCCCAACGCAGTACCCTTCCAAATCCCCTGTACCTTCTGACCTTCTGGACTTCATTGAAGAGAAGAAATCATCTTCTGATGAATGTTGTCCAACTTGCACCTCCCCAGCCACTGCCAACTGGTCAAGGTGTTGTCTGACATAGACCAGACCTTTGGATTGACAAACAACAATATTTAAGACAATTAAGCTTTGATTAATCTAGCGAAAGTGCATCATAATGCAGAGATGACCACAAATAGCAAAATTAGTACAATTCGAAATGTGAGACTTACAGTATAGCACTTATCACATTGTAAAAACAAAGTGGATACAACTGCAATAAACAGTTAAATATCATAGTATGATATGATATAATTATATCATACCTGTTTCGATGAGATCAGGCCTCTCTGTCCAGGTGGTTTTGAAGTATTGCTGCAGCGATCAGTTCGGGGTCCTCCATCATCTCAGCATAACGCTTTTGGACACCATCTTGAATGACTGTGATGAGTGGTAGACACAACTTGGAGGATGTCTCCTGCTTTCTGAGTTTTGCTTGCAGCTCAAAGATTGATGGAAGAAGCAAGCCTAACCCCCCTATTTTGACGATCTGAAACGCAAGTATCAAAACGCAAAGCGCAAGTAACTCTGTGGGCGGGACTTCAGCTTGGTTGTTATTTTGCCGGCGGGATAAATGACTTTGCGCCTGGCGCAAATCTAAAAAGGGTTGGTCTGAAGTAGCTACATTACTAATGGGTGAGGTTTGGGCGTAACGTGCAATAAACCAATCAGAGCATCATCTCACATTCCCTTTAAGAGCAGCGCTTGTTCTATGGCGATTTGCTATTATAACTGCGGATTTGCCAGGCGCACGCCAGCAGTTCACAGCCGAAGAGACCGACATTCTCGTCAGGGCCGTAAAAGATAGAGAAGTGACATTGTATGGGAAAGGCAGAGCAGTTTTCTCATTGCACTAAGTTGCCCACTCTCGCTGTTCATTCAAATTATTATTCTTATTTTTACATATAGGCTATTAAATTGTTTTAATTGTTATATTTTTTTATTGTGTAGTTCTTGGAATTAGTTTAACTAATGTACTTTTGTACTTAATTTATACCCGTATATGTTTATTGTTTGCACCTTCCTGCCACAGTAATCGCGTATTTTTGTAACATAGGCTACATGGCGAATAAACCAAATTCTGATTCTGATGGGAATGGGAGAAGAAACCTAACCAAATTAGCTTCGGTTAAACAGTCATGGGAGGAAATTGCCACATTTGTTACAAATCAAGTTCACATACATAGAAATTTCTTATGAAAATCGTTTTATAATCATTGAAGAAATGTAACACGCCATAAATCAAAACAATGTAACGTAGCTTCGCAGATAGAATACCCTGGCCTCGCCAGCAGTGGGCACGGACCAAGCTTGCGCGCTTTAAATAGCATCTCAATAATGCGCCATTGACTTTAGACAACGTTTTTCCTGGTCAGTAGCGGAATAGTTTTTCGGAAACTGCAAGATAGCACCAGGGAACGTTTGCGCCAGAACACGCCTCCTTTTTCGCTGAACCGCCCACGGGAGCGCAAAGTCATTTCGACGTGCGTCTGTGGAGGGAAAAGTCGGCTTTGCGTCGAGTGCAAACTAGGAATGACACTTGCGTCGTTGACTAAGTCAATTGTGCTGGGTGCAAGATAGGGCCCTAAGTGTGTATTGGTCTCTAACTGAAGAATGTTCAAGGCCTGTACCAAAGGTTTCATCACTGAGCAGTACTCAGTCAGGAAAGCAATTTCTGCTTGACTCAACCTGTATAACAGATCAAGAACATACAATTATTATCAATCAATGTGTAGCCAAATATGGAAATGTAATTGAACAATTCCATACTACTGGAAAATATGGAAATATACAAGGTAGCTTCATGCACTGTTATTCACCTGTCAGTAATTTGTCATTTGTTATAAACATTTCATACTGTTAAAATGCTAATTAAGCTCACATTTTCAATTTGAGTTCTTCACAAACATTCCTGATCGCCTCCTCCCCTTTCTCTTGTATGATCCGTATGATTCTCTCCACAGCCATGAATGTTGAATTCCACCGTGTTTGATTTGGCCGAATGAGCTGGAGCTGGCAAATATCTTCCGCAACTTCTGCTGCCATGTATGAATGACCCGTCCTGTTCCACATGGCTTGGCATTTCCCAAAGGCTGACGTGATAGCCTCTTGTATGTATCGTTCTTCTTTTCAGCTATGTCAGCATCTGTTGTGGCAACTAAGTTTAAGTGGCATGCACATCTTTGGTGTGTGGGAAGCTGGTACACCAAGCCATTATCCTCCTCCAGGATGCTGCAGGTGTCCAGGTAGTTGACATGGGCCTCCCCAGAAGAATGTTGGTCGGATTCTGACTCTGCATCCTCAGACTGGCTCTGCTCACCAAACACACTGAATGCTTTGATAAAGTTCAAGCCACTATCTGTGGTGGTTCTTACCACTTTCCCCCTTATTCTATATTGACAGTGAATGTCATCAAGTGCACCTGCAACCACATCAAAGGTGTGGGACCCTTTTAGTTTTTAGCATGCAAGTGCAGCGGATTTCCTCTCTAAGGTTCCCTCATCTATCCAATGAGCTGTAACCCCAAGAAACTTTGCTGGTGCGCAGTCCAACAATCTGTGGTGGTGGCAACATAGCTGACTTCACTAAGTTGCATTATCACATTCTTCCTCATTTGATTAGCAGATTCCGCTATTCTAGTCCGGACTGTGGGTCTCGAAATGACCATGATGTGGGGATTGAGTGCCACTACTAGCTCTTTAAAGGCAGGTTGTTCAACAAAAGAAAATGCATGAAATTAACTTAACTCATTAACTTAATAATGAGCTTGTCGATCTTTTCCTGTGTCACAGGGCGGTTGGCTCCCACTGACATTGCATCTGATATTTTTGCCTGCTTGCTTGGGTTCGGTGCTTGTGGATTTGGGGTTTGATGGCCCCTCTTTGCATGACTGAAAGCCATCAGCTTAAATGAATGTTTCCTCTGTGAAGAAAGAAAAGGCTTTCACCAGTACATCAATTAATGTGGTGGGGACGGCGCCAGATAATTTTTTATGCAGGTGCTGAGGGGGTGCTAGATCTTTGACGGGGAGCTGTGCAATTATTGCAACGTCGCGAATTCAGCGCGACGTTGCAATTTTAACCAATCACCGCAATTTTGGTAAAGAAAAACTTTGACCAATCATTGTCGTCTCCCACAACTCTCTCTAGTAGGGGTTAAATCCAGTGTTGCGCCTGAACACGTTCATTGAACGAAAGTCATACAGAAAAGTCATCAGTAATGCGTTCATTGAACTCGTTCATACTGTATTACTGCCTGATGAATGATACTGTCGCGTGAACGCGTTCATTCCGGTGTCTGTGAACTCTTTCACTCTTTTAATTTCGTTCAATAAGGTGCCAGATTTCTAGAGACTTCCAGGCAAAAAACACACCATTAACAGTCCTGTATCCAGGGTTTCCCAAACAGTCAATCGCTGCGTGTGCTTTCTTCTACTGTCTATGCCATAGAGTTAATATAACTAGAGTAAGCTATTTTTGTCTTCCAAGATGGCGTTCCCATTCATTTCTATGAAAAGTGCTCAGTGGCGCAGTGAGGCAAGCAAGAGCGCGAGACTGGGCGCGGCCATATTTCCACTTCCGTGTCTTCCGGTCTAGCTTTAAAACAATGGCTCTTTTTTTCCCTAGCTCCGAGACCTCGTGCACGCTTGCAACTAGCTGTACACGTCATACTTTGCGACAACCAGTCGGAAGCATAGATTTATGTGGTTACGAGCGTGTGAGCTAAGGCAGAATCTATGGGCAGAAAGTCCGATAAGAATCAGAGACATGATGCAAACTTAACGGAAATGTATTCTGTCACTGTATAGTATTCCTTCTACTTGTTTTTTAGAAATAGGCTATAGGGCTAAATATAGCGCTATTCTAGATGGAACTCATCACATATGTTGCTTTTTTTCTTCGTGATATGAGTATGATTTCCAACGCATTGTATCGGATGAAATAAACTGTTAACATGAACAGCTCCGTTGTTGTTCTCGCCAGGCAAAGAAAGCTTAGTTATTTTGGTAACCGAAATCTAATGCAGACTTACCATAGCTTACAGTCGACTTTATATTCAAACAAAAATATATACATTTTTTGTAGTCCTGGTTATCTTTTGTTTGGCATGTTGGTAAGGTTATTAAGGGGACCATTTCTCAATGGTTTTATTCTTTAATGAATGTATGTTTATTAATTACTTATTTTTCAACCAATAACTCAATACAAATTACAAAGAGGAAAATTCCAAAAATGTTATCGCAACTTTCACTTGCTCCCGCAATTTCATCCCGCAGTTTCGCAACAAACACCTAAAAACAGAGCAACTTTCATGCAACTATCACAAAAAAGGCCCGCGAAATCCTTGGGGGACTGATATGAGCTCATTAGATGTATGTGAATTAATTTAACCAGTGTCCTACATACGTTGTCCTATGGGTTGCTAGTGCTATAAAAAATTAGCAATGCCACCAAACATGTTTTGCTAATTGGAAATTTGCCATTTGTCATGAAAACTTTGTTTGAAGTAGGCATTGCACAAATACTTAACAAAACATGCTTCCGCAGATTAGATGTGGAGTTATTGAATGCTGCCAGTTCAGTCGCCTTTGGCAGGCGCATCTGGCCTACCCCTGGAAAGCCCAACCCCCCATACAAAGTTTCACTCAGTTTCACCCAATAACTTGTACTATGCAAACAGTGTAACTACATAGCAGTTCCTATGTAACTATAATGTTGTTCCATGTATTACTACTATAGAAGCTATACGTATTTGTATGGTAGTTAATGCAGTGTTTCCTTTAGGATTTTTTTTGCAGTGGGGGCAGGTCTATCCGAACAACAACCCCCCCCCACCCCAGCCCCGCCACCAAATGTTTTACGTATGAAACGGAACTGTATGCATAATTTGATCTTGACATATAGGTCAGCCTTCTGTAGCAAATAATAACAATAAACCCACTATTAATTACATTATCTTAATGCTGTGTAACTGCTTCAGCATAACAATGCACCTAAATACAAACATGAGCATGGGTGTTCAGCAATCGCTATCGAATCAACAGCCACGTGCAATTTAGCTAGCAGGTGAAGAATACAAACAACGAAAATCAACAGTTAACTTTTTTTTGTTGTTGCAAGAACTATAGTCTAATACAATAACAGGCTAAAATGAACTGACAACACTCTAGAACGCTCCTAAGAAGCCCTTACACTACGTTGCTGCAACGCTATGTGAGCAACAACATGTTTTCCATAAAATTTCAATGGAGCCAGGCGAATCGCTTGCATGGTGCATTGTGGGTGGCGACGCGATTGAGTTGAGATTTTCTCAACCAATTGCTGTGTTTTCTTGTTTCTCGTAACGTAGCAACCATGGTAAACATTTCTCGCTTTCAGTTTTTAAGATGGAGGAGAAACCAATCGCTTGTGTGAAATGAGGCCTGGCGCAAGTTTGCCGACGTTGTTGGTGCTCCTGGTGGGTTTTTTGTACTTTAAAATTCAGTCTCTCCTCACATTACGTAACTTTGTTCTGGTAGATAGTTACAGTAGTAGCCCGGCTGGAACTCCCTGGTTGTATCGACAGATTAGCAGAGACTTTGAGTACGCTAATGTAAAAACGTTTTTACAAATGTCAACATGTATGTCTATTGAACAGTTTGATATTTTGTAAAGAAGTTGTATTTTGATCGATGTTGCGAGTACGTAAACCCAAGTCTGCACACTTGGCCATGAAAACTACAACAGTGACTTTAGAGAACTAGGTACAATTCTACATTAATCTGTTTGATACGCCCCGAGCGTGGTGAATTGTGGGAAGGCGAGCTATGGCAAGCGATTCGTGTCGCTGCAGTGTAAATGCGCTGTTAGCGTTAAGAGCTTCTTAACAAATCTGGGAAACGCGGCCAACATAAGTTAAACGACTTAAAGTTCTCAAGGACGCACACACACAATCTCAACAGGCTAGTTATCCTCCGGACAGCGGTAGTCTCTTTTCTTTCTCTCCCTTAAACGCCAAGTGGAGCAAGTGCCCGCATGCGGTGTGAAGCGTGTGATATTCCGACAAGCACTCAATCACTGCTGATAGATGGCCTTTTGTACGCCTGGTCATCATGTCCCATCAAAGTATCTATTTTTGATATTGTGGCGGCAGAAATGTTCATGGAGGATGTGATGTTGAGATACGCTGTCTGCGTAGTGACGTAAGCACCCACTAGTGGACAAGGTTAGTAAAGTTCCGCCTGATGTATGAAGCAGATGCATGTAAGTGATGTCCGTCAGTAAAGCATCCAAATCAATCTAACTGTCTCGTTATTGAACAAACAACAATCGACACACGGAAACATTACAGTGGCGACGAGGATTCAAATGGATATTCGCGTGAAGAATATTTAAAAAGGAAAGGAGAAAAACCGATGCCGAACAGTCAACTCGCAACGTGAGTTTGGAAGCTAAAAGCTAGGCAACCAGTCAATAACGTACCCTGGATGTTAAGAAACTACCAACGTAAAAATGATGAACTCTGCCATAAGCCATGCTGCTATTCTGCCGTTCGATACAGAGATTGATCCAACTTCAGTCGGAACGAGATGGAGTAAGTGGATCCAGCGCTTTGAAAACGTTCTAGTTGCAATGAACATTATGAATGATGGAAGGAAAAGTGCGCTTCTTTTGCACTTAGCTGGGGAACGTGTTCATGACATACAGGGCCGTACGCAGGGCCCAAAAAATACTGAGGTCATGAGTCAGAACTTCTAGGCGGGTTCGGGGGCATGCTCCCCCGGAATTTTTTTAAATTACATTATTTAAATATGGCCATTTTCTCTTATTGAGTCTTAAGGAGCAAAAACATCATCATTATGACTTTTGAATATGGGGCGGTGTGGAGCTTTTGAAATTTTGAGGTAAACATGGGGCATTCTGAGGCTTTTTGAAGGACCTTTATGGGACTCATGAAGTAAGGGCAAGTTACCACAATTTTTTTAAAATTATTATTATATGGCAACGACGGTACGAGCGTTCTGATTGGATAATGAGTAGTCACCCCAGCCGCGTATTGCCCTCCTCGCCGGTCAATACGGATCCGTATTGCCCTCTGACGTCAGCTTCAAAATGAGCGATATGGACGAGTCAGCTGCTGAGTTTTACTATCCAGATGATGCTGAAAAGCTTTGTCATCAAAAGTGAGGATGAAGACCAGACTCTTTGAATCACTTGTGTCGTTATTTTGTGATGAAATTAAAGCCATTTTAGCAGAACCATGTTGTCCGCTTTCTATAAAAAGTAATGAGTTGCTTGGCAACACATGAAACACACCGTGAGAAGACTTGAGAGCTAGCTACAATTAGCCCAAAGGTACCATTTATTTTCGTTTACAAAATGAAAATAATCTAAAATTGCCATATAATAAACTACTTACTAACCTCGACCGTTCGGTCATGCCAGGAAATATCAAACTGAGGCTGGAACGTATCGACCGAGCGATAGCGAGTCAGTTTGATATTTCCCAATTGCCACTGAATTTCATTTTCAATCAATCACATCAATGACATATCAATCGCAAAATGAATGTTGATTCAACCGGTGGAAATTGATTGACAACCGGTACTGACGGAGTTAACCAAACTTTGATTTGATGTTTCCTTATCCGAGTAGTACGTTGCTGCAATACAAATATTTCCACATGAAAATGAATCTTCTCACAGTCATCTGCCACTTAAACTTCTCTTAACCTACATGTTTAGTTTGCTGCGCTCCTCTTCCAGTGACTGTAACTAACATAGACTATTCACTAACAGTAGCGGTATGTCTATGGTGGTAACATCAGCGTCCGACTTGTGTTTGGTGGTTACCATAACGACAGTACGTTTTGTTGATGACGCGCAGCACGTATGTCCAAACTCTTGAGCTACTCGGCTCTTCAAGTATAAAATCACGTTACGGTTTGTGGGAGACCAAGATCATCGTCCTGCAGTCAGTTTCACGTGTACTTTATTTTGAGTTTATATACCACGATTTAAGCACAAAAAAAAACTGAAATACGAAAAAAAATACCGAGGACACGACCTCGGTGTCCTCAATGGTAGTTACGGCCCTGATGACATATACGACACGCTTGCCGGTGAAGATGATGATTTTGAAACAACAAAACCGAAACTGGATGGATACTTCACCCCAAAGAAAAACACTCAATATCTTGTGTACAAGTTTAGAAAAGTCGCACAGGAACAAGGAGAAAATCTGGACACATATCACACGAGGTTACGCATGCTTTCCAGGGACAGTGAGTTTACCGATGTGGACAGTGAGATAAAAGCCCAGCTCATCCAAAGCTGCACTTCCTCAAGACTCTGCTGAATTTTGGGAGAACGCTAGAAATATCAGAGCAGCAGGCAGAGGGCATTGAACAAGGTACATCCACTGCTGTCAACGCAATTGAACACAAATATGAGCTACAAATGAATGATCAGAGGGGAAACAAAAATGCAAACCGACACACAATGCAGAAACTGTGGAGGGAGATATCCTCACAGAGGAGATTGTCCAGCAAAAAGCAAGGCCTGCAATGTATGTGGAAAACCAAACCATTTCGCAAAGGTGTGCCGCTCAAACCAAAGAAAATCAGCTCAAGACAGAAAGGTACGTCATGATCATAACAAAGACACCACATATGGACAACAGAAAAGCACAAGACGTGTAAATCGAGTGACTGCATCAGAGTGTGGTACACAAAGGGACTCATCAAGCAGTGATGATCAGTATGTGTTTTCAGTTAATGGTGAAGCCTGCCCCAAACACCCCAGAACATCTATACTGCTCAATGACATGCAAGTTGAAGTGTTGATCGACTCTGGAGCAGCAGTTAACATAATCAGTGAAAACATATACAATATGCTCTGGCCACAGCCAGAAATGAAGGTTGCCAATATCAAAATATTTTCATATGGATCCAAACATGCTTTGCCTATTATGGGTGTTTTTGAGTGCTCTGTGAAAGCAAAGGACAGAAACACACAGGCAACTTTCTATGTGCTGAAGGGCAGTGGACACTCTCTTTTGAGTTATGACACAGCTAGCAAGCTTGGCCTAATACAGATTATCAATGCAGTGGACCCCACCATTAGGAGTGTCTCAGACGAGTTGATTGACAGTCATCCTGAACTGTTCACTGGTATAGGCAAGCTCAAAGATTTCCGTGTGAAGCTACACATCAATCCTGAGGTACAGCCAACGTGTCAACCACACAGAAAGTTTCCTTTCCACGTCCGACAGAAGGTCGAAGAAGAACTACGAAAGCTGGAAGAAGACGACATAATTGAACGAGTGACCGGGCCAACACCCTGGGTTTCTCCAATTGTTACCCCGCTGAAGCCTAAGGACCCCGATCAAGTACGGATCTGTGTTGAACGTCACCTCACGCCCACAATGGACGACGTGATCCATGAGCTAATTGGGGCACGGGTATTTTCAAAATTAGATCTCAACAAAGGCTACCATCAGTTAGAGCTGCATCCGGATAGCCGATACATCACAACCTTTACAACTCACCTGGGCCTGAGACGGTATAAAAGACTGAGTTTCGGCATATCATCAGTTGCTGAGGTCTTCCAGAACACCATTTGCCAGGTATTGCACGGCATCCCTGGTGTCAAGAATTTAAGCGATGACATCATTGTGTACAGCTCATCACAAAAAGCCCATGACGATGCCTTGCGAGCAGTCTTTTCCAGACTCAAAGAATGTGGCCTCACATTGAATCGCAACAAGTGCGAGCTTAACAAGCAACGACTGGAATTCTTTGGCTTTATCTTTTCAGCTGATGGCATCTCAGCTGATCCTCGCAAACTGGCAGTCATACATAAAGCATCAGATCCCAAAGACCCTGCCGAAATCAGAAGCCTTCTCGGTATGGCAAACTATTGCTCCAGATTTATTAAAGACTTCTCCACCATCACTGCACCACTCAGGGAGCTCACCAAGAAAGGAGCACTTTGGAATTGGGGTGCTGAGCATTCAGCTGCACTACAGACACTCAAGGAGCGTCTCACCAGCGACACTACCATGTCCTATTTTGACCCGAAAAAGGACACTGAACTCGTTGTGGATGCCAGCCCATGTGGTTTGGGTGCGATTCTTTGTCAAACAGACAAGGGAGAGAAGCATGTCATAGCGTATGCCAGTCGGGCACTGACAGATGTTGAAAGGCGCTACTCACAGACAGAGCGCGAGGCCCTAGCGATCATCTGGAGCTGTGAGCACTTCCACCTATACCTCTACGGTAATGAGTTTACTCTTGTGACTGACCACAAGCCATTGGAGCTGATATGGAATAACCCAAAGTCAAAGCCACATGCTCGGATAGAGCGATGGGGACTCCGACTCCAACCATACGACTTCAAGATTGTGTACAGAAAGGGAGCAGACAACCCTGCTGATTACATGTCTCGACATCCAATACCAATTCAGACATCCGGGAGCACAAGAGCCTCCAAGATTGCAGAAGAATATGTCAACTTCATATGATATGTTCTGTATCTCCAAGTGTATGCAATGTGAAATGTGGTGCTGATGTTTTGAGTGTCCCCACTTATGTTTTCAAGGCAATAATTCTCAGTTTGCCAGAATAGTTTGATCATATATGGAATTGTGTTTATGTCCATTGATAGACAGGTTGTCTAAACAAAAAAAAAGAAAACAAAAAAAGAAAGATGAGTGATGTGATGTTGAGATACGCTGTCTGCGTAGTGACGTAAGCACCCACTAGTGGACAAGGTTAGTACAGTTCCGCCTGATGTATAAAGCAGATGCATGCAAGTGATGTCCGTCAGTAAAGCATCCAAATCAATCTAACTGTCTCGTTATTGAACAAACAACAATCGACACACGGAAACATTACAGAGGAAAATAAATCAACATAGAGGAAACACTGTAATGGAACCTTTGTGTAAAGTTTTACCAAATGTATAATGTAGATACCTCTGTGATCATTTATTATTATTTATTTCCTATTTCTATCATTGTTCTTGCTTTGTAGGTATTTTTACTCCATACCTTATGGTAGACGGCAGGATACTTTGATGGGACATGATGATGCGGTCAGCAAAGTGTGTTGGATGAACGACCAGCTTTACACTGCATCCTGGGACTCCACTGTGAAGGTATGGGTTGCAAAACAAGTTTGAGAAGTACTTGTTTACATACCTTAGCTTACAGACGCTTTTATCCAAAGCATTATAGACAGTACTGCAAGTAGATCAAGGATCAGAAGTGCTTAGTTGTAGGCCTAATTCACCATACAGTGCGTCCATGTACAGTTCTGCCTAAGGGGTGTTTGCTATGTTTACATTAAAGTTTGTAATTTTCCTTTGTGCCATGCAATGCTGTAAAATATATATTTTCTGTATCGCATTCACAGTAATAAGACAATGACCGAGGAGAGCTGTAATGCAGCTGGTGATTATAATGTTGTAGCACAGTTGCAAGGTGCAGGCAGTTTTGACATCAGTAAACACATTAATTTCACTGATCTATACTTAAACTATCCACTTTATATTGTCGTTCTGTTATCCAGCCAGCTCCCAGCATTTCATCCATAAATACTTTGAAAGCAGCTGATTCATATGCCAGCACTGCTAACCTGGCCATATTGGTTCTATAAGCGAATTTGCTTCTAAATAACTGTAGGCTATGGTGTACCCCAATTTTTGGGGGGGAATTGCCAATTGAAAGGTTGTCCAGCAAGTGATGATGCCTAAAGCAATACAAATCTAATCCCTGTTGTCTTTCTAGGCTAAACCGTTGTGGCTTTGTGTAGTCCAGAGCCATTGGTCTACACTGCAACAATTGTAGCTAATAACCTTCCTGCTACTTCTACTGAAACAAACCAATTCACTTTAGTATTTTTGTTAGTTAGCTAGCCAGTATTTCATCTGTAAAATAGTCTTGGATTTAAATAATATTGTTCAAGTCTTATGCTTTTTTTTCGGCTTGCTATATCTATATTGTTTCGGCTAGCGAGAGCTAGCTTAGTATAGCTCAGTCAACTCAAGATGGCAGAGTCGAGTTTGAAAACAGCAAGCCAAACTGGTGGCAATTTTGGAGGGGAAATGTCAAACTGCTTATACGAACAACGTCAATTCCATCCACTGCACTCCATTGGATTATAAAGAGGAGCCAGGTCTCAAGTTAATCGTGAGAAACTTGCTACCCTAAAATCCCTTAAAAAAATACACAGACAGACAGATGCACACACACAGAGACAGAGATTCCTGGCATTATTAGAGAGATACTACTTTGCTTGATTTCAGGTGTGGAAATGTACGTGTGCTGATATCTCAAGAACAAAAAGGAGCCAGCTTCAGTTGCTAGCAGAGTTTGAACATGATGCGGGGGTGAGTGTCTTTTCAAATAGCAGATCATTGTAAATTAGTGTTTTCTTTTACAATGAGAAAGGTATTTTATGCTTTTAGGTAAATACAATCAGCTTGAATCCAGCTGGTACCCTTTTGGTATCTGGATCTAAGGATGGAACTGCAAGCATTTGGGACACTACTACCTTTGCATTACTACATCAAGTCAACTGCCACACAGGAACCATCCACGACATAGCCTTTAGTCCTGGTATGTGTCCTCAGTCTGTTTGTTTAACTTATAAAAAGGCAACATTCCTCTTTATTATAGTATGACAGTTAGCTTGGAAGTTAGGAATGCATTGTAGGTCTCGAGTGCCAATTCTAATAATATCAAATCAGTTAAGTTTCAGTTTCAGTTATCTGAAGAGCAGCTATAAAGTATGTACAATAGGCAGTTGGCACGACGACCAAAGTACTGAGCTGACTTCCTGCTGAAAATTCCTCAATTCAGGCTAGAAATGTTTTGATTTTAAACACGTGCAACCTTTATGAAGATTTGCAAACATTATAAGGTGTTCCAAAATGTGTGATTTAGTTGTTTGTTTACAAGGGTCTTTATTTGTTCTCCCATCATACAATGACCCAAGTTGTAAAAGATAGATTTGTGTTCCCTTACAAGTTTTCTGCATTTTTTCTCAGATAGTAGACATATATTGAGTGTAGGAGAGGACTTCTGTCTGAAGATGCTTGACGTCCAAACGGGCATGCTGATCTTATCTTTGCAAGCTGAAGAGGAGCAGAGGTGAGATCATATGGTTTTCGTTCAAGATAATGTAACTAATAATGATAATGTATGATAATGTAATGATGATAATGTAACTGTGGTGGAAAATACGAAGACAAGTGTATTCAATAGGGGTTATGCGGAGCGCTCAGCGTTCGAACCGGAAAACAGATTCCAGTTTCCGCTTCTCACTTCTGTACACATCTGCAGCGCTAGGTGATCCAAATAACTTATATTGACAGGGAAGTTCAAGGATTTTATAAGTTGTATTGCTCTCTACATTAGGCTAAGTGTGACAGGAATAAAATGATGAGTTAATATAACGTTATAATAGCCTAACCCTTCGACCGTTTCCCAGGAGGTAGCACTAACACTAGCTCTACACATTAACTACACAACTAGTGCTAAGTTATCAATTAAATATATGAATTCAGCAAATTAATTTAAGAAGCTCATTTTAATTTAGTGTAATATCCATATCATATTCTGGTTTCTATAGCTAGGACCTATCCCAGGAGGTAGCACTAACACTAGCTCTACACATTAACTACAACGTTACAGTAGGCTACATAGCTACACAACTAGTGCTAAGTTATCAATGAAACATATGAATTCAGTAAATTAATTTAAGAAGCTCATTTTAATTTAGTGTCATATCCATATCATTATTCTGGTTTCTATAGCTAGGACCAAACGTAATTCCTAGAAGGAATGACGTTTACTAGCCTACTACTAGGCCAAAAAAAACTTTAAAGTTAGCAGGTGTACAAGATTACGTTACCGACAAAATTGACATGTAAATAAATACTGTCACACTGGTAGTTGTTGCAGTTGATTGCCAAACACTGCATTCTTTGAGTCCACTTGGACTTCTACAAGTACAGTCTTCGTTTGACTGTTTTAATCGTCTGCGAGCAAAAAAAAAGGCTACTCCCCAGGGTACTCGGGGCTCTGGAAGTCCGTTTGGCAATCCTGTGTACATGGGAAATTGTAAATAAGGGTAGCTCCTTTAAACACCGGCTATAGTAGGTGGCCGTTACTACGCTGTGTTTACCTCAAAAGCGGCCGGCCGGAAGTAGTTACATCTGTTTTGTAGAACCCGGAAGAATGTTGCGTATAACCCCTATTCAAGATTCAAATGTACTCGAATAGTCAGAATGCCGGATTAATAAAAATAATTTATTCTGTATGTACGGTACATTACCTAACAGATCGCTCTGTGATCGATCTACTGCAGGACACGTATGGCTAATGTTGTCCAGCTGAGTGATACCAACTCAAATAAACACCCAGTCTTGTATAGACTCACAACATCTGTCATTCTAAACAACTGATAATTAATACAAACAATGAACTCACGCTTCTCCTCAATGTACTGTAAGCTACTAAAGGTCTCAACAGCAAAAGGTCAAACAGCTGCTTCATGTACCTTACTGTACCTTACTGTATGTCTCCAACTGACCCTTTGAAGAACTTCCCCTTAGGTCATAAATATAGATTCCCTTTCAGCCTGAGCCTGTTGCCCCAACTAAAGTCTCCGGATGTTCCTTAACAATAGACAAATAAAACATTGTAATTCAAATTACTCTCGAACCCATATACATTCTTTCACAGTAACTACAAAATGTTGTTGAATGTTGGGTTCATGTATATAATATAAACTCAGAAATTACACATTGTTATGTGAGGGTTTAGCATTCCAACTTTTCTCATTTAATCCTGGGAGAATTTTACAGTGCACAGCACAGGGGGCCATGGATTGGACAGCCCGCTTTGGGAAAACATAGCTGAATGATACAACTGATTGGGAGGGCAATGGGCCTCATTCACCAAATGTTCTTAAGAACAAATTTGTTCTTAAACCCCACTTAATCAGATTCTGGTATTCACCAATGTTTCCTTATTGGGGATTTGTTGTTAGGTAAGAAAAAATGTACGCACACCCAAGAGCACTCTTAAACACAATTGAGAGCTGACATGTTAGCGCAAAATAAGTAGTTATACCGTTTATCGTCTTTTGTAATTTAAAATTGAATATTTCTCTCCTTTATAATTTTGCAACTAATAATTTAAATTATTTTACACAATTATATGTTTGTTCGTTTTAATAAATACACACTACACTTACACTTCTGCTCATTTGTAAAGCACTTTGAATTGCCACTGTGTATGAATTGTGCAAGGCCTATATATATATATATATATAAAAATAACCTAGCCTTGCTTTGCCTTCAGTTCACATCAATTATGTTAACGGGGAACATTGCCATCCAATAATAAGCTTCCAAGCTGTCATTTTAGTTTTTATTAGTTTTAGTCACGTTCATACTCTTTTTAGTCTAGTCAAGTTTCAGTCGACTAAAAGTCTGAGCATTTTAGCCTTATTTTAGTCAGACTTATCCATGACAATTTTCATCTAGTTTTAGTCGACGAAAACTGATGACATTTATTCTAGTTTAAGTCAATGAAAATGTTATTTTAGTCTCTTTAATCAAAACAGAAGTCGTCAAAGCAGGTGTCTCGAAAAGCATGTTAATGCCAAAACCATTTGTTTAATGTAGGCCTATTAGTCTAGAATAAGGTATTCAAAGTCATGTTGTTGATGCCAAAGTCATGTTGTTGATGTCACTGTGATTGCTATGTGAATGACAAAACTATCTACAGTAGTGAGTTTCAACATCCATTTACACATTTAGTCTCTATTTTTTACTCTACTCTTAAGGCATAACTATGTTTAACTTAATGTCTGCACCTCTCTGTCACCAACTGTCTCTGGAGTGGGGATTGGGGGGGTGGGGGCTTCACAGGGTGTCTACAGGTGTAAACAAATTAAATGTAAGACTTTTTAAGACCTTTTAATACCATTTCCAATTGAAATTAAAGACCAAATTTACGATGGAAATACAAATCAAAAGTGGAAATATACAGTAATCTTCCCAAACACTGATGTCTGTTTAATATGAACAGTATGGTAAAATGACAACAATCGATTGAGTTTAAGAACATTGACTAAATGTGTGTATGCGAAAGGATAACACTAAAATGGAATTGCTGTCCGAAGTTATTATTTTGTATTACACAATGGTGGAGCAGAAACTTGCAATGCCATGAATCCCATGGAAACAAAGGCAAATGTGTGAGATGAACTGATGTGGAGCACAAATCATCCAAGAAGCAGTACTTCTCTTGAGTGGTTTTTATTCAGATGACTAATCATTGGATTCAGGTCAAAAGTCTATAACTTGAACTGGTTTCATTAGTTAAGACACTAAAAGTCAGCAGCATGGCATGCTGGGACATGGAAAGGATGAAACATTTAGACTTTCATCAAAGTAAAAAATGGTGGTTTGTCCTTTTTCTTCAATGTCCTCAAAAAAGCAGTCTGCAGAGCTACTGTGTCTGTGGGGTGACTGTCTGTCTCTGGAGGGCTGGCAGGCAGGGGCAAGCAGGGCCTGCAGTCAGAGCAGGCCAGCTGGATGAAGCTGTCCTGGGTTCAGGGCTGAAGAGAAGCTGTCCAGCTGGAAGGGGGTAGTCCAGCAAGTTCAGGTAGTTCAACATCCTCTGTTGAACTCTGTTAAGCAGGCCTCTGCATGACCCTCCAGACCTGTAAAAGTGAAGAAAGGATCCATGTCAGTTGTGAAAAATTAAGCTTTTTACATCTACACTTGACATGAACTACAGTTTTGACTTTGAAATGCAGTGGCATTACTTGAACTTGAATCCAAATGTGGTGACCTGATGGAGACCCGGACATGCAAAGTCACTCAAAACATCTGGTTCAATTTCAGGTTCTGTGAGGAATATTTAGCTCTAAACTGGTAAATATATACACATCTGACAAAAGACCAGCTCGACCTTTGACTGTAAACAGTGATTCTGACTGTCAGAGACCTTTAAATAGGCTGACTAAGTGTAACTAGCCTAGCTAACGTAGGTCGCTTTCTCAGGCAAATGACGAATGAAATAGGGTTGTTTTGAAAGATCCTATATACTGGCTATCTTCAGCAGGCTTTTGAACTTATGAACTTATGAACTTATGAACATGATGCGACCAAAACATGGCTGCCGCCTAAGCCTATGCGGTCTACCTGGCGCATAGGTTTATTACAAAGACTTTCACAACCTAATCAAAATTCTGAGCCGACAGGTCTGTGGGGAATCAGTTGTTCTCCTAAAAGCTGCCCTCCTACCTTTTTGATGAATTCGCCGACATGCTAAATGATTCACTAATTTCACAGAGGGAAAAAGCTAGCTACTTTTCGAGTTCGGTTTTCCATCACTTCAAACTCACGATCTAAAGGTGTCAAAGTGCTCAAACCTTCACCATAATTCAAGAGTAGTGTACTTTCACGAACCCAATCATTGATTCTAGCTTAAAATGTGTAAAAATAGGACTTACCGAACGTGGCTGCCTCCAATACGGTTATCAGGCGATTCCAGTTGGAAACAACAATGCCCGCCAAAAAAGAATTTGGTAACACTTTAGATGAGCTCACCAAATTCATAATTTATTCACCAATTTGTTACCTATTAGTTAACGGTTTGTTCACCATTAGTTATTTATTGTTTATACAAAATGTATCATTAGTAAAGCATTTGTTCACACAGTTAGGGTTAGGGTTTAGGGCTAGGGTTTAGGTTTAGGGTTTAGCTTTACTAATGCTTTACTAATGATACTAAGTGCTCAGTGGCGCAGTGAGGCAAGCGAGAGCGCGAGACTGGACGCGGCCATCTTTCCACTTCCGTGTCTTCCGGTCTAGCTTTAAACAGTGGCTCTTTTTTTCCCTAGCTCCGAGACCTTGTGCACGCTTGCAACTAGCTGTACACGTCATACTTTGCGACAACCAGTCGCGAGCATATATTTATATGGTTACGAGCGTGTGAGCTAAGGCATTGCAGTTGCAGAATCTATGGGCAGAATGGGGTACATGTCCGATAAGAATCAGACACATGATGCAAACTTAACGGAAATGTATTCCGTCATTGTATAGTATTCTTTTCACTTGTTTTTTAGAAATAGGCTATAGGGCTACATATAGGGCTATTCTAGATGGAACTCATCGCATATGTTGCTTTTTTTCTTCGTGATATGAGTATGATTTCCAACCCATTGCATCGGATGAAATAAACTGTTAACATAGACAGCTCCGTCGTTGTTCTCGCCAGGCAAAGAAATCTTAATAGTTATTTTGGTAACCGAAATCTTCCATAATGCAGATTTACCATAGCTTACTGTCAACTTTATATTCAAACGAAATGCCACGAAATTCACACTGCCTTCAATTTAACATCAGTGTAGAAATATGGCCTGTGTTTTATATGTTCATCCTACAAAACCAAATGCCTATTAATGGATATAACGTGATCTAACAAGACTTGGTAATAATGTAATAAATAAAAGCTTGAGAACTGTGTCTAAAATATACTTTATTGAACATTTGCCTTTGAAAGGGGAATATTCGCAGAACCATATAGGCTACAAGACGTTTCCATCAGATGTAAGTGGGGGTGAAACATAGTCACTGAGGACCTTCATTGTCCCACAAAAGCAGTCTTGCTTGATGACACGATCAAAAAAAGAATAATGGGTGTGTTTAACAAAAGCTTCTGAAAGCAAGACTAATATTATTTAAATATAGGCCTATATAATTTCCTATTGTGGTTACCGGTTAAAGTAATAATCTTCGTCTTTGCTCCAGACAGACGTCAACAATCTATGCTCGCGCTTAACATAATATATTAGCCATCATGTCATTAACGTTTTTACGAAAAATCTAATCTGTTTTAAAATAACGTAAGCACATAAATGGGGTGCTAGTGTACCCATTTTGGGAAAAATTATTCTATGAAAAAGCTAGTAGTATGAGGCAGGTGCGAGAATCCAACAAAAATTATTGGGGGAGATAGTTTTGTAAATGTTGACTGGAGTTAATAGAATAAAAACGACCGGAAGAGTCGGAAACCTACATCCACCGGGGCCGTTGCTTCAAGCCGAGGGGCGAGGGGTGGGGGCTTGGTGACCACCTGTCCCGCTTTGCGCTGTATCGCAAAGCATTTCCAATATGCGACATGCAGGAAAAGGGGTGCTAATGCCAGAGAATGGCTGTTTATCAATCCGAAGAACGCTGAGAACGCAAGTAGATTCTTTTGAAGAACGTTCTTGCAAGCGTCCTTGCGAGAATGGTCTTGCAAGGACGCAAGGACGGAGAATGAATTGAGATGGTTAGGGTTTTCCCAGACTCGAAGCATTATGATAACAATGAGTAACTACAAAAACTAGATAACAAAGCTAAAAAATGGTCCCTCTACCTGTAATTTTCCGTTTTCTGTAGCCCTTGCTAACTTACAGTACCTAATGTTAACTAGTGTCTGCACTGCACCGAGATGCTAGCTAGGTTATCGAAAAGTCAGAGCAAATTTACAAATTAGCTGTTTCATCAATAAAATAAGAAAATTTTCAGTGACAACACTGCCTATTTCTCGTTCCATTTTAATTCAGATTTACATTTACATTTATTCATTTAGCAGACGCTTTTATCCAAAGCGACTTCCAAGAGAGAGCTTTACAAAGTGCATAGGTCACTGATAATAACAACAAGCCCCAAAGCATTGCGGGTAGCCAAAAACAAGAAGTACACATTGTGAACAACCAAAAAATAAGTGCTAAAGGGAAGAAACCATAAGAGCATGTAGTTAAGCAAGTTACAATTACACAACATGAATCTCTAAGTGCAAGTGTAGCTGTAGGAAAGCAATAAAAATAGGATTAACTAAAATAGAATACAACAGTTTGAATCAGCTACCACTAACCAACAAGAGCAACAGTCTAAGCAAGAGTCATTGTGATCCTTGAGGAAACTAGCGTTGGGTTCAGCAAACCATTCCTAAGTACCGTTGTACTCCGGGAACAAGTGCGTCTTGAGCCTTCTCTTGAAGGTGGAGAGACAGTCTGTGTCTCTGATGGAGGTGGGGAGTTGATTCCACCACTGGGGGGCCAGGCAAGAGAAGAGCTTGTGTTGGGACCGGGCGGTCTTGAGCGGTAGGACCACCAGGCGGTTGTCTGAAGAAGACCGTAGGTGGCGGGTGGGGGTGTAAGGCTGCAGGAGAGACTTGATGTAGTCGGGTGCAGTCCCGTTCACTGCTCGGACGGTCAGTACCAGGGTCTTGAATCTGATGCGGGCCGTTATGGGTAGCCAGTGGAGGGAGATGAGGAGCGGGGTAACGTGGGAGCGTCTGGGTAGATTGTAGACCAGGCGGGCCGCTGCGTTCTGAATCCTCTGAAGAGGGTGGGTTGCGCATGCTGGGAGACCGGCGAGCAGCGAGTTGCAGTAGTCCAACTTGGAGAGGACAAGTGCTTGGACAAGCAGCTGGGTGGAGTGCTCAGACAGGTATCTCCTGATCTTCCGGATGTTGTAGAGGGTGAATCTACACGACCGGGAGACCGCAGCAATGTGGGCCGTGAGGGAGAGCTCGTCATCCATGGTAACCCCAAGGATCCTGGCAGAGGATGAGGGGGTCACCGTCGCAGATCCCAGGGTGATTGAGAAGTCATGGGAGATGGAGGGTTTGGCCGGGATGATGGGAAGTTCCGTTTTGGCAAGGTTCAGCTGGAGGTGGTCCTCAGTCATCCAGGCGGAGATGTCTGCGAGGCAGGCCTCAATCCTAGCTGAGATCCCCGGATCGGTCGGAGGGAATGACAGGTACAGCTGCGTGTCGTCAGCGTAGCAGTGGTAGGAGAAGCCATGGGAGGTGATGATTGGTCCAAGTGAGGTGGTGTACAGAGAGAAGAGGAGGGGTCCAAGGACGGAGCCCTGTGGGACACCAGTGGAGAGCTGGCATTCTGACAGTCTGCCTCCCCAGGAGACCTGGTAGGATCTTCCCGACAGGTAGGATGAGCAGACTGGAGGGCAGTGGTGACTGAAAGGAGGGCAGTCTCTGTGGAGTGGCCAGTCTTGAAGCCCGATTGGTTGGGGTCCAGCAGGTTGTTCTGAGCGAGAAAGTTTGACAGTTGGTTAGATACAGCCCGTTCAATTGTTTTTGAAAAGAGGGGTAACAGTGATACCGGTCTGTAGTTCTGGAGAACAGCAGGGTTAGGGGAGGGTTTTTTGAGTAGAGGGCTAATTCTGGCCTGTTTGAAGGCAGAGGGAAAGGTTCCGGAGGTAAGAGAGGAGTTTAGGACATGGAGAAGAAAAGTTATGATGGAAGGAGAGATAGTTTGAAAGAGAGGGGACTGGATCAAGAGGACAGGAGGTGGGGCGATGAGAGAGAATGAGGTCAGAGATCTCTGCCTCGGATAGGGTAGAGAAAGAGTTTAGACATTTAGTTGAGTCAGTCATGGAGGGTGAGGGGGTAGGAAAAGTGGGTTTAGGGAACCGACTGCTAATGTCTGCGACTTTTTTCTCAAAGAAGGAGTAGAAGTTGTCTGCTGTCAGGGTGGAGGGGGGGGGGGGGGGGGGGTTAAGAAGGGTGAAGAACGTAGAAAAAGGTTTGTGGGGGTTTGAAGCTGAGTTAATTTTGTTCAGAAAGTAGTGGGTTTTAGCACCAGTTATGTGAAAAGAGAAGGATTTAAGGAGGGAGTGATACTTATCAAGGTCCAGACCGTCTTTGGACTTGCGCCATCTCCTCTCAGCTGCCCGAAGGGTGGACCGTTCTTCACGAATAACATCTGTAAGCCACGGGCAGGAGGGAGAAGGTCGTGCAGGCCTGGTTGACAGGGGACAGAGAGAGTCAAGTGATGCAGTTAAGGTGGTTAACAGGGTGTTAGTGGCAGTGTCAGTGGGGTGGGACGAGAACCTGTCAATGGGAGGGAGGGAGGATGTTACAATAGAGGAGAAATGGGGGGGATAGGGAGCGGAGGTTGCGTCGGAAAGTTACGAGGGGAGGGGAGGTAGGAAGAGTTGGAGGGAGAGAGATAGAGAATTGGATAAAGTAGTGATCCGAAATGTGCAGTGGGGTTACAGAGTTTAAGTCAGTGATACAGTTACATGTCAAGATGAGGTCTAGCTGTTTGCCAACCTTGTGGGTTGCCGGTGCACTCAGCAGCGTCAGGTCGAAGGAGGTCAGGAGAGACAAGAAGTCGACGACCTGCGTTCCTTGGAGGTGGATGTTGAAGTCCCCATGGACTATCAGGGGGGTTCCATCATCCGGGAGGACGCTGAGCAGCATGTCTAGCTCCTCCACAAAGTCAGCAAGCGGCCCTGGTGGGCGATAAAGAACAATTAAGCATGCTTTGATAGGATCAGTTAGCATCACGTGTTCAAATGATTTAACAGTAACAGAGAGTGGTGTGGATGTGTATTTAATATGTGGGGAAAGAAGCAAGCCTGTCCCACCACCCCGCCCGGTTGAGCGGGGGGTGTGAGTGAAGGAGTGGTTGACGGAGAGAACAGCTGGAGTTGCAGTGTTCTCTGGGCGGATCCATGTCTCTGTCAGCGCAAGGGCATGAAGAGAAGCCTGGGTTGCAAACGCTGGGATAAAGTCTGCCTTGTTCACAGCAGACTGGCAGTTCCAGAGCCCTACGGAAAGAGGACAAGTGGAGAAGATCTGGATATGTAGTGAAGGTTAGAAGTTGACCGTATATACTTTCTGACATATCTACGTCTACGGGTAGTGTAATGAACAGGAATTCTAAGGAAACACATGATATCTATGAATATAGACTATAGACTATAGAATACGATACAAATAGGTTGATACTTATCAGAAGAGGTGATCCGCCTCGTCGGCCATCCTCGGTGGACTCCCGCAGGTAGACTTCTTGTCTTTGTTCGACCGAGTCTTCGTGCACCGAGGCTGCCAGACGACGCTGCCTCTGCTGTGCTAGCCGCCTTAAATATGCTAATGCACAAATACAACGCTTCCAATTACTGTCAAACAAAAGGAGGCTCGAGTACCCCGACTACCCTGAAACCGAAAATGACTCACTGGTTAGCTACTCTTTGACCAGTAAACTAGTGATCTAAATGCTGTCCCTTAAGCTCTTCCGATGAAACTAAGTTTTAGCAAAACTCAATATTAAACAACATCCTTGATCACTCGCAGTCAATACGGCGGTCTCGGTGTTCACTCAGCAAGACATGTACTCCAAATGGTTCAAGAACAGCTTTCAATTTACTTTGGGTATGCTGTTTAGGCGTTTTCAGGCAAATTTAACAGGATTCTTAAGAGATTAAACTCAAACTACTTACTAGGGCACAGCAGATTTATATTGGGGCACATACCCCAGTAAAAAGGGTCTAACGACGCCCCTGGTGGGAGGCCTTCATAGGCTTATTTGAACAATAAAGCCAGAGAGCTTTATAACAACTCCCCCTTCCAATGGTATTATACCCCAATGACCTAGCCTGGCTGCCAACTCAACTCAACTCTACCACAAAATTGGTGGGGAAGTTGGGTGTGGGGTAGCTCGGTTGTGGAAAAACTATGTCCGGACCAATCAAATTGTCAGGGCGGGCTTTATACGATGATGGACAGATGATCAACAGTAACGTAATCAACCACGTCACCAAAGAGCGCTTGGGTTCTCAACAAACAACATATTACGTTGCTCTGATTGGTTGTAGGTCTATCCAATTTAGAGAGGAGGCATTTTTTATGGGTTCGGTTGAAACACACCCCATACTCACAGACCAATGGGGCGGTTTCAGAATCATATTCTGACTAGAATTATGAGTATGACAACATCAGGCTACCAATGACCCATGGACTCAAGGGCTTCTTTATGACTGTTACCATCAAGGTAGGAAAAGCAATCCAAAAAATCGAATTAGTAGGAAATATGATGGTCAAATTTGTTTTGTAATTCCTGGAGAGCAAGCGATGCTATCCAATATTTATTATTTATAAACATTTACATTTTCAACGAAAAGTCTGCAACCAATAATATATTTCAAGAAACTTATGGCAGATGCACATTTTTGTAGGTCTATTGCTATTCCAATGCAGAGAGGGCCAGATGCAATGCTGAGTGACACCAGTTTAGTCCATTTTATTTGCTAATTGGTTTACATACTGTATATTGAATAAACGTCTATCAATAGTGTGATCACCCACAGGAAATATGATCCAGATCCAATATACGGACATCATTTTAGTTCAGGTTAGCTTAATGATGAATTGTGAAAATATGTTGTGTGTCCATAACTTGATACCACCTCCACCTAAAAACTTCACCTTGACAGTGCAAAATTCACTACCATTTCAAATTTTATCTCAGACGATGTCCAACCTCATGCTAAGTTAAATGTTTTTGCAGCTGAAGCTGAAGATTAAATGAATTCCAGTCAACTGAAGTCCGTTCTATGACACATCCTATGAGATTAATCAGATATCCTACATACACAACATAAATGTAACATTACACAACAGGACCGCATGCTCTGGCAATGGCATTGGTCGGGCCCTAGTGCCTATCCCTACTAGTGACACACAGGGGTAACCTTAGCCGGTCCATCTGTAAACTGTCTGAAGCCAGTGAAGTTCTTCATCCCCTGCCAGATGTCCCTCACTCTGTCCTGCGTCAGCTGGTCCTTCTTCTTGGCCCTGTTTGCTCACTTCCCCTCCCTGATCCACACCCTCAACAGCTTGTGGACACTCTTCACTTTGTCCCTATGGCCATCTCTGAAGGGAAGTGGGGAGGGATGACGGGTGGGAAGTGGGGAGGGATGAGGAGGGATGAGGAAAGAGTGCTTGAAGTCCTAGGAGTGCATCAGGGTTCCCAACCTACATGGTGGGAGAAGGCATAGGGCAAAACTAATTCTCTCTCACAGACTCTCAGCAAAATCCCACAGGCTATAAAATAAGAACCATCTGTAGGTTATTTTCAATCTGTTCATTTTTGTAGATCAAAGGGGATGCATTTTAGGGTATAGGATCAGAGCTGAACACTGACCTCAGACTGTCTTTGGGAGTAGGTGCTTCTGCTGGGATGGAAACACAGTCCTTACCGGAGGACAGTCTGGAGACCTACTTTTCTGGAATCTGCTCAGCAGCAAAGTGACCAGTAGGATCCCTGGACATTCAGGTGTGCCACACATCAATACTGTAACATTAATGCCAGATTTATATCAGTCACATTCTATCACTGCCATATTTAGTAGTGGTATGTTATCTGTTGTGCATAAATTGGATAAATGCTCCTTATTTTTCATTAATGTTGTACTTTGCTTTACATATTGTACAAACTATACATATTCAATGAACATAATTTTGTGGCCATTTATGTTGATACCCATTTACGCCTATTAATGTTCGATTTTCTTCCTTACTTTTTAAATTATTTGTGCTTGTTTTAAGTGATTTTTTTAAATCAATTGTATTGTGTTGCAAATCAGGGCTCACCTGTAAAAGATGCAAGACATTGGTTGATAAACAGGCTATATAATTCACCCTGTTGTCCGATGTTACTGTTCCACATTACGATGTTAATTTATATTAACTACAACTTCTCCTTCAAATAGGTATGGTCACAGCCATGTGGATGAATGAGCAGTCTAGTTCCTTGATAACAGGCGGAGAGGACAAGCACATCATCTTCTGGAAGCCTGAATGATAAAATCAGGGCTTGATAAGATTGTAAACATGTCTCCAATAAACTCCCACACTTTACAGTTTTTCTCAATTGCTAAGACAGTTCTTGAATGTGTACTGTGTTTTCTCCAAAACACACATCTTCATACTTACACTGTTTTGGCCAAACCCTTGACTTTTGACGCAAAATAAAACACTGTAATCAAAACCTACCTTATCATTCAAAATACACACAAAGCCCTCAATAAAATCAACCTTCTGAATACCCTATACACACTGCTGGGAGGAATTGAAAACACTATTATAAAAAGCTTTTTATGAACCATTGACTATAACGTGTCCCTGAATTTTAGATATGTTCCACCTCATGAGTTTGACATTATGTAAATCATAAAAATTATTTAAAAATATTACAGGATGTTTATTTTCTGTCTACATTATAAAGCAATTGCATTTTGTGCTTGTGTTACTGTAGTGGTCACAGCATAAAAATAGTAGTACTGTTATAGTCAACAACACAAATTAATTACTGTAATTTGGGGAACAAAGGCTAAGAAAACAAGGAAACAAACAAAGCATTTTTTCACTTGGGTAACAGGGCTTCAGTACGCTACAGTAATGTTCACTCTTGGTCAGCATCCTGTCTCTGACCAGGGTCAGGCCAGAGATTTTCATCAACATGACAGACAATGTTTTCTCTAGCCAAACAGCAGGGAAAAATGCCCTTGAATGCCTGACCATCCCTGACAAGACTCAACATCAATGTCCCCACAAGCCTCTTCCATGGCTTGGAAAAGGTGGTTCTGTACATACATACATACATACATACATACATACATACATACATACATACATACATACATACATACATACATACATACATACATACATACATACATATATACATACTTCTGTATGTACATACATCTGTCATAGTGTGGCCAAATCTCATTTGAGATTGTTGTTCTTCTTCCTCTTCCTCTGCCTCTTCCTCTCCCTTGTCCATCTCCTGTCATTCTGACAATTCCTCTGATATTTGCATCCATGATTTTAAAGTACAGGTGAGCTTACCTTTATATTCATTCCAAACCCCTGATTGCTCGTTGAGTATTTGTTGAGTGCTTGTTAGTGTTTACACATGGATAATTGGTTGTTAAGGGTGTTTGAATTGTGCTGGTTTGAGTTTACTTATCAAACGGCAGTGTTTTCTGAATGACAATGGTTATAATTGTGTCTTAAAATGAGAGGTGTTTTTAGACTTTTGCAAAGAAGTGTGAATGAACCTGAGAAATGTCAAGAAGGGTAAATTGTGTTTAAAGACTGGGGTACATGGTCTTTCTGCTGGGATTTGGCTGAATGGTTTTGTGAGGATGGCTTACACATACCATTTTTGTGTCTTAGCAATCGAGAAAAAGCAGCATAATGTATCTGTGTTATTTGGCTATGACCAAAGAGGCTATACCAATCTCTTAAAGTTAGTACATATGCAGGGTGGTAGACTCATCTGAAGAATACACTGCATCAAACTCACAGGCGTCACATTCTGAGTGGGGATGGCATATAAAACCAAGCAGTTTTTACTTGGTTCCTGCTGCTGTGCATTACATTTGTGAATTAAAACTGTCTCTCTCTGTCATGAGCCATGCTACCATAGCTTATATTCTTTTAATAAAAAATATATATATTCTGTGTGATGTTGTGTTACCAAAGTATTTTTTCTGCCTGAGGAATATTATCATTCCCTTTACCCGTTTATTTTTTGTCTTTTAAAACGTATTCATTTTTATACAGTGTGTTACACAGTATGAGTTTGTTTTATTGCCTGTTGGTGTTGCTAAAGACCTTACCTAAATATTTAATTTCTTAATTCCTTAGTGTCACGAGACACTTTGATCCTTGGAAGGAATGAACGAGGAGACAAATGCAGGTGAAGTGTAGACTTTACCATAATCCTTAGTACATTTAAACAATACAATAATTGGTCATGATACCTGAAGTAGCTGTCCTCAGTATTCTGGGGAACTAGATTGTCTGAGGGGTGCAGGAGGAGAATCGATCTGGTAACCTTCAGATTACTAGTCCGATTTCTTAACCGCTCAGCCATCTTATACACAAACATAACTTCTCCCCCCATAAACAGCCAATATTGAATAATAAAAATGTTAAATACAAGAATAAATCAATTTTCTATGATAATTGGGTTTAAAAATTATATTTTAATGATTTCACAATTGATAAATAATGAAGGCCATTTGTTTACGTACATTACATTTTTTGAGTCATTTGGTATTCCAATATCTAAACGAGAATATAGCATTGTATTTGATGCAATACCAGCAGGTCTTTTCAGACTTTTACAAGGTTCCAGTGAACCTTATTTCAATGTATCGTTTAAAAAAGAGATCCTGATAAATGGTATCGAAATCAATAATAAAAGATGCAATTATATATTTTTCAGGAGGTTGGTTTGTTGCCCTGTAACTCCTCGCAGTATATTTTTGGGGAGCGAGCAATTTGAGAACATACAATTGAAACTGATCTGGACCTATAACAACATATATTGTATTAATAATAAAGTTAATGAAGTTTACTTTAAAATTATACACACAATTTATGCAACAAACTAGTTCCTAAAAAGATATAAAGCTGATATTTCTGAATCTTGTGAGTTCTGTTAGATGGATACTGAAACTATTTTATATATACTTTTTGAATGTATATACCGGTATGTGGCATTTTTCTGGATTGATGTTGAATATTTAATTAGTACATTATTTGTTGTTAGTAGGCTATTAACATACAGATTTTTTTTTCTTTTTTTACCAAAAATATATTTACATTTATTAGCAGACGCTTTTATCCAAAGCGACTTCCAAGAGGGGGCTTTACAAAGTACATAGGTCACTGATAATAACAACAAGATAGCCCCAAAAACATTGTGGGTAGCCAAAACATGAAGCACACATTGTGAACAACCAAAATAAGTCCCAAAGGGAAGAACCATAACAGCATGTAGTTAAACAAGTTACAATTAAACAACATGAATCGCTATAAGTGCAAGTGTACATGTATAAAAGCAAACAAGTACAACAATTTAAATCAGTTACCACTAACCAACAAGAGCAACAAGTCTCTAAGCAAGAGTCAATGTGATCCTTGAGGAAACTAACATTGACATATTGAGATATAAACAAACATATTGAGATATGAACAAAAGCCACCATAAGTTGTATTTACACAAATATAAATGATCTGGAAAGATGCCTAATATCTCCCATTTTAAAGCAGATATCAACATTTATTTTGAAACTTTACAACAACTTTCAAGCCAAAAAGCTGTGAGAACATTCGACATTTATAAAAAAAAATGAACTACGCTTTATATTGACACATCATTCACCTCTTTCTGTTTAAACAGTGATTTTTTGTAATTGTTCTTAGTTTTAAAATCGTGTATATGAAATGACTATTGCTGTTAGTGTACATGTCTTCTGACAATGTTAATAAAAAATAAGAACAATGATTTAAAAAAAACATCAGTCGCAACAGTAGGACGTCACCACACGCACAGGATATATCTATGCACAGGAGTGCGACCGTGGAGGAAACGTCATAGGTCTGCGCCTGTGTTGTGGTCGGGCCAAAGTACGTGACGAGCGGAAAAAAAGTGTCATCAGAGCCTGTTTAAGGATATATTATAATATATCAGATATTCTCTGATGTCATTCCATTATGCTGTGCGACCATAGTGTGCGACGCGCGCGCTAACTCAAACTGAAGAGTGGACTAGATAAATGTGGCTGTGGTGGTGATTTGAATGAACTGAAGCTCAAACGAGGTATGTTATTAAAGTGTTTGTCAAATTAATAGTCTCAAACTTAACTTAATGAAAATAAAATGCAATTCTCGAAAACTAGCTGGCAAGTTCACGTAAGGATTAGTAAACTACAACAACAAAATATCGAAGCATGGTTGGCTTTACTTTTCTCTCACTGATAGCACTAAACTTGATTTGATCTGGTAGTGTAGTGGACAAAAGTACATTTACATTTATGCATTTAGCAGACGCTTTTATCCAAAGCGACTTCCAAGAGAGAGCTTAACAAAAGAGCATAGGTCACTGATCATAACAACGAGGTAGTCCCAAACATTGCAAGCAGCCAAAACATGAAGCATACATTGTGAAAAAACTAAACAAGTGCCAAAGGGAAGACCCATAAGAGCATGCAGTTATACAAGTTACAAATTAAAACAACATGAACCACAAAAAGTGCAGGACTGTACCTGTAGAAGAACAATCAACAGTCAAATATTTCACAGCGAGTACAAGACTTAACTTCGTTATAACTAGTCTATAAGAGCAACAAGTCACTCAATAAGAGTCATTGTGATCCTGGAGGAGAAAAAAGTAGAATGCGAAGCAACGTCAAGCCGCGTTAACCTTATCCCTATTAGTGTTAATACCAGATTTTATCTCCAGATATGGAGAAGGGAAAATAAATTGAAAGTGGGCCCCACTTGGACAATCGGAACGCCAATGGCAGGCAAGGATGTTTCGATGAATTAAAAACTATTAACAACAATAGGTGTGTTCGAGAAGGACTGCAGCTGCATGAAACGACCGGCGAGAGTGGCCGCTTGCAGTCGAGGAGGAGTTGAAAACGGCTCTGTGAAGTCGGACATTTTAGCTTCTCGTGGTTTGCTACGTTGACGTCAGTCACGGCCGATTGAGCGCTGTTTGCTTACTTTACTCTATTTACAATTAAACGTAGTCTTTCCGCTATATATATATATATTAGTGAAGAGGCGGAGTAAAACCCTTTCTTCCATACATTTGTAATTCAATTCAACTGTTTGGTACGGATTTGAGCATTGGCGAAACTGAAGGTGTCCGAATTTCAAAACGCGTCTAAATTGTCGTGTGAGTCTGGCCAATCATGAAATAGCTGTGTCGTCACTTGAACCCGTGCAGTTGCTCTTGAGAAAATGTGCTCGGCTACACAGCCGGCAGTTCTCGAATCGATCTCACGGTACTTTGATGGCGACGTCACAGTGACGTATCCTCGGCGCCGTCTCAAGTCGGACAAAAAGTCTAACCAGAATTCACTGTTTCAAGTCAGCCACTAATTTTCCTTTGGGGGTTAATTAAGTACCTATCTTATTGACTATGGAAACTATCATTGTAATGATTAGCAGTTTTGAGGATTTGTGGATCGATGAGCAAAGTTGACAGTAGAAAGGTAAATGTTGGATAAAGCAAACATTAAGATTTATCAGTGAGATACTGATTGTTTCATATAGTAGGTATACGTCTGTATATAGCATATATATCTTGTTTTCATATAGTTTCATTATTTTATTGTCCGATGCACATTCTTAAGACAACGCAAGCACCTGGCATTTACATAGGCCTAACTTAAGTACACAGAACATAAATTACATCTATGCTAAGCTTAACTAAGTAAACCTCCTAAATATACAGATATCTATAAATAATACAATACAAATGACTATAAATACTGTGTTTACTATAAATATTGTGTGTACTGTACTTACTGTAAATACTGTGTGTACTGTGTGTACTGTACAAATTACTGTAAATAATGAAATATTTGTATTTTGCTTTCATGGCCATTTTTTAAAGTGTTTGGCCTAGCAAATTTTTAGCTGCTTTCTCCCTTTGAGGAATGAAGGCATGACCAGTGTGGCACCACATTTAGCCAGTTCTTCAACAATCAAAAAACCCCTGTCTGCCATAACCTGATCTCCTGAATTGATGTTAGTGTACAAGTCAGACTGTGCACTGATCTCCTTGTCTGATATTCTTCCTCCCCAAATTTTGGAAACAAATGATATTGAGCCATAGGGCTTGATACCTATTAGAGCTTTGAGTGTGTTATGATGTTTGTAGTTTGACCTGAGGTCTAGGCCCTAGGCCTGAAATTGAATGGCCTGTAAATGAAAAACTCCAGCCAGATCACGCCACTGTGTGTGGTTTGTTTATTTACATCAACTGGACCAGGGGCCCGTTCGTCGTAAAGGTTGATCTAAGTTAATCAATTGTCCCTTTAGCCCGTTAACATTAGCGAGCTAACTGAGAACCGCAAATATCGGTTCGTCGACGGCTGATCCGCATCCAAATCATGTGGTTAATTTCAATCAGGCTAAACTTATCAGGGCAAGTGCACGAGCACGTCCTACTTCAAAAGGCAGGAAAGGTCGATCACCAAAACCGTGATTTTCTAACGGTATGATGGCGGAAAAGACGAAAGAGAGAGCGGTGATATTCTCGCCATCTGAGCAAACTATTATAATGAGTCTCTACGAAGACAATAAGCATATTATTATGGCTAAGTCAAAAACCGCCACCGCTGCCAGAGCAAGACAGGCAGCTTGGCAAAAAAATTGCCGATAAACGAAATGCGTAGTTTGGTTAAATGTATAGTTTCATCTTTAGTGCCTTATTACCCCGACCAATCAGATCACATTTCTTTAAATGTGCCTGCTGGCAGCAGGCTTAATGGAAACTAATCATCGAATGAGATCTTGCTAGCGAAAATAATATCAACTCTTTCAGAATAAGTATAAAAACAAGGCCAAAGAGTATCTAATTGATACGAATTCATAGACACTTATGAGGATATATGTAGGCCTACTGAAAGCGCATGTACTAGGGTGATATCAGGTAAAATGGGCCACTTTTTGGTAAATCGTTTGGGACAATAATACAATACCATATATGCCTTTTCCATGTGTTTATATGATAACAAATGACTGTTTTTGATCATTTTTGTTGAAATGATGTAATAAAATATAATTATTTAGGCCCTACAGTTCTTGAAACATCAGCTGTGCCAACTTTTTTGGCAGAAGCAGTTTCAGGTCAAATCGACCAGCTGTTCAGGTAAAATGGGCCAGTGAAATTGCAAAGGGAAATAGTAATTTATCATCAATTTAAATTTTAAAACACAGTTGCTTATAAAGCCACATAATATTTCAACTGCAATAAACCAACATATTCATATGTGCCATAATTAAACAAATGATCCTGAAGCCCAGACTCGTCACAGTTCCGTATGTGACGGTGTGCCCTCAATACCCAGCTCGACCAAAAGGCTCTCATACTGGTTAAACCACTGGCTAACCACCTCTTTGTTGAGTCCAGCAGCCCGTGCTGCAGACAGGACCTCTGGCTTGCGCATCCCAATCTCTGGGTTGCGCTTTATAAAGATCTTAAACCAGTAATATCCAGCCCTCCCTGCTGTCTTGGAGAAACCAGATATGTTGTTCTTGGCTGCAAAAAGGCCACTTGCTGGACATCATGTTTTGTGAAGGGAAACCCCCTCTGCGCCAATGTCTTGAGGGTGGAAGCAAGCTCCCTTTCTACCTCCTGTGGAAGGTAGGGCTTCCGCCCTGACACATGTTCACTGCCAGTCACCTTTCCACTGATGCGTCTTTGCAGTGGGGATCGCGGCACACCCCATGCTCTTGATAAGAGGTGCACACTCAGTGTAATTCCTTTCTTCTCTCACTCCATGTATTCATCTAAGGCCCCCTTCATCCTCTCCTCTTTCCACAGATTGTAATTGTTTGGCCTTCCTTTCCATCCCTGTTTTATCTTTGTATCCTTTCCTCTCTGGTCCTTGCTCCTCTCTTTTCTCTCTCTTCCTTCTCTCTCTCTCATCTCCTCTCGCTTCCATCTCGTTCGCCATACTCACTGTACATAAAATATCTACTACCATTATTACTGTTGGGGGGGTCATGGTGTGACACACACACACCCTCACACACACCCTCACACACACACACTCCAACACATGTGTATGTGTTTGTGAGTGACACAGATGATGGCCCATTTTATCTGAAACCATGTTGCCCATTTTACCTCAGTGGGTTAAGGTAAATTGGACCACCAAGAAAAACATCACTTTTTCAAAAAATATGTTCATATACCTTCTGTTTCCGCTTCCGGTGCGCCTAAGAGATGGCCGCGTCGACAGTGCTCCGCAAAAAAACAGCTTTTTGTTTGTCATTTTAGTGTTTGTTACTTGTTTTGTCAATGTTATATTGTCGTTTATTCAGTACGACCGGCAGACACTTCTGGACATTAAGTTGTCACTTGGCAAGGATCATTTTACAAACTTTAATTCCACTTTTCGGAGTGCGAGCTCGGACTGTAGCTGGCCCTTTGTTGTTTCGCCGCTCTGTTTACCCGCAAGACGGAGAAAGAAGAAACGTGACCGGCGTGCTGGAGTCCTTGTTCGAACTCGGAAACGGTGCTTCAAACCTGCTCTTCCAACCATCTTACTAGCTAACGTTCAGTCCATCGACAACAAAATGGATGAACTTAACGCTTGTGTCAAATTCCAACGGGACATCAGGAACTGCTGTGTACTGGCGTTCGTTGAGACCTGGCTGTCTCCGGAGATCTTCGACGCAGCGGTTACCCCGTTGGGATTCACCATATACCGCCAGGACAGAACAGCTGATTCAGGGAAGTGCAGGGGCGGAGGGGTCTGTGTTATGGTTAACTCTCTCTGGGCTACGGATGTAGCGGTATTAGCATCTCACTGCTCTCCGGTCCTTGAGCTGCTAACTGTAAAAATCTGACCCTTCTATCTACCTCGGGAATTCACTGCGGTCCTCATGAGTGCAGTCTACATCCCCCCCAGGTAGACAAGGCCGCTGCTTTAGATGAACTGTATGGGATTATCAATGGTCTGGAAAATGTGCACCCAGAGGCAGCCTTCATTGTTGTTGGTGATTTCAACAGAGCTAACATGAAGAAAGTCCTGCCCAAGTACTATCAGCACATTGACTTCTTCACACGTGGAGACCAGATCCTTGACCATTGTTATACAACATTCAAGGGCAGTTACAAACCCCTCCCCCGCCCTGCTTTTGGGAAGGCTGATCACACCTCCATTCTTCTCCTCCCCGCATATGAACAAAAGCTCAAACAGGTCAGACCGGTTGAGAGGTCAGTTCACCTATGGAGAGACGAGTGTGTGGCGACCCTCCAGGACTGCTTTGACACCACTGACTGGCTGATGTTCAGGGACGCAGCAGATGGGGACATTAACGAATACTCAGACACTGTCTCCAGCTACATCCAGCACTGCATTGATGACGTGTTCCCCAAGAAGGTTGTCCGGTCTTTCCCAAATCAGAAGCCCTGGGTTGATGCCGCGGTCCGGGCCAAGCTGAGAGCCCGTACTGTCGCCTTTAATTCTGGGGACCCTGATGAGTACAGGAAGGCCAGATACGACCTTCTGAAGGCCATCAAAGCAGCGAAAAGGGCTTACAGGACCAAGGTGGAGTCCAGCTACCATGGCTCTGACCCCAGGCGCATGTGGAGTGGACTCAAAAGCCATTACAGACTACTAAGGGAGAGGCTACAATGAAACCCAGTCCTCTGTCCTACTGCCAGACGAGCTGAACTCCCTCTACGCTCGCTTTGAGAGGGACAGTGACCCCCCTGCAGTGGAGCTACCTGAAGGCCAAGGCAGTGGTGTGCCTACACTAACTGTAGCCGAGGTAAGGCTGTGCTTTAAGAAGATCAACCCTCGCAAGGCACCTGGCCCAGACGGCATATCAGGTAGGGCCCTTAGGGGCTGCGCTGACCAGCTGGCAGGGGTCTTCAGTGACATCTTCAACCTCTCCCTTAACCTGTCTGTACTCCCCACCTGCTTCAAGAGGACCACCATCATCCCTGTGCCCAAGAACACCAAGGTCACATGTCTGAACGACTATCGCCCAATAGCACTGACCTCTGTCATCATGAAGTGCTTCGAGCGGCTAGTCAAATCATTAATCTGCTCCTCGCTGCCCCCCACACTGGACCCTATGCAGTTTGCATACCGGTCCAATAGGTCTACAGACGATGCCATCGCTCTGACTATGCACACCGCTCTCTCCCACCTGGACAAGGGGAATACATATGTGAGGATGCTGTTCATGGACTACAGCTCTGCATTCAACACCATCATCCCCTCCAGACTGGTCTCCAAGCTTGTGGACCTGGGACTAAGCACCTCCCTCTCCAAGTGGATCTTCCACTTCCTGACGGGGAGGCCACAGGTGGTGAGAATCGGTGACCGCACCTCATCTGTACTGATCACCAACACAGGCACCCCCCAGGGCTGTGTGCTCAGCCCTCTCCTGTTCTCCTTGTTCACCCACGACTGTGCGGCAACGTACAGCTCCAACCTCCTCGTTAAGTTTGCTGACGACACAACCATCGTGGGCCTCATCTCTGACAGTGACGAGTCAGCCTACAGAGAGGAGGTTGACACCCTGACATCATGGTGTCAGGACAACAACCTATCTCTTAACATCAGCAAGACCAAGGAGATGATTGTGGACTATAGGAGGAGGCGGCAGGAGGAGGAGCATGCACCCCTATTCATCAATGGATCGGAAGTGGAGAAGGTCAGCTGCTTCAAGTTCCTCGGGGTGAACATCAGCAATTACCTCACCTGGTCTGTTCACATGGACAAGGTGGTCAAAGCGACCCGTGAGCACCTCTTCTTCCTGAGGAGACTGAAGAAGTTTGGTATGGACTCAGTCATCCTCACTAACTTTTACAGATGCACTACAGAGAGCATTCTGACTGGTTGTATCACAGTGTGGTATGGGAGCTGCACAGACAGGGACTGCAAGGCCCTACGAAGTGTGGTCCGTTCTGCTGAGTTCATCATCGGCAGGAAGCTCCCAGCCCTACAGGAAACCTACCACACACGTTGCCTACCACACACCTTGCCTAAGGAAAGCCAGCAGGATTCTAAGAGACTGTTCCCACCCATCCTTCAGTCTCTTTACCCCGTTGCCTACCTGACGCGAAAAACCTCAAGGCTATGCAGAGTCTGAAGCACAGTAAAAGTTTCAAATAGCTTTATTGTCCATTTCTTCACGTCAAGACATAAAAGGGAATCGATATGACGTTTCCCACTCCCACAGTGAAACATAAAAAGCACAGGCACAACAGATAAGACATTTCTTAAAACATAGCGTTACATATTCACATACAGCAGCATAAGCTTAAAACTTGCTGCGGCGTGTGATATTTGCAATGTAGGCTACGGCCAGAAAAGGTCTTGCAAATAAATGAGTCCTTGTCGGCTGAAGCGATATCGCTCAAACAAGAACTAATCCGTGTGAAATAAAGGATCTTGGCGATCGCGAAGAACTCTTGGTATGGATAGCTAATCGAACTAGAATATATCTCCTTGGTCAGCTGGGTCTCTCAAAAAAGGAGCTGCCAATTATTTTCCGGGGGTGTGGCAAGCTTATCCAGCTACACTTACGTTAGTCTGCTCTCGAGCAGGTTAGTGCTAATTGATGTTACTATGGTGATTGATCGAAAGTTGCTTCCACAAACCAAAAAGAGGGGCGTGTTTTATCTTAGCCTGAAAATTAGCTCGCTAAACTACGACGAATATCACCCAGTACTCTCACGCTAGCAAGCTTGCACGATATGCTACCCAACGTTATGCTACCCAACAGCAACCCAACAAAAACGTTTTATAAATGATCTGTGAGGAAATGTCTTCCTTAAATCCGGTCATGAGTGGTTTGTTGCCAGCCTGTCCATTGGTACTGTTGGATGCAGGCCCGCCCGCTAAACATAGACTAGGCTACTATAGCTGGATCTGTGCTAACGTTATCCACAGGTTCTGTTGGGTCAATTTCGATTTAATCGTGGCAAAATGGAAAAAGCCTTATCCTTTACATGCCTGTGTACATTTGACATTACAACCCCAAACACAACAAGATTTCGTCATGACGTTAATCTTTTCGATCTAATCTTTTAAATTAACTACTATGAACTACTATGCTATGCTACCATACTAACTGCTGTTGACAGGATGACAGTTATCCACCCGGAAGTGGCAACCTTTGTTTACAAACATTCTGATTAGGTCTATACACAACCTAGACAACAAAAATGAAATGGTTAATTGGAGCAAACCTTTGTGTTTTTGGTAGACGCTCGCTCTAGCTCTAACGCATTATCAAAATAGAGAGCTGCAATAAATTATTTTTCTCCTGACAGCGACGTGTACATTGGACTGACTAGCCCTACATGAAGAATATAACTAAACATATGATATTAGTAAACCATTTTATTCCTCTGAACACAGTTGTATGTAATAAATTTAATAGATCTCGTTATTTTTACTGGCTTATTACTTTGACACTTGTCACATTTGAATACAGAATATCAGAATTAGAGCCATGAGGTCTGTTGTGTGGTTCCCATTAAGCATGCCTGGATCAAGCCTAAGCTTGGCATTAGTATATTTTCAGAAGCCTGTTGGCCTTAAAACTATCCACTAAACCTATACACATTCAGCAGATGTGTCCTCATCGGCTAGGAGCAAACACAGCTGAAGGTTTTGTAAAGGGCTTTTAGTGGAATAGCTAGATCTCTAGATGCACACATGGAAGACAAAATAAGGATCTGCAACATATGTGGGGGCTTACCTTTCCCTGGTTGGGTAGGGATTACATACAGTGCATCCGGAAAGTATTCACAGCCCTTCACCTTTTCAACATTGTTACAGCCTTATTCCAAAAAAGATTCAATCAATTTATTTCCGCACAATTTGACACATAATACCCCATAATGAAAAAGTGGAAAAAAGTTTGTTTCATATTTTCAATAGATTAATAAAAAATGAAAATATAACATGTACATAAATATTCACAGCCTTTGCTCAATACTTTGTTGAGGCTGTAATTGCTGCCAAACAAAGGTGCTTCAAGTCTTTTCTTATGGAAGCAAATCAGTGACATAATGTTTAGAATTTTTAAAGGCATAATAAAAAATGTGGTCTTAAAAAATTCAGATTGTAACATCTGGGATACCAAGGATAGGTAGAGCAATAGAGAAGAGAAAACGCATGATGACTATCAGGGAAAACAACCATGCTTCGGTGAGTCCGATGTGATAAAATCTTGCATTAAGGCTTGATTGCTCTACCTATCCTTGGTATCCCGGATGTTACAATCAGATTTTTTTTACTTGAATGTTTTTGGCTCAAATTTGATAGGCTCGAATTTGAGCAACCTGAATTTTATTTTACATTGAAATGTATGTTGATGCTACAAGCTTGGCACACCTATTTTTGGGCAGTTCCTCCCTTCATTTTTGCAGGATGTGCACCGACACTTCCCAGGTTGGATGGGGAGTGTTGGTGCACAGCCATTTTCAGAACTGGTACATCACCTACTCTGTGCAAAGTGATATTGTGATATAATTGGCACTTATTATTTGGCATTATACCCACTCTCTCAAGCCCTTTGCATGATTGACATCTGTCTGCCAGGATCATACTCACATGAGCGTGCCCAAGTAAACCGAAAACAAACTGTCGCACTGTACAAATCATGGTTGAAGAAAAGTTATCTGGAAATGGCAACATCACTGGAACTTTTGTGATTTATAATTTACAATGACATACTTTTTATGATGTAGTGGTGATAGAACAATGTGTTGTATGTATTGTAATCATGTTTAGGAGCTAGTGAGTTTTGCTTACACCTTGTAAAGTGTTTGGCAACGTCAAAATTTAGCTCACCGACACCAGCTTTTCTTTTAGCAAAAATGTGACAGATTTAGGTAGATTAGAAAAGCAAGTTTAAGCACTAGTAGCTAACATTGCTAACTCAGATCCCAACTTTAACCACCTAGCTGACGTGATAGCAAAATTTGACATCACACATTATTCAGCTGAACAAGCTCTGCTAGAATATAGCTTTTTTCATTGTATATTTTATAAAATGTATTTTTTCCAGCACGTGCAGTATGACAAGGATTTCCTTGGAGGCTGTGTGAGAAACCGTCGACAGGGATCCTGAAGGAGATTAACAGGGTTTTTCCTGGGTCAAAATGGGTCTTCGGTGCTCCCCCCCAAAAAAACAGCCTGTGTTTTTTTTTTTACCATGTCATAAATAATGAAGGCTATGCTTGAGGAAATAATTTTGCTTCCACTTTAGATTAAACTACATAGGCTAATAGATTAACAATAGTCCAAGCCCCATGGTGCTATCATGTACGGTTCAAAGATTATCAAGGTTTACCTCTTTACATATGCAAACTACTGAAATGTATATCAATAGAATCTAGAACTAACCAGTGGTCAGAAATGGAACATACAAATTATGAAATTCAAGTTTGTCGAAGCAAGCTATTGTACGCGCACATCACAGTTGCGCCTTGATCAGACAAGAAGACACACTCGATCTTTCTATCAACGCGATTACTATTGATCAAAACAGAACGAGGGTTCGGCTGTACTTGAAAAATACCATTAAACATATTAGTGGACATGCACTGCACGAGTGATTAATTGCGATGACGGCTCCAATAGAAATTATAGCGAGCACATAGACCTTTATATATATTTTCTAATCAATGCACCTACCTAGTCCCAAGTGTTTTGCAATTTCCTTTATTTTCTTCGTGCCTATACTATACATTATCATTCCAGGTTAAGAATATCAGTGGAGGCTGCGTTGGAAATCGTTAATCAAACTTTTGTCAGCATTTTGAGTGGAAATTTCCTTTGCATTTGTGCAGGTGTGTTCGTGCACGTCGGGCTGGCCCTCGCTGCGGAACGTCAGTTTACTAACCGCTCTGCCCATTCGCGCACCTCACAGTTGCGTATTGATCAGACAAGACCGCTTATCAACTCGATTAGTATTGATCAAAACAGAACGAGGGTTCGGCTGTAGCCTACTTGAAACATACTATTGACAACATATTCGCTGACATGCATTGCACGTGTGATGAACACAGCTTATTTTTGTTTGTTTTCATAGCAGCCTATTTTTTTTTGTCATAGGCGCTCAGGAAAGCAACTTAGGCGCGCGCCCACATTTTCCAGTAGCGGTTAGAACCGAGACTGTACTGTCCTGTAGCTAGTGGTCCAGGTCAGTGTAGCTAGTGGTCCAGGACAGTGTAGCTAGTGGTCCAGGAACCGAAACTGTACTGTCCTGTAGCTAGTGGTCCAGGACAGTGTAGCTAGTGGTCCAGGCCAGTGTAGCTAGTGGTCCAGGCCAGTGTAGCTAGTGGTCCAGGCCAGTGTAGCTAGTGGTCCAGGACAGCGCCTCCACTGGTACATGACAGCGCCTCCGCTGGCACAGGACAGTAGTCCAGGACAGCGCCTCCGCTGGCACAGGACAGTAGCTAGTGGTCCAGGACAGCGCCTCCGCTGGCACAGGACAGTGGTACGTGACAGCGCCTCCACTGGTACATGACAGTTACTGTTCTGTTGATAGTGGTACGCAACTGTCTCGTAACAGTTGCATTGGTTGTCTTGCAGCATTTTTGTTGACTGTCGCATAACATTTTTGAATGGGAGAACAGGCTATAAACTTTTATTTTCAAAATATAAGTTAAACTGTCTCTAAACCATACTTGACGTGTCGCTACAAGCTTACCATACAAAGTAGTCAATTTTTACATTGTGTGTAATGTAAAGCAGACTGTTACGTATTGAGTAAAAACGTATTTTACTCAGTAACTGAATGCATATGAGCCACCGCCGGAGACGTTATTATTAAATTATTGTTATCAGCGCCTTCTAGTGACGGCGTGTATATCATTAATTTTAATAATTAAAGTCAACATGGGCTATAGGTTACCTACATTTTGCAGTCAAGGGGTATGTTTTATTGACATTGTTCTTCATATGGAAATAATGAAGAATTATATTTTCTTTATTATTTTAAAGACAAAATCAAATATGAATGTGTTTATAATAACAACGTTTGAGTATTTTCATTTTCCAATACACTGTTAAATTGCAGTTCCCTGTCAGTCAGCACAGCCAGGTTACATTAGTTTTCTTTGTTTACAAGCATTTCTCTCAATAAAATACAAATCAACACATACCATTAATATTTTCAATAAAAATAGATGTATTTGAAAACATAAATAATACAATTCAAAACACGTTTTGTACATGTACAAAACACTGTAGTACACTATATATTCACTCAAACACAGTTCCTGAGGCAAGGCACATCTCAGCCATGTACCGGCAAACGCTGTCGTTCATTCTGATGGTGTGGATGGTGACCTTAACAAAGACATCAACAATTGAAATGCTCATCAAAAACAACGGTAACAGAATATATTATTACAATTATTTTGACCAGGGCCAATTTAGACATATACATTACATAAAAGGTGTGAAATGAATTGACTTGATATTTCCTTACTTCAGGCATCATCACATCAAACAGAAAATCAAGTGTGTCCAGGTCACCATCCAACTCCAAAGTACCCTTTATTCTGTCAAGTAGTTTGATACTCTGGGGATGGATACAAAATGTTAAGAAAAGAGAGAAATAGTCTATTATAAAAATGCATGTTTCTTGCTAAAGCACACAATGAGTTTTCATATTAATATGTGAAGATTATATAATGTAATGTCCGGATCATTAATTGTCTTCTTGACATATGTACATTATTTGACCACATAGGCTACTTTGGCAAACGCATGCAGTATATATTTTTGTTCAAAGATATGTAATGGTCATAGCAGAATCCAATGACTAATAAATTAATCCAAGGCACTTGTGGAATATTTTGTTAATAACCATAGGCATTAAACTTACATTTTCTTCATTGACAAGGAAACGCTTTGGTCTTAAAAGCTGCTTCAGTTTCAATGAGGTTCCGGGATTTCTCCAAAGATACATCCGGCTCGACTTAATTTCATCAGACACCAGTGCTTGATGTATTTTCTGTGAGGACATATTTTTGCAGACCATAAGACACCCAAGCCAAAACAATAATGTGTGTTTATTATTATTATTGTTGATTACTATTGTTTAGTGAACCAGATTTACCTGGAGCTCATCGTCACCAATGAGACCCTGCACTCCATCCTGCTGCAGAACTCTTAGTGTCCTACAAAGAATAACAAGTCATTGACATCCATTTAATTTGTAATGTGAAAGTAGGAAAGTATACCAAACCAGCCACATACCCATCAGGTTCAAAGGCAAAGGTCTCTTGCAACCACACCAGGCTCATATGCATTCAGTTACTCTGAGTAAAATACGTTTTTACTCAATACTTAACAGTCTGCTTTACATTACACACAATGTAAAAATTGACTACTTTGTATGGTAAGCTTGTAGCGACACGTCAAGTATGGTTTAGAGACAGTTTAACTTATATTTTGAAAATAAAAGTTTGTAGCCTGTTCTCCCATTCTAAAATGTTATGCGACAGTCAACAAAAATGCTGCAAGACAACCAATGCAACTGTTACGAGACAGTTGCGTACCACTATCAACAGAACAGTAACTGTCATGTACCAGTGGAGGCGCTGTCACGTACCACTGTCCTGTGCCAGCGGAGGCGCTGTCCTGGACCACTAGCTACTGTCCTGTGCCAGCGGAGGCGCTGTCCTGGACCACTAGCTACTGTCCTGTGCCAGCGGAGGCGCTGTCCTGGACCACTAGCTACTGTCATGTACCAGTGGAGGCGCTGTCCTGGACCACTAGCTACTGTCATGTACCAGTGGAAGCGCTGTCCTGGACCACTAGCTACTGTCCTGTGCCAGCGGAGGCACTGTCCTGGATCACTGGAGGCGCTGTCCTGGACCACTGAAGGCACTGTCCTGGACCACTAGCTACACTGCCCTGGACCACTAGCTACACTGCCCTGGACCACTAGCTACACTGTCCTGGACCACTAGCTACACTGTCCTGGACCACTAGCTACAGGACAGTACAGTTTCGGTTCTAACCGCCTCTCACATTTTCTCTGTGCAGGAAAAGCCTTGGATAAAGTCAGATCCTAAAGGTCGATTTAGGGTACTCCGTTTTACTCTGTTTTCCAACATGGGACACATGGGAACGCCTTAGTCTAGGTGGAACGCCCTCTTCAAGAGCCCTCAGAGCCCAACGTGCACTTCCTGAATTTCCTAACTATCCATCCTAATTTCGGATAGTTACGGATACCCCCTTGGCTGTGATTGGTCCGCTAACGACATCAGTACCGTTGCACCACCTACTCTGGCGGTGAATTGTTTTCAGCACCCACGGCCTACGGAGAATCAAAACGAAAAAGAGTATCGTATCCGTCCGCCCGCCCATCCGTAAACGTAGTCGGAGTAGCATTTAAAGCCCTTAAACAAGGCAGAGCAGGTGCTGCCAGGGGCGACTAGGACACTGAACGGGTGGAGAGGCTATGTGCTGTCAGAGAAGCAGACGCGCATGGAAGTATATATGTTGATGGCCATGTATAGCTTGATGTTTTGTTATTGCATCATCCTTGGGGTCCCCCACCAAAACCCTGCTCATGGACAGACAGTCCAATGTTCCTGCGGAAGGTGCAGGGACATGCCCACAGATGGAGAGGAAGTGCTGTGGCCAGCAGTGTTGGGGGTAACGCGTGTTTCCCCCAGATTAGAAAGCAATTTGTGGGAGTCGGTCGGCCCATGTCTGACCGGCCCATGTCTGACCGGGAAGGGGGGGTCCATGTCAGATGGTGGGGGGGGGGGGGGGGGGGGGTAAAAATAATTAATTTGATAATAATTCGTTACACAGAACTTTATTATATTAATCATAAATGATTAACACCTTCACATGAGTTCTCTTGTCCTGAGACCTGCTTTCATACCTGCCCGTTTCTACATGTTTGTCCACCTCACATGTTGCTTCAGCTGGCTCTCACAGCAGCATGTTGGATGCTGTCCTCCTCTCCTACTCTTCAATGCCTAACAAATCTATCTCTTTCCCTCTCGTCTTTCTGCTTGAGCAGCACTGGTCGAAGCCTTAAAATATTGTAAACAATTTCTGCATTTATGCAGGTAGCAACGTTAGTGCTAAATAACTATTTAGCTGGTCGGCTCCATGACGCCGGGTAAGTAGGGCTAGTGAGACTGCTCACCAAAAGAACGAAGGGAACCCACTTGTCTAGCAGATTAAGACATTTTCGTAGGTACCTAGTGAAAAGTAGCCTCAACTTTCCTAGACTTTTAGCTACGCTACTAATGCGTCTCGCTGTTATCGCTGTCTGTCTTACTAGAACGGCGGATCTACGTCGTTGCTAACGTGTGCTGACGTGTTTGTGTCTCAGACAGACACATTTCTTATACGCATTATACTTTTAGGCAATGCGCGGTGGCGCTAACCTGAAACTTTTGATTACCTTCACGGCGTGCGCAAAAGACATTTACAGAGTTTTGTAACAATAAACCAACGTGTTTGGTAAATGTCATTTTGAGACAACATTTGAAATAGCCGGCGTCCAAAATGGCCGACGAGTGAAAGCGTATTATTTCACGACTTGGTGTGCCGCAAAGATTCAAAAGAGTCCAATCTTGTGATTTGGGGTCAAACCATTCAGAATTTATTATGCAAGAAATCCAATAAATTTGACTCTTCTTGAGTATAAATCAACTGAGACTGAAATGTTATTGTTACCATTATACTGCTAGACAGCTACTGTGGCGTACCTGGCTTCGCCAAACAGATAATCCGGTATCACGACATGCTTGATGACTGCGGCTGGATTCGATCCTACGACCGTGCGTTTCACACAGGGATGGAAATTTAAAAAATTGTCCACCGGCCACTGTGGCTGGTGGATTTCAAAATCTACCACCCACTCAATGTTTTTACCAGCCACTTTCTTGTTTTTAACCGACAATGTATAACTACATGTAAAAATGTATCCACAATACTTAAGCAGTGTATTTAATCTCAAGTCTCAATGAAACACTGACACTTTCTCTCTTATACATACACGAACCACAAACTGATATACATTTCATTAAATGAGTAGGGCAGATTAAACAACAAACAAAAATTCCTTCACCCATCCTCCGCAATCCCAGTACAATTTACTCCTGCTCATCAGATTCAGATTCTGAAGTTTCAGATGTGCTTTCCTGAGCGTTCTTCCAAGACAGGGCGAACAGCTTCGCTCTGAAGGGCCTTTTTTTTTTTTTTATAATGACCTGCGTTCTATACATGATCCCGCTTATTACGCGGCTACTTGCCAACAAAAATAACTTGAGTGTCTTTTTACAGTTTATTTGTTACCATTCGTAGTGTTAATCAGCAGAGAAAAAGTTCCCCAAACACGTTGAACTTCATAGACGTTGAACATTCTTTAGGCTTCAAATCAGCTGACATCGCTGCAACGGAGTACACTGGGGTTGAAAAGTTACCGGACTACTTGCGGAGTGCTACGAAAGACGTTAATCCGAGGCAAAAAGGCCACTTCCCTTGACAGCAGTCAGTTATACATAGCAACGGTCTGTTATCAAAAAATAATTGACCGCAGAACGTTGGGAAGCCCCATTCAAGTGAATAGGGCATTCTACAGCATTTAGAACAGCCGTGTAATAATTGTATTAACCCGCCACGGTGGCCGGTAGGTGAAGCGAGTTTACCAGCCACAACACAAAATCACCCGCATTTGGCTGGTGGCGGGTGCTAATTTCCATCCCTGGTTTCACAGCACCTGGACTCCCCAGCATCCTACGCCAGGATCCTGTTTGTGGACTTCAGCTCTGCCATCATCCCCGCCCTGCTTAAGGACAAGCTCTCCCAGCTGAACGTGCCTGATTCCACCTGCAGGTGGATCACAGACTTCCTGTCTGACAGGAAGCAGTGCGTTTAGCTAGGAACACAAGTCTCTGATTCCCGGTACATCAGCACCGGATCTCCCCAGGGCTGCGTCCTTTCTCCTCTGCTCTTCTCCCTGTACACCAACAGCTGCACCTCCAGTCATCCGTCCATCACACTCCTGAAGTTTGCGGACGACACCACCCTCATTGGGCTAATCTCTGGTGGAGACGAGTCTGATAATAGGTGGGAACCGGACAACTTGGTGACCTGGTGCAGCCAGAACAACCTAAAGCTCAAAGCTCTCAAGACAGTAGAGATGGTTGTGGACTTCAGGAAGAACACAGCCCCACTCACCCCCATCACCCTGTGTGACTCCCCAGTCAACACTGTGGAGTCCTTCCGCTTCCTAGGCACCATCCTCGCCCAGCCCTAGTTTCTAGTTTCTACAAACAGGACACCAGCCCAATCTCCCTGAACCTAAAGGTTCAGGGTAGCAAAGGTTCAGGGCAGAGGGGTCAACTTGACTAACCCTGACTCCACTCCCCCAACTTAGTGCCTTTGTTGGCTGTTGATTAAATCAGTCGTAAATACCTTAAGACAATCTGAATGTCCCTTCTACAGAGTAAACCATACCACAGAGCCTCAGTTTCTTACATTCGATTGTCTATAACAAAGGAACTTACTTTTTACCGCTTAAAGAAACATATATATTGTAACTGTCAAAAAATGCCATTACACCAGTCAACACTGTGGAGTCCTTCCGCTTCCTGGGCACTATCCTCTTACAGGACCTCAAGTGGGAACTGAACATCGGCTCCCTCATCAAAAAACCACAACAGAGGATGTACTTCTTTCGGCAGCTGAAGAAATTCAACCTGCCAAAGACAATGATGGTGCACTTCTACTCAGCCATCATTGAGTCCATCCTCACCTCCTCCATCACCGTCTGGTACGATGCTGCCACTGCCAAGGACAAGAGCAGGCTGCAGCGTATCATCCGCACTGCGGAGAAGGTGATTGGCTGCAATCTGCCTTCCCTCGAGGACCTGCACACCTCGAGGACCCTAAGGCGAGCGAAGAAGATTGTGGCAGACTCCTCCCACCCTGGACACTCCCTGTTTCAGTCACTCCCCTACAGGCACTACATTCAATTCCTGTAATATTTGTTTTTTATATTGTATTTTAAATTGTAAACTGGCAACTTAAATGTTATTTCATTGTATATTTTATTTTAATTGTATTCCACTTAGTATTGCTAGTTTATGGATCCTTAGTATAGTTAGACCACATATTTAAATTCAAGATTCCTATATGTTTATTGTATGAACCTTCCTGCCAAAGCAAATTCCTTGTCTGTGCAAACTTTCATGGCGAATAAATCCTATTCTGATTCAAAGGAGCCCGTCTTATCCCAGTGAGCTATACTCAATGCTGGGATATACTGTGTTTGGTTACTTTCTTTTAAAAGTAAGCCGTTTCTCCCGTGGCGAGCGTCGTCAGATTTGACCCAAGTATAAACAGCTGTAATTCAATCATATTTTGACATATCAAGGTGATTATTGTAGGAAAATGATTAGATGTCATGTATGGCTGTCCCCACTTAGTCGACTAGTCGATTTTCTAGTCGATATGCTCTTGGTCAACCAAGATTTTTTTAGTCGAGCTGCCATATGGCAGTGTGAGATCTGATTCCCGCTTGTGTCATGATTGCTGAATTAACGAAATGTTCAACAGAAATTGTAGATTATATTATTTAAGACAAATAAACCAACTCTAAAAATATACCATTTAAAAGGTGTTTCTGCTTTCCCTTTCGTTAATCTGCGATTTGTTTTGGTTTGGTATTTTGCACACGGCACGAGCACAATTGGCTGCAGAACTACAAACTGCCATAGCCTACTTTACCGCCGCAAACACAACCTCTAATCCAGGGGTGGGGAACGTCCTTTTATCATTTAGTCTGGCCCGCCATGGCACTGAAGGAACCATACTATTAGGTGCATTATTTGTTGGCAGCAGCACTATTTTAATATGTGGAAGACGACCGTGGAGGCGCGCAGCATTGCGTACCAATGTAGCCTACCAAAACATTTTGTCTGCGCGCTCTGCGCACTCGCAGTGAGTTTGGAATTCCTTTCCAGCAAATCAAACCCAGAATACGTTGTTGGTTTGCGAAGCACCCAATGTTTACAACGTCTGGCTCCGCGCCTGATTAACACTAGGATCGATAAGCAGTCTCCAAAATGGAAGCTATATAAAAAAATAATACGATGCCTTTCCGTAATCATGATACCCCCCCAGAAATGTTCACTGCACCCCCAGTCAAAGCAGGCTGCATCTGTGCCAGCTAACATCACAAACCTCACCAAAGAGAAGCAGTTCCAGCCATCACATTAGGGGTCGACTTTCTGTCTTTGTTCGACCAAGTCTTTGTGCACCGAGGCTGCCAGACGAGGCTGCCTTTGTAGTGCTAGCCGCCTTAAATATGCTAAGGGTCAGCTGACGATGGCCCTAATTATAATGTCAACAGAGCTGGGTCTGCGGCGGCAAGTACCCAGAAACTCAATCGCTAGCTAGTTACCATAAACTAATCTAGCTGTTCCCTAAAGCTCTGCCCGTGAGAAGACTAAGGCCGAATCCCAATATTCCCCTTACCCCTTCCCCTTACACATTCCCCTTAGTTTTGCGCGTTCCCGTGAGAACTAGTGGTGTCCCAATACTCTTTTTGAGCTAGGGGTAGGGCTAAGACTAAGGGGTATACACCCCTTAAAACCAAGTAAGATCGGGAGCTTACTTGAAACCTAGGGCTATGTGAATACTGCGCGACCGGCAACAATAGCGGCCAGATCATCCAGAGTCCGATAAATATAATATTTTCGGTTTAATTAATAAAAAAAAAAAAATGAAAGTCTTGTTTTGTGTTATACTCAGTCCTGAACATATATATTTGTAACCATTTTCTTAATTGAAACGTTTAAAAAAATTGCTAGTTTGGGACGCTAATGTTAGTGTGCTGAATTGCACAACAGTCCCGCATTTCTCTGACTAGCATGTCTACAGTTTTAAGTAAACTCCATAGCAGCGAATTTCGTTTATCAGTGCATAACACTACTTGCTTTGGAGATATTGATACGTGCTAGATGACGCACCCGTAACCAAGTGGCGTCCCATTTCTTAGTAGATATGTAGCCCTTACCCCTCAGTTTCGAGGGCCAAGGGCTAGGGGTAAACTAAGGGGAAGGGTAAGGGGGAGTATTGGGATTGGGCCTAAGTCTAGCTAACACAATAATGAAACAAGGTCAGATTAACCCACTAGTAAGATGACAGCCATACAGGACACCTACCACACACGTTGCCTAAGGAAAGCCAGCAGGATTCTAAGAGACTGTTCCCACCCATCCTTCAGTCTCTTTACCCCGTTGCCTTCTGGCAGGTGTTACCGCAGCATCTGGTCGCGCACACGCAGACTGGACATCAGTTTCTACCCAAGGGTCATCAGGCTTCTCAATGGACACTGAAATGGACATTGTTTTACTGCACACTAGTCACTTATACACTGTCACTTTCAGCTACTGGTTGCTCTTTCAGTAACATTGCACTACTGTACCTCACTGTACCTCGCTACCAGGCTCCTGTTTGGTCACTGACATAGTCACTGATCTGCAAATTTGCACTATTGCACTGTACTCCATTTAGGTTAGAATAGGTTATAGGGTTGAAACAGGTTTTTTGTGCATTAGGGTTAGTCTAGCGTACTATTTATTGTTATCTGTAATTTAGGAAGTTTTAGGGTTAGTATAGTCGTTAATTTATTGCTATCTGTATATTTAGGATAGGAAGTTTCACTTATCTAAGCTCAGCATAGATGTAAATTTGTTCCGTGTACTTGTATGGTATATTATGCCAGGTGCTTGCGTTGTCTTGTCTTAAGAATTTCAGTGCCCAGTCTAACCTTGTGTAAGACTTGAACTTGAACTTGGACAGTGACAATATTCACTCAGCAGAAACACGGATGCACTCTGTGTTTCAACAGCAGGTTACCAAATCAGAGATAAACAGGCTTGTAGCAGCATACGTTGTAAAGGAAATGTTGCCATTTAAAGTTTTAAGCATTATTTTATTTTGAGACATTTTTCTTACTGCCAGTACTGTAGCCTTGTTATGCTAGACAACTTTTAGGTTGATGTTCACAATTTTTCTGATCAGCTTTGTGGTATTAAAAAGCATAAAAGACAGATCTGTCCTCATTATAATAAGATTTTGAGTTGATTTATATTATTATTTGGCCAGTGCATCTCATGTGATGTTATGGAGTTCTCCAAAAGTAATGTAATAAGTAGTGTAACTAGTTACTTTCAGCAGTGAGTAATCTAGTAAAGTGAAGCATTACTTAAAAAAGCAACTAGTAATGTGTAATCTATTACTTCTTTTGAGTAACTACCCCAACACTGATGGCCAGGCACCAGATTTCTGCCTCTCATTGCGACCCCATGTCGCTTTACATGGTGGAAACTGGGTTCTTCAGCTGGCAAGGGGAATGTGGAATGAAGTTTGGCCCTCTCAGACTCCCAGGACCAAAGACATCCATCATGCATCATACAGACAATTCATTATGTAGCTACATGGCACTCTTGGAACAGGAAACAGTGTGTGGCGCATCATGCACAGTTTCCCTGACCCATAAGGTTTTTTTCAGTCCTCTCAGATGTCAAAATCAGTACAAAATGCACATTTGTTAAGACAAAGGTGCGCTGGGCTTTCAGGAACATCACTCTTCTCTGACTTTTAGAATACTAATTTACTACTAGACACATTAGCAGTGTGTCGATTCAACTTTACAACATTCTGCTTTTCACAAGCTGTTGACAAAATTGGAAGCTATGTGCTTCTAGCTAAGTAACTAGCCATGTTCATTAGCCAATGGTATCCTAGTGTGAATTGCTTGAAGCCTTGACAAGACCGCTGCCTGTGTGAATGCGGAAGAGATGCAGTAATGTTGATCCAAATTATTTCCATTAGAAAGTTATAGGAATAGTCCAATAGGTGTGTAACTGATGTAATTTATTGTTAGTATAATCATCTCTCTTTAAGGAAAGTAGTTTTGAATAAAAAATGCAATTTATAACTAAAGTTAATTACAGTAAAAATAGTCTACAGTTATTGAGTAATGTCTCATGTCTTTGTTTAACTTAACAGAGCTTAACTTACTTTCTGTAAAAATAGAAGTGCTGTGCTGACTTGGAGAAGGCGAGAGACAAGGGTCTGCATTCACTGTAGCATAGTACAATTGTGTCCACACAGTCAAGCCTCTCTTTGTAATTGTCCGCAAGCTTCTGTAAAGCCTGCTAGTTCTCATTAAAGAAATGATCAGTGTCAGAATAGAATAATCAAGATTGTCCCTCAGATCGAACCCCAATGTTGTAACAACCTCTCTTTCTCTTCTCTTGCCATGCTTTTGCTTCTTCATTCATGTCATGCTTGCGCTTGCTCTTCCCAGCAAAGTTCATACTGGATGGAGTTGAAGTGGCCACATTGAAAGCTGTTTTGGATGATGAGCCATCCTGGTCTCCGCAGGGACAGTCCTCCCTCCAGCAGAGGTTTGGAGACCTGCAGCAACTTTCACAATCTATGGAGTCAACTGAAAGAGTGTCATGACGATGCACTAGAAGGTACTTAATGCCGGTACAGGTTTGTGGCTCAGATAATTATTTACAGGGAAGTCAAATTTTCATATCCCTTCACCTTTTCCATGTTACAGCCTTACTCTACATCTCTCACGATCTATCTAGTCGAGGTTTCCATTGGGAAGCTTCCTAAAAATAAATTTTCCCAGAAGCAAACCAGACAGCTTAATAGCTGCATCCATGTTAGCATGTCATGTTTGACGTTTGACGATAATTTCATATACAAGGCATACACACAGGTTTGAAGACTCGTTCTCTCCCCCTGCAGTGCAATTCAGCTACGTTACATCCGCGCTAAAATATCAAGATGAAAGTCATCATAGCTTGCGTAGTATAGACCCAGCTCCCAACTTTAAGAATAGATTAACGGCATTTTTGCCCGATAAGTCTCACGTTAACGCAGCACGTTAACGCCGATAATGGCCCACCACTAATATATATACTATATGTATATATCAGGGTTTTCCGCAAAAAAATTGTTTGTTAAGGGGAGTCAGATGGCTGAGCTGTGAGGGAGTTGGGCTAGTAATCAGAAGGTTGCCGGATCGATTCCCTGCCGTGCCACATGATATTGTGTCCTTGGGCAAGGCACTTCACCCTACTTGCCTCGGGGGGAATGTCCCTGTACTTACTGTAAGTCACTCTGGATAAGAGCATCTGCTAAATGTAAAATGTATGCGTTCTGCAGAGAAGGGAGACTGGCGTTGGTCATGGTTTGGAATGATAGGGAGAAAACAGGACAGTGTACTCTTCTTTTTTGTGTAGTTAAGGCGGCAGGCGTGTGTTGCTTAGGCGGCCGCCTTAACTGCAAAGTGCTGTGGGAAACCCTGTATATATATTTTACATTTGCACACTTATGTTCGGTACATTTGGTATCACATTGGTACCATATTACATTTAGGTTCCCACAGTCTACTTAAATTCTCCATCGTGTTTTCTGATGTTGAATGGGGATGAAAAGTAATCCCATGAAGGCCCTCAGGAGTCCAGTGATTGTCAACCATGGTTTTATTTCAGTAGAATACAGTTCCAGATTCAGTCAATTAAATTAATCTGGGGGGATACTGGGGTTACCATGGATGACGAGCTCTCCCTCACGGCCCACATTGCTGCGGTCTCCCGGTCGTGTAGATTCACCCTCTACAACATCCGGAAGATCAGGAGATACCTGTCTGAGCACTCCACCCAGCTGCTTGTCCAAGCACTTGTCCTCTCCAAGTTGGACTACTGCAACTCGCTGCTCGCCGATCTCCCATCATGCGCAACCCGCCCTCTTCAGAGGATTCAGAACGCAGCGGCCCGCCTGGTCTACAATCTACCCAGACGCTCCCACGTTACCCCGCTCCTCATCTCCCTCCACTGGCTACCCATAATGGCCCGCATCAGATTCAAGACCCTGGAACTGACCTTCCGAGCAGTGAACGGGACTGCGCCCGACTACATCAAGTCTCTCCTGCAGCCTTACACCCCCACCCGCCACCTACGGTCTTCTTCAGACAACCGCCTGGTGGTCCCACCTCTCAAGACCGCCCGGTCCCAGCACAAGCTCTTCTCCTGCCTGGCACCCCAGTGGTGGAATCAACTCCCCACCTCCATCAGAGACACGGACTGTCTCTCCACCTTCAAGAGAAGGCTCAAGACGCACTTGTTCCGGGAGTACAATGGTACTTGGGAATGGTTTGCTGAACCCAACGCTAGTTTCCTCAAGGATCACAATGACTCTTGCTTAGACTGTTGCTCTTGTTGGTGAGTGGTAGCTGGTTTAAATGTTTGTACTCGCTGTGATATATTGTCCTCAACCATCATCCCTGTGCCCAAATAGCATGGAACATGGAAGCGTCTGGGTAGAGTTAGCCCTGCCTCTTTCTTCCTCATAGCATTTAAAGCTACAGACACAGAAACGGCACATCCTAAGGAAAGCTCATTGTGAGACTGCTCATAGTGGCTGTAATTCTGCACCAAGGCTGAATTTTGGGAAATAAACTTCAGACACAGTATTATTATTATGTATAATGGGTCCCCCATTAAGGACTATATAAAAGCATCCAAAAACAGCATGTCTTGGGATCTTTAAACTGAACTATAACCACATGATTGTATATAATATACTTATTATATATACTAATTCTATTATTACACTTGTTAAATATATATAAATATACCCAATCACAGTTATAGAAGCAAAGTGGGGACTGACTCCATGTGCAAACCTTCCATAACTGCATTGTCACTGTATACTGTATAATTCGGTAATACTTACTGAATGCACTGTAGGTGGACAGACAAAAATGAAACACTAGCATTGTGTGGCCATCATATGACCACTAACTTTTCTGAAAAGGAAGTTTCCAAAACTGAGTAAAAACTACATCCTCATCTTAAGTGTCTTGGCTATGACAAAATGAAACTGAAAATGTTTATTTTGACACCTTTTTTGTAATTGAGATATAAAGCAGATGATCACTGATGCAACATACTGCAGCTACATGCTCACTCAGACAATCCTTCCATACAGTTCATTTATGAGACATGCAACTTAGATCAGAAGTTCCAAAACCACAGATAACATATTTTGGTTTGAAGTGTCTTTTTTTGCAAAGGGTCCAATGTTGTTATTGTGTTGAGCTTCTGTATTCCTTCATTAATAGATGTCCTTGTGTGTTTCTTTAGGATTACAAGAAAAAGTCAACCACTTGAAAAAGAAGCGATGTTTGTAAGTACATTTTGGTTAACTTGACCAATTATGCTTTTTTTATGCTTTTATTAAACAACACACTTTTTGTAATACTTCCTTGTAAATGTAGATGTTAAATGCCTGTTTCAGTAAAACACACAAATGACTTCAAGGGCACTGTCATTCTGGGATGGGCAGACCAGTTCAAGTACTCAATGTTCTTTGTGTTTTTAATTTGAATATTCCGATATTGGTAAATATAAAAAAAATGCAGAAAGTGTATGACTGTGTTTCAAAATATAAACAAAACATTTATAAGCTACTTGTCGTTCTGCAATTGCAAACAGTTGCCGGAGCAGGGCAATACATACATCTTTCTTGTCTAGATGTGTTGCAAATGTTTTTGAATGCTTGTGTTTATTTCCTAGAGATGCCCAGAAACTAGAAGGGTTGTTCAAGCAGAACCAGCAGCTGCAGGGGGAGAACAAGGTCTTGCAAGATACAGTCACTGTTTTGGAGCAAAGGTTGGAGTCTTTAAAGTTATGTCTTTCTATCGTATATTAATAGCACACTTGTAACCACAAAGAGGGAAAATGCAATGGAATTGGCAGTCTTCATGCCACCTCAGCTACCTTTTCTGGAGCCTTCATAAAGTTTATCATTGAGAGTATTTTAGGGAAGTGTTGGAAGCACAGTGGTATTTCAAGTTACATATAGAAATGGAGACTAAACTATATAATTTCTTTTACATGTAAATGTTGTTGTTTGGTTCATCTTACAATAGTAGGTATAGTTTATTAATACAGGAAATGTGCTTTCCATACTGTCACCAAAAACCCTGAACTGATTTATTTCAGTAGTGTTAAGCTCCACTGATTTCATCTCAGGGTCAAACACCATAAATTTACCTGGAGATTTAAAAAAAAAAATAGATTGCTATTTATAATTCCAGATAATATATAGAACAAGCCTACTATGAATAAATAATGGTAGTTAAAAACAACTTTCACATTCTTTGCTGGTAGGGATACAGCACGCTCTGCTGGTAAGGATATAGCAGTCTGCTGGTAGGGAGTCAGCCCTCTGGTAGTTGGGATATAGCATATGTTCCTCCTGTGTCTCTCCTCAGATTACGTATTGGAAATTGTGACCGCTGTACAGTTACAGATGAACACATGAGAACGAAGCAAGTGAAGGCTGAGGATGATAGTAAGCAGAGCCTGCAAGTCATTGCTAAACTCAGTGAGTATGTTCTTACACATAAGTACATGTTTGAAGGATCTAAACTAACTTATGTAATAACTACACCTAATGTAGCTTATTAGAGATTCTATACATTTAATACTTAGTAATATTTCATATTAAGTTGTCTTGCAAGACATCACACCAACTTCTTAATATCTGTGTTCCTAAAGCTCAGAAGGTTGGTATCACTGTCAGCTTAACTTCTTTCTCATCCACACTTGTCTGAAAGGTTCACTCATTGCATGCACTGGCACAATACATCCTTTATCTTTTCACCACTGGGTTTGGGAGGTCACTTCTGCCTACTTTTACAATGTTAGGCTGAATGTTCATTTTCATCATCAACCCAAATGTTAATACATCTGTAGTACCTCTTTGGAAGGTGGTAAGTTTTCCACCATACAATCTTATTTAAGATTCTACTTCCTTGACTCCCCCAGTGGCAGAAAGGGACTGCCTACAGGAAGAGAAAAGAAAGCTAAACATGGAGCTTGATAGACTGAAGGAAACTTGGTGAGTTGCTTTCACACCTAGTTAGGGCAGGTCTTTGTGTCCCATGATAGTGACTGGCTGGGGTGGTCAGTAACACCTGGTTGGCAGTTCAGAAAGCACTGGATTGTAAATTTTATTGACTTAAGTTTTGATGACTAAAATCAAAATAATTTACTAAATTGTTCCCATAGTATCCATAATCTGTGTATTGTAGGGGTTTGATTAATGTTTATGTAGAGATGTAGTTAATAATATTTAGTGTGAAAGTAAAAGAAAAGAAGTTCCATTGAATTGGGCTGCTGGACTGGGAGGTGTTTACAGTGACACTGTTTTCAGCTGGTCTAGAGAGCAGGAGGAGGTAATCCCAGATTCACCTCTGAAGCACATCTGTCTGGCAGCGGTCAACAAGAGGAAAAGGAGGAACGAGTCACTTGTCAACTATGAGGAGCCTGTGTCTATCGATGGTCTGTTCAATACCGGTACAAACACACAAATGTTTAACACTGAGCTTGGGAGTCAATGACTGCACTGCAAAAATAGAAATGCGTACATTCCCTCAGACTGTATGGCTGTTGACAAGCTCCCACTAATTTTCAAAAACTGAAACCTACAGCTCTGGAAAAAATTGAGATACCACTGCACCTTTTTCTTAAATTTTTTGCAAGTTGAGAAGTGCAATCTAGAGTGAGGAACAGAAAGGTAAAATGGTGCAGTGGTCTCTCAATTTTTTCCAGAACTGTATATGCCATGGATGTTTAAAAAAAACTGAGGTTCAGTCAGGAGTACTCCCAAGTTCATTTAAATTGTTTATTTAATAAATCTAACAAGAAATTGTAATACATTGGTCCTGGTATGACAGCATTGCACAGTAACTAGGTAACACAGATGACCTGCTGCTTCCTGATTTGTTAGAACCTCTGTCATACCATGCCCCAGGCTCAACTCCAGATCCAATTGGATGGGCGGGTGGACATTTAGTTTCCCTCTCTTATAGAAAGTATTTCAGCTAAAATAGTGGGAGGGCACAGCATTCCATTTAGGGGGGCCTTGACCGTCAGTAAAGCCCCCCTGCCAAGCTGGAGAAACCCTGAACAGAACACAACTTCTTTCTCTTCTAGCACTTTGTGACATATTCACAAAATCTAATATCTACTTACGTGCATTCATCTAATTACATAGCGATGTAATAGAATAGGCACATTCCTCTGGTTGCCCATACACCAATGCCAGCAAGATGAATGAAAGTCAATGAAACTTTAATCTTTTATTCATGATTTCATGTTACAAAGTGAATCAATATGCAGTCAACTTGGTACCACATTAGTGAGCGAAGCCTATTTCAGACATGGCACTTGGGCAGTGTGCGTCATTCCAGTCATTAACTACACGTGTTAGCCTGCTCCAATCCCATTGGGCCACGTCTGATAAGACTACAATATAATGCAGCACGGATACTGGTACACTCACTTCGGTTGTTGTTTTAACTGTGTTGCCGCTGCCCTCCACCATTCCCATTTCCCCCGTGTTGACGGATCCTATCCAGGGTTTTTTTCTGAAATGCCAAGTGACCTGCCCAGGGTACTGTGTGGCATCGCTTCTTACCCATATGTCTAAGAGACTATGGCAAAGCTATAGGCTGTGGACTGGTGGATACGTGGCCATGTATGGAAACATATGGTGCACCTAATATTTCCAGATTTGCCAACAAGCAAAGTAACTTTTTGTACCCCTAATCCCCAGTGTAGTAACTCATGAGGCAAAATATTGTGACATGTCCTGCATAATGTTGTCATTATATGACTATTCTGCCATTATGTGGTAGAAGACAACATTTAAAAAAAAACTGTAATGTGGCGCCCCGGTGACCAGATAACTGCATAGAGCATATGGGCGAAGGCCTTACCACAGGGGCCTGGGTTCAAATCCAGCCCTTTTCCTGCATGTCCTCCCCTGTCTCACATTTACTGTGTCCCCTATACCTTTCCCATTAACGCAAAACTTTCTCTAAACAATATACTGTATATTAAAAGAAAGAAAATGCCAGCAATAGCTGAACATTGTAGTAGCTAAATGGCATGTCCATTGATTGCTCTTCTATTTATTAGCTGGTGATGCACACACAGTCTTGAGTTTTCTGCCTGAGCTCGGGTTCTACTTCACTGTATTTGTTTATTGTAGGAGCCAGTGAAGGAAGGTCCTCTCTTGCATGTCTGAGCCTGAAGAAAGACCTGTTGGTGCCAGAAACATGTGAGATGGATACATCCAGAGCCCCACGTAAGGCCCAGATTCACCGCAACCCCTCAATAATGGCTCGCTTGTCACAATGGAACAGCAGTAATTTGATGTTCTGTGGTTTCAGAGTCTACAATACAGAGTTCTGAGTGTGCCATGGTGACAGATACCTGCTACCTTGATTTTCCCGACAGGCTGTTACCTAACTTGGTATGTAACCACAAAGAATAACCACAGCACACATATGCATGGAAACTAGTTCTTCACAGTGTAATGAGAAATGGCAGCGCAAAGGTTTCCCTGGTTTGACACATAACGTGTGTTTTCATTCACATCAATGTTTGTTTTGATAGGGAATATATAGTAGGGCTGCAACTAACGATTATTTTAGTAATCGATTAATCTGTCGATTCTTTTTTCGATTTAATCGATGAATCTGATAAAAAAACTAAGCATTCATTTCCAACCCCTTTATTCAAAAACAGAACTGACAGTGCAAATTCACAGTGCAAAAAATCTTCAGAATGTGCACAAACAGGCACCCATTTTTGAAAAAGTTATTAATAATAGGGTGGATTTAATGCTTTTTTCAGAGATGAGCAATTTATTTGAGTTTTGTTTAAAACATTTTAGAAAATTGAAAGGTTGTGGAAGTAGGCCAGACTTTATTATAATAATCTGGTGTAGGGATGCTCTGATCTGATCGGTACCGATCAATATCATCCGATATTCCCATTATTGGTTTTGATCAGCGTCCTAAAAACGGCCGATCAAACATGGCCGATCAAGAACTACTATCAGAGACGTTTCAATACAACTTTAGATAGGCATTTCAAGCCGCCAGTGGTAAGTTTAGTGTGAAATGCTCCCACACATTGGATGACTTAGGTCGGACTGATTTCTCCGCCATGTGTTTTAGAACGTTACTCAACAACGTCTCTTCAATGGTCTTTCCTCTACCTCCGCTCTGCTCCGCGCTCAACTAAACTTTTTTTTTTTTTTAATACTCAAACATCTCTGCGACTTATTGAGTGGCATAATAATTGCACGACACAATGAATCGATAATGAAATTCGTTGCCAACGCTTTTAATAATCAATTTTATACCATGGTCTGGGTGAATACTCAATTCTGATTGGCTATAGGGGTGTACATTATAGGGTGATAACGGACACCTACTGCGTCATTGCAGAAAAACTGTCTTTTCACCGTTCTAAACTATTCCGCTGGCTACACAGGAGCCTGTGCAAAATATCTTAAATAAGTAACCATAACAACAGTGACGTAGTCAAAGCCTCCATTTACAATTGTGAAAGACTTCAATAAGCTAACTTGTATTTACAAAAATGAGTGACTTCAATATTTATTTGAACCCATTTGAAAAAAAAAATATTTTCTGAATGTAGTGTGTCAGTGTCACGTAACCGCTCATCTCACATCCATTCGCTATTCACCTCGCTAGTCAATCTACTTCAGACAGGCTGCGGCCAACACGACAGTAGCAGCAACTATACACATGGCCGGTTATTTTTTTCTTAAAAATCTTGATTTTATTTGGGGACAGTGACATGGCTCGATGGCTGGCTAGTCTTGTTGTTAAACATACTGTCAAATTATAATCACTGTTTGGAGAAAATGCCAACTTTGATGCGATCATCTCACATCCATTTGCTATTCAACTCGCTCCACAGGCTGCGGCCATACTGTAGCCTAGTTCAGTCAAGACAATCACGTATTAGATTTGAGCATGTAGATTTACTTTGGCGAAGTGGATGATCTAAGGGAAGCACTCCCTGCCTCCTCGATGCAACACATACATACATGACATATGAGGCCGGGAGCAATAGAGATATAATCCCCTTGTTGGATACAGACACCATGGGGCAGAAGGGGACGCTGGAGGGTGGCAGCAGCACTGATCATACAACGACCGGGGTGAGTGTGTGCATATCCGCGCGTCTTTTAAAGACGCCTTATCGGACGTGACCCAATGGATATGCGCTGCTACATGGGTGTGGTAGTGGGTGGAGTAAGGAAGGTGGAGTAAAACGCCTTACGTCCCCAATAACTGACTGACGCGCGCTGCCCGATTGCCCTGCCAGAACTAGCTGCGCTTATTAGTTGGCGATGTTGTTCGTGAAAATCTTGATATTGATTTTGGGACAGTGACATGGCTGGTTAGCTAGCAAATATTATGGTCAAACATACTGTAAAATTATATTTACTGTTTGTCAACCGTACACAATGTTATTGCCTTTGAATCCTGCTAGCACAACGTTAGCTTTTGGGCTAATAGCTCAGCCAAAGGAGAGCCGGTGTTGGTTCTATGAGCTGAGCGGACTATAAATATCAGAGTTGGCTAACGTTGAAAAACGTTAGATTTCTATTGCAAAACGCCTTAAAACATAAATTAATGTTTGTAAAAAGTGACCATGGTATAAGCGGGATAATGCCCTTTCATGCCTCCGCATCGTCCATTATCAGATGATATTGGACACCTCGTCGGGCAATATCCCTTACTTATAGACAAGTTCAAAAGCTGTTTCCGCTCTACTTCCTGAACTGCTCCCCTGTATGCAATCCACTTCCGCTCTGGCGGGCTGGGTTTGTTTTGCTAGCTAGATCCGTTGTGCCGACAAAGCACTGATATCGCAGTGACAAAGAGGATATAACATTTACAACATGAAGAAAAGTGGTTCGGGAACGACGTGTGCGGTAGTTGGTTGCAAACACTCGAGAAAGCACCTGAACGAGTGGTTGGATAGAGTGCTACGACCAGTTTTAAAACCTAGAATCGCCTCTAGAATCGCCTCTAGCCTGTTACTGTTAGGCTATACTACAGTATTGTTTGTAGGATATTCACATTTTGTTGGTGTTCCTTTGTCCTATTGTTGCAGTGGATTTAATAATTATACATTGATATGTGGATATAATAATTCAAACCTTTCAAAGTGCCAATACACACATCTATATAAGCCCGGCATGAGGTGTGTAGCCAACGTGCTTGTTTAAAGCAGTCAAAACCGGGTTCATAGGAAGAATAGATACGTTGGCACTTCTCTTCAGGCAGTGACAATTGCCACATAAATAAGGATAATAGTGTACTGCCTGTCTTGTCCTTCTGAAGTTGTTAAATTGTATAGGCTGAACATCAACATGTAACATCAAGTATAGCCTAGAAATTCCCAACGAAATAGCGTTTGCTTTCAATTTTACGTAGGCTAGCCTACTTGTACCGTGTCCTGGCAATAAATAAAGAACATTATGCTACATGTTTTGCCAGGACAACTGGCAAGACCATTGAATGTTCATGATGTTCCTGTGTCTTTATTCCTTTGATTGGGTACAACAACGCGATCAGTCAACCGACCATAAATGGTTTTAATGTCGGGCTACGAATTTATTGAACAACTTCTATCTGAAACGTGTGGCATCCTTTAGCCAAATAATTAGCCTACATTTTGCTGAGAGATTGAAGAGCTAGACAACAAATGTTCTAATGAATCACCGACTAAAAGTCATCTTCTGACATTTCCTTTGCTCCATGTTAAAAGCTACAAAATGATGGACTGGCAAAAGCTTTATAACTATAAATCTCCTCTAAATGTACTTAGAAGTATGGCGACGACGTTATCCACAAGTACATGCCACAACGTTGGCAACTTATCCAGTAGTAAATGTCAAACGACAAGTATGTCAAAGTAGTAGAACCGTGATTCCAAGCTAGCATAGACAAATCGCTGTTTACACCGGCAGACGCTGTGAAAACCACTTCCGGCAGAAATGAATTGCATATTTGTAGAGTTATGGCAGCCCCCTAGTTTTGGCGCGTAAAGTTGTCTATACCATGGTCTGGGTGAATACTCGATTCTGATTGGCTGCAGGGGTGTACATTATAGGGTAATAACGGACACCTACTGCGTCATTGCAGAAAAACTTTTCACCGTCTTTTCACCGTTCTAAATTATTCTGCTGGCTACACAGGAGCCTGTACAAAATATCTTAAATAAGTAACCATAACAACAGTGACGTAGTCAAAGTCTCCATTTACAATTGTGAAAGACTTTAACAAGCTAACTTGTATTTACAACAATGAGTGACTTCAATATTTATTTTAATCTTTTGCAAAAATGTTTATTTTCTGAATGTAGTGTGTCAGTGTCACGTAACCGCTCATCCCATTCGCTATTCACCTCGCTAGTCAATCTACTTCAGACAGGCTGCGGCCAACACGACAGTAGCAGAAACTCTACGCATGGCTTGTTATTTTTTTCTTAAAAATCTTGATTTTATTTGGGGACAATGACATGGCTCAATGGCTGGCTAGTCTTGTTGTTAAACATACTGTCAAATTATAATCACTTTTTGGCGAAAATGCCAACTTTGATGCGATCATCTCACATCCATTTGCTATTCAACTCGCTCCACAGGCTGCGGCCATACTGTAGCCTAGTATTTGGCGATATTGTTCGTGAAAATCTTGATATTGATTTTGGGACAGTGACATGGCTGGTTAGCTAGCAAATATTATGGTCAAACATACTGTAAAATTATATTTACTGTTTGTCAACCGTACACAATGTTATTGCCTTTGAATCCTGCTAGCACAACGTTAGCTTTTGGGCTAATAGCTCAGCCAAAGGACAGCCGGTGTTGGTTCTATGAGCTGATCGGACTAGCTATAAATATCAGAGTTGGCTAACGTTGAAAAACGTTAGATTTCTATTGCAAAACGCCTTAAAACAAAAATTAATGTTTGTAAAAAGTGACCTTGGTATAAGCGGGATAATGCCCTTTCACGCCTCTGCATCGTCCATTATCAGATGATATTGGACACCTCGTCGGGCATTATCCCTTAATTGATTCTTGTTGCAGCATAGTATGTTGTTGTTATGGCTCCTTTTGACTTCTCAGGCTGCTTTCGATCTTCAGGCCGGCTCTGAAAATGCCAGAAATTGGATCTTGTGGGATGGAACCAAGAGTAACCATCGGTAATTGTAACAGTGTCAATGTCAGCAAATGTAGCTGTAAATGGTCTGTTAAAAAAAGTGTACATCTTATAATTGTCTTGTATGTACCATGGACCGTTTTTTGTGTGTGTCCTGAATAAATAAATAATAATATAACTTTTTTCTGATTGATAGGTCTCTTTCCTCATCCCCTGTCTTTGGAAAATCTGTAGTAGCATCTGCCAACACCACTGAGGACAGCTCCCCCGCTCTCCTCCAAAGCACCATGCTCAGAAGCCCTGGCCTTCACCTAAAGGTAGCAACACCAGGCTGGCAGTATTACTTTTGTGAGATTCTTCCATACGTTTCATCTCAGTTATGATCAGCCCAGAATGTCCAAACGGAACTCTACTAGGTAGTGCATAATCTCCTACAATCTTAATCCTTACCAGAATCACCGATGTTTGACTATTTGAAGACATTAATCTGTCACACAATAGTGCAACACTGTTTATGTTCTTGCAAATGATACATATTAAATGTCTCATCACAGAATGAATGTGGTCTTTCCGATTCTGTTAACCATTCTTACATAAAACAAAAAAAAAGCCCAAATATACTTTGTCACATTTGTGACAAACCAAAACTAACATTGTCTTTTTTTAATTATTAATCAACTGAATGATTTAGGCATTTGACATAAAGGAGTCAAACAGTAACTCGGAGGCTCCTGAGGGACCCAACCCCAATAACAGCCCCCAGACAAGTACCACACCTGGTTAGTGGAGGTCCAGCACCATACTGTTACCTCAAAAGACGCTTAAGTTGAATGATTGTTTAATGTAACTCCTGTTTGCCAGTCAGTCTTGAATTGCATTTTTGTTTTGCATGCCTATCTACTCTCCAAAGATTTCCAGTTAATCAGAAGTTCAAAAGCAGTTCACTAGCAGCGGCCAATTTTGAATGAATGAATGTAGTGTTGTGATCAAGTGAGTTGTACCTGCAGGCAAGCTCATACCAGTGGAGCCAATGTGGAGCTTGGATCCTGAGCTCACACTCTCCCAGTACGACATAGACACTCCTACCACAGTGGAGGTAATGTCCTAAACTCACGCTGGAAAATCTAAATGAAAGTGTTTGGATCTTGTATAATCACTTTTTTAAATGTATGAATCAACTGCAGAGAAACACTTCCTGTTCATCCCTCTGTCATGAGCAGAGGCAGGACGGGGTGGTGGTGGATGTGGACTGCACCTTTGTGAGCCACAGCCTTCTTCTCCAGGGTCTGAGCCACAAAGGTCAAGACAAGAGCAGCACAACCCATGGTACTTGGATCCCTACGGCCTACAAAGACCAGAATTGCTTCTATAGATATCATTGCACTAAGCCATTACATGTAGGCTCACTTTATGAGTTTACCTTGTAAACAGTGTTGCATGGAACCTTTCCTTCAGAAATTGGTCAGAAGGCCAACAACAGCATGGAGGATGTTTTCGACCAAACAACCTTTGGAGAATTTGAGTCATGCCCCCTGAATAAAGACTCTCACCTGGATCATCATCAAGAACTGGCAGGGGAGGGTGTGTAGCAAAAAAAAAAAAAAAGATGTACATCTTATAATTGTCTTGCATGTGTGTGACATCTATATTGACTACTATACACTCAAAACACATTTCCTCTACAGAAGCTCATAAGCCTCAAAACCAACCTGTACCTACCGACAGAGGGCATAAAGACAGGTAAACAATCTTGTCTGGTGAAAACATTCTATTCACTCCCAATCCCCATCTGAATGCCATTTCACCCTGGCGGTAATGTCATATACATGCAATATAACAGCACCATAGTGATACTTGATTTATAACTGGAGACAACTCCACAACTGGATTGGTATTGAATCAAGGTACAGTATGTTCCAATGTAGTCTGGAATCCCCTTGGAAAATGCTGGTCTCAGTAGGACAGCCCTGAAGAAATCTGTGACATACATTTCTTCCTATGTGTAATTGTGATTACACAACATTTAATTACTTCATTGGAGCTTACGTTGTTGTCAGTTAAATTGTTTGTAATGCAGCTCCTAATGTAATCCTGCAGCAGCCCTGTGTTTGCTCATGTGTCAGTGGTCCGCAGTAAAGAAGAGCGGAGGAAACTAAAAGGACACACCTGCAAGGAATGTGAAATAGTATGTTTACTTCCTTTCTATTCTGTAGCCTAACTGTAACCTTTTTTGCAGATCTCACAATTGAGCTTAATCTCTTTCAGTACTACGCTGACCTTCCAGAGGCTGAGAAGATCAAAAAGCTGTCTGCCTGTTCACGCCATCGCTTCCACTACATTCCTCCATCCACACCAGAAAACTTTTGGGAGGTTGGCTTCCCATCTACACAAACTTGTTTAAAAAGAGGTTTGCCACTTTTTCTTTTTTGTGAAACCAAATAGCAACACTACAAATCTGCAAACTAGGGTCTGGATTAACTTTACAATTTTCATCAATTTTCTCTGCTTTTCTGCAACATTGTTATTCCAGGTTATTTTAAAGAAGACATTCAGCCAGAGCAGCGCATTAGAAGAAGACAACCTTATAATGCCATCTTTTCCCCAAAGGTTAAAGAGCAGAAGAACCAATGATGACTTTTATAGTCTTTATACAAAGTTATTTCTTTAGTAAAACATAAATACTTTGTAATTTCTAAATGTTTTGTAATTGATGTTATAGTTGTAACATGTTTTTCAATAAAACTAATTGCATACCAGTTTCCAATGCCATCTCTTCCCCAAAGAAGGAGCAAAGGAACCATTGCATGGCCATTAAAAGGGCTTACAAGTCAAAGAACAACATCAATGATTAAACATGTTACGAGTCTGTGAGGTAATGTGTCCCCACCTAGCGCAGGTTTGTATTTTCCATATTGTTGGTTCTTGTGTAGAATGGGAACCAAGATGGGTTTACTTCCCTTGTCAGAATTAAATGCTTTCATCAATGACGCAAATAGACTCAAGATTCTCATTCATTTCTGCTGTCAAATTCACCTCAAGTACGTAATATAAAATAGCAAAGAAAATTGTAATTTTGGTAAACTCCAAAGCGCAAACATTTGTCATTTGGATTCATAGTGATAAAATAATTATCATAATGGAAGTGCATGTACAGAGGTAGTGACACTTGTCATCGCAGAATCCTGTCAGAGTAGACCAGCAGGACCTCTCCAATGTGGCTGAAGACAACACTGGAATCAATCAACATTTTACTTTACATGAGTAGTACCTCAAACAGCATTACATTTATTTTCATTGGCAAGAAACAAAAGATAGTAAAAAATAAACGTGTACAAATTTGGCTACATAGTGTAAAACCTGGTTGGTTCTGCTTTCAGGTTCAAGATACTCACCATGCCAGGGAGGGTGTATTGACATCAGATATGAACACAAATGGTGAGAGGCAAATGGCCATCACCTAAACATATTAGAAAAGCTATTCAATTGATATTATACATTGTTGTAACTTAATGAAAAAATGTGCAGGTTGATTCATATCATCATTGAGTATCATGCTATTACTCAATTGGAACAATTCCAAAATACTTTCTTGACAATCATTGATAATGGATTTCTGCTTTTCTGAATGTTTTACTTTTGATGGTGGTTTAGCGCATTTTAAAGCACTCCAACCCTAACCCTTGATTTACTTATTTTTACAATCCTAACCTTGGACAGAAAGATCCACATGTTGCACTGCTCAGAGGCCAAACCACTCTTTAATTTGACAGTTGCCAGCAGCAGGAAAAAACCCAGCAGAGCACTGTGGAGTAACAATGACACATTATTCATACACTGTTATTCTGCGGAATGGATTATGGCTGTCTATACATGTGAGTAATAAACTCCTCAAAAAAAGTTTGGAGGAGTTTCGGTCGATTATTCCTCCCCTTCAGTAATACCAGTTGGTATTCACTCTCGTTTTGACTTGCTTGGTGGAATGGGTAATTGCACTTCCACAGTAATAAGGAAAAAACAACACATATTGACAATTTTAACACTTTATTCATGTTACATTGTCAGGGACCTCAGTAGCGTGTGCAAGATATGCCATATACACAGCCACAACAGCTTGGCACCTCCTCATGCTGGTCACCAGCCTGGTCACACACTGCTGTGGGATGGCATACCATTCCTCAACCAGGAATTCTCGCAAGTCAGCCAACATGTTTGTGTTGGTCACTCTGGCACGTACAGCACGCCCAAGCTGATCCCACTTGAAGCTCAAAACGAGAGTGAATACCAACGAATAGGAATGCACGATCCTTACAAGTTGCACCTCGTTGTAAAGCTGACTAATCAGGCTTTCCAACAATATAAAATACAATACTAATTGTTATCATTGAAGGGGAGGAATAATCAACCGAAATAACGTTTCCAAACTTTTTTTGAGGAGTTTCTAAGTAAATAGCATACAACCTTTTTCTAGTGGTATAAAGCAGGACACGCAAAACATTTCCTTGTTAATGGTATGCTGACTAAAGGCATGGGCCGGTTACCAGTTGTAATATTCATATGTGTAAACATACTGAATTATAATTGGATGCATCAGTGGCGATTTTAGAATCTTAAAGGGTGCTCAAGCACACCTAAATTTCATCTCATCACCCCTAAAATAATAACAAATCTATATATTCTTTATTTATTATTATCTTAAATAAGTTTTAGTGCTCTAACGTAAGAGTTTGCAAACGTGTCTGTTAGTGACAGATGACAAACAATTACAGGTTCAAAGGGCTTAAAAACAGGTTTAATATCCAGTCTTGCCATGCACCTTTAAAGTTGGTATTCTGCCAGTAAAACCAAAGGGGAAGTAGGTAGTTAATTTCATGGCGCAGATTAAGAACACAAGTCACATTATCATTGGGGGCTGAGTCCCCCTAAAGGTCTGATCCTAGAATCGCCCCTGGGCTATCGAAGTTGCTCCAAGTAGCATATACAATATAAAACAATTGTATTATGAAATAATATGCTGTGCACATCGCAAAGTTAAAAAAATGAAAAAATACCTATCCATATTTTTCTAGGACTATCCAAAAAGATTATTCTGGCTACACCCCTGGTTTCAATACCTCTCTAATTTTCCGTTATACCGTTGCTGCGGTATGAGCTTGTTACAGACGGAGAGTGCAGTAATCCCTCAGGTTTTACGCAGTGGAGAAAGTAACCCTCCGGTTGGTGCGAGCAAGCAGTCAGTCACCACCAAGTATAGAATAGCTGAAGGAGGTGCACCTCTGGAACCTTTCCCTGCAACAGTGGCGATTTTAGACCCTTTTTAGGGGTGCTCAGGCACCCCTAAATTTCATCTCAGCACCCCAAAAAATAATAATTATTAAAAAATTACGATTATTGTTGTTTATCATAATTTGATGCTGGTAGTTCATGAAGAAAGGGACATCCTTAGTTTTTTCATTCATTCAATATTTTGCATAATAATACATAAATGTATTAATTGTTATCCAGTGAAATTAGGGATATATTACAGGCAGGTGGGGGGGTTGTGGCGGGTCGTGGGCGTGGCCTACACAGCATTTTATCTGTGCTTCTCAACTTTACAACTGGCTCTGGAACCAATCGTCACTCCTTATTACTAAATGTAAAAGCCAGAGGCAGAGTGGGGAGAGGTTTACAGACCCATCTTACATCATCTAGTAGAAACAATTTTAATACAATATTAAAAATTGTCTATTGGATGTGTGTTAGCTTTACAGTAAGTGATGCTTTTGATTTTTGCTTTTTAAAGTAGTTCAACACAGGTCCTGTTTAATAGTTTTTTATGATTTATGCTATGCAAAAAAAATCTTTATGGTTAAAATAACATGACATTGTTTACAAGAGCACCAGATTCATGTGTTTAACTTAAAAATGTAATACATTTTCTTCCAGGCGAGAAAGCCCCCGGCGAACCCCCGTCTCACTTTTTTTTACCCTTGACCTGTTTGCATGCCTGTTATTAGCAAGGGGGTTTAGCTCTTTTGCAAGGCACTGTATTCATGTCACATTCTCATTGTGGGCCCCAAACCATGGAACACTTCAAAGTGTGAGACATGAGCTGCTAAGCACATTCGTGGATCTGGTTTTAATTCCTTGTTCATAACTGCCGTCCAAAGTCTGTATGTGATGATGTAATCAAGTCTTGATTAGAGATGATGTTGCAGCTTGATAGGCTGATATTGACTGTGTCCAGGTGAAGCTCTATTGTTAGATGGGTCCACTACATATTGTTAAGTTTTAGTGATTGGAAATGTAAATAAAAACCATGGACACATATAGTATCTCTTTCTCATACCACAGTGTGTGTGCGTGAGTGTGTTGGACCCAGGGCTTTGTGAGCACCCCTAAAGGTCTGATCCTAGAATCGCCCCTGCCCTGTAATATCGGAATTTATCAATAGCTTACTGAAAACATTCAGACGACCATAGATGAAGGAAATACAACTTGTAAGAAGTGTTTTAGAGTGGTTGCTACAGTGGAGGAGGCCATACGTATGATGTCCCATCTACGGGAGCACCACCTGTCACTATTTGCTAAATTCAAGATAACGTTGTCTTGAAATGAACATTTGTCACAAGTTAAGAGAGTGTTAGCACTGGTGAAATAAACTTTGAACAGTACTATTGGCATGATACCGATTGAGGCAGTGACGGGCGGTCAGGGGAGTAAAAATTTAAACATTGCATGATGAAAAATACATTTATATTTATCCACTGATCTGTGATAGAAATTTAATTTTTTGTCAATATCGCTGAATTTGTGTATTCCCTGGTCAAATACGGATGAAAGACGCGAAAGGAGGCAGCAACGAGCTGAGCCTCCTCTCGGTTTGCGCAATCCCTCACAAACTGGGTTTAGCTGCAAATTTTTTTGCTCAACTAGAGCATGTGCACTTGATCTCTATGTCACCAATGTAATGTTTGTACACACTTTTATAATATGTCCTCACATTCCATGGTAAAGGTCATGTACAGTACCAGTCAAAAGTTTTGACACATCTTCCTTTGACTGGTACTGTTGTATGTGTATGACATTAGTCTTGCTGATCATAACGCTGCAGTGAAAAAGCGGGGAGAGGCAGCCAGTACCTCTGCCTCACTGAAGGGGGCGTGTGTGAGCACACAGGCTTGTTTTGCTATTGTTTTTCTTCATGTATTACAGACAAATGGCATTGTCGGTAATATCAGAGCCCATCTACGGAGAGCCCATCTACGGAGAGCCTATCCACTCCCTATTAAGCCCCATTGTATGGAAGCAAATCGTGACCAAAATTCAAATGAAAATGCATTTCCAGAAATGCATTTTCATTTTAAGAATGTGGCTGCATTATTTGACTCATAAATCAAATTAGTATTCAATCATCCTATTTGCATTTTCATTTTCTTCTTTAAGACTGCTCATTCTTTCCCTTAATTAAAATGAAAACGAAAAAGACATTTGAAATTTAATTTTCAAAATATGCCCCAGCAAATAGATACCAAAATTCAATTTGAAATGTAAAATTTGAAAATGAAAATGCATTTCCAGAAATGCATTTTCATTTTAAGAACGTGGCTGCAAAATCGTGACCACAATTCAAATTCAAATGCATTTCCAGAAATGCATTTTCATTTTCAAGAACGTGGCTGCAAAATCGTGACCACAATTCAAATTCAAATGCATTTTCAGAAATGCATTTTCATTTTAAGAACGTGGCTGCAAAATCGTGACCACAATTCAAATTCAAATGTATTTCCAGAAATGCATTTTCATTTTAAGAATGTGGCTGCATTATTTGACTCATAAATCAAATTAGTACTGATTAGTACTGAGCGGACATTGCATTTTCATTTTCATGTTCTGCCCGCAAAGAACTGCCCATAATTCGAAAACGAAAATGCATTCTGAGCGGCGCAGTTGAGTGACGTCAGTAGCCGCTCTTCTTCAGCTCCCTGCTGACCGAGCTACCCATCTTGTTCGGTAGGGGGTGGTGTGCACATACGCATTGCATTACATGGCAAATGTGCCGGGAAATTGATTGAATTGCCGGGTCTTTAGAGGACGCATCACAGATCATGGCGCTCCCTCAAATTGTGCAGACACTGATAGAATTAGCTGAGCTGGTAGAAACTAATAATATATCTGAGTCTGATGCCCGTGACCGAGTAGAACATATCACAGAGAGCTTGGCTGCATACTCTGCCGTCACAGACGTACACATTAATGAGGTTGCCATAGTAAACCTCTCTTCAGTCCTGGAACGGCTGGATGCTGTGGAGCCTCAAATGGGACGGGGACGACCAACCATCCACATCCCGTTCGAGTCCATCGAAAACTATTTATTAAATGGTTTAAAAATAAAGGACATAGCGGAGCTGTTGTCGGCCACCAGACCATCCGTCGGAGGATCCAAAGCAACGGATTTATGGAGCTAGAAAGCTGACAAAAGTATCTGAATTTGAATATGAAAGATCTGAAATATTTGTGTGTCGAATTTCATAAAACTGAAATATATTGCTGTTGAATATATAATATCTGAATTATTTGTATGCCAAATTTAATACAACTGAATTATTTTGATCCAAAAATAAAACATTCTAAAATTCAGATTGCAGGAATTCAGATTCTTGAAATTCAGATTGCAGAAATTCAAATTCAGATTGCGGAAATTCAGATTTTGTCTGAACCAGGCCAAAGGTGAAACAGCTTGCTTTCACAGGAAAAAGTAGACCATTTAATAAATAGTTTTCGATGGACTCGAACGGGATGTGGATGGTTGGTCGTCCCCGTCCCATTTGAGGCTCCACCACAGCATCCAGCCGTTCCAGGACTGAAGAGAGGTTTACTATGGCAACCTCATTAATGTGTACGTCTGTGACGGCAGAGTATGCAGCCAAGCTCTCTGTGACTTGTTCTACTCGGTCACGGGCATCAGACTCAGATATATTATTAGTTTCTACCAGCTCAGCTAATTCTATCAGTGTCTGCACAATTTGAGGGAGCGCCATGATCTGTGATGCGTCCTCTAAAGACCCGGCAATTCAATCAATTTCCCGGCACATTTGTTATGTAATGCAATGCGTATGTGCACACCGCCCCCTACCGAACAAGATGGGTAGCTCGGTCAGCAGGGAGCTGAAGAAGAGCGGCTACTGACGTCACTCTACTGCGCCGCTCAGAATGCATTTTCGTTTTCGAATTATGGGCAGTTCTTTGCGTGCAGAACATGAAAATGAAAATGCAATGTCCGCTCAGTACTAATCAGTACTAATTTGATTTATGAGTCAAATAATGCAGCCACATTCTTAAAATGAAAATGCATTTCTGGAAATACATTTGAATTTGAATTGTGGTCACGATTTTGCAGCCACGTTCTTGAAAATGAAAATGCAATTCTGGAAATGCATTTGAATTTGAATTGTGGTCACGATTTTGCAGCCACGTTCTTAAAATGAAAATGCATTTCTGGAAATGCATTTTCATTTTCAAATTTTACATTTCAAATTGAATTTTGGTATCTATTTGCTGGGGCATATTTTGAAAATTAAATTTCAAATGTCTTTTTCGTTTTCATTTTAATTAAGGGAAAGAATGAGCAGTCTTAAAGAAGAAAATGAAAATGCAAATAGGATGATTGAATACTAATTTGATTTATGAGTCAAATAATGCAGCCACATTCTTAAAATGAAAATGCATTTCTGGAAATGCATTTTCATTTGAATTTTGGTCACGATTTGCTTCCATACCATTGTACCGAATTTGGTTGCAGTTCCACTGAGGGTGATCGTGGGCGAGTGCAAAATGAATGGGAGACTATGGAGCTAGACTGAAAAATTTGTCTCTTTCTGAAGTTTCCAGATGGTGGCAGTTCTCCCCATATTAGACATTCTCTGGTAATATGCTAGCTAAAAAAAAACTGGACTTTCAATCAAAACTGAAAGTGATAAATCATGGAAGACCGATGCCAGAGCTAAAAGATTTGCTTCAGACAACGAACAGGAAAAAATGAATAAATGATATAGCCTAAAACAAGATAAGAAAGATTACATTATTTTAAAGAATAAAACTACATTTGTCTTTTTGTTGTGGACTGTATATACTTTGTGTTGAATGAGTATGAATTGTGGAATTGTGATGGAAAATTAACAACACGCAGGGTGCAGAGCAAATGGAAGCCATTTCCACCAGTATAACAAATAAATAAAGATGACAAATTAAGTCATAATTATGAGATACATAAATCGAAATTGTGAGATACTAAATCGAAATTATGACATATGCAAGTCATTATTATGCGATGCGTAAGTCATAATTATGAGATACTAAATCGAAATTATGAGATACTAAGTTATAATTATGAGATACTAACAGGGTGTGTCCACTACGGAGCGGAGCGTTCCCGTTCAGAAAAAAGTCACGTAATGTGACGAGCCTGAATTTACGATTAGCCTACATTAAAATAATAATGAATGGTGCAGGGTTGCCGATGTTGTCAGTGTCCCTGGTGTGTTTTTTACATTTTAAATTCAGTCACATTACGTGACTGTTCTGTGCCACTGCTAGCTCGCTAGCCCAGCCGACACACGACTGGTTGAGTGACCGGTGGCGTAACATGTAGTCCACTGTAATCTTGCACAGTAAAATATTGTGTATTTTTACACAAATGTTGTGTAAAAGTGGTATTTTGATTTTGATATTGTGAGTACATGAACCCAAGTCTAAAGACTTGGCCATGACTAGCCTACTACAACAGTGAGTGACCTTGGAGAACCACAACTCTGTATTAACCTGTCGGACACGCCTCGGAGCGTGAACTATGGGAAGGCAAGCGGTACAGAGCGTAAAAAAAACGCTGTAGTTAATATCTCATAATTATGACTTAGTATCTCATAATTTCGATTTAGTATCTCATAATTATGACTTGTGTATCTCATGTTATGACTTACGTATCTCATAATTTCGATTTAGTATATCATAATTATGACTTAGTAGGCTATCTCATAGGCTAATTATGACTTAATTTGAAAGAATGCTGATATAGGATATAGGACATAACCATCAATGTGCAAGCAGCCAGTTGAATGGTGAATTTATGCTACTCTGTTGAATTCATATATTTGTAAATCTGAAGAGTCAGTGCTTCACCAGCCACGAACCTCACCGGACTGGTGAGGCAGATAACAGGGCTAATTAACTAGCTAGCAGCAGCTATAGTTACACGTTACGTTACACCAGAGCCATAGATTTTATTTTTGCCTAAGACAGGTCTCTCAAATCACACATTTCAACCATTTCGCATGCTGAGACATAGGGGAGCTGATAGTTCTCTCGAGTTATACAGAGTTAAAAGACAGACAATAAGAAACGTGGTATGGTAATCTCACGCAAACATTTTGATAAAACTTGAAAGCCCTGCTACTACATTTCTGCGGTTTAGTAAAAATATTAAAGCCTACATTTAGATGGTTTCACGTATATACTTTTATTTAAGTCTTCCACCGTCTGTGTGTGTATAAGATACATTGAAACAATAATGGTTCTTTTTAGTAAAAAACTTGAACCATTTGACTTGACAAGTTTACTGCTGTTCTAAAATTTTTGATGTTGCCTAAAAATGTAATATATTGTGTTCAACAAAAACATTTTAGAACTGTAATTGCAATACCATGAAACCAACATTCTAAATTCACTATGAAGTAGAGGGAGATTTTACCTGGCACAGCAGCCACTTTGAAATCGTAGGGACAGGAGAAAGGGAAATTTCCAGGCCCCAAAGAGGTCACCTGTAGAACAATAGAACTCGTCTGAAGTAATTTTCACTTTTACGAAATAGTTACCAGTTCTATGAATGTACTGTAGTCCCAAAGAGGGTGCTTTTCTCGTTGTAAACCCCTGTTGCCAAGGCAACGCATCTATGCATCTAGCCAATCAGGAGTCTGAGGGACCCTATCCAGTAAGGTAAGGGTACCACTCCACAGCTGTCACTCTGGTAACCAGTGTTCTCCTTTCCTTGTGGTGTACTGTACCCTGCATGCCCAACACATCGTGTTAACACAGATTTAAGTTAAACATGGTAAATGTGAGGTCCATTATCACACATCCACAGTGACCTGTCAATCAAAAGACAACTGAAATGCTGAACCCGTCCCCGGTGTCCTCAGTGTGCACACTAAGCAAGACTGAGGTCTAAACTGCACCTGCACAATCATCCTCCACCCCAACTCAACCAAAAAGGACAAACCAAAAATTCCTTCCCCCCTGAAGAGTGAGCTATGATCCCTGTAGGTGAAGGGAGCCAAGAGAAAGTCGAGATAGCATGTATGGCACCCTGGTAGGCGACTAATAAAGCATAAAGTCAGATGGCTGAGCGGTTAGGGAACCGGGCTAGTAATCTGAAGGTTGCCAGATCGATTCCCGGCCATGCCAAATTACGTTGTGTCCTTGGAAAAGGAACTTTACCCTACTTGCCTCGGAGGGAATGTCCCTGTAATTACTGTTATCCGCTCTGGATAAGAGCAACTGCTAAATGACTAAAATTTAAAAAATAAACTCTATAAATAAATACAGTGTTGTCCCCTGAATCTGCTGCATCACTAGGTGCCTGGATGAGGTTGTGGAGGTTAATTCCAGCTGATCCTGACACTCCAATTAGCTGGCCCTAGTGGAGACCGATGGATCAAGGAGTGGAAGCTTGTTTGACTTTTTTGGACGCAGGCCAGCAAAAGCTTGCCACATGGCGATAGGAGCCAAAACAAGACACCACAGACGGCTCCTGGCCAGTTGTAGCTTGGCGTCTGCTTCACCAGGAGACAAGGAGGAGGCATGCTCTGTCATCCAGGAGAGGGATGTTTTTTTACCACTGCCGTCAACTGCACCCTGGATATGCCTGCTGGCTGTAGAGGCAGGGCCTCAGTGAAGGAGGCCCAGTGCCTGGGAGGACACCAGGGGCCAGAAACAGCTTCATCCTCTTTAGAAACCACATCCACAGACCCGTCACTAATGACACTGTCGTCTGGAGACTTGTGTTATCGTCTTGGAGAGAACCGTTGGCTGTCTTTGGACCAACACAGGGCTACTGCTTGACTTTTAGTCCATTACATTTTCTTAGACTCCAACTTCAAAGTAAACACTACAACATCTAGTCAGCTGACTAGCAAAGTAGCGCAGCTGTAGCGCAGCCACCCAGCTATCCTGGGTGTCCTGAGAGCCTACACACATTTAGCAGATGTCATGAGTGTCTTCATCAGCTAGAGCAACCACGGCAAAAGGTTTTGTAAAGGGCTTTTGGTGGAGTAGCTAGACCTCCAGATGCACACATGGAAGACAAAATGAGCATCTGCTACATATGCGTAGGCTTCTACCTTTCCCTGGTTGGGTAGGGTTTACATACAGTGCATCCGGAAAATGTTCACAGTGCTTCACTTTTTCCACATTGTTATGTTACAGCCTTATCCCATAATGACAAAGTGAAAAAAGTTTGTTTCATATTTTTCATAGATATACACAGATACATACATACATAGATTTGCAAAAATTAAGAACAAAAATATAACATGTACATAAGTATTCACAGCCTTTGCTCCATCCTTTGTTGAAGCACCTTTGTTTGGCAGCAATTACAGCCTCAAGTCTTTTTGAGTATGATGCTACAAGCTTGGCACACCTATTATGTTTCTCCCATTCATCTTTGCAGGACCTCTCAAGCTCCATCAGGTTGGATGGGGAGCATTGGTGCACATCCATTTTCAGATGGCAATCAGGTTCAAGTCTGGGCTCTGGCTGGGCCACTAAAGTTGTTCAGAGTTGTCCTGAAGCCCCTCCTTTGTTACCTTGGCTGTGTGCTTAGGAAGATAAACCTTCGCCCCAGTCTGAGGTCCAGAGTAGGTTATCAAGGATGTCTCTGTACATTGCTGCATTAATCTTTCCCTCTATCCTGACAAGTTTCCCCGTTCCTGCCACTGAAAAACATGCCCACAGCATGATGTGGCCACCACAATGCTTCACTGTAGGTACAATCCTTTCTCGGAGGTCTACAGACAATTCCTTGGACTTCATGGCTTTGTTTGTGCTCTGAGATGCACTGTCAACTGTGGGACCTTATATAGACAGGTATGCGCATTTACAAATCGTCCAATCAACTGAATTTACCACAGGTAGACTCCAGTCAAGTTGTAGAAACATCTCAAGGATGATCAGTGGAAACAGGATGCACCTGAGCTCAATTTTGAGTGTTATGGCAAAGGCTGTGACTACTTATGTACATGTGATTTTTTTGTTTTCTATTTGTAATAGATCTAGCAAAAATGTCAAATAATATTTTTTAATCATAATATAGAAGTGCCCTCTAAATGGGGCTGAGAACCAACTAAATAGAACCAGAAAGAGATGTTTTAATGTTCAATAAATCAGGGCCAAATATTAATTGCACTTGTACTTACCAGTTGGATGTGCCGCTAAGACTAGAAGCAGCACACTTGAGAGACATGAAACAATCAAAACAAAACTCTTTTACGTGGTGATGTTAACCAACAAGGGTGTTTTAAAGCTTCCACTGTCTCCTTACATATTTCATAAAAAAACATATTCACCCATTTTCTTTAGTCTACATAGAGCCTCACGATTCAAGTCATATGTTGTTTGAAAACGTAGATTCGACTGTATTTCTTACATTGTGGTACTTTTTACATTCCTACTGTGGTCCTTGGCTCAATTACCGTATTTCTTCGATTAAATGCAGCCCTCAAATAAACGCCGCCCTCGACTAAATGTCGCACCAAAAATGCACATTGTGTAATAAACGCCGCCCCCGATTAAACGCGGCACCCAAAAAAATCTGAAAACGGTTATTTAATTGGTTATATTTGTATTTATTTAAATTAAAACACAGTATTTATTACACAAGCAAATCATGAGTGTACAATATAGCGAGGTGCTGACTTTGCCACTCGTGAATTTGCCTTTCATCAACCCCAAATTCTCCTGCTACAGATCTGTTGCTGCTGGTGAGTGCTTTCTGAACAGATTTCTGTTTTAAGAATAAAGTGTAAAGGCCGATTTATACTTCTGCGTCTCCGTTAACGGACAGACGCACGCACGGAGTCGGACGGAGTGGTTGAATTTATACTACTCCGACGGCTCTGCGTGCTGAAAGCAATTCACAGCCAGAACAGTAGATGGCGCTGCACTGCGATGCTAGCTAGGTTATCGAAAAGTCGGAGCAAATTTACAAATGAACCGTTTCATCAATAAAATAAGCACATTTTAAGCAACTACACTGCCCATTTCTCGTCACATTTTAATTCAGATGCTGATTTACATGTACTGTTTAGCTGAAATAAGAGTTGTAAAAACTTACAACAATGGCGGTCAAAGGATTCTGTTCTCTTGTTGGTCACGGCAAACCCCGGCCCCACCCCTGATGCAAGCGGTTCTTAATACGGACCAATCATAGCCAAGGGGTATCCGTAAAAAGACGCACGGACAGACAGGAAAATCAGGAGGCGCACGCAGAGCTCTGCGAGGGCTCTTCGAGGACACGCAGAGGGCGTTTCTTGACGGAGAGGGTGTTCCCCGTGTGCGTGTGCGTAAAAATCAAAGTATAAATCGGCCTTTAGAACGTTTCGGCATGCTGCTTTAGATTTCTACACAATGTAGACACATGCGCGGCTTCAATTTTACACTAGGCTTTGTGTTTGACTTCCTTCCTATTCTTTGTTTGTCTATGGCCGCACTGCAGCTACAATTCACTAAATCAAACTAATTAAACAGTGCCCACGAACAAACGCCGCCCTCGAATAAACACCCTCCAAATATGAACGTATATACGTAATACATACATAATAATAAACGGTGCAGCGTTTAATCAAAGAAATACGGTAATCAATTTCTCTATATAGCATATCCCACCTTTCACATTTCTAGTGTTCTATAGTTTATTTACAAATATATAATTATATACAATAATAGCATTTTTACCTGATCAAATAGTTGACATAATGTTGTTCAATATCACTGGAATTCAACCCCAAAAAACAAAAAAACATCTTAATATTAAGAACTGTCATCACCAGCTGCATCACAGGCACTGCACTATCTATAATTCCAGAAATCTGTGTGTGTGCCACCAATTGTATCAGGGGCACTGTGCACTAGTATGTACGACGCTGCATGTGTACGTAACTCTTGTTTCTGTACACGTACGAAACTGGAGTATATTTTGGCGATAAGTGATGCACCCTTATGAGGCAACTTAAGAACTACCAAACTGATTTTCTTTGTGATGTGGTATGTCAGTTGAAGTGCCAAAAGACGTTGCAATATATTGTTGTGAAGATAACAATAAAATGTAAGTTTACCTTAGATGGTTGGGTTTGAAATGGGTCTGGAATACTCTGTATGCACCTAGAACAGAGAAACAGCATACTACCTCTACTACCAGTGGGACCAAAACATTGTGTACAACCTCATTTTAAATTACTTCCCCCAAAATATCTAATTTAAACCTTCAATTAACTATGGATAAACTCTAGCCCCATGTAATTTGTGTCAGACTACAAATACTGTGAAATGTGATCTTAGTCATCAATATGGCAACCAAGTTACACAGCAATTATCTACTGAGATGTACTTTCCAAGAGTTGTCATTTCCAAGTTATTTGAATGTCACCCTCCTCTGCATATGCATTTCAATATCCCTGCAAGTGTAAATTCTGAAGCCTGATGAGCAGGTTCAGTTCCTTCTGAAGACACATACCAAGAGAGCACAGGTGGATCACGCCCCATGTGTAACCAGCTTGGTCAAACTGAAAAAACAAATAAATTAGTCTTCAGTATGAGAAGTCACAGTACAATTAATTAAGTCAAACATTTCAATACAAATTACATTGTGATTGCAATTACCATTTTCGGATTCAGATGACACTTAAATTATCTAAGATTTGGTGTTAACAATCAAGCAATTTGTTCTTATTGCAATTTGTGTGCACTCACTGTTGATTGAATCTACGCAAACTATTTCTTAAATTGAACTTAACCAAGTTCCTTTGAAAAATAATTCAAAGGAACTTTTTCCTTTCAACAACTTCCTTTCAATGGTTGTCAATCGTATTTGCACGCAATATTTGATACTGTCACCATATCAAATATGACCATAGTCAGGGCACAGCCAACCAACAGCAGTACTTATCCATGTTTTGGATAGGTGGCTTGTTAATTGCCTAACCTGTCATTGATGAAAGCATTTCATTCTGGTCAGGGAAGAGCGGACCAACCTAACTATCCTCCATCACACCCTCCTAACATGTCATTTATGCCATTCATCAAGCATCAGATGAAACTGAACTCCTAAAATATAGTTGGTTCAGCATTAGCTTTTCATCTGCATTGAATGCCAAAACAGATTCAAAATATATTACTAAATATTAAGTAGAGGGGGGGGGAGTCTAAAGCTTGCATGAAATGATACATAATCAATGTGACAAATACTGCAGCCTGAGCAAAGATTTCCCTGGCAATTGTCGAACATTGGATTCCAAATAAATCTTAGCGTGTGAGCTATCATTTACATTACATTTAGTCATTTAGCAGACGCTCTTATCCAGAGGGACTTACAGTAAGTACAGGGACATTCTCCCCGAGGCAAGTAGGGTGAAGTGCCTTGCCCAAGGACACAACGTCATTTGGCATGGCCGGGAATCGAACCAACAACCTTCTGATTAATAGCCCGACTCCCAACCACTCAGCCATCTGACCCATCAGCCGATACGCTTGTCATTATAGACAGGTTTCACACAGTAGTTCGTTTAGTAGAGTGCCATTTTGGACATTTACTGTAATGCAATCATGTGCACAGATTACGTTATTTTTTTTAAAAAAAGCCGCGGTTTATACCCCGATTTAAAATGTTTCCTGTGGTGGTGCAGCTTATATTTCTATGTGGCTTATGCACATTTTTTTAAGAAAACGACAGTATAAACACTTTTTTTGTGCATGCTATTTAACCCGTTAAGGCAGTGGGGAACCTTCAGGGCCTTCTACGCCTTCAGAGAAGGCCTAAACAAATTATAAATAATAATATATTTATTCTAATAAAGTATTCAATAAATAATTTCTAAAAAACGTATATCTCATTTAATTTAATACAATACATTGAATACATTTTCTCTCATCTATGTTCTATAGTTAAGCTAACTGTCAAGTTCATGTCCTGAAAACATGTTATCCAATCACAATCGTCTGTCTCTATTAAGGCCCAGTTAGCTGGCTCATTCATTGGTTAGGACTTCACAAATCCTGGGGAAGGCCAAGCTATGTGTTTTGGTGTGAAGAGTGACGGGCAAATCGACCAATCACGCTTTGATTTCAAGTGGGCGGGAACAAAACAAAACATCCTAGGCCTTCATGAAGTCCTAATCTCTTGCAGAGTGGTGAGAGCGGTTGAGAGACAGAGGCAACGTCCACACTAGCCCGGGTAAATTTAGAAACGCATACATATGTCAGCGTTTGTACCTCCCGTCCACACTAATACGGCGTATTCAGATACTGAAAACGGAGCTTTTCGAATACGCTCCCCTAGCCTGAGACATTTGAAAACGCCGGGTTCGCGTAGTAGTGTGGACGGGGTCCACTGAGCTTTTCAGATACGATGACGTTAAGTTGCCATGACACTGGGGTTAGCTTGCGCTCTATAGCTATAGCTAATGTCAAGATGAACATGGAAGGTGAAAGAAATATGCTGCTCCATCTCTATAATTTATTTACCAGTTTAGTTAGTGTACTCCTTCAGATACAAGTATTATCACTTAATAGATACGCGTTACTCCTACGCAGAAGGCGAGCGTTGTACTCGGTGTACCTGAACAGATGTTATTGACGTTATGGTCTATTTGTTTATATCCGTGTCATCGTTAGCTAATTAAAGGATTGCACTTGTTTAACCCATTCAATTAATCGTATTGTTGCTTTTTTCCGCAATGATTTTTTTCTCGGCGGTGATGGCAGAGGTGAAGGCCCAGCTGTTGTACTCACGGTTCGCCACTGCGTTAAGGAGTAGCTTCGGACACACCGTACGTTACCGTACGGACGTTACACCGTAACGTCGCATATATGTGATTTCGAACATTCCAACTGAATATTTTCCAATGGACAAAAACTAGACCACAAACGCTTTAGTATTGCTTTAAAATGTACTAATGAAAAGGTTAACAAGTAACACTAGCATGGTAGTAGCATTGCTACGAGTATTATGCTAGCTAACTTAGCCCAGAAGCTAACTAAAGCTAGCTAGCTGTTTCGGAAAAATAACTTACGCTTTTGGGGACCGTATGATTATGCACCACGTGACTGAGAGGGCCATTCTCAAGAAATGTGTCTTTTCGTGAGAAGAGGAATGCAATACGTCAGCATACTTTCTATGAATCCGTATTACTGAAAGGCAGCCTTAGCCTTAGGATGTGTAAGAACTTTGGCCGAATTGAACGTTGCCGGCGTGTAACCTACCGTGATACGCTGTGCGATGTGTTTCCCGAGTAAAGTATCGAGCTGGACGATTACCTGGCATGACTGTCCGATCTGGCCTGTATGTTTGTCTAAAAGAAGAGCTTGTGTGATGGTATGCATGAAAGCCTGCGGGTACGATTACTGAATGTGAATTTATGTAACAAAAGGCTTGAAATTGCCAGGATTACTAATCAGGGAGTCCTAACAGACTCCCCATAGGTACTACATGGCCTTCTGCGAAACTAGGTTCTGAGAGTAGTAGCGTACCACAATGCCTGTATACATGCCTACACCTCCAGGAATAAATGCGCGGCTAGTCTGGTCGGCAAGGGACCTCGATTGAGTGTTTACCGGGCACACCAGCCCGCCCTCTTTCTTCGTTTGCGAATCCCTGGCTCTCGGTAAACCCACGTCAAAGAACTGCAATATGTGTCGGCTGTAAAACAATGAGGCATCACACAGGCTGCATCAAGGGCGGGCGGAGGACGGTATAGGGCCCAACCAGTCGTCCGCTGTTGGCCCAACAGCCGTGTATCGATTTCAACGTAAATGTATGTCGCTATGCTGATCGCAATATCTGCATGCTGCAGTTAGCCTGCGGGGGACGCATCCCTATCTGTGCCCTCGCCAAAAGGGCAAGTAAATAGACTTGTGCTGCATCAGAGCATCCCAATCGTTGTTTGTTTACTTGCAAATGTCCTGACTTGTGGGTTTGAGCCGCCGACGGTTAGTCATGTGTGCAATAGACTGCGCTCCGAGAGCCGGGCGTCGTGGATGCACTTTTTCCAAAAGAAGTAGCCAAGGGTCCATGATAGGGCTTTTCAGGTATCTCCTCTCCGTTCGTTCAGACAAGTCAATAAGCCCCTCAGAGAGCTGTACGTGTTAATTGTTTTCAGCACCCACAGCCTTTGGAGTACTATAAATTCATCTTCGACACGCGGGAGTGTTGAGTTGGATTTGTTGACGAGCGTTCTGCACTGGACGATTTTAGTAGTGGATTTTCCGTGTTCTCCTCCGGTTGCATATCCGTGCTGTATTAGGGCTGGGTGGTTCCGTCACAGTGCTGCTTTACTTTTCATCTTTAGATCCATAGATGGTTATTATATGCACCTTCTTGCCCCAGTAAATTACTTGTTTGTATGAACTTCCATGACGAATAAAGCAGATTCTGATTCCGATTCCGATTCTGCAGCAGCACATGGCCTATTATCCGCCTGTCACTACATAAGGTTGGGTGTGTGCACTTCCACATTAAAATCCTATGACCCTGCCTTCAATATTGTTATACATACTGTGGTGCGTTCTCTGAGCCCTCTGCCTGTAAACATGTCTCTGCTGTGCCCTTTCATGATGAACCGTTTCGAGTCCCGCAAGCTGCAACCATTGTCCATCAAAGCATTGGTGACAGGTGTCCAGTTGTACATTCGGTGTGCGGATCCTTCATCATGCAGCCTTCTGGGGAGCCCGTCTATCCGTCCTGTCATGAGCGGTGCAAGGAAGCAGCGGCCAGAAAGCAGATAAACGTCTCCCTATCACTCTCCCTTTACTGCACAACTACTGTAGTGTCCACTCCGAGACAGGGGTGCTTCATGCTAAGTCGACACCCTGCTCGATAGTGTTTCTCAAGGGTTTCTGCGGTATGGTGAATATGTCTACATGCCCCTTTAGATGCACTACTTTCTATCCGTCTTGCGATCTCACCATGCATGTCCGATTTCATAATGGGAAGTGAGAAGTTCACTGTTATAGGGCCTACTTCAAAACTGTGATGGTCCAAACTAACTACCTTTTGTCCCCTCTCTTTCATGCGCCGGTACCTGCTGTACCGCCCCCGGGCAACACCTGATGAGCCCCTGTTTACCAGTGACGCAGCTGGCAAGGCCACACGCTTTGTGGCCTGTCCCCGGAGCTGTATATGGCGCATTACTTCCAGATCGGGGCGGCCACCTCTGCTTCTGGTGTCCACGTCCGCGCTGGACATCGTGGAAGCGCAGAACTGATGAGCGCTTGAGAACAACAGAGACTGTGACTGTGTCGGGCAATGTTTGCAGCTGGTACACAATAGAGGCTTGCATTGGATAACGCTCAGCGACTGTCCACTCTAGGCATAGTGCTGAAGCTGAGCAAGTGCTCAAGCGGAGCGGGTCTGAGACCTCCGGCGACCAATGTGGCCCGCATGTATCCTGTGGCTGGGTGGCTTCGTACATTAAATCCAGGGAACAGCGGATGCTCTGCTGACACATTTGTTCTCACATCCTCAGGTAACATTCCATGTCTGCGCACACCAGCACCTTCGCGTTCATCCTTTGGGTTACCGACGGGCGCTAGAGGGCGGGTCTCTAGAGGTAGCATAAATCTGCCTTGTATGGCAGAGAAAGCTACCGGATCATCACAATGCTAGAATATCTGATCTTCGTTGCCAATGAGCATGCATGCTGCATGCACTATGACAATCTGGCTGGAGGTATCTAAGGAGATACCCTGGATACTGGCCAGGGAACAGCATGCTGCTGACACACACACCTTGTTCCTTTCCACTAGATAACATATCCCGTGTTCCAGCATAGCGTCTTTGTGCTGTCTTTGTGTACATCCTGGGCGCATGACGATGGGCCGCTATTGAGTCAGCGCTGTTCTATAGGTAGCATCTGCCCGCGTTGGATGAGAAGGGTACCGGAGAGAAGATCGGTGTATGGGGCTGGTTGCAGGCGCATGTCTTGTCGAGCACTGGGTCTGGATGGGACGTGCGTGTGGAACAGTTCCGTAGACTGCGCATCAGATGGTATGCAACATGACGGATGTGCACACATAGCCTTAGTCATCGTTAATGGTACCCTCCAGTACCCTTCTCATCCAACACGGGCAAATGCTACCTCTAGAGCAGCGCTGACTCTCTAGCGGCCCATCGTCATGCGCCAAGCCAGCGAGTGCATCTGTGTATCTGAGTGAACATTGTGACCGTCATCTTACTAGAGGGTTAATCTGACCTTGTTTAATTATTTGTGTTCGTTAGACTTAGTCTCATCACAGGCAGGGCTCTAGGGTATATAGCTAGATTGGTTTATGGTAACTATCTAGCGATTTGAGTTTCAGGGTACTCGTGGCCGCAGACCCAGCTCTGTTGACATTATAATTAGGGCCATCGTCAGCCACGGATTAGCATATTTATGGCGGCTAGCACAACACAGGCAGCCTAGTCTGGCAGCCTCGGTGCATGAAGACTCAGTCAAACAAAGGCAGGGAGTCTACCTGCGGGAGTCCACCGAGGATGGCCGGCGAGGCGGATCACCTCTTCTGATAAGTATCAACCTATTTGTATTCAATCCACCTAGAACTTATTCATAACTAGCATGTGTTTCTTCAGCATCCCCGCTCATTACACCACTCGCAGACGTAGACATGTCACAATGTATTTACGTTCCACTTCTAATCTTAGCTACATATCCAGATCTTCTCCACCTGCCCTCTCTTTTTCTATAGGGCTCTGGAGCTACCAGTCTGCTGTGAGCAAGACAGACTTTATCCCGGCATTTGCATTCCACGCCCTTGCGCTGACAGAGACATGGATCCGCCCAGAGAACACTGCAACTCCAGCTGCTCTCTCCGTTAACCACTCGTTTTCTCACTCACCTCGCTCAACCGGGCGAGGTGGTGGGACAGGTTTGCTTATTTCCCCACATATTAAATACACATCCACACCACTTTCTGTTACTGCCAAATCATTTGAACACCTTTATGTAATGAAAACTGATCCTTTCAAAGTTGTTTCTAGTTGTCCTCTATTGCCCGCCAGGGCCGCTAGCTAACTTTGTGGAGGAGCTGGACATGCTCCTCAGCGTCCTCCCGGATGATGGAACACCGCTGATACTCCTTGGGGACTTCAACATCCACCTCGAAGGAACGCAGGCTGTCAACTTCAAGTCTCTTCTGACTTCCTTCGACCTGAAGCTGCTGAACACACCGGTGACCCACAAGGCAGGAAAGCAGCTCATCCTGACATGTAACTGTGTCACTGACTTAGCCTCTGTATCCCGACTACACATATCTGATCACACCTTTCATCCAATTCTGTCTCTCTCCCTCCAACCCCTACTACCTCCCCTCCCCTCGTAACTTTCCGCCACAACATCCACTCCCTATCCCCCTCCCATTTCTCCTCCATTGTAACATCCTCCCTCCTATTGACGAGTTCATGTCCCACCCCGCAGACACTGCCACTAACACCATGTTATCCACATTAACTGCATCACTTGACACTCTCTGTACCCTGTCAACCAGGCCTGTGTGAACTTCTCCCTCCTGCCCTTGGTTCATGGATGTTATTCGTGAAGAACGGTCCATCCTTTGGGCAGCTGAGAAGAGATGGCGCAAGTCTAAAGACGGTCTGGACCTTGATAAGTATCACTCTCAAATCCTTCTCTGCCCGCATAACTGATGCTAAAACCCACTACTTTCTGAACAAAATTAACTCTGCCTCAAACATTCACAAACCTTTCTCTACTTTCTCCACCCTTCTTAACCCCCCTCCCCCACCACCCCCTCCACCCTGACAGCAGATGACTTCTCCTCCTTCTCTGAGAAAAATGTTGCTGACATTAACAGTTGGTTCCCTGAACCTACCTTTCCTACCCACTCACCCTCTATGAATGACCCAACTAAATGTCTAAACTCTTTCTCTCCCCTGTCCGAGGCAGAGATCTCTGACCTCATTCTCTCTCATCGCCCCACCTCCTGTCCCCTTGATCCAGTCCCCTCCCCTCTCTTTCAAACCATCTCTCCCTCCATCATAACTTTTCTTCTCCATGTCCTAAACTCTTCTCTTACTTCTGGCACTTTCCCCTCTGCCTTCAAACAGGCCAGAGTTAGTCCTCTACTCAAAAAACCCTCCCTTAACCCAGCTGTCCTCCAGAACTACAGACTGGTATCACTGCTACCATTCTTTTCTAGAACAGTTGAACGCGCTGTACCTAACCAACTGTCAAACTTTCTCTCTCAGAACAACCTGCTTGACCCCAACCAATCGGGCTTCAAGACAGGCCACTCCACACAAACCGCCCTCCTGTCAGTCACCACTGCCCTCCAGTCTGCCAGAGCAGCTTCGAGGTCATCTGTTAACATTCTGCTGGACCTTTCTGCAGCATTTGATACGGTTACTCTTTTCACCCAAATAAACGTACCGGTAGGCTTATTTTTTTTACCCGAAAAATCCACCCAGTACGTTCTTATTTTGGACGGTACGTTTATTTTTGAAAATCGATACATAATTATAGAAAATTCCATGAATTTTTTTGGGGAAGGGAAGGGATCAATTTGAACTCTTTGATGTGAAAACGTTAGCTACCGTAGCTAGCTAGCTACTGGCAAGTAGCTTACATTAGCTAAAGACATTAGCTACCAACTGAAGGTTGTCAGTGCAAGCTAGTATATGTTAGCCAGAGCCTCATTATGGCTCTGATGTTAGCTCTAGCTACTGTACACTCACATAACGATTCCCATTCAGCACACCAGCATGACAGTCACAACCTATAGACAACGAGCCTCTCATTGTCAAATAAAAATCCCAGCGTATTAACTTTTTTATATTTGCGAACTCAAGTACAGTAGATACTTTGAAGGTGTAACTAGTACTGGTGCAAGTTCAGGATTGTATGCCGCACAAGAATATGAGGTGCTGCGAGATGATGTCATTAGAAATATCACAGCACCTGCAATTGTATAGTTGTGTACTATAAGTTTGTTGAGGTATACCAGTTGTCATGGCATGTTTGTTATTTGACAGCTTTGTAACTATGTATTTCCAAGCTACAGGCATTGAGGTATTTTCCTAGCAATGTTTTATTCGGTAGTGGTTGTCATGTTGACTGTAAGCTGTTTTAGGAAAGGTGATAGTACTAGTACATGTATGTTTGTATTTTGACAGCCTCTTTTTTTAACTTTGTAAGAACTGTGTATTTCCAAATTACAAGTGTTTAAGTATTTTCCTAGCAATGCTTTGTTTGCTAGTGGTTTTCATGTTATGTTGCAGTCATGTCGACTGTAAGTTTTTTGAGGAAAAGTACTTGTACAATATTTGTAACCAAAAAAAAAAATCAAACTATTATGTATTTCCAAACAACAAGTGTTGAAGTTTTTTCCTAGCAATGCTATATTTGCTGTCCATTTCTATTCCTGATTGCAAGTGACAGTAAAAAATGCGCACTTACACTGGTAGGAACACATTTTGATAGCATATGGAAACAATTTGCGTATTGATTTGGCAATTTTCCAGGGGGTACTTTTATTCCGGGGGTACTTTTATTAGATTTTGAGGATTTGTCCGGGAGGTACTTGGGGAGGCAAAGTGTCGGGCCCCCGCCAGCTCTCCACTGGTGTCCCACAGGTCTCCCTCCTTGGACTCTTCCTCTTTTCCCTGTACACCACCTCGCTTGGACTGATCATCACCTCCCATGGCTTCTCCTTCCACTGCTATGCTGACGACACGTAGCTGTAACTGTCGTTCCCCCCGACTGATCCGGGGATCTCAGCTAGGATCGAGGCCTGCCTCACAGACATCTCCGCCTGGATGGCCAAGCACCACCTCCAGCTAAACCTAGCCAAAACAGAACCCTTCATCATCCTGGCCAAACCCTCCATCTCCCACAATCTCTCAATAACCCTGGGATCGGCGACGGTTGTGGTAGAAATGTTGGTCATATGCATAGATGTATGTGCATGAAATCTATAATCTTCTATGTTCATTGGTAAGAGACAGGAAGGGAAGATAATTAAGTTGAGTTCAAAGGAATGTGAGGTGCTGATGGCTCTGTGGGCAGCTTGCCCTGGGGGATGGGTGAAGCATTTTATATGGCCTTCTGTCCTCTGATCACTGTAAGGGGTCAATGAGACAGTTGCTTTAAACTTTGGCTAGAAGGACTGTGTCCTGTTTCATTGTTTGTGTTAATTAAAAGTATTGTTTGAAGATGGCCACACAAAAGACAGTTGACCATTTGACTGGTCAACCCCTGTGGCTTTATTATCTACTGCTCTGGAGAGAGCTGTGACATCAAAGAACTTTGGGACACACTGGAGATGTATTGTTTCAAGCTGTCACTAAGTTGAGTTAGCCAATCACAGAGTTTGCTACATTGATTGATTGACCTTATAGAATGCCATTTGATCTAAAGTTTATATAAGGCAGTGCATGTGTGATAGTTCTCTATCACTCTTACGAACGATCTGTGTGGATGGCACCTCCTTCGTTAATGACTGATCAGCAAAGCTTTGTTTAATCATATGTAATTGTATAGTCTAAATAAATTGTATTGAAACCGCTTTGACTATATTCAAATCTACACAGTCCAGCAAGAATTTTCTTTGACATGGTGACCCCTTCATCCTCTGCCAGGAACCTCAGGGATGACAAGCTCTCCCTCACGGCCCACATTGCTGCGGTCTCCCGGTCGTGTAGATTCACCCTCTGCAACATCCCGAAGATCAGGAGATACCTGTCTGAGCATTCCACCCAGCTGCTAGTCCAAGCACTTGTCCTCTCAAAGTTGGACTACTGCAACTCGCTGCTCGCCGGTCTCCCAGCATGCGTAATCCGCCCTCTCCAGAGGATTCAGAATGCGGCGGCCTGTCTGGTCTTCAATCTACCCAGACACTCCCATGTTACCCTGCTCCTCATCTCCCTCCACTGACTTCCCATCACGACACGTATCAGATTCAAGACTGGTACTGACCTTCCGAGCAGTGAACGGACTGCACCCGACTACATCAAGTCTCTCCTTCAGCCTTGCACCGCCACCTACGGTCTTCTTCTGACAACCGTCTGGTGGTCCCACTGCTCAAGAGTGCCCGGTCCCAACACAAGCTCTTCTCCTGTCTGGCCCCCTAATAGTGGAATCAACTCCCCACCTCCATCAGGGAAGTACAACGGCACTTAGGAATGATTGGCTGGATGTTAGTTTTCCCCCAGGATCAAAATGACTCTTATTGAGAGACTTGTTGCTCTTGTTGGTTTGTTGTAACTATCTTAAAATTATTGTACTCGCTAGGAAATATATTATTGTTGCTTGCTTTTTCCGCAGGTACACTCTTGCACTTTTGAGGTTCTTGCTGTTTAATTGTAACTTGTCTAACTACTTGCTCTTATTGTTCTTCCCTTTGGGACTTATTTGGTTTCACTACATGTTAGAATACCCGCAATGTTTGGGGCTATCTCGTTGTTATGATCACCCTTACAAAAAAAGAAGTATACTTCAAGTTTATTTTGTAAGTATACTTAGTATACTATTATCATTTAACTTAAAGTATACTAGCAGTGTACTTATTTTTATGCTATTTTTGTACTTATTTAAATACAATTTTTGTACTTAGTAAACTGAATTGGCCCACTTTTTAGGTCATTTAATACACTTTAACGTATATAGTGTATTTCAAGGTTTACTTTTGAGTACTGTAAAGTAGCCTGTGTAGTGCACTTTCAGTTCATCAAGTATACTTCCCAATAGGGCAGGGCGGTATGGCCTAAAATGTTTATCACGGAATCATTTTATGCACTTACGGTATCGGTATTTGGATTGGGTAACTCCGGTGTGTTACTGTCACGAGTTGAATTTTCCCAATTTTGCAGCGTTTAATTGCCACGGAAGATCGACTTTTCAGTAGCCTACGCGTTCAACAGTAGCCTGCGTTTATGGGATTGCAAAAAAACTGTTAAATATTTGTGGAGTTAGCTCTAGCTATAAACAATTATTACACGGCTGAATACTCAATTGTGTTGGCCTACAATAAACATACATTTCACAATGCTAACCAACCTGGCATTGGATTTGTCTAGGGCTGCAACAACTAATCGATTAAATTGATTAAAATCGATTATTAAAAGCGTTGGCAACGAATTTCATTATCGATTTGTTGTGTTGCGCGATTATTACGCCACTCAATATGTCGCAGAGATGTTTGAGTATAAAAAAAAAAGGTTTAGTTGAGCGCAGAGGTAGAGGAAAGGCCATCTGAGAGACGTTGTTTAGTAACGTTGTTCAGAAACACATGGCGGAGGCAGAGAAATCTGTACGACCCAAGTCATCCAAGGTGTGGGAGCATTTCACACTAAATACATCGAAACAGTGTGTTTTGCTCAAGACCGCCCGGTCCCAACACAAGCTCTTCTCCTGCCTGGCCCCCCAGTGGTGGAATCAACTCCCCACCTCCATCAGAGACACAGACTGTCTCTCCACCTTCAAGAGAAGGCTCAAGACACACTTGTTCCGGGAGTACAACGGTACTTATGAATGGTTTGCTGAACCCAATGCTAGTTTCCTCAAGGATCACAATGACTCTTGCTTAGAGACTTGTTGCTCTTGTTGGTTAGTGGTAACTGATTTAAACTGTTGTATTCGCTGCAAAATATTCTATTTTAGTTAATCTTATTTTAATTTTTACTGTTGCTTGCTTTTTCTGCAGGTACACTTGCACTTAGAGATTCATGTTGTTTAATTGTAACTTGCTTAACTACATGCTCTTAGGGATCTTCCCTTTGGCACTTATTTTTTGGTTGTACGCAATGTGCGGTTCTTGTATTGGCAACCCGCAATGCTTTGGGGCTATCTTGTTGTTATTATCAGTGACCTATGAACTTTGTAAAGCTCTCTCTTGGAAGTCGCTTTGGATAAAAGCGTCTACTAAATGAATAAATGTAAATGTAATTGACCAAGGTGAAGTTAGTTTCATATTTGACATTCGACTCACATTCGGAAGAAGCTACTTTGCAGCATCGCGTTAGGGACCGGGTGAAAACAAACCATACCATTTTGAAACATTTAGACTTTTATAATATTTTTGGGAATATGAAACCTCAAACAGGCACCAGAGTATCTTAACAATGTCTGGTATAGTTCCACAGCCTTTACTTTTTCAATGAAGTTTCAAATAAAATGATAGAAAATCACTAATCTTTGAAAAAAGCTTAATCCTCGAAAAATCTATTATTTTTTCAAAATTGTGTCAAAAAATCTGAAATATACACCAGATTATTCTAATAAAGTCTGGCCTACTTCCACAACCATCTTGGAAAATAGCATTAAATCCATGCTAATATTAATAACTTTTTCAAAATGGTGTGCCTGTTTGTGCACATTCTGAAGATTTTTTGCACTGTGAATATGCACTGTCAGTTCTGTTTTTGAATAAAGGGTTGGAAAAAAGAATTGACTGATTAATCGATTATTAAAATAATCTTTAGTTGCAGCCCTAGATTTGTCAAACGCATTCTGGTAGATTCATTTTCACGCACATGCATGGCTTTCAGGTGGTGAAAGAGATTGCTAGTGTTTCCATCTTTGGCTAGCACAATTCGACACACCTTACAGAGTAGGCTACTGTTTGTTGGTCGTTGTCGGATAACTTGAAAACCAAAAATGGAGTCAGATGGCTAAGCGGTTAGGAAATCGGACTAGTAATCTGAAGGTTGCCAGATCGATTCCCAGCCGTGGCAAATGACGTTGTGTCCTTGGGCAAGGCACTTCACCCTACTTGCCTCGGGGGGAATGTCCCTGTACTTACTGTAAGTCGCTCTGGATATGAGCTTCTGCTAAATGACTAAATGTAAATGTAGATCATTTCTAAACGACAGAGGCTTATTTTTTTTAACCAATTCTTCTTTGTCCGGCAAATCAACCCCACTGTCGTTATTTTCAGACATTATTAACGCTTGCTTACACTTGCCAACAAAAGCAGTTTACTCATATGAATGTTTGCTTCCTCTGAAGTTGCGTTAGCTTCTTTGTTGACTTTCATTGGCTGGCACTATGCGTGCAGCGTCCATGCTGCATGTTTTTTTTTTGTAAAGGATACAAATTTGAACTAGCCCATTAGGCAATATCACTTGACTTATATTTTATTCCAAACAGAAACACTTTTCTAATACATTTATTAATATATCGTGAAATCCATGATATGGCAAAATCCATATCATGGCACAACACAATACTGGTATTCGCGTTCATATCAGTATACTGCCCACCCCTACTTCCCAAAGTACTTAAAAGTATACCTTTGAATACTCTAAAGTAACCTGTGGAGTGCACTTTCAGTTCATTAAGTTTACTTCCCAAAGAGCCTCAAAGTATACTTTGCAATACTTTAAAGAGCACTTTCAATTAATACTACTTCAAGAAGTGAATTTACTAATATATTATAATGTTTAGGAGCCCCTCAAACGCCTCAGATTATAAATCACTTAGCGAGAACAGGGGCCCTTGTGTAACAGGTGTGAACCTGTGAAACTCACTCCTCAGGTATGCAATGGGCTACCCGCGTCAAAGAATAGCTAGCTTTTCTTTGGCGTAGCTGGTAGTGGTTGCGCTTGGCAAGTCAGAGGTCGTGCGTTCGAGCCCAGCGAGTGGCGAACGACGCCTTGTAGTGACGGAGTGTGGCCACGTCCGTTACATACCGTCACATTGGTGCCGTGACCCGGATTCATGAGGTTAGCACTAGCTAACCGCCAGGGTGAATTACAGAGCGAAATTCATGAAGTTACAATTGTATTTCAAACAAACGGCAAACTTATCAGCAAATGTTAACACTATTTACCGCCTTGCATCATCGGAATTGACCAGCCATGCTATCTTCATTTTTTCACGTCGTTATTTCGTTCTTCAGTCAGTTTGACAGTATAACCTTCAAATGCATAATGCAACCCTTCTGTCTGCTTCTTTCTCAAGTAGCTTTTTCTTTTTTTTCCATTAATACTCCAATTGATAATTATTAATAAAAGATTATAGGGTTTCAGAATGTTTTGGCAGTAATTAAGGTTACAGCTTCAGTACCAAAAAAAGATTCTATGTGCAATGCATAATAGATTTTCATAGATATGAATAATTAGGGCTAGTAATCAGAAGGTTGCGGATCGATTCCCCGCCAAGCCAAAGGACGTTGTGTCCTCGGGCAAGACACTTCACCCTACTTGCCTCGGGGGGAATGTCCCTGTACTTACTGTAAGTCGCTCTGGATAAGAGCGTCTGCTAAATGACTAAATGTAATGTAATGTAATTAGAATGAGACGGATCTAAAAAATTTAACCTGCAATGTACTTTAAAATTATTTTGACTGTTTTTGCTGTATAATAATAGAAAAACGTGCATCCTACTCCAGAAGAAATATATAACATTTTCTGCTTCTAAGCATACTTAAAAGTACATCAAAAGTGAACTATTTTCATAGCATACTTAAAAGTACACCAAAAGTGAACTATTTTCTAAGTATACTTCTTACAAAAGTGAACTATTTTCAAAGCATACTGTGATAATGTGGCTTTGGCAAATCAGACAGGAGCCACCAGGTGGCGCTGATAGGAATGACGTTGTGCTATCGAGCTTGCTTTGGCAGGTGTTTTTTTGGGTTAAAAACGACACATGTAAACTGGAATGTGAAGTCAATAAATCACCCGTGTTCTAGACCTTCCCTGGTAATTATTGCATCTCATAAGTGTTCTTTGGAATTATCACATTGGCGACGAGGTGAACAGCTGACGGGAGATGTCAACGTTTTTGCGTTTATGAGTGTAGACGTCGAAGGAGCTCGTTTCTGGAAGGCTAACACTAGCTAGCTGTAAGCGGAGTCATGGCTGCCACGGTAGGATCAGTATCGACCTTTGATCATCAGACACAGTCTTGGGAAGAATACTGCGAAGTGCTGGGCTATTTTTTCGAGGCGAACGGCATTGTGGATGATGACAAGAAAAGAGCAATTTTGTTGAGTTCAGTTGGAAGTCAAACCTACAGTCTGATGAGGAATCTGCTTAGTCCTGTGAGGCCAGGAGTGAAGCAATTTGCTGAGCTAGTGGAATTACTAAGGCGCATTTCAACCCGAAGCCGAGCGAAATTGTGCAACGGTTTACGTTCAATTCAAGGAACAGAAGCGAGGATGAAAGTGTGGGCGACTATGTCATTTGATGACTATGTAGCGGCGCTGCGTAGATTGGCACAGGATTGCAATTATGGGGACAACTTAAAGGAGATGCTGAGAAATAGGTTGGTCTGCAGTATAAATAATGACCGTATTCAACTGAAGTTGTTATCCGAGACTGGACTTACATTTGAAAGGGCATTGGTCCTTGCTCAAGCGATGGAGACTGCTACCAAAGATGTGAGAGAAATACAAGGTAAAAGTGAATACAGTGCTAATATGACAGGGAAGACAGAGACGGGTCAAGGAAGTGTGTTCCAGTTTAGACCGCATCAGAGTGAGACACCAGCACAAGAGGGGTCCATAAGACGGTGTTACAGAAGTGCAGGAAATCACATGGCAAATGAGTGCCGTTTTCGTGAAGGAAAGGTGCCATCATTGTGGTAAACAAGGTCACTTAAAAAGGGCGTGTAGGGCAAGATCATCTACCGGAGTGTCTAAACCAAGAGAGGAAGGAAGGCAAAACCAAGGAAAAGTGAAAACCAATTATGGGGAACATCACATCAGCAGGGAAGCTGAACAGAGCGATGTGGAAGACGTACAAATGTTTACAATGTATAGCATGTCAGAGGACATCCTGAAAGTATCACCTATCCAAATAACCTTGAAGGTATGGGCCGGATGTGAAGTTTGAGGTAGATACGGGATGCAGTGTTACTATTATGCACAGATCAGAGTACTCAAAGTTGTGGGGCAAAGTCAAAGTTCCTAGCTTAAAGCCTTGCTCTTTACATTTGAAAACATATACAGGTGAGAGAGTAGACACATTGGGTGCAGTTAAGGTGACAGTTAAGCACAAAGAGAATTTGACACAGCTGCCTGTAGTAGTATGGGAGTCAGATGGCTAAACGGTGAGGGAGTCGGGCTAGTAATCAGAAGGTTGCGGGATCAATTCCCCGCCGTGCCACATGATGTTGTGTCCTTGGGCAAGGCACTTCACCCTACTTGCTTCGGGGGGAATGTCCCTGTACTTACTGTAAGTCGCTCTGGATAAGAGCGTCTGCTAAATATAAATGTAGATGTGTCAGGCAGTGGACCAAATCTGTTGGGTCGGGGATGGATAAAAGAACTACAGTTGGGTTGGGGAACAATAAATAAAGTACAGGAGACAGTTGACATTGGAGGAAACGTTAATGAAACATGAGAATGTGTTCAAGGAGAAACTTGAAACATTGAAAGGCCCCCCGGCAAAAATATATGTAGACAAGGAGGAACCACCAAGATTCTACAAACAAAGACCTGTGCCTTATGCTATGAAGCCAAAGGTGGAAACAGAGATTGACAGACTTTTGAAAGAAGACATAATAGAACCAGTAAAAGGTTCTGAATGGGCCGCACCCATAGTGCCTGTGTTGAAGCCGGACATATGATGTGTCGTTTGTTGCTAACTTCTTGCAGCTGTACCTCCACTTCAGAGTTTTTCTGTCTTTTGTCGAGGCCTCCACCGTCTTTACCACGTCGTTTTGACATTTCTCTGAGTGTGCACACGGCCCTGCCATATCATGCTCTTTTATGGGAATTAATGGGGCGTTTACCTATGCTAAATAGGAGCAACGGGGCACAAGCTTTCAACTTACAAAATATTGGGATTCATCATTCTAAGAACACACCTGCGAACAGTTCTGCTGAAAAGTTATCACTGTCACTTTGTTAAGTGAAATACCCATAGAAGAATATGAAATATGAAATACAAAATACGACACTGTTCTCACGAATGTAGCGTCTGTAGTCAAGGCGCTACCACAAGCCTCCATGGCTGTTTTGGCCCCCACAGTGTTAGATTTGACCGTTAACCTTTCTTTAAACACCACATGTCATCAACATGCATGGAGAAAATACAGAGCATCAGCATGTATGCAAAGACTCTGCCTGCGTTGCTGAATGTGTCCATTTTACGAAAATGCACAAAAACTCCCAATTATAATTTTTAAGTCATCATATAAGGATGAGATTATGAAGACCTACTGTTCAACATGTTGCAGTAATACAATACAGTATTGTGTTAGTATATTGGGATCCATGTCGTGACATCCCTGCCATACATACACTGTAATTAATTTATGTGTTACTGACCATCATTTTCTATACATATATACTATAAATGGATAACACCACATGAAGCAATTCAATCAATTAAAATAACTACATATTTCATAGTACATAGTATAAAAATACAAATAAATCTCCAAAAAGTTCAACCTAGAAATCGGCAAAAGGCCAAACTAGGAAGATTTTCTTTTTAAGATTTCATAGTACTATATTTATACATTATTACGATTTAGGGAAATTAGTGAAACATCAACAACATGTGGAGTAATGTACAAACCTGGGGGTCATGAAGGGGCAGGCTGACAGCAGAGAGCAGCACCACACTCACACTAAACACCAAGTCAAATACAAAGCATTCAATGAACGATGCTAGCACTGCATCATTGTGCACGTGTTTGCCAATGATAAGTACACCATGACATAACAACCTTGTCAGCAGTTAGCTCATGTTTATGTTACTGAGTTACCCATAGCCCTGTTTTGATTCATTTTTGATTCAGGAAAAAAGCACAAACCTTATAACCTTCATCCCTGATATCTCTGTAAATCCCTGTATGTTAATTAAAATAAATTAATTACATGTGTAGAAAGTGTACGATTAGGCTACTTGTAAACATGAAGTATGTCAAAAATTTTGCACTCACATCTCTTTTAATCAATCTCTCCATAAAGACATATACCACCTCAGAGGCATTATGAAGAGTGAAGAAGAAAGCAATGGGCTGGAATAGATAAGAGAAATTCAGATCCAGAGCCATTATGAAGATAAATTATAAACGAAAACAGCACTAAACCTATAAGCAATAATTAGCTTGACAATATCTGACATCAAATATCCCTTCCATTCCCCACTATGGAACATGCTGAGATTATTTGTTTATTCCATTCTATCTACTTAAGCCAAATATGAACATATATAAAAAAATGTGTTTAAGTTAGGCAAGTTATCTGGCACAGTCAACTTGGTTGCTTTCTTATCAATCAAATGTAATATTTAAAATTAGAATGTTAATGACTTACAAGGCATGCTAAGGCTCTGGACCCAGCATATATGTTTCCTACAAACAGAAGTGAGCCCGGAAGCCAGGAGAGAGCTGCAGACCTGCAATTCACAATATCAGAGTAGAGTTGACAGAACTCAGTCATATTGTACAGATCAGGGGCTTCTCTTTGACCTCCATATTGAGTCATCTGCTTTGGTATCCAAAAATATATACTTTTTGCAATTTTTGAGATGCCGCAAATACAGCTTAGAAAACGCTATCCAATTTGTCCATACAACTACTGGTCTCTACTTCAGCTGCATCACCTGGTCACCATAGCAGAACTCTTATTTCAGGGCGACTATTGAGAGTTTATAAGATGATTGTGAAAATAATGATCACTTTAAAATGTTGTCTCTAATATCAAGCTCTTAAAAAGGAAGATGGGGAGCACCCCCATAATAACACGACGACTCTCTCTCTCTCAACCATACCATACTGTAGGCAAATAACACAACTACTCTCTCAGCCATACCATACTGTAGGTAACACAACTACTCTCTCAGCCATACCATACTGTAGGTAAATAACACAACTACTCTCTCAACCATACCATACTGTAGTTAAATACATAGCCGCGGGAACATATTTTATCAAGGGGGTGCTGGGGGGGGCAGGGACGTACTGGGACTAAAAATAGGCCCTGGACTTTGATCCAGACCGGCCCATCAGAACTGGCCCCCATATACGTCACCAAAGCTGGCCTGCTAATGCAAGCATATTCAGTGTTCGATGTGATGCAAGTTTGGGAGATCTATCATTAATGCGAGCGCGCAAATTTTTTGGCCTTTTTGGCAAATTGTTTCGCCTTTATTTGAGGGCAAAATAGTTGAGCTTTATGTAAAATAAACATAACTGTTTTACAATTGGTAAAACCTTGTCTAGTGATGGTGATTTCTTTGTCTCTTAATTTTTCAGTCCCACCCTACGTTTCTTAGCCGGTTTTCCATCATTATTCTTCTCCCGGTGCTCCTGATGGCCAGTCCGCTACTGTGGAGCTGTGCCACGGTGGTGGATTTTTAAGTCATATCAATTTAAATGCTCGTGCTGTCAGGGGGTGCTGCAGCACCCTCAGCACCCCTAGTTCCCACAGCCATGGTTAAATAACACAACTACTCTCTCTCAGCCATACCACACATGGTAAATAACACAACCAGAAGGAAGTGTGCTTCATACATGGACGCTTCATGCTGCGTGCGCAGAGTGTACATTGTTAGTTACTAGAGCAATGTCAAATGTGGAGGAAGGCGCATCTACGTCTTCTGACTAAGCCCGAATCCCAATACTCCCCCTTACCCCTTCCCCTTAACTTACCCTTGGCCCTCGAAAGTAAGGGGTAAGGGCTACATAGCCCTAGGAAATGGGACGCCACTTGGTTACAGGTACGTCATCTAGCACGTATCGATATCTCCAAAGCAAGTAGCGTTGTGCACTGATATTAAACGAAATTCGCTGCTAATGGAGTTTACTTAGAACTGTAGACATGCTAGTCAAAGAAATGCGGGACTGTTGTGCAATTCAGAACTGCAACATTAGCGTACCAAACTAGCGATTTTTAGAAACGTTTCAATTAGGAAAATGGTTGCAAATATATATATGTTCATGACTGTATATAACACAACACAAATCAAAAAAAAATTATCAATTCATTAAGCCGATAATATAACATTTATCGGACTCTGGATGATTTGGTCGCCATTGTTGCCGGTCGCGCAGTTTTCACATAGCCCTAGGTTTCAAGTAAGCTCCCGATCTTACTTGGTTTTAAGGGGTGTATACCCCTTAGTCTTAGCCCTTCCCCTAGCTCCAAAAGAGTATTGGGACACCACTAGCTCTCACAGGAACGCGCAAAACTAAGGGGAAGGGGTAAGAGGAAGGGGTAAGGGGGAGTATTGGGATTCGGCCTAAGACTAATGTCATCACAACATATATGGAGCTAGAAAGCTGACAAAAGCATCTGAATTTGAATGTGAAAGATCTGAATTATTTGTATGTCGAATTTCATAAAACTGAAATATTTTACTGTTGAATATATAATATCTGAATTATTTGTATGCCAAATTTAACAAAACTGAATTATTTTGATCCAGAAATACACATTTCTAAAATTCATATTGCGTGAATTCAGATTCTTGAAATTCAGATTCTTGAAATACAGATTGCGTGCATTCAGATTCTTGAAATTCAGATTGCTGAAATTCAGATTCTTGACATTTAGATTGCTGAAATTCAGATTTCGGAATTTCAGATTTCGGAAATTGAGATTTTGTCTGAACTAGGCCAAAGGTAAAACAGCTTGCCTTCACAAGGAAAAGTAGACGATTTCAGAACGACCGAATTTAGACATTCTCTGACCGAATTTTACCTCAGAACAAATCTAAGAGTTGCTCGTTGGAGGAAGAGTATGGAGCAAGTGCTTATGAAACTTGTAAAAACTTGTGTCTTCTCTGCGAAAATCGGCAGTTACTGTTACCAAGTGAGTCGAGACAGTCGGAGGGCGGCGTAGACCGATGGAAGACGCGGAACAACTGGCAAAGCTATAGCCTATATATTTATGTTCCGTTGTTCTCTTTTCTGTGTTGGAGTTCTTTTAAGAGCTTGATGGCATCAACATCCAGCCTGATATAAAATCATGAACTTCAATTGTGTCTCTTAATTATAATACCCGCACAGAAAATCCAGGTTGAATCAAGTCATGCTAGCTAGCTACTGTATTGCTAATAGCCAATTTTGGATGGTCAAGCATATTTTTCATTGTCTCCTTATTCCTATCAAAGTCAATGTTCAGCCTATAGGCTATGTTCATTTCCTAAGTGACATTTCAGATCGGTTATGGATAGTGACATATTTGCTGTCTGAGAGATCGGACATAGTATTTAACAGCATAGATATAAGGAGTTATCTATGGTTAACAGGATATATCTGTAGTGCGGCCGGGTGTGATTTGATTCATCGTCCACAAGTCAGTTTCGATCAAATGCCAACGATCTCCATACTAGATCTTGCCGACGTATCTTCTACACATCGGGACGTATGTGTGCTATTCCAGATACGTATGTGTGATCTGAGTCTTCCTCCAACTAGCAACTCAGTTTGTTCTGAGGTAAAGTTCGGTCGTTCTGAAATCGTCTACTTTTTCCTGTGAAAACAAGCCGTTTCACCTGTGGCCTAGTTCAGACAAAATCTGAATTTCCGCAGTCTGAATTTCAACAATCTGAATTAGTTCAGACAAAATCTGAATTTCCGCAATCTGAATTTCAGCAATCTGAATTTCAAGAATCTGAATTCCTGCAATCTGAATTTCAAGAATCTGAATTCCTGCAATTTGAATTTTAGAAATGTGTATGGATAAAAAATAATTCAGTGTTATTAAATTCGGCATACAAATAATTCAGATATTATATATTCAACAGCAAAATATTTCAGTTTTATGAAATGTGTTAAATAAAGGGAGGATAATAAAAGGGAGGATAATAAAAGGATACCTTGAAAAACTGCTCATCTCCACCCATCCAAGCTTTCCTGACAGAAGCAGCAGAAGCACGCCAATTAATGTCTGCCATCTGAAAAAGACAGAACCAAGGAATTAATTTAAGGCTTTAGTTTCAAGTATTTCCTACCTATCTCTTCAACTGTTAGAAATCACAGCATTTCAAGTATGCTTTTGGTTACTTGGTACTTCATTAAGAAAAACTACAAAATGTGGTTACATTTATGATATAACAGGTGATGGGCAACATCAATGACAATTCTGAAGTGCTCAGGACAGGGGCGCCATATAGGGTGGAAAAGTTAGGACAACTGACTGACAGGGGAAAACTGATAGAAATGATCAACTTTTCTTCTTTTTTTTTCCATGGGGCCCAAAATTCCTGGCGGCGACCATGGCTCAAGAACATAATATATGCTGAAAACAACCAAACTCTTTGGTTTTCTAAAGTGAGAACACTTTTTTCATGCAGTAGGGACAATCCTAAACACACTGTCATAAAAACGAGGACAATACACAATATTATGCCAACATGCATGATTGATGGATTTCAGAAACTAAACAGAAAATAGCCTCCTGAAAGGAATGCTCAGCTTATAGGTTGCAAACTTTACAAAAGTGAGAATACTGATTTACTGTTCATGGATAATTGTTACAGAACTTGCTTTTTGTCAATGTATTCACAATTGGAAAACAAGAGATTTACCTATCATGTGAACCTACAGCCAAAAAGCAATTTTCCATAACATGGTATTAACATGTAGCCTACACATAAGCTACTTGATGAATGTAGTGTTATAACTTGTTATACATTACTTTCTCACTAACACAATAGGCTACATTATTTACAGGTAACATTTCAGGTGCCACATTGTTTATAACAAGATGGTCCTACTTACCCCTGAAACAGGGTTGGATAAGTGAATTTCAAAACAGACAGGACATACTGCAAAATAAACAACATAGTACGTCATCAAGAAGGCTGGTCTATCGTTGCTTTCAAGTGCTCATCATCGGAAGCTTGTAAAACTTCATGTGCTTTATAAACTTGAGAGCCAGCTATACCTATAGGCCGACTTGAATGAAGAATTTGAAGCGGCACTGAAACATGACCGGATAGCGGAGTAGAAAGTTAGCTACTGAAAAGCTTCATGAACCGCATTGGTCAGCTAAGAATTCCAGGAAATAAGTAGCCTAACTCAAACTCAAAAAAACTGGAGTTACACGGAAGAATCATGATTACATTCCACTCACGCTTATCAGCCTGCATTGTCTGCTATAATGTTTAGACATACTATAAAATAGTTAACTACATTTCAATGTTAATGGACGAGAGGCTGACTACTGCATCAGACCTAGCCTACTAACCTTATTTGTAAAATATGACGGCACGAAAAAAAAGCAAAATGTTAGCCCAGTTACATGTTTTTTCCAATGCATTTGTCTTCCTTCCCTTTTAACATTCTGTGTAGAACTCGTTGCATTCTGGGGGCTTTGCTCATTTGATTCTCACGGACACGTAGGTTTTCCGAGCCCCCACCCCTCGCCCCTCGGCTTGAAGCAACGGCTCCGGTGGATGTAGGTGGTATTGCATTACGGTTAGGTTTCCGTGTCTTCCGGTCGTTTTTATTCTACTAACTCCAGTCAACATTTACAAAACTATCTCCCCCAATATTTTTTGTTCGATTCTCAAACCTGGCTCATACTACTAGCTTTTTCATAGAATAATTTTTCCCGATTTTTGCTAAGTTTGAGACCAATCCGAAATGGGTAAACTAGCACCCCATTTATTTGCTTAAGTCAATAAAAGTTGCCTGCAAATGTGCTCGTGGATACTAACAGGGCACGAGCACCAAAGTTCACATTGGCCGATAGCCGATTTACATGGAGCTGAATGAGCCATAGACTTATATTGGAATGAGCACAGGGAGAACTGGCTTGAGTTGCCTGCCCTGTTAGTTAAGAAAATGTTGTCACATATACATGAAATGTTGTTAATAGAGTTTATTCCCGTTATTTTAAAACAGATTTGATTTTTCGTAAAAACGTTCATGACGTGATGGCAAGTATAATATGTTAAGCGCAAGCATAGATTGTTGACATCTATCTGGAGCAAAGACTAAGATTGATACTTTAACCGGTAACCACAATATGAAATGATATAGGCCTATATTTAAATAATATTAGTCTTGCCTTCAGAAGCTTTTGTTAAACACACCCATTATTCTTTTTTTGATCGTGTCATCAAGCAAGACTGCTTTTGTGGGACAATGAAGGTCCTCAGTGACTATGTTTCACCCCCACTTACATCTGATGGAAACGTCTTGTAGCCTATATGGTTCTGCGAATATTCCCCTTTCAAAGGCAAATGTCCAATAAAGTATATTTTAGACACAGTTCTCAATCTTTTATTTATTACATTATTACCAAGTCTTGTTAGATCACGTTATATCCATTAATATATACATTAATGGGATTCAGGTGGCTGAGCGGTGAGGGAGTCGGGCTAGTAATCTGAAGGTCGCCAGTTCGACTCCCAGCCGCGCCAATGTAAGGCACTTCACCCTACTTGCCTCGGGGGAATGTCCCTGTACTTACTGTAAGTCGCTCTGGATAAGAGCGTCTGCTAAATGACTAAATGTAAATGTAGTAGGCGTTTGGTTTTGTAGGATGAACATATAAAACACAGGCCATATTTCTACACTGATGTTAAATTGAAGGCAGTGTGAATTTCCTGGCATTTCGTTTGAATATAGCCTAAAAAAGTCTGCATTATGGAAGATTTCGGTTACCAAAATAACTATTAAGCTTTCTTTGAATTGCGAGAACAAAGACGGAGCTGTTCATGTTAACAGTTTATTTCATCTGATACAATGCGTTGGAAATTATACTCATATCACGAAGAAAAAAAGCAAACTATGTGATGAGTTCCATCTAGAATAGCCCTATATTTAGCCCTATAGCCTATTTCTAAAAAACAAGTGAAAGGAATACTAGGCTATACAGTGACAGAATACATTTCCGTTAAGTTTGCATCATGTGTCTGATTCTTATCGGACTTGTACCCCATTCTGCCACTGCAATGCCTTAGCTCACACGCTCGTAACAGCTCGTAACCATACAAATCTATGCTCGCGACTGGTTGTCGCTAAGTATGACGTGTACAGCTAGTTGCAAGCGTGCACGAGGTCTTGGAGCTAGGGAAAAAAAGAGCCACTGTTTAAAGCTAGACCGGAAGACACGGAAGTGGAAAGATAGCCGCGTCCAGTCTCGCGCACTCGCTTGCCTCACTGTGCCACTGAGCACTTTTCATAGAAATGAATGGGGACGCCATCTTGGAAGACAATAGTACATTTACATTTAGTCATTTAACAGACTCTCTTATCCAGAGCGACTTACAGTAAGTACAGGGACAGTCCCCCGAGGAAAGTAGTGTGCCCAAGGACACAACGTCATTTGGCTCAGACGGGAATCGAACTAGCGACCTTCAGATTACTAGCCCGATTCCCTAACCGCTCAGCCACCTGACTCCATAGTAGCTTACTGTAGTTATATTAACTCTATGCTGCTGGCCCGTCGGTCACATCCAATGCATTGTAACATGAACAGCTCCGTCGTTGTTCTCGCCAGGCAAAGAAAGCTTAGTTATTTTGGTAACCGAAATCTAATGCAGACTTACCATAGCTTACTGTCAACTTTATATTCAAACGAAATGCCACGAAATTCACACTGCCTTCAATTTCACATCAGTGTCGAAATGCGACCTGTGTTTTATATGTTCAAACTAGAAAACCAAACGTCTATTAATGGATATAACGTGATCTAACAAGACGTGTTAATAATGTACTAAATAAAAGCTTGAGAAGTGTGTCTAAAATATACTTGTTTGAACATTTGCCTTTGAAAGGGTCATATTCATAGAACCATATAGGCTACAAGACGTTACCATCAGATGTAAGTGGGGGTGAAACATAGTCACTGAGGACCTTCATTGTCCCACAAAAGCAGTCTGGCACGATCAAAAAATAAATAATGGGTGTGTTAAACAAAAGCTTCTGAAGGCAAGACTAATATTATTTAAATATATATCATTTCCTATTGTGGTTTACATTTAAAGTATTAATCTTCGTCTTTGCTCCAGATAGACATGTCAACAATCCATGCTCGCGCTTAACATAATATATTTGCCATCACAACAAGGCAGGCCATTTCTCCCTGTGCTCCTTCAATATAAGTCTATGGCTCATTCGGCTCAATGTAAATCGTCTATCGGCCAATGTGAACTTTTGTGCTCGTGCCCTGTTAGTATCCGGGAGCACATTTGCAGGCAACTTTTATTGACGTAAGCAAATAAATGGGGTGCTAGTTTACCCATTTCGGATTGGTCTCAAATTTAGCAAAAATCGGGAAAAATTATTCTATGAAAAAGCTAGTAGTATGAGCCAGGTTCGAGAATCCAACAACAATTATTGGGGGAGATAGTTTTGTAAATGTTGATTGGAGTTAATAGAATAAAAACGACCGGAAGAGTCGGAAACCTTACCGTAATGCAATACCACCTCGTCCACCGGGGCCGTTGCTTCAAGCCGAGGGGCGAGGGGTGGGGGCTTGGCCAGCAGCGGTCCACTGGTGGCATAATCAGCAGGCCATCAGCGGGCGCCACCAGCGGCTGGCTGGTGTTTTGCTCATCGTTTTACCAGCGGCCCACCAGTGGCAGCCAACTCTTTACCGACAGAAGTCCGCTACTGGCCCGCTGGCTGCGGCTTGCTGAAGGCCCACCATCGGGCTATCGCTCATATTCAGATTTCTACATTTTCTACAAATAACGTAGGCTACTACACCATAATCAAGAATAAAAGCTTTACAAATTTATTTAGAAACAGATGATTTTTTACATGGAGGAACTTCAATATGGATATACAAACCAATAAATTATATTCTAAATATAGCTATTCTAATACGGCACAGAATACAAAATTACTTTTCAACATATAGCCTATAATATTAACTTAAATATGTGGTCTACCTATACTAAAGGTACAAAGTCTCACTAATGCTAAGGGGCTAAAGTATGTACAATTTAGAATAAAGAATATGAAATGTAAAATGGCCATAATATACAATATAAAAATACAAATTGTTAAAAAAAAATAGAATACAAGTGAACATAGTGTGAACATATCTACACCTTTCAAAACATAAAGTAGTTGGTATAGAAGTGTGCTACACAGTCTTCTGTCTATATCTTCTTCCCCCATCTCTGTCTGCAGCTCCCTTCATAAACTTGGATACAATTTCCTGGAGAATCCCTTCTGTTGCATCTCCCTGGGTCCCTGGGTTCTTTCTAATTGCTTCTGAAATCATGGAAGATCGTTTAATACGGTGTGACTCAAACAGAGACAAAATGCTCCCTTGCGGAATTCAAATAGTCGCCCATCCGATTCCTTCTGGGGCCAAGGCTATTTTCTACAATGGCAACATACTTTGTTTTGTATTCTACAATACTGTCTTTTGCTAAGCTGTTGAAAATAAGATAATAAATATACAAATAATAAATGGCTGTTTTCAAAAGAATCTGAATCTTTAGAAGTTCATCTAATGCCCAATGTGGAATTTGTTTCCTGATAGCCCAATCAGCCAGTAACTTCTTCGTCTTCTTCATCTGTACTGTCATCTGTGTTATCCTCTGAACTCACTGTTAAAATGTCTCAATCCATCGTTTCACTATTGCTATCAGCTAGGCCTAACTCATCCCTATTTGACTCCTGCAGTGGAAGCTCTGTGATCTCACAATCCATGATACCATCTCTCTCCTAACTCTCTACAGACGTGGACCCTAGTTTGAGCAAATCCTGCATGACACCTTTCTTAATTTTTCTGCGTTTAGTCCAGTAACTTGACATTTTACCTGGAGATGAATAAGCAAGCCCAAGTAGACTGGATATCTGCAAAGTAAGACAAATTATACAATTAGTGCAATGCTCTTTATTAAACAGTTCAGACCAAGTAGTCCAATTTGATTTGATAAGAGACGGAGCGCTAATATAGTGTAATAGTATATATACTATACAATACATATATAGTATAGTATATTATTACTATACTGTATATTATAGTAATAATATAACTGTAATATAATATATAACATAGTATAATATAGTATAACTGCAGTGGAACTATTAGATCACTTATCTTTCAAGTGTTTTAACATCCTTTAGATACATAATTTGTTATCTATTTTAGATCAACTTTAGACAAACTTCACACTGCAAAGATTACAGCTTGTTTCACAGGTTGCACTAAAAATGGAGACGTGCAGATGTACATGACACAAAGTAGCCGTCTGCAGTAATGTGTCGACCTACACAAAGTAGCAAAGCAGTCTGCAGCAAATGTTTATATGTTGCTTGGCAACAGTCAATGGCCTGTGCAGTTGTTAAACACAGCCGTGCTGATCATACCATTGGGATATAATAGAGGGCACGCGTACCACCAGTGACCTACCATAGTTTGAGAACCACTGAGGTTCTAGCCAACTCCAACTGTCAGTTGAAAGGAAAATCTCGCAATCTCTCTGGCTATTAAGCTACGACTGTACAGTACGACGGTTATACTAGCTAATAAGCTATAGCCATTTGCCCAGTAGTCGGTTCCCGTTTGCTACCTAAATTGGCAACAGCTACTTAATTACCGATAGCAACTTCTTTATTTGAAGTCAGCTGACAACTGTCTGACAGGCGGATATCGAATATGATACAGTACTTAACAGCTAGCTACTGTACAAGACTAGCTATTATTGTAACGTTAAAACTAAAACGGAAACATTTGACAACATACAGAGCCATAGCCTAACCTACACATTGAGGTTTAATCCAAACTTAATGTAATCCTTTTATCATTATATTGTTAGGTAGTCCAGTGTACGTGTTTTTCTCACCCTGATTTCGACTCTACTGGTCATCAAGACGTTGGCAGTTGTAGTTCGTGTTCACGCGCAAATGAATCTTCAAATAATTCCAGCCCGAGAAAGGTGATATGTTGTATTGTTTATTCGTCTTGCGTAAAAGCTCATGTAAATACGTGTATTGATTGAACGTTGAGTGTAAGTTGTTGTTGTTATTCACTATCAATAATATCAACAACAAAAAGAGACACAAAACAGCTGAAGGTGACGTTACGACTACCGGCATGCCGCCCATGAAACACTGGCGGACCACTGAGTAATTCCCGACTATCGGCTTGAGGATGGTCAGCCAACGGAGGCCCGACCGCTGCAAGCCACTAACGGCGTGCCACCCAAAAACGCTGGTGGCCCGTCGGTCACATGCTAGCTGGGTGGCTATTGTTGACATTATGAAAACTGCATAGACTTATGTTTCAGGCATTTGCATGCAAAACATGCAATGGATCTTTTACACAACATTTCTTGGTTGGGAATTTGATGATCCATTGTGCAGTTAACAAAATCAATTTTTTGTTTTGATTTGAAGTGTTATATCTTGTGTGGTAAAAACAATGTTTTACGGTTATCGTACTGGTGACGTGGCTAGCATTCCCGTTTTAGAATGACTAGCCTGTAACGTCTTGTTGCATGCTACATGCAGTACTCTTTTTCCACCACAAGAGTGAAGTGTCTACCGGGTGATATGCGCTGTTCTGCGTGATACAATGTTGGATGAAGATTGTTTGTGTTAGTAATTAGGAATGAATTAGAACACAGTTATTAATATAGCAGAAGAAAAGATAACTGCTGCAGGCGGAAGTAATGCCCTCAACTGTATATTTGATGATCCATTGTGCAGAAATAATAACATCTTCGTCCATCCTGAGGGTTGCAAATCAAATCAAATGTATTTGTATAGCCCTTTTTACACGCAAGCATGTCACAGAGGGCTTCACATGCGCCCATAGAACTGCCCCTCAACCAACCTAAACCCTCAAGGAAGACAAGGAAAAACTCCCAGAAAAACTCCCAACGGGAAAAAAAATTGAAGAAACCTTGGGAGGAGCAATTCAGAGAGGGATCCCCTCCTCCAGAGACGGTTGGTAGGAGAGGAGCAGAACACAAGCAGTCCTTGAAGAGCAAACACAACACAGGTTACAGTGATGCCGTGATCCCGTTTTCTACAAATTGGTCGCTGACCAACAACTCTTCGGACCCGTGGGCCTGTTTTCTTCCTACGGCTCCTAAGATCAGCTGAGCAAATACTTCTGCATACACAAATGTACACAAATGCATGGGTTATAGTCGCCGCAGCATGTAAATAACTGTTATTGATGTTTTGATTTGAGTGTTTATAACAGTAGTTGTATATATATATAGGCAGTTTCTACTTCTCTATTTTTTTTCTCTTTTTCTATCGCTTTGATTGCCATGGCTGGCGCACAGTTTACTGGAGCCCAGTGCTTTCAAACCCCAGTTAGTGTTAGTCGGGGTAGAGGTTTATTAGGGGTGCCCCTCTCTTTCCCAGAGCTTAGTTCATCTGTAGGTAGTGCTGAAGGGATGGCGGCACATGCTTCAGGTCTGCTAGTTGGTGATTTACGCACTTATCACACACAACAGAGTAGTCCCTCCACCCACCAGGGCCCTTGTACTTCCACTTCTGTCAATACTGTAGACATTCTAGGTCAGATGGGTGACATGGTACAACACATAGGTCAGCAGCTGGAAGACAGCATTCTTGCACACTTGAGTTGGCTTAGTCCAGTAGCATCTTTGTCTGTTCCTAGTGCTCACAGTGGTAGCCACACTCCAGTTCATGACTATGGAAAGTTCTTAATCTCAGCGTCACGTAGTGAGTCAGAGAAAACAGATATCTCCCTACTTTTAGAGGTGACAATTCAGATTCTGTTACACTGGAAGAGTGGATTGAGATCACGCAGACTTTCATTAGGAGGGGAGGCCTATCTACTGAGGAGCAAGGTGAAGAGATCCTCATCCATTTAAGGGGCAAGGCCAAGGATGTAGTGAAAGTGGGCTTGAAATCTAGTGGGGTTGACATCAGACATAGCCCAGATTCCATATACAGCCTTTTGAGGAAGCATTTCAGTTGTAAGCAGTTTTCACCCCTGCCTCTGCAAGACTTTTACACAACCCTCCCTGAACCACAGGAGGACCCCTATGACTACTGGCTTCGCCTAAACCGTGCTGCTGTTGTCGCTGCTGAGTGTCTCAAGAAATAGGGTAAGCAGCAAGAAGGCTGTCTGTTGAGGTCACACGCATGTTCATAAGGAACTGCCCAAATTCAGAATTAGCTCTCACGTTTCGTTCTAAGACCATTGACAAGTGGTCAGCTTCAGAGGTGCAAGAGATCCTGACTGAATACCACTCAGAGACATCTATCAGAGCAGTGTTGTCAAAGAGAGATGGGGCTGTTATGGAGAAGACCGTAGCTGTGAACAGGAGGGAGGTGAACAGTAGTCCAGTGCCTGTGTGTAACGTACAGTCTCCGCCACAGCTCGCGTCCACTGATCACTCTGCTATGGAGAGGTTGATTGGAATGCTGGAAAAAGTTATTGTGAGTAATAACCAGTCCAGACCGACAAGTGGGAGGATGCGTGAACTACCCCATATTAAAGGCCTTAATGACTCAACATGCTTAGTCTACAAAGACCCCTCTCATTCTGCGTTGAAACACTGTAGATTTCCAGTGTTTTTCACCTGACCACGCGAGGGACAGATGTCCACACGGAGGAAGGAGTGCAGCACCTGCTGGCCAGGCGTTAAACTAACTGATCTGCGTGTAGGGGAGGACCATGTAGATCTTGAGAGTCTACCTCCCACCTCTGGCTTTCAAGCTTTTTCGGATTATGACTCTTAAAGTCAATTATACAGTAGTGATATTTATTCTGAAATTCTTTTCAGAATTTGCAGACAGTTCCAAGGTCGGATAGTTTATTTTACACGTCAGCTGCAATTGTGAGTGGACTCACTTTCAAAGCTCTCCTTGATAGTGGGTCTATGGCATGTACTCTTAGTGAGTCTGCTGAACAAAGGTTATTAAAATACAGTCCAGGCATGGCTAAGCAGTCGGCTCGAGACACACAGGCCATCGTGTTACTCCAACGGCAATTCATGACCTCACAGTCACTGTACGGCTGTCCAATGACTGTCCCCACATTAGTTGTGCCAGGTCAGACTGAGGAGATGATCCTGGGCACCAACATCATCAAAAGGCTGTTGACGCAGCTGAGAGAGACGAGTGGTTACTGGAGACTCATGTCCATGCCCAACCACAACCAGAGTGATGAATGCTCTGAGTTATTGTCCCTTTTCTCCAACACTAAGAGGTAGAGTAGGTACTGTAAAGCTTCAGAGGAGTGTGACATTAGAGCCGCAAACAAAGCACCTGGTTTGTGGAAAGCTACCCGTGTCTTCAGTCCTGTCGATGGGCGGCACAGTCATCAGCCAACAATGTCTAGATCAAGACCAAAACAAATAATGGTTGGTAGAGTGATCACACCACTTTGGGGAGATGGTTTTATCCCATTGAAATTCATGATCCTGAACAGATCAAGTTAAATGTACAGTGCACTGATAGCGACCCTTCTTTAACACCCAGATCAAGTGAGGAAATGAAACAAGCCCTGTGCAGTCTGGGCCCTCCGGACACGGACCTGGAGTCTTGTGAGGTGTCAACACACTGGAAAGACAAGCTTCTACAGATCATCGAGAGATATGAGTCTACCTTCTCAAGGGACAAAATGGACTGTGGAGAAGCCAAAAGCTTTGTCCATCGCATCTATCTGACTGATGACAGACCCTTTCGTTTGCCATACAGGCGTATACCACCAAGCCGGTATGATAAACTAAGACTGGCTTTGAACGAGATGGAGGAGAAAGGAATCATCCGCAAGTCGCACAGTGATTATGCGTCTCCCCTCGTACTGCTCTGGAAGAAGAATGGCAACTTACGTATCTGTACGGATTTCAGGTGGTTGAATGCTCTGACTGTCCGAGATGCCTACCCGTTGCCTCACCAGTCTGATGTGTTGGCCGCGCTGGGTGGAAACGCCTTCTTCTCCACCATGGATCTGATGTTGGGCTATTATAACGTGCCTCTGCAGGAAGAACATAAGAAATACACAGCTTTTACTTCACCTTTTGGCCTGCACGACTTCCCCAGGGTCTCTCCAACAGTCCAGGCACATTAATGTGAATGACGATGTCCATCTTTAGAGATGAGAATTTCAGCAGTGTCCTGTGTTACCTGGATGATCTGATGGTGTTTGCCCCATCTCAGGCTGTGGGTCTTCAATGCTTGAAATGGTCTTCTCCCGTCTGTCCAGTCACAACTTAAAGCTGGCCCCGAAGAAATGCTTCTTCTTAAGACGATCCGACAAGTTCCTTGGCCACATTGTCTGCGAAGAAGGCATTAGGACAGATCCAGGCAAAGTTGAGGCCATCAGCAAAGTCCAGAAGGTTGATCTAATGGAGGCTGACGGGCAGACACCGTGTTCAAAGAAGATCAGGTCGTTCCTTGGTATGGTGCTTTATTATCAACACTTTATTGAGGGATGTTCTGCAAAGGCCAAGCCACTCTTCAAGTTGACAGCAGGCTCCTCCAGAAAGCAGACTCGTGGGAGGAAGGGGAGGAAGTCGAAAACAGGCTCGCCTTTTGAAGCTCTGAAAACAGGTCTGTTGCACACCGTTACTTTGGCGCACCCATTCTTCGATCAACCTTTCATTCTGGCTGTAGACGCGTCTTTTGATGGAGTTGGAGCAGTTCTTTCTCAAGTCCCACCTGATGAAAAGATAGCGAGACCAGTAGCCTTTGCCAGCAGGACGCTATCTCATTCACAGATGAACTACCCTGCTCACAGACTGGAATTCTTTTCATTGAAGTGGGCTGTCTGTGAAAGGTTCTGCCATTGGCTAAAGCAGCGGTTCTCAAAGTGGGGGGGGTCGCGAAAGGTTTTCGGGGGGTCGTTAAAAATGTTCGGAGGCAAGATGATTCTTACCGGACAATTCAAATATGGGAAACAAAATTCCCATGTTTCCTGCCTTAATATCTTTGCCGTCCAATCACTGATTTTATTTCTGAAAACTGACAGATACTCATGACAACTTAAGCTCAAAGCAAATAACATTGGTTAAGGGGTTACTGGGAGGGGGAAATAAATGTATCGTCAGCAACGGCAGACATTGTTTTCCGAGGCGGAGCCAGAGCGGATACCATGGGATATTGCCTACGGTGTTAGATTTACAGCTTCGAATTGAAATCGGAGACGATATTATGAGTAAAGACAAGTTTCTTAATTTGTGTTGTCAATATTGTCAATTAAAAGTCTAAACTTTTTACTTACGAAGAATTTGTTTGTGGAAGTGACGCAAGTTTTTTAGGAAAGAATTACGTGTCCGACAGGACAGGCAGCTATGACGGTATTGTTGTAGCAGCACTATTGAGCCTCAATTTGAGCACATTTCTAGAAAACTTGGAAAACCAACATTAACTAGCTAGATTATGTACACTGTAAGGTAAATGTAAATGCATTGTTTGGCCAATTCGGACGATTGTGGAAGAAACTCGAACGTTTTTTAGTTATTGAGAGGAGTATCCAGCCATGTAGCGCTCCGGTTTCCCCCATGTTTCCACAAGTCACTAGAATGGTCATAACTTTTAATCAAAATATTATATTTCTAATTTGTCGTCTGTTCTACATTTCCCACAGATTTGTGGACATTCCAACTACTCAAAGTATTTCTCCATCTTGTAAATAAAGTGTTTAAAAATCATGGGCGGCGCTAGGGAGGGGCTAGCAGGTGCTTCAGCACCCCCAAGAAAGACCAAAGCACCCCCTAAAATATTGCTAATTTATTAATAGTATTCAGGCCAGGAGTGGCCATCGGGAGAATTCACGGTGGGCCGCTCTGCCCGCCCATGAATTGGTCCAGCAGATCGCCTGCTTTCTCTTAGTTTTTTTCACACACCAAATAAAACGATATGTGTTAAGTTACTGTGACTGATAAGTAAGCTAATAGGCTACACTAGGTTTTAATCTAAATAAGCGCATGATCTCTTTCTCAAACACAAGTGCGTGTACCAAGTTTGTTGCCACGGAGACAACCCTAAACAATCATTTATTGTTGTGGAGTTAGATTAAGCTGATGCAAAAAGAATAAAATGGATGGGGAAAAGATGCCAGGAGGAACTGAAAAAGCCAGGTAAAAAAAGAAAGATCTGTCACTTTATAAATCTAGATTCCTGCATGGGTGGGAAAAATGTTTTCTCAAACGCCCTGAATCTTTCAGGTACAAATTTGGGTTGTAATTTTCGGAAAATATTACAATATGAGTCCAAATTATGTTTATATAGCCTACAGAAAGCTCAAAAAAATATTTTGCACAGAAATTAATACAAAAATTGCGCTCGCGCGCAATGCTCGCTCGCATTAATGTGAAGTTCTGAATTCACCTCATATCAAAACCTTGACTAGGTTCTAGGTTCGGGTTAAGCCCCGATTGTTCAACGTATGGCTCGGCCCCTGGTGGGGGTGGGCTGGCTTTGGCCAATACACTGCCTTTAGTAATCATATATTTATTCATATCATAAAAATCCCTTAGATCTCCTCTTCAATATGGTATAAACAGTTCTGCAGATGCACTGTTCTGTCGTGTTTAAGTTCTTGTTATAAATAAACTAGGCATCTCGTTATTTTTCCTTTGATATAATTGTTTCTTGTTAGATTATCTTCCTTTCAGTTTGTACAATTGTGGGAAGATGCAATAAACAGGTTTTTAAATAAGAAAACAATTAAATAGGGGGTCGCCAGACGTCACCACGGAATTTTGGGGGGTCGCCAGGGGAAAAGTTTGAGAACCGCTGGGCTAAAGGGACGGCACTTTACAGCGTGGACTGACAACAACCCTTTGACATACATGTTGACAAAGCCCAGACTGGATGCCTGTGAGCAGCGATGGGTGGCCAAACTTGCATCCTACAGCTTTGATATTAAGTATGTTCCAGGACCCAGAAACATTGTTGCTGATGCTTTGAGCAGAGAGCCATTCGTCCAGTCTTGCATAGGCCATCGCCTTGTCACAGAGCCATATCTGTCGCTCTTGAGGAATGTCAGTGGTGTTGTGGATGACACAGTGCAACATGCCTTCAAGTACACCGAAAATCATCAGATGGTCCTGAGATTAGGGGTGCACCAATCCGATATCGGCCCCTATATTGACAAAATAGCTGGATCGGGGATCGGAAAATGTAGCCGATCCACTGGCCGATCCATGCAACCCTTAGATGCGTGAGTTCTAAATATTTCCGAAGGTGCCCACAGCAAGCATAATACTTGAAGCAATGCTACTAGCATGCTAGTGTTACCTGTTAGCCTTCTCATTAGTACATGTTGAAGCCATACAGTGTTTGTCCCATAGTTTTTGTCTATCGGAAAATATTCCGTTGGAATTTTGGAAATCGCATATGCAACGTTACGCTGTGAGACCCGCATTCGAACAATCACATATGTGCAACGCTACTCGTTGTACACTGTAGATTCTACAATAGTAGAGTCGTTGAGCTGTAGGAAATTGGCGTGCTCCTAGCATTGTGCTTTTGGATGTGCTTGATTAAATTGGTATTATTGTACTTGTACTACTACCACCACCCCTCAAAACATTTACTTTGCAGACATTGCAAACAGCTGACAAACTAGTTGGCGTTGCAAGCGTGAAATATCTCCACACAGCCAACTCTTTGGCTCACTCCATGTTGCTTTTAAGTTTCTGTCCATTGGTTGGACATGAGCTGTACACTGCACGGTGCAATGCTTTAAGCTAAAAACGTCCATGGTTTACACACCAGCGACTACAAATAAACAAGAATTCAAATATTTTTACAAACATTGTTTACAATGTTTGATTGCTGTTTGATTACTATTGTATGTTTGACCAATACACTATTTTGTTTCTACTGCTACATTTTATTTATTTTAATAGGCCCTACGTTTGATTACATTCTATTTTTGCATTTTGAATGCACAATTGTTTTTCAAATAACAAATCAATAAGAATGCAGTAGATTACACCTGTTATTTTGTCTTAGTTAGGAAAGTCTGGTGCCTTTAGTCTTTTCCACATGGTGGAAGGAAGGTATAAGGTGGGAGGTATACAGTTTATTATTAATTCAACAACGGTATCGGATCGGTATCGGGTATCGACAGATACACAAAGCCCTGGCATCGGTATTGGTATCAGGACTGAAAAAGTCGGATCGGTGCATCCCTATCTGAGATCAGGCAAAGATCCATGCAATACATCTACCAACGAAGCCTCAGACACTGGTTCAATTGAAGCTCCAGATATTTCAGCTGTTCTCGATGCTCATGCCTCTGGTGGCCTGAGTGAAGTCATGGGTGCGAGTCCAGCTACTCCTCAACTGCAGCAGGTTAACTCCCCCTTTCCCCACAGCAGCCTCGTCGACCAGCAAGGGCAGGATGACACCATCGGCCGAGTCCTCTACTACATCGAGAGACGACGAAAGCCATCTAAGAATGAAAGAGCGGATGAGCCCTCCAGTGTGTGTCAGCTACTGAAATACTGGGACAAGCTGGTTGTTCACGATGGTTTACTGTGCAAAATGAGAAGAGACCGAAACACGAACAGGCGAGTTTTTCTCTTTGTGGTGCCCAACTCTCTCAAGGCTCAAGCGCTCAATGGGATTCATGATGCAGCTGGTCATCAAGGGAAGAGCCGAACAGTGTCTCTGGCGAGACAAAGATTCTTCTGGGTTGGCATGAAAAGAGATATTGACGATCATGTGAGGAACTGTCATCGCTGTGTTGTCGGGAAGACACCAGAGCCAAATGCTTGCTCTCCACTTGAAAGCATCCGCACATCAGAGCCGATGGAGCTGGTCTGCATCGACTTTTGGTCCGCAGAGGTCAGTGAAGGGAAGTCCATGGATGTGCTCGTGGTGACTGATCATTTTTCCAAAATCGCTCATGCATTCCCATGCAAGAATCAATCTGCCAAGCAATTGGCCCAAAGGCTCTGGAATGACCTCTTTCTCGTCCATGGTTTTCCGAAGAGAATTCATTCTGATCAGGGAGCGAATTTTGAGAGCAAGCTGATCAAGGAGCTGTTGACTCTTTCAGGCGTCGAAAAGTCTCACACAACACCGCACCACCCCATGGGCAATGGTGTGGTTGAAAGATTCAACAGGACCCTCGGATCCATGATAAGAACTTTGCCACCTAAGACCAAAGCCAAATGGCCTCAGATGCTGCAGCTACTCACCTTCTGCTACAATTACACAGAACAATAACAACAGGTTTTGCACCGTTCTATCTCATGTTTGGCAGAGTCCCTCATCTCCCAGTTGACATTCTGTTCCAACATGTGCTTTCTGATGGCGTAGTGGTGGATCACAATGAGTTTGTGTCATGCCTAAGGAAGATCTACGTGAGGCGGTTCAGATTCCACAAAAACAGTCAGAAAGAGCAGACTCGACACGCCAGGCTTTACAACAGGAAGATCAAGGGTTTGCCACTTGCCATTGGTGACAGAGTACTCGTTGCTAACAGAGGTGAAAGAGGTAAAAGGAAGGTAGCTGACAAATGGGAGTCTGCTCTGTATGAAGTTGTAGCTGTTAAGCCTGACATCCAATGTACGAGATCAAAGACATCAACTCAGACAAACTGAGAGTAATCCATCGAAATCTACTGCTTCCTGTGAACTTCTTACCTCGTCTCTCTTACCGATCTTCTACGATGGACAGGAAACCCAGACCAGTGACGAGGTTGTGACGAGATGGTTCCTGAAGTCAACCCTCCAGCCGAGGTGGATGGCAGCGGTGACCGAACTGCACACTGGGTACTCTCTAGCCATGACCATTTTGAGATGGAAGATCATCAGACTCGCCTGTCTGAAGTGCGTGAGATATCTGATTGTGTGTCAGGGCCGTTTGATTCAGCCAGTGGTGTCATCAGTGAAGCGAGGAAGCAGAACAGTGATGTTCCTTCTGCAAACAGTGACCCATCCGATGTTGAGTCCCAACAAGTAGCGCTCACCTATGAAGATAGAGGTTCGGATGAGCTTGTTGTGTGCATTCAACCCCAGGGCTTTGAGAACACAGTTGCCCGAACAAGACGATGCAGAGTTATCAATCCACCACAGAGACTCATTTGTGAGATGAATGAGCAGGTGCTTGACACTTACATTTACGCATTTTTAGCAGACGCTTTTATCCAAAGCGACTTCCAAGAGAGAGCTTTACAAAAGAGCATAGGTCACTGATCATAACAACGAGGTAGTCCCAAACATTGCAAGCAGCCAAAACATGAAGCATACATTGTGAAAAAACTAAACAAGTGCCAAAAGGGAAGACCCATAAGAGCATGCTATATATATTATATATATAAGAGTTATACAAGTTACAAATTAAAACAACATGAACCACAAAAAAGTGCAGGACTGTACCTGTAGAAGAACAATCGATAGTAAAATATTTCACAGCGAGTACAAGACTTAACTTCGTTATAACTACAAGAGCAACAAGTCACTCAATAAGAGTCATTGTGATCCTGGAGGAAACTAACAACAGGTCCAGCCAAGCATTCCTAAGTGCCGTTGTACTCCCGGAACAAGTGCGTCTTGAGCCTTTTCTTGAAGGTGGGGAGACAGTCAGTGTCCCTGATGGAGGTGGGGAGCTGGTTCCACCATTGGGGGGCCAGGCAGGAGAAGAGCTTGTGTTGGGACCTGGCAGTCTTGAGCGGTGGGACCACCAGGCACTTCAGAGTCCACAGTGAACTTTTTTCTTTCTCTAGTTAAGAGCTTATTTTGAAATTCTTATAGTAGTAACAGATGTCATTCTAGTCAGTCTGACCTGACTAAGAATCAGTTAGATATGAGTATCAGATATAGAATAGCAGAATTTGAGGTGTAACAGGCATCTTTTGGGTCTACTTTCAGTCTGGGGTAAGGCGCCATTCCATTCTTTAAGTGCTCCTTAGTTGGAGGATTGTTTTAATCGACAGCTTGTGATACTTCTTAGTGACATCCTTTTATTTATTTGTTCTCTCTTTTCTTGTCTATTAGTACTTCTCCAGTATGTCTCCAATTTAGCAGAATTTAAGGGGGATGTATGTAACGGAGTTGTTTATAAAGTCCTTGCTAGCGGTTGTTAAATCCTGCGTCATTGGGTCAAGACTTTTATTTTGAAATATTGTTCACATTGTTCAACTGCTGCAGGTAGGTAGGGCAAAAAGTGTTCACATTAAAATCTTTAGAATAATTCCATATATATTTGTATTACAAATGCCAATTAAGTGCCTATTTTGTGTTGTCAATAAGCAATCATATAAATCACATTTCAATGAGATGTAGAATTATATTTTATTCTATTTTCGTTTGACTTTCAAGCACGTTGGCGGTTGGCTAATGGAGTTTGTAATGTTCACATGAATTTTGTCTAGGCGGACCAAAGTAATGCCCACAACTGTATATTTGATGATCCATTGTGCAGGTAACAAAATCAATTTGTTGTTTTGATTTGAAGTGTTATATCTTTTGTGGTAAAATTGTTTTTATACGGTTATCGTACTGGTGACGTGGCTAGCATTCACGTTTTAGAATGACTAGCCACCCAGCTAACAAAATGACGTCCCCAGGACGTCCCCTGAACGTCCCCGAATGTTATCAGGACATCCCCGGGACATCCATGTAACGTCCTCATAACATTTAGGGGACGTTCCCCTGCGACTTCATGGGGACGTTCCCTTGCGACGTCCTGATAACTTTCGCATACCAAATGCAGAATCAATTTCTCAACCTTAATTAATAGTCACATTTATGCATTTAATGGATATTTTTGGTATACAAAGTATAAAATGCATATTAGCCTGTAGTGTAAAACCAAACTGAATGTGTTCACTTAAACTCAACAATGTTGGCCTAATTTAACTTCGTTATTAAAAAAAAATCTACTTTAAGTATAACAGGCTGCTGCTAAGTATTGTGTATTGTAACTTATTACATGTATGCTTGTAGAAGAAAAAACAAGATTTACAGTATAAACAAACACTTTATTCAAATGCATTTTAAAAGCCTGAATTAATTTTCGATATTTTAATTGTGTCAACCCCTCCTCATCCTCTCCCTACTCCTCCTCCTCGTCCTCCACCAGTTCGTCCGGAATCGACACCTGCAACATGAATTAGCTACAGTTAGACAGCAGATCAAATGCAAAGAACATTAAGTGGATGTGTATTTTGTCCATATGCTCCTGGAGTTATTTTTAGGACCGTAACAAGTGAAACGGAAAGCTTCCCTGACCTTCAGTATCTAGATATTTACAACCATCTAGCTAGTGCTAATCAACTTTCCTTCATCTACTTATCGTGAACGGGGCGGACTTACCCATTAGGCAAGGTAGGCAACCGCCTGGGGCCCCCAGCTACCAGGGGGCCCCCAGATGCCAGGGGTGCCCTTGAAAGAATACATACAAAAACTATATGATCAATAATAACTATAATAATAGTACAAATCGATTAAAAGTCATAACCGTCACTAAAGTATCAACAAAGATACCAACAGATCGTTTATTCTATTTGTGTCAAAGCAGGCTTCCCCTCCCACCCGATACTACTGTGGACTATTCCATCGATAGCAGCAACTGCGCAGCAAAGCACGTCATTTTAGTTGGTTAATGTGAGACAGTAGAAGAGTGAAGTGAATGCTAAAACCAATTTGCTAAATGTAACGAAACTCCCCGAGCGGAGCACAAAAGAGAAAGACAAAAGACGAGAGTAAACAAGTAATTGCCAAACTGAAACTACAGAAGGAAACGTAATTTTTCTCCACTGGTATCCAATGATGCGGCAGCTAGCACAAGTGCTGCTCAGTGAAGTTTGGCTAGCAACAGCAGCTAGGCTAGTTTGCTCGTAGCACAATTTACCGGGGTCAGCTTCTCCACGCAGGGCTCTAGACTGAGACCAGATTTGGCATTGTTACTGACAATGATCGGCTCCTGCAAACTTTTTTTGAATTAGCCATTTCCCCCTAAATAATTGTCAAGCTTATTTACGTTTTTGGGGGCCTATTTTCAGTTAACAGATGGTACTGTGTAGGCCAGTGGTTCCCAAACTCTTCTGGCTCACGGCACCCCTATTTTTTACTTTTTACTCTCAACCTCCTTTGTGTCATATTTGTACTTTATGCCATTTGATTCAGGCTATAACTGCTTTTATTATAGGCATTACATTGAGAAGGTGAGGTTTATCTCATTTTTGTTATATTCAAATGAACTACTCTTTAATTCAACTCATTTAATGTAACTTTTGAATAAATAGTGAACAGAATATGAACAGACAACGTCTGTCCCTCTCTCAACTATATCACAGCCAAAATACGTATGGTAATAATCGAGAAATTGGATGGCAGTAACAAAACATATCCGGAACATACCTTCAATATAAAGTTCAATTTTTTTTTATTATAATCGTCTCCACAGACCACTTATCAACTTAATGGGACACATGTGCCTGTCTCTGACTGTCAAGTACCTATTCGTCTGTCACCCTGAATATCTCATCTCCGGTAGCATGGTTGTCCAGTTCTTTACAAAATAAAACGTTTTCTGTAAATTTGTCCTCATCCACGTATCTCACGTTAGCGATCAGCTGGCAAAGGCCACTAGCATCAGTGGACTCGTCTATTTGAAGCGCAAATTCCCCCCTTAGCCGTAGCTTCTCATTCAATACAGATTCCATGTCCTCCGACATATCATCAATGCGACGTTTGATTGTGTTATCAGAGAAGGATTTTTTCCTTTAGAATTTATTTTGCAGTAACTGGCCCTAGTTAACATTACCTCAACATTCTTTTTGCATTCTGGTAATGTGAGTGACTCTGCTAAAGTGTGTGGCTTTTTAGATTTAGCAAGCAACTCGCAACTAAAAAACTGGCTGCATTAGCCAAAGTCTCCCTGCAGACCAGGCATACTGGTATCGGGCACGTTACCTCGCCACACCAAATGAACCCATACTGGAGGTACGAGTCGTTATAATGCCTCACTTTTCTCTTTGCTGATTTCAATTCCGATGTTTGTTCCCGTGGAGGTTGTCAACGAAGTCAACTAAATACCTGTCGTTGACGACGTTACGCCCTGAATCAACTGTGAACTGTAGCCTATAGTTGTTTGTGCTGCAAATACAATTTTAATTGATATAATTGCAAGAAAATGAATTTTGAAATTGATATTGTGTTTTTTTTAATGTAATTAAATGATCAAGCCTTGGGCCATTCCGCGGCACCCCTGAGTATGCGTCACGGCACCCCAGGGTGCCACGGCACCCACTTTGAAAACCCCTGGTGTAGGCTACTGTGCCGGTGACAATGTTGTTACAATAGCTTGTTTTAAAGTGGGTTATTAATGAATGAATGCAATATGAGTAAGCTAAATGCTTGAAAATATCACGAGAAGGGAAAAAGGTGACAAAGTCATAGAGGTTAGGAACATTTTGACCTAATTGCCCAATATCTTCATTTGATCCAACTTTTCAACTGAGGCATATATATAGGCATATATATTAATAATTATTATATGGATTGAAAAGAGTAAAAATAGGAGTTTAGGGGGCCCCATGCCTGTCTTCGCCTGGGGCCCCTAAATCACTAAATCCGCCCCTGATCGTAAACATTTGTCCGACGTAGCAACGTAGCATATCATTATGATACTTTTCTTGCAAAACGTCTTGGTTTATTGTGGCTCTAGTCTAGAGATAACTGTCCAAAAGTAGATTGCTACTCTACAGTAGAGTTAACGCTACTTGACTCGCTAGAACTGTAGCCTTCACCTGTCCAAAAGTAGCTTTGGCTGTTTTGTATTTTCTGTATCCTTAAAGACCCAACACCACTAGTGTGTAGGCATCCGATTTAGAGCTAGGTTAGCTAGTGCTATCGAGAACATTGTTAGCTACTACTGTACAAACTAGAAAAAAGGCTGTTCCTGCGAAACAGCAGTGAGAATGCTGAAAACCTGAATTGGGATAGCTGACCATGCTAAAAAAGCTGAAAATGGTGTGAAAATTTTCAGAAAGTTATAAGCTGAAGCTTCAAAGCGAACGAAAGTTATTGTAAATAGGGGCTGGAGTTGGACAAAGGCATAAAACTACAGAAGAGAGAAGAAAAATGCTGAAAGAAGAGAAACAATGCATTAAAATGTGAACATTTAGCAAAAAAATATTTGCTGGAGTATCAAAAGCCCTGAAATGTATGTTAGAAAGAACCTGCAGCAAGATGAAGGCAGAAAAGTAAAGAAAAGAGGAAAAAAAATTCTAAAGTACTGGCAGTTGGAAGATACTGCTGTGAAATGTATTTTTGAAAGGACCTGGAACAAGATGAAGGCAGAAAACAGAAGAAAAGAAGAAGAAATGCCAAACTTACTGTAAGTCGCTCTGGATAAGAGCGTCTGCTAAATGACTAAATGTAAACAAAAAGGGGAACATTTCAGAAAGATGAGCTGCAGGAAAATGTGAAAATTGAGCAGAAAACCAGTTGCTGAAGTCTGGGTTGAAAGAATTTGAAGGTAAGAGGACTGTGGTAACCCGAGGGCAATAATGCACGCACACTTGTACTTAGTTTTGGGTCTTTACTGAAAACCAATGCTCACAGCATGGTGACCAAAACGTACATGAGACCTGCAGGTCGCGCCAAAAACAATACCCCCCCCCCCCGGCGGTGTACGCAGGTGTCGTTCCAAAGGTTCCGGGGTGCAACACTAACTCAGTATATAACACTTCTCCCCCTTTAAGTAAACACTTATAATACGGTTACCCAAACAAACTGAAATTGCATGTATGTCCCCTTATAAAGTACAGAAACTATATTGCACTAAATTAACTTAAATTCACATTCCAACTTTAGAATTCTAACAACAGGTAATCAACAACATCCGGTAATGCACAACAGTTTTGTTAGTTTACCAGTTCAGTCTCTCTGGAGGCTTGTGTTGCCTCTCTGACCTTCTTGGTGCAACAGGAGAGTCCACAGACTGGGTAACAGACTGTGCTGTACTGGGAGGAATTGGGGTAGCGGCAGGGGCAGGTGAGGTAGTTTGCTCAGACAGTCCATCAATGCACACAGGTGCAACACAGTCCATAGAGCTACTCACACCGTCCTTGTGTGAAACACTCTGAGACCCCTTCTCCTCTGCATCAGTGCGGACACGCACGTGATCTTGGTGCCTGCGAACCTGCCTGCCGTCCAACAAGTCAACCACAAAAGAAACTGGACCAGACTGGCGTTGAATAACCCCTGGCAGCCACTTTGAGCCGCTGGCAAAGTTCTTGACACACACACAGTCCCCCTGCCGTAAAAGCCGCTCCTTTGCATGTTGGTCCCGTCTCACTTTTTGGTTCTCCTGTGATCGGGCAACGTTTGCTCCTACATCCGGGCGAAGGAGGTCCAGATGAGATTTGGGCTTTCTCCCTAGCAACATCTCTGCTGGAGGCAAACCAGTGGTTGTGTGTGGAGTAATCCGATACTGGAATAAGAAACGTGCCAGCTTAGTCTCCAGCGTGTGCCCTGTCATTTTCCGCAGTCCCTCTTTCAGTGTCTCAACAGCACGCTCTGCTAAACCGTTGGAAGCAGGATGGTATGGTGCAGTCAGGATATGTCGGATTCCATTTTTCTCCACAAACTCTTTGAAAACTTCACTTGTGAAAGTGGGCCCGTTGTCACTGACAACCGTATCTGGTAGCCCGTGGGTGGCAAAGATGCTTCTGAGCGTGTCAGTGGTAACTGGGGCTGTGATATTTGACATGATGTGTGCTTCCATCCACTTTGAATGAGCGTCCATCAGCACCAGGAACATGTGGCCCATAAACGGACCAGCAAAATCCAGGTGGAGCCTGGACCACGGGCGTGCCGGCCACTCCCATGGGTGGAGAGGCGCAGGTGCGGGCATCTTCTGGTTACTTTGACACTGTGAATATGCTTTTACCTTTTCTTCCAAAGCACTGTCCATCCCAGGCCACCACACAAACGACCTGGCGAGGCTCTTCATCCTCGACACCCCGGGGTGAGCTTCATGCAGCACTTCCATTATCTGAGCCCGTCCCGCAGGTGGAATAATCACCCTGGAGCCCCAGAGGATACAGCCATCCAGCGCACTTAGCTCCAGCTGACGCTTGACATAGGGCTTGAGCTCCTCCTGCTCCACTGATACTGGCCAGCCCTGTAATAGCCATCTCTTTACTTGTGACAGCACCGGGTCTCTTTCAGTCCACTATTTGATTTGCTTTGCTGTCACCGGAGAGTCAGACAGCCTGTCTAACAAAAACACATTCTCCGGAAGTAGGTTAGTTTGGCTTGGTGACTCTGGGAGGGGAAGACGGCTGAATGCGTCTGCATTTGCATTTTCACTTCCTGCTTTATACACAATGTGATACCGATACGCTGACAAAGTTAATGCCCAGCGCTGCGCTCTTGCTGACGCCATGGGTGAAATACCCTTAGTCTCACTAAACAGGCCCAGCAAGGGCTTATGGTCGGTAAAAATGGTAAATGGGCGACCATACAGGTACTGGTGGAACCGTTTCACAGCAAAAACTACCGCTAGCCCCTCTTTCTCTAGCTGAGAGTAACCCTTTTCTGCTGATGTGAGAGTGCGAGACACGTACCCAATAGGTTTTTCATCTCCGTCCTCCATACAGTGCGATAGGACCGCCCCCACGCCGTAAGCGATGCATCACAGGATAAGACAACGTCTTTGTCCGGGTCAAAGTGCACGAGTAGTGTTGCTGAGTGCAACAGTTCTTTTACCTGCTGGAAAGTTGTCTCTTGAGCTTGCTGCCAATTCCAGGAACAGTCTTTGTGCAGCAGCTGATAGAGGGGGGCGAGCACAGTGGAGAGCTCAGGCAAGAACTTCCCGTAATAATTCACTAAGCCCAAAAACAACCTGAGCTCAGCCACATTCTTTGGAGAAGGAGCTTCCTTTATCGCCCTCACCTTCTCTGTCATGGGGGAAAGACCCTGAGCGGAAATCCTGTGACCCAGGTATGTGACACTTGAAACCTGAAAAACACATTTACTGCATTTTAAACGCAGCCCGGCCTCCTTCATTCTCTTTAGCACCTGGTCGAGGTTCTGCAGATGCTCCTCTTCCGTTTTACCTGTCACCAAAATGTCGTCTAGGTAGACAGCGACATGGGGAATGTTCTGCAGGAGGTTGTCCATGGTGCGTTGAAAAATGGCTGGGCTGGACGCGACGCCGAAAACCAGGCGGTTGTACTTAAACAGTCCCTTGTGGGTGTTGATGGTCACATATTGTTTAGAGTCCTCATCCAGCAACAGCTGTTGGTACGCATGACTCATGTCCAGTTTTGTAAACGTTTGTCCTCCTGCCAGTGTGGCGAACAAATCCTCAACTCGTGGCAGGGGATACGTGTCAAGTTGTGAGGCTTGGTTAATTGTAATTTTGTAATCCTTTCAACACAGGCACTATCGGGGCTGCCCAGTCAGAGAACTCCACAGGTTCAATAACACCTGACCGCTGCAGCCTGTCCAACTCTGCTTCCACCTTAGCCTTCATGGTGTATGGCACCGTGCGTGGTTTACAAAAACGTGGTTTTGCGTTGGGGTCCACGGTTAACTTCACTGTTGTGCCGCGGAGGGTGCCAAGCTCATCCTTAAAAACGTCTGCATACTTTGATAGGATGTCTCCAACCACTCTCATGTGCATGATTTCCCCCCAATTGAGGCGGATTTTCTTTAGGAGGTTCCTTCCCATCAGACTAGGTCCCTCCCCGTCTACCACTAACAGCTTCACTTTAGCTGACTGGCCTTCATACATCACGTCTACTTCTATAGTTCCCAGTAGAGGAATGCACTTACCGGTGTATTGTCTCAGTCTGATGTTAGTCTTCCTTAAAGCAGGCACTTTTCCAGAGCACCACAACCTGGAGTAGGTGGCTTGACTTATCACCGAAACTGAGGCACCCGTGTCCACCTCCATCGTCAGCTGTTTTCCGTTAATTGTAGCGTTGCACAGATCGGGTCTGCCCGGGGTTCACTCAGGTCCATATTAAACATGTTAAATGAACACTGCTCCTCCATCTCTTCACTTTGCACATGATGCGTTTTCATTTGGGGTTTTGACTCTTCCCACTCCTTTTTCCATGTCTTTTTAGAAACTCTGCACTTCTTGGCTATGTGCCCTTTTTTCTGGCAGTTATGGCACGCGGCATCTTTAAACCCACAGTCATTAGCAAGATGCGCTCCCCCACAGCGGTAACACTCAACTGACTTCATTGGCTTGCCTCTCCCTGCATTAAACAGACGGTTAACGGCGCCCTGTGGCACACTGGCGTTAGCTGCTTGAATGTCTTTAGAGTTGATAGCTGCCGTTTCCATTGCATGAGCAATCTCCAACGCTTTCTTGAAAGTTAGCGTGACTTCACCTAGCAATCGGCGCTGAATGCTGTCATTGTTGATACCACAGACTAACCTGTCCCGTAGCATGTCGTCAAGCACCGGTCCAAACTCACAATATTCCGACAGTTGTCTCAGCTCCGCCACGAATGCAGCAACTGAAACTCCAGCTTTGCGTGAATGTGTGTGGAACTTGAAGCGCTGAACAATCACTGACGGCCTGGGGGTTGTGATGCTCTTGCACCAGCTTCACCAAGTCTTCGAATGACAATTCGCCTGGCTTCCGTGGCGTTGCCAAATTGTGTATCAACTTGTACGTCTTGGCACCGCACGCACTGAGGAGAATCAATCTTTTCCTTTCGACCTCCTTAATGTTATTCGCCAGGAAAAAGTGCTCCAGTCTCTCAACATATTCAATCCAGTCACCATCCAGCTCGACAAATTCACCGAGCGTGCCAACCGTGGCAGTAGCCATGCTGCAAGCTAAAAGTCACACGGAACTTCGTCTTCGACACTAACGTTACTCCGTCATCTATGTTTTAATCCTCGTCGCCAAAAGTGTGGTAACCCGAGGGCAATAATGCACGCACACTTGTACTTAAGTTTTGGGTCTTTACTGAAAACCAATGCTCACAGCATGGTGACCAAAACGTACATGAGACCTGAAGGTCGCGCCAAAAACAATACCCCCCCCCGGCGGTGTACGCAGGTGTCGTTCCAAAGGTTCCGGGGTGCAACACTCACTCAGTATATAACAAGGACAACACTGGAATGACTGGAACTTGATGGAAAAGTGTAGCAACCGCTGGTCATTGGCAACAGATTGGCAACATTTGTAACCTAGAATCTCAAAACGGAGGAGAAACTAATCATGTGTGCCTGCACACCCAGTCCTGTTCAGACACTTTAAGATGACAATAATAATTCATAGTGCAGGGTTGCCGATGTTGTCGTTGTCCCTTGTGAGTTTTTTATACGTAAAAAACAAGATCATGCTACATCTAACCAGCGGATCATTTCTTGCAAGTGTGTCAAAGTGGTATGTTTTAACACCGTAGGCTTGAATAATAACCAAAGGCGTGAAGCTAGAGAGGATGCAATGGAAGATTTCCTACATAAGCTAGATGTAAAACTTCAAATTGAAAACGGAGAAGATATTTAGAGTAAAGACAAGTTACTTTACATATGTGTTCAATATCGTCAATTAACAGTAAAAGCTTTCCAGTTACTTAGCGTTTGTTCGTAGGATTAACGCCAGCTGCAGCAAACACTTACCCCAGGCCTGGTTTGTCTGTTCGTGACGGTCAGCTATGACAGTCGAGCCTCAATTTTGGCTTCCACGTCTGCAACAAGATGCTGCAGATATTCTATCAGTCTGTTGTGGCGAGCACCATCCTCTTTGCTGTGGTGTCCTGGGGTGCGGGCATCAAGGCAAAGGACGCCAACAAACTGAGAAAACTCATCAGGAAAGCAGAGTCCGTGGTTGGCTCTAAGCTTGTCACCCTGGAGGAGGTGGTGGAGGACAGGATGCTGGCAAAACTGCTGGCAATCATGGACCAGCCCTCTCACCCCCTCCACAAAACCCTGGACAAGCTAAGAAGCAGCTTCAGCCACAGACTCATTCAACCCCGCTGCTCTAAGGAACGATACAGGAAATCGTTCCTGCCAACCGCAATAAGACTGTTCAACTCAGCTACCTCTGTCAGAGCCACCATCACAGAACTGCACTAAACCTGTCTCCTTGCACTTTATTCTATTGTATTGTATTCAATATACCGGCTGCTATGACAACTTCATTTCCCTTCGGGGATGAATAAAGTACTCTATCTATCTATCATCTGAATAGGGATAGCTGACCATGCTAAAAAAGCTGAAAATTGTGAACATTTTTAGAAAGTTATAAGCTGAAGCTTCAAAGCGACCGAAAGGTATTTTAAATAGGGGCTGGAGCTGGACAAAGGCATAAAACTACAGGAAAGAGAAGAAAATGCAAAACAAAGTGAAGAAAATCTGAAAGAAGAAAAACAATGCATAAAATGTGAAAATTTTGGGAAAAAATATTTGCTGGAGTTTCAAAAGCCCTGAAATGTATGTTAAAAAGGACCTGCAGCAAGATGAAGGCAGAAAAGTACAGAAAAGAGAAAAAATGCAAAAGTACTGGCAGTTGAAAGATACTGCTGTGAAAGGTATTTTTGAAAGGACCTGGAGCAATATGAAGGCAGAAAACAGAAGAAAAGAAGAAGAAAAATGCGAAACAAAAAGGGGAACATTTCAGAAAGATGAACTGCAGGAAAATTTGAAAACTTAGCAGAAAACCCGTTGCTTAAGTCTGGGTTGAACAAATTTGAAGGTAAGAGGACAACACTGGAATGACTTGAACTTGCTAGAAAAACGTAGCAACCATTGGTCATTGGCAACAGACTGGCAACATTTCTAATGTCCTGTTCAGACACTTAATGACATCAAGATGACATCAAAATAATAACTCTTAGTGCAGGGTTGCCGATGTTGTCGTTGTCCCAGGTGAGTTTTTTAATATGTAAATAACAAGATCATGCTACATCTAACCAGCGGATCATTTCTTGAAAGTGTGTCAAAGTGGTATGTATTAACACCGTAGGCTTGAATAATAACCGAAGGCGTGAAGCTAGAGAGGATGCAATGGAAGATTTCCTACATAAGCTTGATCTACAACTTCAAATTGAAAACGGAGAAGATATTTAGAGTAAAGACAAGTAACTTTACATATGTGTTCAATATTGTCAATTAAAAGTAAGAGCTTTCCAGTTACGAAGCGTTTGTTCGTAGGATTAACGCCAGCTACAGCAAACACTTACCCCAGCCCTGGTTTGGCTGTTCGTGACGGTCAGCTACACTGTAAAAAAAATTACTTGAAATTGTTCACTTTAATTTCATTTTTGAGTAAGTTGAACAACGTTCTTTATTTTGCCATATCAACTATATAAAATTGGTTGTTCTAACTAGCTTTATTGATTTTTGTGTGAAAAGTTAAGCTTACTACAATGTTCAAGTTAGGGAACCACATATTTATATGTTATACTTCAATCTGGCCCTGAGCAACAACTTTGCGCATGCCCATATCAACGCCTCGATGAAATTGGGGTTTCCAAGAGATTTTGCAGGGGCTTTCATCCACAACGGCATGCGTCTTTCACCCAACGGCCTCATCTTGGAGAGAAATCTAGCTAGCTAGCTATTTCAGAGGTGAGTATTTTCTTAAAATAAATAGCGTTAGTTAAATGTATTGCAGAAATTGAATGAGCATGTTTTTAAGTATAAGGTTTGAAATGTAGGCTATTTAGCATGTTCATTTGCTATCCGTCTCACATTGGTTTAGTTAGGATTTCGCTAGCTAGCGTTAGCTAGATGTAAAATAACAACGATTAAAGCCTCCTGAAAGTAAAGTTGAAATAGTGAAAATGCATATATGATATCAAAGTTTAGCGTCTCACAAATCACTCACGAAAGAATCTTCGAAAATAAACGTTTAGAGATTTGTTAGAAAACCTAGTTCCAAAATAGCTTATTTAGCTCTCAATTTTATAAGACTAGCTAGCGCGTGGTTGATCACGTTTTGATAATGGTCGGCCATGTACAGTACAGCATGGCGCTATAGAACATTGCGTTTCGCTCCTTAGTAAGGACCTTATATGTTTACATGTTTGAAGCCGTGTAATTCAAAATCACCTTGAATTACAGTGTTTCCCACAGATTAGAAATCTAATTGTGGCGGGGAGGGATGGGGGTTGTCAGACGGGGGGGGGGGGGGGTCGTATATAATTCCTTCGTTAATAATTTGTTACAGTTAATTTGTTAGTAATTTGTTACATTAAATATTAATCCAAAATGATTCACACCTTCACATAATTAACAACAACTAACATATCATTTCTGCATTATGCATGTAGCAACGCTAGTGCTAAACAACTATTAAACTGGTCGGCTCCATGACGCCGGGTAAGTAGCTAGCTCTTGAGACTTCTCACCAAAAGAACGAAGGGGAAACTTTGAGTACTGTAAGTCGCTCTGGATAAGAGCGCCTGCTAAATGACTAAATGTAAGTAAGGTACCTAGCAAAAAGTAGCCTCAACTTTCCTCGACTTTTAGCTACGGCACTAATGCTGAAGGCTCGCTGATATAGCTGTCGGTCTTACTAGAACGGCATATGTATGTATTGTTGCTAACGTGTGTTGACGTTGTGACTGTGCATATGTGAGAAAGACGCATGAGTGACAGAGAGACGGAGGGAGAGCAGGGGAAAGGAAATGCAGCTGGACGAATACGCTGCGTGTTTTAACCTAAATTTAAAAAAAGGCTAATAAAGGTTAAAAACATTTTGCGAAACGCAATGTGTGGCGGCCGGTGTTGATTCTGTGGCGCACCTCCACAAATTAGTCTATGTGTGGGAAACAATGAATTAATTGAGTTACAAAGTGCTTTGCTATATATGTATTACTATTATAGTCAAAATAGTTATCTTAACATTACATTAGCATTACACATGCAAAGTTAGCTGTGATGTTCCTCACAATGCTAGCTCTGCTTAGCTAATTTAACTGGTGCCATGTTATTTTAACATAATTATTTAGCTAGCTAATTGCAAAAGGGTACACCGAGGCAAGCTTAGCTCAAATTGTTCAATTAATTTATTTGCCTCTTGTTCTTTTTCAGTTTAGTTAACGCACGCAGTGCAAATTCTGCAAGTTTGTTGCATCAAATCTACAAGTTATTTCTAGACACCATCGACTGCGCCATGGAAGAGGATCCCACTGGCCCTGTTTCCACATTGGTTGTGTATGTACCTTCAAAACACCTGGAGCATTGAAATCACACATTTCTATATCACACAGTAGGACTGTCAAAAGGCACAAAAAAGCAACTTTCTTTTGTGAATTATGTGACTTTAGAGACATACAGTGCCCTCCAAAAGTATTGGAACAGTGAGGCCAATTCCTTTATTTTTGCTGTAGACTGAAAACATTTGGGCTTGACATCAAACGATGAATGTGAAACCAGAGATCAACGTTTCAGCTTTTATTTCCAGGTATTTACATCAGGATCTGATGCACAAATTAGAAAATATCACCTTTTTGTTCGAACCCACCCATTTGTCACGTGAGCAAAAGTATTGGAACATGTGACTGACAGGTGTGTTTTGTTGCCCAGGTGTGTCCTATTACATACATTATTCAATCAATAAATACCACTGAATGTCTACACTCAGGTTCAGATTGGGTAAGATAGGTTTTGTCTAGGCAGACTGTATTCAGAGGTGAAAACAACATGAAAACCAGAGCGCTGTCTTTGGGTGAAAAACAAGCAATTGTGAGTCTTAGAGAAGATGGAAAATCAATCAGAGCCATTGCAGAAACATTGGCCATAGCCAGTACAACCATTTGGAATGTCCTGAAGAAGAAGAAAACTACTGGTGTACTAAGTAACAGACGTCGAACAGGTAGACCAAGGAAAACATCAGCAGTTGATGACAGAAACATTGTGAGAGCTGTAAAGAAAGACCCTAAAACAACTGTTAGTGAGATCAGCAACAACCTCCAGATGGCAGGAGTGAAGGTATTACTATCTACTGTTCGCAGAAGACTTCATGAACAAAAGTACAAGGGCTACACCAGAAGATGCAAACCACTCATTAGCAAGAAGAATAGGAAGGCCAGGCTGGAATTTGCCAAAAAGTACAGAGATGAACCTCAAAAATTCTGGGACAAAGTTTTATGGACTGATGAGACAAAGATTAACTTTTACCAAAGTGATGGAAAGGCTAAAGTTTGGAGAAAGAAAGGAACTGCTCATGATCCCAAACACACAAGCTCATCTGTGAAACACGGTGGAGGTAATGTCATGGCTTGGGCTTGCATGGCTTCTTCTGGGACGGGCTCATTAATCTTCATTGAGGATGTAACACATGATGGCAGCAGCAAAATGAACTCGGAAGTCTACAGAAACATTTTGTCTGCCAATTTAAGGAAAGATGCAACCAAACTGATTGGCAGAGCCTTCATCATGCAGCAAGATAACGACCCAAAACACACTGCCAAAACAACAAAGGAGTTCATCAGGGGCAAGAAATGGAAGGTATTAGACTGGCCAAGTCAATCTCCAGACTTAAACCCTATAGAGCATGCATTTTACCTGCTTAAGAGGAGACTGAAGGGAGGAACCCCACAAAACAAACAACAACTGAAAGAGGCTGCAGTGAAAGCCTGGGAAAGCATCAAAAAGGAAGAATGCAAAAGTTTGGTGACGTCAATGGGTCACAGACTTGCTGCAGTTATTGAAAGCAAAGGATTTGCAACTAAATATTAAGTCTTATTCACTTAAATATGTTTTAAGTATATCTGTTCCAATACTTTTGATCACATGACAAATGGGTGGATTCAAACAAAATGTGATATTTTCTTAGTTGTGCATCAGATCCTGATGTAAATACCTGGAAATAAAAGCTGAAACGTTGATCTCTGGTCTCACGTTCATTATTTGATGTCAAGCCCAAATGTTTTCAGTCTACAGCAAAAATAAAGGAATTCGCCTCACTGTTCCAATACTTTTGGAGGGCACTGTATGTAGTGAAAACATTTTGTTCAATCATCTTGGACATCATCTGAGAAATCAAGAGACTGTGCATTGCCCTTTTCTTAGATGTGGATATAAAACAAACAATTATAAAACATTCAGTTGACACAAAAGTAGAAAGCACAAAAATCATACACTAAATTAGATTCGAACTTGTGTAAGTAGAAATTCTGAAAATGAATTTATTGACCAAACAACTGATGCTTGTGTTGCACCAGAGACTTCACAAAGCGTTCTGAGAGAAGAGTCGTGTGAAAATGGCAGGGAAGAAGATGTAGATTTTGAGACACTAAAACACAAACTCGCACCTCTTTTTTAGTGCATGCAAACAGTTCTTCATGTTTCCAAAAGTGCAATACAGAAAATAGTTGAAGAATTGCATGATATTCTGCACTTTTCCAAATGTAATTCTCTTCAAAGAATCAAATAGGTGCTTACTAAACATTATATTCAATTAGTTGATTTTGTTGTCAGTGAAATTAATGAAACAATATTCCAAACAAATCCACTTATCGTAACTACTCAAGCGAAGGGTGCATTATCTACTGATTACAGGAGGAATTTATACTTCAAGGAACACTTTCGTGTGATTGAGCCAATTGAATATTTGTATGATAGGACCTATAAAAGTACCTTTGTTTATGTTTCAATCATTCAAGTTCTAGAGAGTCTACTAGAACGAGACGATTTTTTAGATAAGGTAGTATTTAGTCAGGAAACTTTAACTGGCCAATACAGATCCTTTCAAGATGGTCAGTATTTCAAAGACAATAAGCTTTTAGGGGAGCAAGAAACTGGTATTTCTGTAGGGCTGTATATTGATGACTTTGAAGTATGTAATCCATTAGGGACATCAAGAAAAATACACAAGATTACTGCTGTGTATTGGGTTGTTCTCAATATACCAGCCAAATTTCGCTCTAGTCTGCACTCGATTCAGCTAGCTGCCCTTGGATAACCTCGGGGCCCACGGTCTAGCAGGATTTCAAGAGGGTTTTAACGTTGAAAAGTTCTGCAGATTCTGTTTGCTTAGTCGAGACCAAAGGATAACTATTGAGGCAAGGGATTTTCAATTAAGGCCTGTAGAACAGCACAACACACTTTTGGAGGATCTCAAAGCTAGCAATGAAACACATTTGAATGGTGTTAAAAGAGAATGTGTACTGAGTAAGCATCTGTCATACTTACATCCATCTGTCATACTTACATCCATTTTGCATGAATTTTTTGAAGGTGTCATCCCTTTAGAAATATCTTTGTGCCTGAAGGAATTTATTTCAAAAGGATTCCTTACATTTGATAGACTGAATAATCCTATACAATCCTTTCCATACTAATATTCTGACAAGGTAAACAAGCCACAGAAAATAACAAAAACAAACTTTGCAAAAGGAAGTTTTGGTGGCAATGGACATGAAAATTGGGCACTATTACGATTACTCCCTCTTATGATTGGCAGCAGTATACCAGAGCATCAACCCTCATGGGAAATGTTGATGGACCTTAAAGAGATTGTTGAGATTGTTGTCTCAAGCACATTCTCTGAGGAAATGCTCTGTTACTTGGAGAGAAAACTGTCTGACCATCGGAAGTTACTTATAGATTGCTTTCCTGACTTTAACTTGCGACCAAAGCACCACTTTATGGAACATTATCCTCATTTGATACGCTGCTTTGGACCTTTAGTAGAATTATGGACTATGAGATGCGAGTCAAAGCATAGCTTCTTCAAAAAAGTGGTGCATGACATTCATAACTTCAAGAATGTGCTTTTAACTTTATCTTCGAAACATCAGCAAATGATGGCATACCACCTCGATGGTCAAAATGTGTTCTTTCTCCCTTAGGAGAAAAGAGGTCGTCGAGGTGCAGGCAATGGTATCAGATATACAGGACAGATGGCCTGCTCTTTTTTCTAAAGAACAAGTAAGAATAATGTTTTATGGATGGTGTCCTTATGTCACGTTTTAATGTGCTTACCGGTAGTTGTGTGTCATCAGAAGTTATGCCTTCTTGTTTGCAAATGTAGGCTCACTCCAAGGTTATTGGATTATGTGAACCCTGTTTATGGCAGGATTTTTGCTGTATATGTACTCAACATTAATGACAAAGTCTTCATAGTTGTTTTTGTGATCAACAGCTTTGTGAGGAGTTCTACTGCATCACCACCAAAGACCTATTGGACACTTTCTGAGCAGCCTTAGACAAGTACTCTCCTCGTTTGCTGAAGCTGTACCGTGCCAGGAAGGGAGCCTTTGGTCTAAAGATGGAAAACCTCCTTGACAAGGTTGATGAACAGGTAAATTAATCTCTTAATGTTAATTCACATATTTATCATCCACAAATGACTATATTCCACTTCCATTTAATTATCTTTCGTTTTAATTGTTTTCTGAGTGCTACAGCTTGTTTGCAAGATACAGGTTTTGTTAACTCTTTTCATTCTGTTTGCGGCTTTGCTTTGGGCATTACTTGACTTATTCTGTATTCCATGCAGATGTGTTTAACACTGCTGTCAGTCCTAAAATAATAGTTCACCCCAAAATAAGAAATACATATTTATCCATAAATATGTCCGCCATAGAGATGTCTGCCTGCTCCAAGAATCAGGATTTATGCACAGAATGTCTCATATTTTCTCATAAATGGCTCTTTTGTTTACTGGTTTTCAGACGTCTGACATTGCGCTACACTGAAAGAGTGCATCCCTGGAAGGTCTACCACTGTTTCTTCGAGAGGATTCAGAAATGATTTTCAAGACATGCCTGGTAAGTACAGTGGGAGTGTCACCATTTTTTACTTTGCTCTCAAATGTAGCTCAATATTCACAACCTCTATTTTCGCACCAGGAAACAGATACAGATCCAGATGGGCGGACCAAAGGTGTCCAGGTTGCTGTCCTCACGATTCTAGAAGACAATGGCACCTCATCGTCCAGAGTCCAGGGAATTTCCATCGTCTTGAGAGAACATTGTTCTCAGAGATATTCCAGACCTGCCCACTGCATTTGCCTACCTGTTCAGCCTGCTCTACGCCCTGAACATCAAGTACCCAAAAGAACTAAAGTACACTTTCGAAGTGATCGAGAAAGTCTTCATGGAACTTTCTATTGATTGCTCACAGCGTGTCAGGAGTCTCAAAACTAAGCTCTTACTGTAAATCTTCTTATTCAATTTTCTTGTCTTAATCTGCCTAGTGTTAACATATATTTGAACATTTATGCACATGTTGTGTGTATCGATTGCTCACAGCGTGTCAGGAGTCTCAAAACTTAGCTCTTAGTGTAAATCTTTAGTATTCTTGCCTTAGTCTGCCTAGTGTTTAAATAGATTTGAACAGTGATACACCTTTTCTGAACAATACCCCTCAGAGCTAAAAGTAATGATGTTGTTTTAAAAGGCCAGGGTCCTAAACAATCAACCAGCCCTGCCCTAAGTGTGATCTGCTCTGTGTATTCAGAATACTTATATACTAATACTATACAAAGTGTACCTCAAAGTGTATGTTGGTTATGTTTTCATAACGTTAAAGCCTGGTTTTGGAAAGACCATTACCATTTATGGTATGTTCAGGGTTTTTCCTGGGTCAAGATGGGTCTTAGGTGCTCAAAAAAAAAAAAAAATATGTATATATATATCCTTTTTTCTAATCAATGTATTTATTCCCAAGTGTTTTGCACCCTCCACACACACACACACACATATTTTCGTCCTATTTCCCTTGAAGCAATAAAGTATGTTCTAAATGGCATAAATGCTGCCAATTAATAATTGAAGTAACCACTTGTTGTAAATGGTCAGTAGCCTAGCCTATCGATTAAGTTAGGCCACTCTGAAGCATGTACACTGCCTGCTTCATTTGATCTTGATAGGCTAAGCAAATATTATCAATAAACCCACTTTGTATTAATTAAAACTACTTCAGCATAATAATGCACCTAAAATACAAACCTGAGAAAGGGCAGCAATCGCTATCAAATCAACAGACGTGCAATTTTGCTAGCAGGGGAAAAATACAAACAACGAAAATCACCAGTTACCTTGATTTAAATTTGCAAGAACTATAGACTTATACAATAACGGGCTTAAAACTGACAACATAAGTTATACAACTTACAGTTCTCAAGGACGCACACACGCAATCTCAACTGCGGTGTGAAGCGCTTGTCCGTGCTATTCTCCGACATGCACTCTAACAATCACTGCTGATATAGGGGAGAGCGGGGGCGAAAGTAGGCCTACCATTTTTCAGAAAAACTTTAACATTTTAAAAGAGAATGTTTTAGACATAGATATATTTTTGCTTAGGTCTATAACGTATAAGTGTGGTCTATCAATACCAGATGGTATTTTGTACAAATGTCGAACAACTTCAGTATAATTTCATTTTGAACACAAGTTGCACATTGTTACTTTCGACCCCATCAGTTGGGACGAAAGTAACACAGGGGTGGGTCAAAAGTAACACAACGATACAAGATAGATTTTTTGTGTTACTCTGGTTTTTATTACATATACCTGACTATGACCTTGTTAATATGTAACTGCAAACATATTTTGTCCATTAGTTTTGCAAAAAAACTATGAATCTTACATTTCAGTTGCATCAAATATTTATCATCATTTTTTACTGAATCAGACCTCTGTCTGGCTTTCTGACCCTCACTCTTGGCATATTCTGTTGATATAATATGACATAAACATGTTTTAATAAATGCTTTCCACAAACAGAAATTCACCACATACTATTGCATTAGCGGCGGAACAAAAGTAACAAGTGTTACTTTCGTCCCGATAGGAACTCCTGACATTTAAACAAGATTTACTTTAATACTGAAAAACTCTTGACAAGGCAACCTTCAGAATGTGTAAGAGCACTAAATAACCTGTAGATTGATCAGTGACACATGAAACGGGAAACACAACTTCTAATTAGCAAAAAAGGACCTCCTCAGTAATTTACTTTGCGCACTCGAAAAGTTATTTCCGCACCTAACAGCGGCAAACGAAATCACGTGAAATTTGGCAGTTCCATCAATGGTTGCATGCTGAAGGTGCTGTCATAACTTGGAAAGCAAATGAAGTCAGGGCTCTGAGAAAATCGCTTTTTGTCCCGTGTTACTTTCGCCCCCGCTCTCCCTTACGGACTAAACTTTTGTACAGCCTGATTTCTAATACCTATCACTGTGTAGTTGAGTCGAATGAAAAAAACAGGAGGTGTATGATGCAGGAGGTTGTAGTTTAATGGAATGTCGATCGGCAAAAACAAAACAGCACTTAACTCAGGTAGCCTATTCGTCATGCAGAACAACAAAATGCAACGCTCGCATCCAGCAGAGCTCTCAAGAGAAGACTAACATGCTCTCTGAACATAAAACGTGACAATAACCGACAAAGGACAAACACAAACTCACTACTTAAATACATAAACATAATTGGCTACAGCCGAGGACTAACGGTTACAAAGGTGTGCGTCATTACGCATCCCTAATATTCAGGAGAGAGGGAGCGTCGAGGCCCGGATCTCCGAGTAGGCGTAACAGTACCCCCTCCCTCAGGGGCGGCTCCCGAAGACCCAACACTGCGAGATGAAGGACGACCCCTACGACGTGGCGCGGGCTTCTGTGGGTACCGACGATAGAAATCCAAGAGGAGAGAGGGATCCAAGATGTCGCCGCGCGGCACCCAGGACCTCTCCTCTGGACCGTACCCCTCCCAATTCACGAGGTACAGCAGTCGACCCCCACTTCGTTTCGAATCCAGTAACGAGCTCACTGCATAAACCTGGTCCCCATCAAGATCTAGAGGCAGAGGGTGCTGAGCGTTGCCAGGCACACCCTTATAAAGAGGACCCGCTACCACCGGCCTGAGAAGAGAGACATCAAATCAAATTTATTTGTATAGCCCTTTTTACATGCAAGCATGTCACAGAGGGCTTCACATGCGCCCATAGAACTGCCCCTCAACCAACCTAAACCCTCAAGGAAGACAAGGAAAAACTCCCAGAAAAACTCCCAACGGGAGAAAAAATTGAAGAAACCTTGGGAGGAGCAATTCAGAGAGGGATCCCCTCCTCCAGAGACGGTTGGTAGGAGAGAGGAGCAGAACACAAGCTAAACATAGTCATACAGTGTCAATGGGTTTTGAAACACCAAAACCCATTGTTCGCCTTTATAGACGTTGGATGGGACCGGGAAACTCGCTGTTGGCCGTCATGGAGATTCCGGGTGACGACCTGGTCCAACGTTGGCAGACCGACGACCAAGCAGGTCCTGACAGCTCAAACCCCCCACACCACAGGGAATGTGTGGGGGGGGACAGAGAGAGGAGAGCAGGGATTAGAGAATGCCAGGAGCAGCTAAGAGTTACAGTCATAATAGAATGAGATCCCCACCGGTCAAGTGTGGACTAGTGCAGCAATTTAACAGAGCCAAAAAGGGTATTTGATGCAGCCCCACACACCAAAACAGCGACAGCCGCCCTCGGTTGGAACATGAAATCTGTTCCAGGGGAAAGAACTCTAAAATAGGTTATACTTATACGAATAAGGATGAAAACAACCAGTCCCCCGTTGTCTCCAACTAGTAATAACAACTATAACAGTAACAAGATACAGTAACCGGTTTACTTTATTTGTAACATCTATATGGGCAATGTGAACATAAGCTATAATTACAATTTAAAAGTGACATGTGATACACACATAGGCAAGCACACACCTCAGGTTTACATAGAAAGTACATACATACTTCCTTTTAACAGTCATAGAATTGACTAAACAAGAACGTTTTTAATCTAGTTTTAAATGTCAAAACAGTATCAGCCTCCTTAATTGAGATGGGTAATTTGTTCCAGAGAAGAGGTGCTCTATATGAGAACGCCCTACCTCCAGCTGTTTTTTTCTTAACTTTGGGTATTACCAGATAGCCGGCATCTTGAGATCTTAGAGTCCTCGCGGGGCAATAGGGTGCAAGGTGACCGGAGAGGTACAGTGGTGCCAATCCATGCAGAGATTTGTAAGTTAGTAATAAAACTTTGAAATCAGCTCTGGCTTGGATAGGGAGCCAGTGTAAAGAGATAAAAGTAGATGTCATATGATCAAACTTTCTTGTTTTAGTCAATAGTCTAGCAGCAGCATTTTGCACCCGCTGTAAATTTTTTAGGTAGGTAATTGGGAGGCCAGAGAACAACACATTGCAGTAGTCCAATCGGGACGTAACAAAAGCATGTATTAGTTTTTCAGCATCATCCTTTGAGAGGAATTTTCGTATTTTGGCAATATTACGTAGATGGAAAAATGCGGTTCTGGTGATTTGCTTAATATGGTACTCAAACGAAAGGTCTGGGTCCAATGTGACTCCTAGATTTTTTACCAGCTGGCTTTGAGATACATTGACGCTGTCTAAGTCTAATGTCAGATTGGATAAATTATTTCTATGTTTTTTTGGGCCAAAAATTTGAACCTCGGTTTTATCCGAATTAAGAAGAAGGAAATTTGCTGTCATCCAAGTTTTCAACCCGGAAACAAATTTTTCCATAGCATGTGGAAATTCTCCAGGCTTTATAGACATGTATAGCTGAGTATCATCTGCATAACAGTGAAAATTAACCCCAAAACTTCTAATTATGTTTCCTAAAGGCAACATATAGAGTGAAAATAACAGAGGGCCTAGAACTGAACCCTGTGGTACTCCGTATTTTACAGTGGAGCTCCTGGATGAGCAACCATCATAGTGGACATATTGTTATCTATCAGATAGATACGATCTAAACCACTGAAGTGAAGCACCAGAGATCCCAACATAGTTCTCCATACGTTCCAGGAGAATCTCATGATCCGCAGTGTCAAAAGCTGCACTTAGGTCTAGAAAAACCAGGACAGAGCTAAAGCCCGCGTCAGAGGCTAATAATAGATCATTGACTACCTTGGCTAATGCAGTTTCAGTGCTGTGGTGAAGACGAAATCCGGACTGGAGAGGTTCATAGATCTGATTTGAGGAGAGGTGCTCAGTAAGCTGTTTTGCCACAGCTTTTTCTAAAATTTTGGAGAGAAATGGCAAATTTGAAATTGGCCTGTAATTGCTAAGACAACCTGGATCCAGGTTTGTTTTTTTAAGAAGGGGCTTAATAATAGCTTGTTTGAAATCGTCAGGGACTTGTCCAGTTACAATGGATTCATTAATAATACAAAGCATAGGTGGTCCAATAATAGGGAGAAGCTCCCTACAAAGTTTGGCAGGGAGGGGATCGAGAAGGCAGCTAGTGGGTTTCGAGGAATCTATCAGCTTGATAAACGCTTCCATAGAAATAGGGTTAAAGTGAGTGAGAGCCTCAACATGCAGCATGGTGGGTACAGCGGGAAAATCAGTGGTGATGGCCACTCCTCCAGGACTAGTCTGTAGTTTGTCCCTTATTGCATAGATTTTTTGGTCAAAGAAATCAAAGAAATCATTGGGAGAGAGATCTGAACTAACACAGAGTGTACTTTTCTTAGTGAGTTTTGCAACAGTATCAAATAAGAACTTGGTGTTGTGTTTGTTCTTTCTAATCAACATAGAGAAGTATTCTGATCTGGACCTGATGAGGACTTGTTTGTACTCTATTTGGCTGTCCTTCCAGGCCAGGCGGAAAACTCCAATTTAGTGGTACGCCACTTATGCTCTAATTTTCTAGTGGACCTCTTGAGAGTGCGGGTTTCCTCTGAATACCATGGAGCCAGTTTCTTGTCTTTTCTTTTCCTTGGTTTGAGTGGGGCAACAGAATCTAGGGATTGCTGAAGAACCAAATTCAGATCCCTTGTTTTGGTATTTAATGATTTATTTGGGACGTCAAGTGCTTCTAGTGCAGCGGGTAGAATACTAGCCAGTTCCAGAGCTGTGTTTGGGGTTAACCAGCGGCTAATACAAATATTCTGGGTGCCTCCAAGGCTCTGGCAGAGATCCATTTTAAAGGTTACCAGGCAGTGGTCTGATAATATAGGATTGTCATGGAATGAGCGAGACCCACGGTACTGAATGGGCATGACAAGCCTGTACGTTACATCAGTCATTTGTCGCTGAATCTCATATGGTCCAGTGAACCGTGGGGTCAACTTGCGGCAGGCACCCCGTTGTGGGGTATTCTTAGTGGCCAACCATACTCGGTCCCCCGGATGCAGTATCGGAGCCTCGCTGCGTTTTCGATCTGCCTGTACTCGGGAACGATGTAGGCGTTGTAGGCGAACATGCGCAGCATTCCAGACAGTCTCCGCCCGTCTAAACCAATCGTCTACTGCTGGTATACTGGTCTGGCTAGGATGCCAGGGAGCCAAAGCAGATTGGTAGCCCAGGACACATTGGAAAGACATCAATCTCGTAGAGGCATGACGTAAGGAATTCTGGGCATACTCTGCCCAAGGGATGACGTCTGCCCACTCTCCTGGCCGGTCCATGCAGTAGCTTCTCAGGAATTGTCCCAACTCCTGATTCGTTCTCTCCGTCTGCCCGTTCGACTGAGGATGGTAACCGGAGGTCAGACTCACTGAAACCCCCAACCTCTCCATGAATGCCTGCCATACTCGTGATGTGAACTGGGTGCCTCGGTCGGAAACTATGTCCTCGGGTATCCCATAATTCCGGAACACGTGTGTGAACAATGTCTCCGCAGTTTGAATGGCTGTTGGCAACCCAGGTAGAGGCAGGAATTTACAAGCCTTCGAAAAACGGTCAACTATAACCATTATGGTGGTACAGCCATGCGAGAGCGGCAGGTCTGTAACAAAGTCTATTCCTATGTGTGTCCAGGGTCGTTGCGGCACGGGCAAAGGGTGTAGCTTACCATATGGCAGATGGCGAGGACTCTTGCTTTGTGCGCAGATCGAACAGGAGGACACATACCTACGAACGTCCTGCGCCATTGTCTGCCACCAGTACTTGGGTTGAAGACCAGGCAACGTTCCTGCGATTCCCGGGTGTCCGGACATAGGTGTAGTATGCGCCCAGGCCAGTAGTCGGTCCCTTATCCCTGAAGGAACATATAGCAATCCGGCAGGACAAGAGGGAGGAGAAGGTTCGCTCACTAGGTTCTGACGAATGTCCTCATCCACGTTCCACATGATCAGGGCCAAAACGCGGTTTGGGGAAATTACGGATGCCTCCTCCCTGGGCTCATCCTCGGTCTCATACATATGCGAGAGAGCATCCGCTTTCGTATTCTTTGTGCCTGGTCTGTAAGACAAAACAAAATCGAATCGCACAAAAAAAATAGCCCATCTGGCCTGTCTTGGGTTGAGTCGTCTTGCAGTGGTGAGATATTCCAGGTTTCTGTGATCGGTGAGAACCAGAAAAGGGTGTTTAGATCCCTCTAGCCAATGTCGCCAGGTCTCCAAAGCCTCTTTGACCGCCAGCAATTCCCTGGCGGTCATCCCAAAAGGCACAGGGATGGAGTCTGGGTGGGTCTCCCTGACGCTGTGAGAGAACTGCACCGATTCCCACCTCCGATGCATCCACCTCCACTCTGAAAGGTAAGTCAGGGTCTGGATGCTTCAGGATTGGTGCCGTGGTAAACCTGTCCTTCAACCTGCCAAACGCCCTCTCCGCCGCCTCCGTCCAATCCAGCCGTTTACGGTCTCCGTGGAGAAGTGCGGTGAGGGGAGCTGCTATGGTGCTGAAACCCCTGATAAAACGCCTGTAGTAGTTTGCAAACCCTAGGAACCGTTGCAAGGCTTTTATGGAGGTGGGGGTTGTCCAGGACTTCACTGCCTCTACCTTCTCGGGAAGCATTTCGATCCCACTCTTGGAGATTTGGTATCCCAGAAAGGACACAGTACGCTGATGGAAATTGCATTTCTCCGCCTTAGCATAGAGTCGATGTCTGAGTAACCGTCGTAGGACCTCTCTGACCTGCTGCACATGCTGGGCGTACGACAAAGAGAATATCAAGATGTCGTCAATATAAACAAGCACACACCGATTCAGCATGTCTCTGAATATCTCGTTTATGAAAGATTGAAACACAGAAGGAGCGTTGGTTAGACCGTAAGGCATGACTAGGTATTCATAATGACCGGAGGTGGTGCTGAAAGTGGTCTGCCATTCGTCTACCTCTCTTATGCGCACTAGATTGTAGGCACTTCGTAGGTCTAGCTTTGTGAAATATTGAGCACCAGTAAACATCTCCACTGTGGTGTGTATGAGAGGCAGAGGGTACCTGTATTTAGTGGTGATCTGGTTCAGAGCTCGGTAGTCGATGCAAGGACCGAGTCCCCCATCTTTCTTCTTAACAAAGAAGAAACTCGAAGAGGCGGGTGATATTGACTTCTGTATGAACCCTTGTTTCAAGGCTTCCTGTATGTATACTTCCATGGCCTCTGTCTCCGCATACGACAATGGATAGACGTGGCTCCTGGGCAAAGAAGCACCTGGTTTCAAATCAATGGCACAATCCCACGACTGATGTGGGGGAAGCCTTATGGCCTTTTCCGTAGAAAATACCTCTCGAAATGTATCTAAAATCCACACCTCAAACAAGTTAACCTATACGCGAAACTGTACGTCCAATCCAAAAAATAAGGATATTTTCCGAGACCCAAGACTGCCGAAACCATTGATATCCTTTATGTGTCTGTGCGGTCAGAAATACAACTCTTTTGGCCGTTTCCAAAACGTCACCCAATTCTGCTTTCATGGTGCGTGTCTGTTTGGTTGCCACGGTGATGGCGCAGCTGTGATCGCTAAAGAGCTGGGCAGAGAATCACAAATTTACCTGGAATCCACACCTCAAACAAGTTAACCTTGACGCAAAACTATACGTCCAATCCCAAAAAAATTCCGAGATCCAAGACTCTCCCGAAACCAGAGATGTCATTTATATGTCTGTGCGGTCAGAAATACGACTCTACCGGCAGTTTAAAAACACGTCTACTTTCGAAATTCTCTGACAAATTTTACCCACCTCTCCATTGAAGTTAGTGAGAGAATTTGAAAGGCTGCTCTCGCTTCAAGGCTCAAAGCTGAAAATATGTAAATGTGAGCTCTTTAGTAGTTAAATTGGCTGAAAGAGGACAAGTTTTCCTACATTTTAAGGTATGACTTGTTTCTGTAAGTTAAACTATATGAACGTCAGAGGAATTTGTTTGACAATTTAGTTGAATATCAGAAAAAGAGCAGCCAGCACTCTGCTGGCTGCTCAATCATAAAAATCAAGAAGGAGCAAAATGTTTCATGTATTTCAAACTGTCACGATTCAAAATTGGCTGAATATTTGAAAAAGCTGAATCATTTGGGAATAGCTGAAGGTCTTGTGAACATTTTAAAAGTTGAATGGTGTCTCTAGCTGAAAGTATGCGGAAGCAGTTAAGATTGAAAGAGGAGGAAGCTTTTTAATGATTTGAAAGGATTTACCATTACTTTTAATGGGACAATAATTTGCACAAAAACCTTAATTCTTCAAAAAGTATAAAAGTGAGAAATACCAGAAGTCATAGCCATCATCACCTGAAGGAGCTGAATGTTTTGATACAAAAATTGTAGGAATCGATGAAAGTATGCAGGACTAGTTAAAGGCCAAAAAACGGCGGAAGAACTGAGAAGTTGAAAAGCAATAGTGAGAATTCTCACAATAAGTTGATTAAAGATTCAAAGAACAATACTTGGAATGCTGAAGCAGCATTCCAACAACTAGAACATGCATTTCCTGCTGAAAATGCGTTGGAATGCTGAAATCTGAATTTTTTTTTTTAAATGGCTGAAAATATAGAAATTAGAAAATACCCGCAAGCTGAAATTAATTTAAAAAATGTATGATTCACACAAAAGAGGGAGTGTGGAAGTTGAACTGCATCATCTAACAAAGCTAAGTGCTTAAATACAATGCGCAAGAATACGTTTGAACGTTGTGAAGCAATCGAAGAAATAGTTGAATTACAAGAGGCAGTGTGGAAGCTGAACTGCATCAACAAAGCTAAGAGCTTAAATAGCCTACAATGCAGAAGAAGCTGAAAGCTGAACTGTCAAACAGAAAAAGAAGTAGGCTAGTTAGTCGTAACAAGAATATTATAGTTTTAACACCTGAAATTAGTTGGGATAGTAACCACGGTGATGGTGCAGCTATGATTGCTAACGTTCTGAGGGCAGAGAATACCAGAAATGTTGCTAGGTGTCCACACCTCAAACAAGTTAACCTAGACGCAAAACTATACGTCCAATCCCAAAATTAAAGATATTTTCCGAGACCTAAGACTCTGCCAAAACCAGACATGTCCTTTATATGTATGTGCGGTCAGAAATACGACTCTACCGGCAGTTTCTAAATCTGGTTGTTTTTGTCTTTTCTGACGAATTTGTCACAAGATTTGCATTGGACTCTATGGGGCGAGAGTTGGACATTGTCTCGCTTTCGTGGGGCTCTGAATAAATGTGCAAGTCTGTTGGATTCCACAGACAACTGTCTACGACCAGCTCAAAATTAGCTATCTATTGATCCAAAAACGAAGCATAAAGAGCGAAAATTGTGGCAATGCTGGCAAACTAGAACTATGTTTTCAACTACATCTGAAGCTCCCCTCCACTCTAAGCGATTCAGTCTGCACTCAAGGCTTTGTCATACACACGCATGTAAATCTCAGAAACGGTTTGAAAAAGTCATGAAACATAATCAGTGATATTAAAAAAAGTTGAATAGATATAAAAAAGCTAAAAAAAAAAAAAAAAGGTTTTGTCAACATTTTAAAGTTTAAATGGTGGCTGTAGCTGAATAATTGAGGAATAAGAAGGATTTGAAAGTTGAAGAAGTTTAAGAGGATTGAGAGGATAAAAAAAAACTCAATTGGAAAACCATGTAAAAAATTGGATGAATATTGATTTACATAAATTCAAGCATATGAGGTACAAAGCTGAAAAGTCATAGCGCCCATGGCGAAACTGCTGAATTTTTTGATAGCTGAATGGTTTTCATAGCTGAAGATTTGAAGGCGCTGAAAAGTGGCGCGGAAGAAATAGAATAATAAGTAGAAGTTGAATAAAGATTCAAAGAACAATACTTGGAATGCTGAAGCAGCATTCCAACAATAATAATAATAAAGAGAAACAGAAAAACAATAGTGAGAAAAGAGAAACAGGAAAACAATAGTGAGAATGCTTAACAGTATTCTCACAATTAAGACGATACTGTACGACGTCTCAATTTAGCCAACTTAGAAAACCAGGGCCAACTCAAATTGGCTACAAATTAATATACATACATTTTCGATATGGCTATTTCACGTTGGATAAACATACAAATACATAGCTAGATAGTAGAGCTAAAGTTTGTATTAAAACATAATACCTCAAATTCTGTCCCACAGGTGGCCCACCTTCACAGGAGTGCGCTAAATTACTCTAAACTAGCCAACTACACAAAAAACACTATTAAAAACACAATAACAAAGAACTAAACTATCAACACTAAAACTTAAGTTGAAGCTATATTTGTGCTGTAATGGGCTAGTATAGACAATTTCTAGAGACGCAGCTAGTGCTTGGATAGGCTGGATCCAGCTTAGATGTTTTGTTTCAGTGATGGTACATCCCCAAATCATTTATGACTATAATGTATTACTTCGCTCAAATGCAAGTTATTGGTACCATACATAAACAATTGATTTAATTCTGTACAGTTTCCAGAGTGAAAGTATATAGCTCGAGCAATTCACATCACAGAATGACACACAAACGAAAATATCAGTTTGGAATTTAGATGGTTACGTTATGACTAACAAATGACGTTCTGGAACCCCCCGAAAGTTTTAAACATAATGTCATATCATAACCAACCAGGGACGTTCCTGTAACGTCCCCTGAAAGTTTAAAATTAAATTTCTATAACTGACTAAATTGTGACCTTTTAGGAATTTTAATAACGTCCTAAGGACGTCCTTGGGACGTCCTGAGGATAACGTCACGGTATAATCTATAGGGGACCAAATAGGAACGTCACTGAACGTCCCCAGAACGTCCCTTGTTAGCTGGGCAGTAACGTCTTGATGCATTCTACATACAGACCTCTTTTTCCACCACAAGAGTGGAGTGTCTACCGGGTGATATGTGCTGTTCTGCGTGATACAATGTTGGATGAAGATTGTATGTGTTAGTAATTAATTAGAACAATATAATTAATATAGCAGAAGAAAAGATAACTGCTGCAGGCGGACCAAAGTAATGCCCACAACTGTATATTTGATGATCCATTGTGCAGAAATAAAAACATCTTCGTCCATCCTGAGGGTTGCAGTCCTTGAATAGCAAACACAACGCAGGTTACACTAGGTTAAACAAACTACAGTGTAGGAAACTTACGTAACGGAGCTATCTTTGGCTACAATCAGATGTGAATTTAGAAGCTAGAGCTAACTAGCGTAGCTATGTCAAAAACGCCAGTATGTTAGCGTATTTAACAGGTTTATAAATATAATCCACTTCTGTAAAGTGATCCCTGCAAACGTTGAATCCGGGGGCAACTGGCGGGCTTTGGCGCTGGATAGCTACAAGCCATTTTCGTAAAACCGGTTGCCACTTGGTTAGGACATGATAGTGAATTCCTTCTGTCTTGTAAAATTAGTTTGTACAACCAGCCAGTAAGATCCTACTTTGCACCTTGTTTTAGCTGGTTCAATTAAAGGTAATTCTACCTCTGTTCTCCCTGAAAATCTATCAATGTCTATCTTGATGACTGCTAGCAGCCGGCAGTCACAGTACCTAACCATTCTTGTGACGTCACACACATGACGATTCAAAGATGGCCGCGCCCAATAGTTAAATAGTAAAGTTTACTAACAAATGGAACATTTTTCTGTTTTAGTTGTCAGATAAAGTTTGGTGATTTTATTTTAATAATTAAATGAGCCGTACTTCATAAATCAGTTCAGTTCGACTTTAACCCCATTGGTTGATTGGTATCAGAGTTCGAAGATGGACTTTCCATGCCGTTGGCCCCTTGGCGTCGCTTATCGTTGCAGTTTAAAAAAAAGAATATATATATTTTTACATAATACATTAAACTGTAATTTAATTTGCTCTTGGGGGCCCTCTGGTAGCCACAGTGGCCCCAAGCAGCTGCCTAGTTCGCTTATGCCTTGGGCCGGCCCTGTGTGTGTTTATGACCCTTGCAGTCTGGCATTGCTACAGAGGTTGACGTGAGCTGAACAGAGGCCCAGTGTCTTGGAGGTGGATGTCAGACCACTGGATGAAGTAGCGCTGGATAGGACAACACTGGATGAAGAAGAGCTGGAAGGGAGACCACTGGATGAGAGAGAGCTGGATGAGGGAAAATGTGATGGAGAGGGCTGTCTTACATTTAAACCACAGTATTTTTGTCATTACTACATGCTTTTAATTGTGTTAGTTTGTTGTATTGAGGTTGCTCCTGTTGACTTTAGCAAACCACCTCTTTCTCCGCTCACTATCAGCTGGGAAGCTGTAGCCTACATCACGACTCCCTATTTGGAGCATGCAATATGTTACTGGCTCAAGACCTAGGGGATATCTGGACCATATCTGGACAGTACTGTGTATCTTTGTTTAAACGGTGAAAACACGGAGACACACAAGAGTTATCTTCTTGCTCAGACCCACGCCAGTTTAATACTGCGTCCATAATAATCTTGCAATGCAATAGAAAACCAATATATCACATTATACATATTATCTTGAGAAAATGCAAACAATCAAATATACTTGAATATCTAATAGTATAGTACTGACACGTCACATATATGATACTTTGCATCTCTATATTTACATGTAGATACCTATACCTGCCCGTATCAGATTCAAGACCCTGGTACTGACCTTCCGAGCAGTGAACGGGACTGCACCCGTCAACATCAAGTCTCTCCTGCAACCTTACACCCCCACCCGTCACCTACGGTCTTCTTCAGCCACCGCCTGGTGGTCCCACCGCTCAAGACTGCCCGGTCCCAACACAAGCTCTTCTCCTGCCTGGCCCCCCAATGGTGGAACCAGCTCCCAACCTCCATCAGGGACACTGACTGTCTCCCCACCTTCAAGAAAAGGCTCAAGACGCACTTGTTCCGGGAGTACAACAGCACTTAAGAATGCTTGGCTGGACTTGTTAGTTAGTTCCCTCCAGGATCACAATGACTCTTATTGAGTGACTTGTTGCTCTTTTAGGTTAGATATAACGAAGTTAAGTCTCGTACTCGCTGTGAAATATTTTACTGCTGATTGTTCTTCTACAGGTACAGTCCTGCACTTTTGTGGTTCATGTTGTTTAATTTGTAACTTGTATAACTGCATGCTCTTATGGGTCTTCCCTTTGGCACTTGTTTAGCTTTTCACAATGTATGCTTCATGTTTTGGCTACTTGCAATGTTTGGGACTATCTCGTTGTTATGATCAGTGACCTATGCTCTTTTGTAAGCTCTCTCTTGGAAGTCGCTTTGGATAAAAGCGTCTGCTAAATGAATAAATGTAAATGTAAATACCCGCATATCAATACACACCCTCATCCATCCAAAAGTAAAACATATAAACATCCAAAAGTATTTAACATCAATGCATTTCCACAAATGAAAAAATGAATTAACAACAACTAGTGTCTGTTCACCCACACAACCTTTATGCGCTATTCACAGGCCCATTTCACATGCGTAGTCTCACGCATGCACAAGGTAACTTGCAGCGGCAAAATACATAAAAACGCAGGGCAGACACAACCTCATACATGACAGTGCAGAAAAGCATCTGCTACTTATAACTCAATATTGTTGATCCGTTAAACATCATTTCAATACTGCATGTTACCAACATTTCAGTACTGTACTTAAGGTTAAACGTAATTTACCATTAGTATTGAAATGGGTTAGCTAGCATACTATTAGCCAGTCAATGGCGATCCTCAACAATGTTAAACAATCTGTTACTTATATCTACACAACTCACAACGCTACCAACACATTTTTGAAGATCACATTTATATCATATTAATATTTGAATAGCCATAAACTGATTTGGAATATGGTTTTATTACACCTGTGAAAACACGGAGACACACAAGAGTTATCTTCTTTCTCAGACCCACGCCAGTTTAATACTGCGTAGCAGGCTCGGAGAAAGCTATGGTCTCCAGTGATTCACCGGAGCGCTTCAGCGCCATCTAACGACCGGGCGTGTACAAACACGCTATAATGGAAAATTAGAATAGTTTTATGAATAAAAAAAAAAGAAGGGGGTGTCTGTTTAATGTAAACTAAATCTTAACCCATTACAAATACATCCCCATGCATCACAACCAACCATTAGGAAATCCAAGATGCTAGGTCCAAGACCAAGACAGAGCAGTGTAGACAAAAGCGTTACCTTTATTGTGTCACCCTTTACACTCTTTTCACAGCAGAGACTAAAATAACTTGTACATCTATCAAAAGTCATATTGACTTTGTGCAGTACTGTAGCCTTTCGCAAACCCAAGTCCTTGAGGGTTAATCATTGTGCAGTCCACATGCATAAAATGTTATTAAACTGTTTTCTATTTCTATCATTACATGGTCATAATCACCTTGTGTGCTGTCAGTTATTGATGATTCAATAAAAATCATACTATATAGAAGAGCAAGATTAAATAAAGATGCAGAACAAACTACTTGTTTGCAAGTTACATTTAATGACAACACATGAAGGGTATAAAGAGATTCTTAAAGAGATTCTTGAAGAGATTCTTAAATTGGAGTACAGCTCCTATTGCATCGGTTGATTTTCCAGATCCTGTTGATAATGACATGTGCAGCACGCTCCCTTACAAATGCACTGCTTGAACTATGAGTATCGGTGTACCTTTAGAATATCAGTTTGTTTATTTTGATTAGTAAATTCAAAAGTTGACACTTGAATATTATACAGATGCATTACACACACAGTGAAATACTTCAATAAAATACTCCCCTCCTTGAGTCACCACCTTGCCGCGGTGGAGGGGTTTGTGTGTCGTAGTGATCCTGGAAGCTATGTTGTCGGGGGCTTTATGCCCCTGGTAGGGTCACCCAAGGCAAACAGGTTCCAGGTAAAAGACCTGATTCCCTGATTGGGGCTGTCCGGTCCCTGTACGACCTGTGCCAGAGTTTGGTCCGCATCGCCGGTAGTAAGTCGAACTTGTTTCCGGTGAGGGTTGGACTCCGCCAGGGCTGCCCTATGTCACCGATTCTGTTCATTACCTTTATGGACAGAATTTCTAGGCGTAGCCAGGGTGTTGAGGGGGTCCGGTTTGGTGACCTCAGGATCGGGTCGCTGCTTTTTGCAGATGATGTGGTCCTGTTGGCTTCATCGGGCCGCGACCTTCAGCTCTCACTGGAGCGGTTCGCAACCGAATGTGAAGCGGCTGGGATGCGAATCAGCACCTCCAAATCTGAGGCCATGGTAATCGACCGGAAAAGGGTGGAGTGCCCTCTCCGGGTCGGGGAGGAGATCCTGAACCAAGCGGAGGAGTTCAAGTATCTCGGGGTCTCGTTCACGAGTAAGGGAAAAATGGAGCACGAGGTCGACAGGCGGATCGGTGCAGCGTCCGCAGTGATGCGGGCTCTGCTTCGGTCCGTCGTGGTGAAGAAGGAGCTGAGTCAAAAGCGAAGCTCTCTATTTACCAGTCGATCAACGTTCCTACCCTCACCTATGGTCACGAACTATGGGTAGTGACCGAAAGAACGAGATCGCGAATACAAGCGGCCAAAATGAGCTTTCTCCGCAGGGTGTCCGGGCTCTCCCTTAGAGATAGGGTGAGAAGCTCGGTCATCCGGGAGGGGCTCAGTGTAGAACCGCTGCTCCTCCGCGTCGAGAGGAGCCAGCTGAAGTGGCTCGGGCATCTGATTAGAATGCCTCATGGACGCCTCCCTGGTGAGGTGTTCCGGGCACGTCCCACTGGGAAGAGGCCCCGGGTAACACCCAGGACACGCTGGAGGGACTATGTCTCTCGGCTGGCCTGGGAACGCCTCGGGGTCTCCCAGGAAGAGCTGGTGGAAGTGGCCGGGGAGAGGAAAGTCTGGGCCTCCCTGCTTAGGTCGCTGCCCCCACGACCCGATCCCCGGACAAGCGGCAGATGATGGATGGATGGATGGTGAAATACTTCAAGCGTTAATTTTGATTATTCTGACTTTCATCTAACGAAATCCCCAAATTCAGTATCTCAGAAAATTAGAATATTACACAAGACCAATAAAACAAAGGATTTTTAATACAGAAATGTCAGCCGACTGGAAAGTATGTTCATATTTGCACTCAAAACTTGGTCTGGGTTCCTTTTGCATGAATTACTGCATCAAAATGGCATGGAGGCGATCAGCCTGTGGCACTGCTGATGTGTTATGGAAGCCCAGCTTGCTTTGATAGCGCCCTTCAGCTTGTCTGCACTGTTGGGTCTGGTGTCTCTCATCTTCCTCTTGACAATACTCATAGATTCTTTATGGGTTCAGGTCAGGCAAGTTTGCTGACCAATCAAGTGATACCATGGTCATTCAACCAGGTTATGTTACTTCTAGCAGTGTGGGCATGTGCCAAGTCCTGCTGGAAAATGAAATCAGCATCTCCATAAAGCTTGTCAATGAAAGGACGCATTAAGTGCTCTAAAATGTCCTGATAGACGGCTGCATTGACTTTGGACTTGATAAAACAGTTGACCTACACCAGCAGATTACATGGCTCTGCAAATCATCACTTGAAAACTTCAAACTGGACTTCAACAACTGGTATTCTGTGCCTCTCCACTTTTCCTCCAGACTCTGGGACTTTTATTTCCAAGTAAAATGCAACATTTACTTTCATCTGAAAAGAGGATCTTGGACCACGGAGCAAGTCCTTTCCCTTTTCTCCTTCGCCTGGGTAAGACATGTTGGAGCCTCGAAAGTGGTTCTTAGAGTTGTAAGAATGAACAGGCTTGGAGTCAGGAGATTGATTACAAAGGCTTTCGTCTTTTATTTGCCAGGTAGTTTGGAATCATACGCAGAGCTTCTCTAGCCAGAGAAGTCCCCCATACGCAGAGCTTCTCTAGCCCGAGAAGTCCCCATGCATTCAATAGACAAGAACTTTTATACAGTCTTCCTACGTCATACAAATATCTTTGGCAATTATCAGACAACACACAGTTTGTTCAAGATAAACAGATGTCCTCCCTCACTTGGCCATTCTTGTGCAACCCGTGGTTCTAAAGAGCAACGCACCACCCTATCAGGTCATCCTGACCTGACTTTCTCTCTGGAAAGAACATTCTAACGGGAGGGGAGAGTGACTCTCCCAGCTCACTCTTTCCCCATAACTGAGTATGGGACACAACCAGTCTCCTCTTTCGCCTAATTCGTTACATGGGGATAAACAAGTCTTCCTCTCTAGCCTAATTCCTTACTTGGGCTGTTTCCTCTCCTCATCTGACCCCTGTCCTGGTTTTACTCCTTCCTTGACGCCACAAAAAGCCCCCAACAGACACTTCTGACGTTGTGGAGTGGGGCTTGACACGAGGAATGCGACAGTTGTTGCCCATGTCCTGGATACATCTGTGTGTGGTGGCTTTTGATGCACTGACTCCAGCCTCAGTCCACTCCTTGTTAATTTCCCCCAAATTCTTGAATGACCGTTGCTTCACAATCCTCTCAAGGCTGCTGTTATCCTTGTTGCTTGTGCACCTTTTTCTACCACAATTTTCCCTTCCACTCAACTTTCTATTAATGTGCTTGGTTACAGCACTTTGGTTTTTTTGTTAACACATCTTTAACAATGACCTTAAGTGGCTTACCCACCTTGTGAAGGGTGTCAATGATTGTCTTCAGGACAGCAGTCTTCCCCATGACTGTGTAGCCTACTGAACCAGCCTTAGAGACCATTTAAAGGCTTAGGAAACCTTTACAGGATATCATCAGCTGATTAGAGTAGGACATCACGAGTCTACAACGTTTAACTTTTTCAGTCAAATGTTCAAGGATACTGAAATTTGGGTTTTCATTAGCTGTAAACCATAATCCCGCCCCCCAATTAGCTTAAGGATGAAGAAATATAGAAATAAATGTACACAGAAATAAATAAATACAGAAATAAATACAGACAGAAATAAATCTATCAATAAATATATTGCATACATAGAAATAATTTAACAATAAATTTACTATAGTCTTTTATTTTCTACGTAATTTATTTCTGTCTGTCTGTATACATTTTTATTATTTTTTATTTATGTGTCCATATATTTCTGTATTTCTTCATCCTTAAGCTAATTAGGTGGCGGGATCGGGGCGGGATCGGTGCAGGACGTTCAGCCAAGCATTATGCCAAAGCAATCAAGACCAGGGCTGCGTTTTCCGATAACTATGGATCGTAGCAACGATTGAGCAAAGAAAGAAACCATCGATATTTCTTACGTGCTCCCAAACATGCTTGTAAAGCCTAGTTTATACTTATGTCGCCGACACTTTTGAAATGGTCGCAGACGAAAAAAAAAAATGTGTCACTCAGGCTGCTGCATTTATACTTCGGCGACTTCGACAGTCGCCTGTGCTCAAGGTTCGCGAGACGTAAACAGAATCATTTTACTGTTACATTCATAGCCATGGTTACATTGTTTACGCTTTGTAGCCTAGGTGATCGATCGGATAAAATGGCTGTAGCTAATTTTGAGAGGCATTATAAAGGTGGATATGTTCTAACTTGCTCTGCCAATCTCTCATTTATTCCTTCCATCTTAAACAGCTGTTGAGCGTTCACTGAAAATTCAAAACAATGCAGTCAACGATGCGTGCCGTCTATCTAGCCAATCACACTTGCGCGACACTGTGATGACATCAGCGCCAGTAGAAATTTCTCCTGGTAGGCGACACTTTCAAGCGACGGTTAAAAGTGTCAACTGTGACGCCATTTCTGTCGGCGACCTTTTCAAAAGTGTCTGCGACCTAAGCATAAATTGGGCTTGAGGAGTAAAATCTATGCGCTTTCAAAAGCTACAAATTTTCAAGACACACTTTAGCTCACTGATTCTTGAGATAAGGGACAACAAATCTATACTACATTTATTTGAATTGGATATCTTCATAAACACGGGTCTCACCTATCATACAAAAAAAAGGAACAGGTTTTTTATTTGACCACTTTAGATAAAAATTGACATTTACTCACTGAGTAACTTGACATTTGTCAACTCCGTCTGACACATGAATTTCTTTTTTTTTGTTTGATCAATTTAACGATTGATCAAATACAATTGTGTATGTTGCATGATCTTGTCAACTAGGCTATAGTACAGCACTTCATACATTTTTCCAGTAACATCCACTAGGTTATGGCCACTACACATTTACTGTATGGCTAGCGAGTGACTGCCAACCAGCATTTCAACGTTGAATTTATCAGGCTAGGTCTGAAGCACAAGCGCAGAATGCAGGCGTAGGGTTCAAACAAGTTTATTGATGTCGAGTTCTCCTCGGAACAGAGCCGGCAATGTATCCAACAAAAGGTATCCAAAAAGGAAACCAGAAAAAAACAAAGGAAAGTCAGTTAACACCTCACCTGTAAAGCCAGATAACACCTCTCACAGCTCCTCCTGCTGCTATTGCTCCAATTGGTCATAATGCTGTCTCCATATCTCTCTCACCGCTGTCAACCTATCTGTCCCTTCCACCGTAGGTGACTGGGCTGGGGAGATGAAGTGGAGTGTGCAGAGATGGGCTGACCGTTGCTGGGGGCAGGGGGCACCAGTGGCAGGGACTGTGGATTGGGGAGGCACTTTGTGGCGAATGCATGGACACAGCCCGGATCAGTTAAATAATTTCAGCCACCCATGCAGGCTTTACTTGGGGTGTGTCACTGCATGCAGCGGCTCTCACCGTAGGACCACCCTCACCAGGGCCGCTTTCCATGGCCCCGCCCTCCACAATCTCCCTTTCCAGAGCCAATTCCAAAGCCTCCTGTATGGAACGGGGGTGGGCGAGCTGGGTCTGAACGCGCAGCCCCCTGGGGGTAATGGCCTGGATAAACTGGTCCCTGGCAAGCTCCGTCTGTACTGCAGGGGCAATGTGGGCATAAGCCCTCTGGGCTAGGGATTCAATGTCATTAGCTAAGACACGGAGGGGCTCCCCAGGCCGCCTGCGTCTGTTGGACAGTTCAGAGCGCAGGAGACCGGGTTGTTCACAGTGGCCAAACCGTCTCTGTAGGGCTCCAACAAGAGCTGTATAATAATTTCTTTCTTCTGGGCTGAGTAGTAACAGGCACGCTAGTGCATCATCTGTACGGCATAAGGCCAACTGTAGTGCTTTATCACTCTCTGACCAGCCCGCAGCTAGCTATAGCAGTTCAAATTGCGTGTGAAATGCCTGCCAGTCTGCCTTCCCAGAGTACTTTGGTGTTTTACAGGGGGCCCGGTAAGCATGGGCACCGCCATTTTGCCACACAGGCTGTGCGTTCTCTCTGTGGTAATCCTGTGGTCGGGCCAACATTCCAGTGAGGTAGCCGTCCTAACGTCCTCCGCTCTGTCGGGGGTCAGCGCGGCCCATACGGGCTTTGGTCTCCGCAGCGCGTTCAAACTCCGCCACCAGACCCTCCACACTGGCATAACTGTAGCTCACCTCCTCCTCCTTAACTTTCGGCCGGGCTCCTCTCTTGTGTGGCATGTCCACCAGCAGTACAAACAACGGCTCTGCTCGGCGGTTCTGCTAGCCGGCTAGGCTAACCTAAAGAAGAAACCAGTCCGTCACTTTAAACTTCTGACACCAGTGTAATGTTCGCCTCAATGCTGCAGTGTGAAGGCCAATTTATACTTCTGCGTTTTTACGGACACGCACACAGGGAACGCCCTTTCCGTCAAGGAACTCCCTCCCCGTGCTCCGTCAGGTGTGTTGGAACAGGGAAATATTTAAAATATGGAGGACAGGGGGTCCCTGAGGACCAGGGTTGAGAACCACTGGTCAAACTGATTGACTGACAATAACAGGAACACAATAACTCAGCTCGTTACAGTATAAAATCATCCAATTTCTTACTGTACCAACACCCAGATTTGGTGCAAATAAGCAACCACAATTATGGATTAATAATTAAATACAGCTTTCCTCTCACACAAACTTGTTTGTAGGCATTAGTTTCTCAATAAATATAAATAGGGCACTAAATTAGCTAGCTACACATAACATTACATAAACAGGTCATCACTCACTTCGTAGCACATTGTTTTTGCTACGTTCTGGCTTTTACATTTCTAGCTAGCATCAAAAAAATAAATAAAAACAATCTCGGCACTTTAAGATACTGAAATGTTAAATGTACTAGATGCCACTAAATGGGCCAAGAACTTACACATTCTTACCTTGGCACAGCTCCGTCATACAGTACAGTACAAATGTTCCTCAACGACGATGCTGCTGTGTTTGAAACTGATGCTAGCTCGCTCTAGTTCTACTAGCCTACAGTACCATGAACGTAAAAATAACGGTGATGATAGAAGGCAATCAATTGATGCAACTCTTTCTCTTTATGACTCTGCATGCAGCTAAATTGTACAGATTTAGAGCCTCAACGCGACAAAGTTAAACATCGTGACTAGCACTTTTTCAGCAAGGTTAGCTTGCCAAAACTCTCAAATCTCTGGCTATCTGTTGCATGTGTGCAGCCTTTTGTTTACTAAGGTAGTCATAGCAACCCCAGGCATGGAAAGCCCATCTTCGCACTCTGATACCGATCAGCCAATGGGGTTAAGGTGACACCGTGACATACATTGATTGACAGCTTACCTCATTAGCTTAAGGACAAGGAAATACAGAAATTAATGTACACATAAATAAATAAATACAGAAATAAATGTACACAGAAATAAATAAATACAAAAATAAATAAATACAGAAATAAATGGCCATGTAAATACAGAAATAGGTAATTAATATTTTTTCATACATTTATTTGTATATATTTATATTTTTTATGTATAAATACATAGGCCAAGAGCACCGTCGCCACAACATGTTTCTTTTATAATGATGATGATTGTTGCTTACTATTACTAGCTTATTGTTAATGCCATCGTTGTGGTGTTAACTGACATAAAGCTCTCAGAATATATATATTCGATATAACGACCATTACAATATTGTGGTTATCAGAGATGATTTATACATCTTCGTCTTTGCTCCAGAATAACATTTACATTTAGTCATTTTAGCAGACGCTCTTATCCAGAGCGACTTACAGTAAGTAAGTACTCCCCCGAGGCAAGTAGGGTGAAGTGCCTTGCCCAAGGACACAATGTCATTTGGCACAGACGGGAATTGATCCTGGAACCTTCTGATTACTACCCGATTCCCTAACCGCTCAGCCAGCTGACTCCCCTGGCGGAAATCAACAATCTATAATTACGCCGTAACATGCCACAATATTATAACTAATTATATTAGGCTATAATTAGGGTTCCTCCGGTAGGAGGAAACCTTTGTTTTTGTTAGTATTCTTATTATTAGGGTTCCTCTAGTAGGAGGAAACCTATTGTTTTTGTTAGTATTCGTATTATTACTAGGATTCCTCCGGTAGGAGGTAACCTATTGTTTTTGTTAGTATTCCTATTATTATTATATTTCTCCGCTAAATGGCCCAACAGCTCAAAAAGTTCTGGACCCGATTTTTTCCAATTTGGCCCAATGATACAACAGGTCACTCATTACTCCCAGACGGCTAGTGGCCCATGTGCGCCCATAGATGGCGCTATAAAACACGCCCAAAGTCTACGTGATTTCCCCAGCGCCCCGTTACTCCAAAATGCCTGAAAATTGGTATACATGCCTTATTTCTCATGGGGAACAAAAAAGCCTGAAGATAGATTGATAGATTTTGCTGTACTGTCCAAATTTGGTCCAACCTTCAAAACCCTTCTACTCATAAACCATAGACCCAATCAACTTGAAATGTGTTCCAGATGTGTAGAGTACATGTCTTTACATAGGGTGACATGAAATAAGAAATGCAATACAAAATGGCTGAAAGAAGTGTATTTATGTAAATGTCCACATTGCCTCAATATCTTTGTGTTAATAAATCAAATATAATTTTGACTGATTGTTTTTCAAACCTAATAGGGTTCAAGACGACATCACTCTGAAGTACATAAACAAGTTCACCTTGGTATGTTAATATATGATTGAATTCAATTGAATTGCTCCACAGTGTGCGCGTTCCAAATTCTCACAGACTCATCCTGCCCCTTGACACTAGGGTGACCAGTTTAGGCAAAGGTTGTCTTTTAAACCTCTAGGTTCTAAAAATAATTTAGATTTGATTGGAACTCTCTCTTTTATAAATGTATAGTTGGATTTGACATTTAACAGCCATTGAATTCATTAAGCAAGTTGTTTAACTCAAACAACCATAACATAGTACAAATGGTATACAAAGCTGCAGTCAGATTTGGCGAAATTGTTAGTCTTCGATGTTATCCTGACATATACATGGGGTCTTGATGATGACGCGCACGCAGCTTCAAGGCAGAGAGACGCGTTACATTTCAGGAGATGACGGGACCTTAGCGCGTCACTAGCATCTCGTCATATCACACAGTCGGAGCACAGCTAGATCATCAGCGTCAGCGCTCTTGAGTACCCAGCATGCAGTGCGGCATGTCAAAAAACGCCAAGACTTGTGGAAAATAGTATGGTTACAACACCGATGCAAGGGATTTCAGTTGTTGCGTTCGTTCAGTTAGATGTTTGTAATATTGTTGTTTGTTAGTTAAAATAATCTCGTTGGTCACCCTGAGAGTGCATGTTGTGTGGTTTAATCGGAATTGAGAGTCGGCCTTGATACACTTACGTTGGCAAGGAGATGATCATGGGCTGTGCCATAGACCTCTTGCCAATGAGGCTATTCTTGATTGTAAGATGATTGAGGTTCTGGAAAGCGGTTTAAGCCATCTTTGAGAAATTCTGGAAACAGCGGTGCGAGCAATGTGTTTTGATTGTGGGAGGCAATATTTGGTCGACGTTTAAACTTCATGCATTCGCTACAGCATTTCTGCTTTGGCTTGACTTGTGATGGGAGGGAGGTAAACAGCATGGATTGGGGGATAGTGTGCGGGCAGGTGTATTTTTATATAGGGTGAAATGGAATGAGAAATGTAATACAAAATGTCTGAAAGGGGTGTATTTATGTAAATGTCCACATTGCCCCAATATCTTTGTGTCAATAAATCAAATATCATTTTGACTGACGGTTTTCAAACCTTATTGGGTTCAAGATGACATCACTCTGAAGTACCATCAACAATTTCACGTTGGCATGTCAAAATAGGATTGAATTTGAGTAGTTTAAACTTTGGCTGAATCTAACAACGCTTACCACAGAAGAAACAGCGTACTTTTGTATACAGTAACTGAACTTGACATTATTCAACACTGAGAATAGCTCAGTGGACTGGGACAGTGACCTGCAAAGTACAAGGTTGCAGATTTGAATCCAGCCGCAGTCTTTTAGCCTGTCTTAAATTTGAATATCTGTTTAGTTAAACATGACGACATCATTATGAAATACCATGGGCAATTTCATGCAATTCCACTTTGAAATGTCAATCGCTTCTGTCCCAAAGCTGACCAAAGCCAATACTCGGACCTTTTTACTCATACATTCTCAAAAGTTGGTGTGTAGCAGAGAGGACAGAGAGGCTGCCTTGTAACCTTATGCTCATGAGTTCAAATCCCCATTCACCCTATTGTAGTTGGCCCAACATGAAGTAGTTTTGCTCTCTTGTTGTCCAACTCTTGACCTTCTACAATGTACAAGATCATTTTGAACGAATCCTTAGAAGGACTCGGGAGTAACAAGTCCTCTCAAAGAGTGATTTGTTCAATTTCTCGTGGCCGCGGATCGGGACTATTGCATTGGCTCGTCCAAGTAAACAGAAATGATTCGTTCATTTCCCAAATCGGTCTTCGGGTACGAGTCTTTGGATAATTTTTCACGTGACCTGTATAGGCTCTGTACTGGTAGCTAGAGGAAACAAACGATTCGTTCATTTCCAAACTCTGTCTTTCTACGAGTCTTTGGATCATTTTTCACGTGACCTGCATGGGCTCTGTAGCAAGAGGAAACAAACGATTCGTTATTTTCCCGACTAGGTCTTTCTACGAGTCTTTGGATCCTTTTTTCACGTGACCCACATTGTATTTTTTAGTAGAGGAAACCGTTTCCTCATTCCCTTTCGCGTGGCGCTGTTTTAGTAGGACGTGAAATTGTAGTGTAATTGTAATTGCAGTGTAATTGTTTGCCGTGATAATTAAATGCTAGTGTGATAATAAATGACCAAATCACACAAACTGTCATGATACATTATTTTAATGCAGGAATAAATTTTGAAATAGTATCTACTGGTGCACGTCATGCACTAACCTACATAAGAATATGATACGTGTTTGCAGTGGACGTATAGCCCCCCCCCCCTCCCCGTTGAAATGAACGAATGATTCGAAAAAAGATTCGTTCATTTTACAGAACGAGATTCAAAGAACCGAATCAGTAAAATGATCTGAACTTCCCATCACTAATTCGAACAGCCCTCACTGATTTCACGTAATGCTGTCAGCAGCCTACGGCAACTCCCGAGGGATAAAACACCTGTCCGTTGTCCCATAGAAAGGTCTGCTACAGTAGGCTTTTCTCAGGATTTGCAAGCGAGCTAAACTTATAATATATCTAAAATAATTTGGTAGAAATAACAATGGATTCTGCCACTAAATGAGTGACTTGGCTTTATTTCTGGACATACTATCCACAACTGAAGTCTGTTACACAATGCTGTAAGATCATCTATACTCGTGCATTGCACTTGGTACCCAGAATGCCCTGCTGCAAGCTGAAAAGCTACTAAGTTAAGGGCATTAGTTTAGTTAACCCTTGTGCTACCTTCGGGTCATTTTGACCCACCGTCGTGTAGGTACATCATTTTACCTAACCCTTGTGCTACCTTCGGGTCATTGTGACCCCCAAAGTGAATATACCACGTTATATCACGAGAGAGAGAGAGAGAGAGAGAGAGACCACGCGGAGTGTAAAGAAAATGTTTCACTTTATTTATTTATTTTATCATGAAAAGTTGAGTCAAATGAATTGCTTTCTTGGATTCTAATGAAACACTTTGCATCGAACTCTGTCAGATTTCCTGTGCTATTTCAAACTTCTTTCCCTCTCGGCCAGAGAATATATATATAAATATATATAAACATCCCTCTCTCCCACTCCATTTAGTCCAACCACGGCCTTTACGATCGTCGATCCCTCTCGGTGGGAAAATCGGCCGTGCGTCGGGGGAAACTGCAGGCGGACCGACCCGCCCGCCCAGAGACATTGGAAACGCCTTTATTTAGTCCAACCGCGGCTTCGGAAGAAACCACAGCTGGACCCGCCTAACCAGAGCCGTGGCAGAACTTGGAATGAATCGGCCGGGCGTCAGGAGAAACCGCAGCCGGACATGCCCGCCCGCCCTCCCGGAGGCGTGTGAGGCCTGTGAGGCCTGTGACGTCAGGTCGAGCGCCAGGGGAAACCACGGCGGGGCATGGCATGGCACGGCCAGGCCCGTCATGGCAGGCCTCGTGGAGTGGAATATGATCACGCTATTGTATTTATGAAGAACGATTATGGGTTATGTGATAGACTAATTTACCTGTTGGTCACTTCTATAATTTCATACTTTTACATAAATATATAAACATCCCACTCTCCCACTCCATATAGTCCAACCACGGCCTTTACAATCGTCGATCCCTCTAGGCGGGAGAATCGGCCGGGCGTCCCGCCCGCACGCTCGCCCAGAGGCGTGTCAGCCATCGGAATTTGAGGCCGGAGACGTCAGGTCGAGCGTCAGGGGAAACCGCGGCGGGACATGCCTGCCTGCCCGCCCGCGCGCCCGGAGGCATGTGAGGCCTGTGACGTCAGGTCGAGCGTCAGGGGAAACCGCGGCGGGACATGCCTGCCCGCACGCCTGCCTGGCATGGCATGGCATGGCATGGCAGGCCTCGTGGAGTGGAATATTATCACGCTATTGTAATTATGAAGAACGATAATGGATTATGTGATAGACAAATTTACCTGTTGGTCACTTTTATAATTTCATACTTTTACATAAATATATAAACATCCCACTCTCCCACTCCATTTAGTCCAACCACAGCCTTTACGATCGTCGATCCCTCTAGGCGGGAGAATTGGCCGGGCGTCCCGCCCGCACGCTCGCCCAGAGGCGTGTCAGCCCTCGGAATTTGAGGCCGGTGACGTCAGGTCGAGCGTCAGGGGAAACCGCGGCGGGACATGCCTGCCCTCCCGCCCGCTCAGAGGCGTGTGAAGCCTGTGACGTCATGTCGAGCGTCAGGGGAAACCGCGGCAGGACATGCCTGCCCGCCTGGCATGGCATGGCAGGCCTCGTGGAGTGGAATATTATCACGCTATTGTAATTGTGAAGAACGATTATGGGTTATGTGATAGACGAACTTACCTGTTGGTCACTTTTATAATTTCATACTTTTACATAAATACATAAACATCCCACTCTCCCACTCCATTTAGTCCAACCACGGCCTTTACGATCGTCGATCATATCATCAATCATTTGTCCATGTAATCACGTGAGCTGTAGGCAAGTGCTACTAACACACATTCGTTGGGGGTCAGGACAGCCGTTGTCTAGGGTCACGCAGCTATGGCTCGGGATTTCAGTGCCCTGCAAGTTCTACAACAGATGTTTGCAAATATCGAGCAAAGTGAGTCCAAAGAGGAGACCGAGGATGTGTCAGAAATAGAAGACGGCGAAGAGTGTGTGGAGCATGTGGCAGAAGAGCAGGAAGAAGAAGAAGAAGAAGAAGAAGAAGAAGAAAAAGACGACGGGCAAGAGTACGCGGAGCATGTGTCGGAACAAGCAGACGGGCAAGAGTATAATGCAGTCGACGACAACGCAGCAGCCGCCGCCGCCCGAGCCCCTGAAATCGACAGAGATACTTTCTTGTCAAAAGATGGCAAAATTGAATGGCGTTCGGTTGCGTATCTGAGGAATCCGAGGCTGCTGTCGCAACGTGACAGCCGTGAGAGGACCCCAGAGGACCCACAGCGTACGCCGTTTCCCACGCTCTCGACATCGTCATCACGGCCTACAGCTGTAAAAGGAAGACGGCCCGCTGGCCCCTCGTCATCTTCAGCAACATCGTTGACGTCTCCTCCTACAACGCCTTTGTGCTATGGAGAGAGGTCAACCCCAACTGGATGCCGCGTAAGCGCAACAAGAGGAGGTTTTTCCTCGAGCAGCTCGGAAGGGCCCTCGTGACTCCGCTGATCGAGAGGAGACGATGTCTGCCCCGCGTGGAAGCTGCTGCCGCTGTTGTGAAAGATCTACGGATGGCCAGCTGTCGCGATCCACCTCCTCGACGACAACCCGAAGAGGATGGCGCAGCCGCCGCCGCCGCCTCATCGGCAGGACCGACCTCGCCGGTCCCTGCCAGTAAGAGGAAGAGATGTCAAGTCTGCCCGGTGAAGAAGGACCGTAAAACGTTCACGGTTTGTCGACGCATGTATACTGCCCCACATGCCCCACCGAGCTGGGCTTCGGCCAAGGAGAGGTTCCCGTTGACCCTGGACGACCTGCGGGAGTGTGTGCAGGAGACTGAACAACTCAGTCGAGTGCAGAAGATGGGCTTTGCTCAAGTCACAGCACAGTGCTGCTGCCGCCGCCGCCGCCGCCGCCACCACCACAACCACCAGCAGCACCACCACCACCACTACATGCATGGGATGAATAGATGATGTATCAGGACGGCAGGCTGGAGGTCTATCCATAGTGCTGTCTGAGGGTCATTGTGATGCACGGTGTGACAACTTTTTATGGTACAAAAATAAATAAAATAAAGTGAAACATTTGATTTTATTCCTCGCGTTGTCTGCCTAGTCTATGACGCCACTCTCGTGCCGTTTCGGGGTCGTGGTGAGTCAAACTGACATTGTGCCAACTTTTTCATAGCCAAAAATAAATAAATAAAGTGAAACTTTTTATTTCTAGCCTTGTCTACCTGCCTATTATTACACTCTCGCGCTGTATCCTAGTCTGCGCTGTGACTCACCATACCTAGTCTGTTACGCCACTCTCGTGTTGACGACCTTTCGTAATACATAAATAAAAGTGAAACGTTATCTGTCTACATAAAAAAATTAAAACAATTCATATTTTCCCTGGCCGGGGAGCAATCCAGGGCTGTGGAGTTGACAGCCTCGCAGCCTTGCCACTAGACCACAAGGGGAGTTGCTTGTTCTTTGTACTGTCTCTGCCAGTTTATATATATATATTTTTTTTTTACACTGCAACGTCTGTGTCGTCTATTACGCGACCCCGCACTGTCTCCGGTTCCTTGTGACCCACAGCGGTCTTCTGACAACTTCTCATAATACAAAAAAATAAAATAAAGTGAAACCTTTATATTCACCCAGTGTGGGTCACAATGACCCCGAGACAGCGCGAAGGTGGCGTAATAGACGGAACTGTGGGTAACAACGACCCGGAGACAGCGCGAGGGATAAATGCAAGCTGCATAGACAATGAGGAGAGCGTGAGGGTTAAATAAGCGTTGTTTGGAGTTCTATTGGTTTGTTTGTTCTGTTTTGATATGTGTAAAGCAATGGTCTACAGCTTAAATAATTTTAGTGTTAATTTGAGTGTAAATTGCACTACTGTACCTCACTGTACCTCGCCAACAGGCTTCTGTATGGTCATTGATATAGTCACCGATCTGCAAATTTGCACTATTGTACTGTACTCCACTTAGGTTAGAATAGGTTATAGGGTTGAAACAGTTTTCTTGTGCATTTAGGGTTAGTATAGCGTACTATCTATTATTATCTGTAATTTAGGAAGTTTTAGTATTAGGGTTAGTATAGTCGATATTTATTGCTCTCTGTTTATTTAGGATGTTTCACCTATTTAAGCTCAGCATTGATGTAAATTGTGTTCCGTGTACTTATATGTTATGTTATGCCAGGCGCTTGCGTTGTCCTGTCTTAAGAATTTCAGTGCCCAGTCTAACCTTGTGTTGTTCTGTGTACCTGTCAAATAAAAGACTTGAACTTGAACTGTTAACCTTGATTGCAAATGTTGTCTAGTTAGATCTGTATCCAAGCTGTCCAACACGTAAGTGCTTCTGGGAAGGTGCAACGGTTAACGTTCTTAACTTAAAAATGCGGCTTATACTCCGCTTCATATACTCAAAGGGCTCATTCTGGGGGTTTGCGTCTTATGGGGGGTCTCAAAATTGTTCTTCGTCCAGGGTCTCCGATTACTTAAAACCGCCCCTGTATACCTACAACCATTCAGAGAAATGTAATATGTTGTTTGTTGAAAACAAGTGCAACCCAAACGCTGTTTGGTGACGTGGTTGAATGCGTTACTGTTGATCATCTGTCCATCATCATATAAAGCCTACCTTGACAATTTGATTGGTCCGAACAGTTCCTGTTCGGACATACTTTTTCCCCAAACTAGCGAGTGGAATGAGTCAAAGAAGGATTGGCTGCATACTCTGCCGTCACAGATTTACACACAAATGAGGTTGCCATAGTTTGAGGCTGTGGAGCCATTGAAAGCTATTTATTAAATGGTTTAAAAATAAAGGAAATAGCGCAGCTGTTCGGTGTAGGCCACCGCCCCCTACCGAACAAGATGGGCAGCTCGGTCAGCAGGGAGCTGAAAAAGAGCAGCTACTGATGTCACTCTGCTGCGCCGCTCAGATTGCTTTTTCGTTTTCGAATTATGTGCAGTACTTTGCTAGCCTGGCTGCCACAAAAACATTTGGTCGGGAAGTTGGGTTTGGTGTCGCTAGTTATGGGAAAAAGTATGTTGTCAGTGCTTTGTACGATGATGGACAGATGATCAACAGTAACGTAATCAACCACGTCACCAAAGAGCGCTTGGGTTGAATTTGTTTTCAACAAACAACATACTACGTTGCTCTGATTGGTTGTAGGTATATCCAATGGAGCGAAGATATTCTGACTAGAATTATGATTATGACAACGTCAGGCTAGTACTTTGCGGGCAGACCAAGAAAACTAAAAAGCAATGTCCACTCTGTTTTCTTTTTGATTATTGCATAACATGTGCAGTCTTGAAGAAGAAAATGCAAATGAAAATAGAATGATTGATTACTAATTTTATTTATGAGTCCAATAATGCAGCCACATTCTTAAAATGAAAAAGCATTTCTGCAAATGCATTTACATTTTCAAATTTTACATTTTTCAAATTGAATTTTGGTATCTATTTGTTGGGGCATGTAAAAAAAGATCTCAAACGTCTATTTTTTTTTCATCTTAATTAAGTGAAAGATTGAGCACTCATGAAGAAGAAAATTTAAATGCAACTAGGATGATTGATTACTAATTTCATTTATGAGTCAAATAATGCAGCCACATTCTTAAAATGAAAAAGCATTTCTGGAAATGCATTTTAATTTTGGTCACAATTTGCTTCCATAGTAGGTAGAAGCATGGCGAGCCACTGTTCTGCGCAAGACCAGACGAGCCGGAACTGGAAAGATGGCGCGGCCCCTATTGCGCTCTCGCTTGCCTCACTGCGCCACTGAGCACTTTCCATAGAAATGAACGTGGACCCCATCTTTAAAGACCTCCGTAGCTTGGTCTTGTTATATAGGTCTATGGAACAGCTTTGTTATGTCAGGCCGGACAGTTTTTGTCTGCTTTACAATTTTTGGCATGACAGTAACTTCATGCTTCCTACCAGGCTGTTCCATCCACTGTCTGACAGCTGGTACTGCTCGGGCTCTCAAGTCTCATACATCCGCCATGAGAGTCACACATTTCAGCCATTTCTCACGCTCTCACGCAACACTTTGTATTTCTCACGCATTTCAACCATTTCTCACGCTGAGAAGTAAGGGATAACTTGTCCCGCTATATAAAATTCATGGACGAGGCGCAGGGATACTGAGATGACCACCACCTCCAGCTGAATCTACCCAGACGCTCCCATGTTACCCCGCTCCTCATCTCCCTCCACTGGCTACCCATCACGGCCCACATCAGATTCAAGACCCTGGTACTGACCTTCCGAGCAGTGAACGGGACTGCACCCGACTACATCAAGTCTCTCCTGCAGCCTTACACCCCCACCCGCCACCTACGGTCTTCTTTGGACAACCGCCTGGTGGTCCCACCGCTCAAGACTGCCCGGTCCCAACACAAGCTATTCTCCTGCCTGGCCCCCCAGTGGTGGAATCAACTCCCCACCTCCATCAGAGACACAGACTGTCTCCCCACCTTGAAGAGAAGGCTCAAGACGCACTTGTTCAGGGAGTACAACGGTACTTAGGAATGGTTTGCTGAACCCAATGCTAGTTTCCTCAAGGATCACAATGACTATTGCTTAGTGACTTGTTGCTCTTGTTGGTTAGTGGTACCTGATTTAAACTGTTGTATTCTATTTTTAGTTAATCTTATATTTTTATTTTACTGTTGCTTGTTTTTTTCTACAGGTACACTTGCACTTACAGATTCATGTTGTTTAAATTGTAACTTGCTTAACTACATGCTCTTATGGTTTTTCCCTTTGGCACTTATTTTTTGGTTGTTCACAATGTGTGCTTGTTTTGGCTACCCGCAATGCTTTGGGGTTATCTTGTTGTTATTATCAGTGACCTATGTACTTTGTAAAGCTCTCTCTTGGAAGTCACTTTGGATAAAAGCGTCTGCTAAATGAATAAATGTAAATGTAAATGATAGTTGTCTCAACAAGTTATAGAGAGTTAAATGCCAATCAGAAAACATCACCAGCATCCTAAAGACATGCCCACTCTGGAGGGAATTCTACACTACCCTTGGCTGCAGTGGTCCAGCCCCGCCCTTTCACCTCTGGGAACACACAGGGTCGATGTGCAGCTCATCTACTGTCTCACCACAGACCACCTGGGACAGAACCTACACTTTTTATTATCAAACCTCCTAAGTATACACACTATAAACTAAATAAATAATGCATTAAATGCTTTATCTAGTCTGTTTATGCACTGTTTGAGTTTCATGTTGTTTAATTGTAACTTGTTTAACTGCATGCTCTTATGGTTCTTCCCTTTGGCACTTATTTGGTTTTCAAAATGTATGCTTTATCTTTTGGCTGCTCGCAATGTTTGGGGCTATCTCGTTGTTATGATCAGTGACCTATGCACTTTTGTAAAGCTCTCTCTTGGAAGTCGCTTTGGATAAAGCATCTGCTAAATGCATAAATGTAAATGTAATGTTTATGTCTGTGAATGTAAATGTAAAATTCTAGATTTCAATAGTATTTTCTGTCCTTTTTATTTCATACTAGTATAGTGCCCGTGCCCATGTTCCAGCCACTGATTGAGATGTTGGTTAGTTGATTCGGTGACACACTCATTCACACATGAAACACACATGCACATACAGATTCTTGTAATTGTAATATGAGTAGTGCAGTGCCCATGCCTGTGATGCAGCCAGTTAATTGAGATGTCGGTAAGTGGATGTGGAAAGAGGCACAGACACACAGACATTCCTAAAGTTATTGATACAGTGGCCGTCGCAGCGCTCGCTACTGCAGTCTCAATCTGTGTGTCATTGTGTGTCTAACCTCTTCTAGGTGTGAGATGTGAGGTCATGGGTGTTCTGGCAGTGTTGTTATTGGGGGACACCTCGTGCCTCCTGGAATTTACCCTGCAACTACTGAGTCATGCATTATTTTGTTTACCACCTATTATTGACAATAGTGTTTACACTGAATTATTGTTTTTCTCAATCACTCAGACACAATTATAAAATGTGTGACCTCATTCTCTAAACAGTGCCTCCGAACCCCACGCCATTAACGCAATTTACACTATGGCTGGTTGCTCAGGGGGTAGAGAGGGTCATCTGTAATCGCAAGGTTGGCGGTTCGATGCTCGACTCCTCAAATCAAATCAAATCAAATGTATTTGTATAGCCCTTTTTACACGCAAGCATGTCACAGAGGGCTTCACATGCGCCCATAGAACTGCCCCTCAACCAACCTAAACCCTCAAGGAAGACAAGGAAAAACTCCCAGAAAAACTCCCACCGGGAGAAAAAATGGAAGAAACCTTGGGAGGAGCAATTCAGAGAGGGATCCCCTCCTCCAGAGACGGTTGGTAAGAGAGAGGAGCAGAACACAAGCTAAACATAGTCATACAGTGTCAATGGGTTTTGAAACACCAAAATCCATTGTTCGGCTTTATAGACGTTGGATGGGACCGGGAAACTCGCTGTTGGCCGTCATGGAGACTGGATTCCGGGTGACGACCTGGTTCAGCGTAGGCAGACCGACGACCAAGCAGGTCCTGACAGCTCAAACCCCCCACACCACAGGGAATGTGTGGGGGGGGGACAGAGAGGAGAGCAGGGATTAGAGAATGCCAGGAGCAGCTAACAGTTACAGTCATAATAGAATGAGATCCCCATCGGTCAAGTGTGGACTAGTGCAGCAATTTAACAGAGCAAAAAGGGTATTTGATGCAGCCCCACACACCAAAACAACGACAGCCCCCCTCAGTTGGAACATGAAATCTGTTCTAGGGGAAAGAACTCTAAAGTAGGTTATACTTATACGAATAAGGATGAAAACAACCAGTCCCCCGTTGTCTCCAACTAGTAATAAAAACTATAACAGTAACAATATACAGCAACGGAACTATAATAATAATAATACTAACAATATACAGTAACAGGTTTACTTTATTTGTAACATCTAGCTGGGCAATGTGAACATAAGCTATAATTAAAATTTAAAAGTTACATGTGATACACACATAGGCAAGCACACACCCCAGGTTTACATAGAAAGTACACACATACTTCCCTTTAACAATCATAGAATTTACTAAACAAGAACGTCTTTAATCTAGTTTTAAATGTCGAGACAGTATCAGCTTCCTTAATTGAGATGGGTAATTTGTTCCAAAGAAGAGGTGCTCTATATGAGAACGCCCTACCTCCAGCAGTTTTTTTCTTAACTTTGGGTATTACCAGATAGCCGGCATTTTGAGATCTTAGAGTCCTTGCGGGGCAATAGGGTGCAAGGAGACTGGAGAGGTACAGTGGTGCCAATCCATGCAGAGATTTGTAAGTTAGTAGTAGAACTTTGAAATCAGCTCTGGCTTGGATAGGGAGCCAGTGTAAAGAGATAAGAGTCGATGTTATATGATCAAACTTTCTAGTTTTAGTCAATAGTCTAGCAGCAGCATTTTGCACCCGCTGTAAGTTTTTTAGGTAGGTAATTGGGAGGCCAGAGAACAACACATTGCAGTAGTCCAATCGGGACGTAACAAAAGCATGTATTAGTTTTTCAGCATCATCCTTTGAGAGGAATTTTCGTATTTTGGCAATATTACGTAGATGGAAAAATGCTGTTCTGGTGATTTGCTTAATATGGTACTCAAACGAAAGGTCTGGGTCCATTGTGACTCCCAGATTTTTTACCAGCTGGCTTTGAGATACTTTGACGCCGTCTAAGTCTAAGGTTAGATGGGATAAATTATTTCGGTGTTTTTTCGGGCCAAAAATTTGAACCTCGGTTTTATCCGAATTAAGAAGAAGGAAATTTGCAGTCATCCAAGTTTTCAACCCGGAAACACAGGTTTCCATAGCATGTGGAAATTCTCCCGGCTTTATAGACATGTATAGCTGAGTATCATCTGCATAGCAGTGAAAATCTACCCCAAACCAGACTCCTCCCAGGAAGTATTCTTGAGCAAGACTCTGAACCCCACGTTGCTACCGATGGGCAGGCCGGCGCCTTGCACGGGCCTTGTGTGAGTGCGAGTATGAATGGGTGAATGAGAGGCAAAAAATTGTTAAGCGCTTTGAGTGCCGCTCAGGTTGAAAACGCGCTATATAAATTTATCATTCATTCTCTTGTACATTTCCCTAGTTAAATAGACAGAATCGGCGTTCTCTCGTATATTTCCCTATTTTTGATCAAATAGCCTAACAATTTGATGAATATCCTGGTTAGTATTCACTCACTCTGAAAAGGCGTGGTAAAACATAATTTAAGGTTGGACCAGCACTAATGATAGGAAACATTCATGTGTTTTAGAAGAGTGGCTTTTAAGATAGGGAAATTTGGGTTTGAATCCTTTCAAACTCAAGCAAAAATTGCTTGGTTCACAAACATTTTGTAATATGTATTTATTTATATTGACTTCTCATAAAAAAAATCGAATTCAAAGTAATGCCTATGGATTTCTTCACCACATTATATATTATACATTTTGTGTGTGCATGTATGTGTCCCCCCTTCTGATGAATTACGTTCCACATTTGTGTTTAAGGTAATATTGTTTACCCTTTTTATTTTTATTCTTACCACTTTTGAATCATATTACGTATGAAGGTCCTGCGACCGCCAAACCCAAACCTAACCCTGAAACCCAACTTTAACCCTGAAATCTAATCCTAACCCTCAAACCAAGTGCTAACTCTCTATCCTAAACCTAAATGTATCACTACCTACTATTATGTGCACAGTATCTTATGCAGCCTGTAGATGGCAGACCTACCTAAAGAAAACAACCAGACTAGTTTTGCACTTTACCAGTTATCACAGGGCTTTGAAACAGGCAACTATCATTAACAGATTTGTATGAAATGTGTAGCACAATGAAATGCGTGAATATGACTGAATATGTATTTTGCACAATTGGGTAGGGCTTGTCTGCCCAAAAGTGCACTGCCTAACAATGTCCACTATACAGTGGCCTATCTGAGGCAATGTACTGTATAAATGACCTCTATCCAGCACAGCTGAGAGTTGAGACGTGCCCTCTACTTCAGAACACACACAATAGAGAAAGGCACTCCAGGTGTGACGAGAGGCTGAAAGGAAAGCTCTCCGTACTGGCAGCCATCAGTCCAGACCAGAGCTCAGGAGGATGGTAGAGGGGAAGTGGATTTAGAAATGTCCTTTAAGTGACTGCTGGCTCTCTAAAAGAGGGTTAGGGTTAAGCCCCAGCTGATGACCAGCACTTTGCTGACGGAGCCCCTTGGATGACGGGCTGTGTAGTGGGGTAGACTCTGCACCATGTGTGTGTATGTAAGGGGTAGTCTCTGTTTTGTTTGTGTATGTGGAGGTACGCTCTGCATTATGTGTGGGGATGGATCTGCGTCTGGGTCTGTAGGTTGTGGGAGCATGTCAACCTAGGGACAGACCTTGAGGATAGTCAGAATGGAAGGTAGAGGTTGAGGGAGGCTAGCAGATCAGGCAGCACTTGAAATCTAATGAGCCACAGTGATCAGTGACCTGAATGCCTTTGAGGCAGGGTGCAGCACCTCAAGCACTTCACTGTGTTTGGCATCCACAGCCAGTCTACATGGACAAACTTGGAGTGTTTACAAAACAGAAGGCCTTAAAGGTGACTATACCAGACTCATGAGAGCACACCACACACCTACCGTTATATTGTACACCTTTTAATGCTGATTGCCATGAAAAGGAAATCTAAAAGGTTCAGTGGTCAAGAGATCCCTGGTTCAAATCCCTCCAGTGCGTCACTTTAGCTGATAGTGTCTGCAAAATTTATATGTTGATGTGATTATGGTTGCTGTCAGCAGTAGCCTGTCAAGCAGCAGGTGTAGCTGTTGATAAGGTAGCCTATCAAGCAGGTATGGTTCTAGAGAATGTTGTCTGTCAGGCAGGTATGGTTGTAGAGAAGGTTGTCAGGCAGGCAGGTATGGTAGTAGAGAAGGTAGCCTGTCAGGCAGCATGTGTCGTTGTAGAGAAGGTAGATTGTCAGGCAGGTATGGTTGGAGAGAAGGTACCCTATCAGGCAGCAGGTATGGTTCTAGAGAAGGTAGCCTGACAGGTAGGTATGGCAGGAGAGAAGCTAGCCTGTCAGGCAGCAGGTATGCTAGAGACTCTATGGGGTGGATGTCAGTAGCCAGGTGTTCTGGAAGCTTCTCAGATGTGTGTTTATACTGAGGCTCAGATTACAAAAACCTGACCTGTGCTCAGAGGCTGCTGCTCTGCTGTAATCAGCACAGTTGTCAGTGAATACTTTCCCTCCTGCCTCATGTTTGTAGGGACATCTCTGTTTGTTGTCCCTTTTTCCCCCTCATTACCTCTGGGTTTTAAACACACTGCAGGGCATGAAGGAAAGAGGGGGAGGCACAGGAGGAGGAGATGTCAGGGTCAGGGTTAGAAGAAGACAAAAGGAACAGACAGAACAAGGTGAGGATATGGGGAAGAGTAGTTCTGTCTGGAGGACAAACAAGAGCTAGAACCTGGTTCTGTCTGGAGGACAGACAAGTACTTAAACCTAGTTCTGTCAAAGCTGTACTGAGGACCCAAACGCACGACACACAAGGTTCTGGATGTGCGCAGACTTTATTTGAGAGAGATGGGGAGGACGGTTGAGGGTAGCTGGTGGATGGTGGAGCGTAGTACCGGTAGGAGGACTGGAGGACTGGAAGCTGTTATCTGGTGGTAGAACGGAAACAAAGGTCAGCACAAACACAGGCGTAGACTAGTCAAAAGCACGGAAAGCCAGGAATACAGACGTGGGGTCGGTGATTCAACAAACTGGCGAGTAGTGGATGATAACCTGGGGTTTAGGAGCTGTGGTGTTGATGAGGGAATGAGCCGCAGGTGAGTTGAGTTACCGGGAGGGAGTGAAGAAGCGGAATGGATGACTGGACCTGGAACAAACAGACTAGAACCCGGTCTGGCCTAGGCCGGGGTCATAACAAGTTCTGTCGGTAGTATAGACAAGTTCTAGAACCTGGTTCTGTCTGAAGGACAGACAAGTTCTAAAACCTGTTTCTGTCTGAAGTATAGACAAATAATAGAACTTGGTTCTATCTGGAGTACAGACAAGTACTAGAACCTGGTTCTGTCTAAGAAGATGCTGATTCTGTTTCTGTGCTCTGATCCTCTTTCATCTCCCTGACAAACAAGCATCCCGGGCAGAGCTGAGTCCATCCATGTGTTATCACATAGGGGAGACAACAACATCATCAAAGACTGAGGAGGCCAATCTGACCCCGCATCTCTGGGATGAGCTATCTAAGGACCTGCAGTAAAACACACAGACTACTGTGATCTACGTCTGAAAATCATCTCCCTGATACATTATAGAGCAAACAACATATCAAAGCCAAATTCACAGAAGTGCAATTTGCTATCTGATTATTTGTATAGTCAATTATGGTTATGACAAAATACATTTTATCAAGTTAATGTGAGATTGGGGGGTTTGAGAGACTGACATCAGGTGTATTCTGTTGCACTGGCTTTTAGTGGGATGAGTTCCCTACTACAGGAGGGCCTTGCTAACCCTCTGAACTTACTAATGGACACGGATGTTCACCCCCCCCCTTACTCTTTTTCTCTATCACTCCTCATTCTCCTCAACACACACACACACACACATCCCAGGCAGTCAGAGAAGATCCATTACAAAACAAGGGGATTGTTTGGCTGGTTGTTATCTTCTGCTCTCAGTGTTGATGAAAGGTGTCAGGACTTAATCACTACATCTCTGTTTTTTCACACGCAAATTATTTCCTTCTCTTCACATATAAATAAATCACCATATCGGCTGAAATCCGATCACTTTCCAAACAGTCCTGAGAGAAGCGCAGAGAAGCATGGAGAGCCCCTCTGGCCTGCCTGGGCCTCAGATGTGGCTCCGCACTAATGGCTGTTTTCATTTTAATGCCACTTGGAGATGATCAAAAACCTAGGAAGCACTGAGAGAGAGAAAACAGAGGCAAGGCAAAGACATTGAGAGACAGGACATGGAGAAAAACAGGGAAGAAAAAGATGAATCATATGAGCCACAGTATAATGGAATTCATGGTACAAGGCAGCTGGCAGATTGCTTATCAGGACGATGCACAATATCCTGACTAAGATCTGGGAGGTGGTGTCTTAACCAGCAGCTTCATGCTTCTTTAAGAAGACAGTACATTTTTGGCTCTTGCTTCCTGCTTAGATAAGGATTCTCACGGAAAGGTGTCCTCCTCAACTTTTTTTTCTTCTTTTTTTTCTCTGCATCAGATGTCTCAGAATTAGCCTGCAATTTAGCCCAAGCGCTAATCCTAGAGCTAAACCCCCATCCTAAATCAATGCATATCTCTCTTTGACATGGTTGGGTAATAGTACATATCTTTTAGAATTACTTTGTCTACTAGACGTGTTGTCTTTTAGAATCATATTGCCCTCTAGAATCTCTCTGACCTTCATATCCAACCTGTCTTCAATCATTTGTTTAGACTGAAACCATGGTTAGAGCTAGGGTTAAGGTGTCAGGCTATGTTAGGGCCATGGCCAGGGTTCAGGTTAGGGCTATTATCATGTTTTGGCTGTTAGTGTGTAACAACATTTTTACTGTGCATATAGCACAGTTGCTAATTACAAAACAAACACGGTCCAACATTAAGCTGCAAAAATATTTTGAATGTATGGAATCTCATACACTCACACATAGTGTTCTTAAAGCAGTAACAACTATCTGTTTCTTACAACACACCCACAAATAAGTTGTAAATCCCAGTTGAAGCCAGAGTTCAGAACTGCAGTGGTTATTCCACTAGAAGCACCTGAGAGGGCCCAGGCATGACCAGGGTTTGACCTGCAATGGTATGTGAGATCCAGGTTGTTGCTCACAGGATGGACCAGGCACCATACCATTTACTCTAGTTTATTTAGCAGGCAGAAGCTTGTGATGCTGAACGTACAGGTTAAACCTGTTGACAGTAATTATCTACTGGTCAGCCGGAACAACTGCCAGTTGATGCTCAGCACAAACAAACTGCACGTAGGCACCTAGCACACTAATTGGACAGCAGCCAAGATGGATGAGAAACAATTCCAGCTCATACAGGTAGCTTTGATAAAGTATCAGTTGCTTTTCATCATGTAAACACACGTGTGTCTCAAGCATCAGTGATGTCTGGAGATAGGAAAGAATGCAACTGTATACAAACTCACAAGACATAAACTCAACTTTAGAAGAATGCCCTTGAGGGCCATTGAGTGGTGGACAGGGGAAAAGGGTAGTGGTGATTTGGGTTCATGAATTATCTTAAAATTGTATTTACATTTTATTTCAATTCCTATGAGAACATTTTGCTTGACTTATTTGGCATATTCATGATGGCATTTGAGACGTAAGATGACTCCCTTCCATCTTCTGTGTACAGTATCTGTCTGAGTACATACTTGTCAATGTAGATGAACAGATTAGCGGATGTGAGGAGCTGAGTTCAAGGTTCAGTGAATGGGCCATGTTGCCTACATAGAGACAAGCTGGTTGGAAGCTGAAGGATTTCACACTAGATGCTTTTCAACTATTGACTCCCCCTTAGAGTATGCACTCTGTCCTGGCGCAAGAGGTTGTGTAGAATCATGTTTTACGTGCTGAGATGTTGACACATGAGTTAAAGTCGCTTAAAATGATTTTGAATACTTTTCAGTAAATTACAGAAAGTTATGTTGCAATTCTTTACGGCAGCATTGAACCAGCAACATTCACCTACAGTACTGTGGAGTCATTACTATGGTATCTGACTCATTTGCACAAGTGATGTCACTTCTTTTATCAGATTCAACAGATAACCAAGGAATGTTGAAGCAGTTTTTCTTAGGTAGATTAATGTAGGTATCAGTTCTTTCAGGCTGGCATAGGCATGTGCAGGATTGACCAGACTTCTTAGTCACAGAAATACTCAGACCAGACTCAGACTAGACCAGGGACCGTCACACAAAACATCTAAAGGCTAAAAGTAGGAAAGTTTAGGAGAAACTCTTTAAGGTTTTAGTCAGTCTTAATTTTTGGACTCTTACTCAAAGCATTTAAGCGCTAAAACCAGCTCCTAATTCTGTGAAAAGTTAGGGGTAGTCAGAGGGCTCCGAAGTCACTAAGACCAAATCACAAAAAATGTCTGTTGCTGGCAATCCGCTGTGGAACGTAAACATTTTTTAAACATTTCATGATAATGAGCTTTTGAAAAAGTATCGTCGGGTATTATGATTGTATAGATCGACCGACCATCAGTAGAATACATAACATTGCATCAAACAATATACCCTTTGCAGACACATTGACAATTCATACGGCTGCCTTTATGCATATTCACTATTTTTGTTTGAGATACACACGTAAGAGACTGACAATTAGCTCAACATATACTTGTTTCATTAGTGACAACCTGGTCTCCGTAGCTTTGTGAATTTGTTTTAGAAGGAAACTCTTAGCTAAGAACTTTTACTACTATTTAGGAGAACTCTTAGTGTTAAAATAAAGTGTTTTGTAAATATGGCCACTGGTTTCAGTCAGACTGAACTAGTACTGAGACCTAATCCTAACAACTTTGGCCCTCCACAACAACCTCCTCTCTCTCCCTCCTTCTTCCCAACAAAGCCATACATTTACCTTTTCATCACCATCATGGATTATGTAGGAGACTAAAGCCATTCATTTAGCAAGTTCTCATCCTGTAAGTACATGTCCAGGCCATAAAGCTCACACTGACTCTTTGACACCGCTTCTTAAAGGATTTGCTCCTTTCTGCTCTCCAAAGTTTGTTGACTTATGGACCTGGTCTTAACTCGTAACTAACTCTTTTACCCTGTCATAAACACTGGTAACCATGACTGTATCTTGAATCTTAGATTGATGAGTTGTTCTCTCAGGCTAGACCTGGATGCTCTCTTTCTCAATCTTTTATGTTTCTCTTTCTATCACTCTCCTCCTCTACCTGTTTCTTTCCCAGTCACTTTCCTCCTCTCTCCCTGTTTCTCTATCACTCTCCTCTCTCTCCTCCTCTCTCTATCATTCTACCCCTCTCCCTCTCCTCATCACTCTCTCTCTGTCTCTCTTTTACTCTCCTCCTCCATGTCTCTATCATTCTCCTCTTCTCTCTCACTGTCTCTCTCTATCACTCTCTTCTTCTCTCTCCCTGTCTATCACTCTCCTCCTCTCTCTCCTCTTCACTCTTCCTGTTTTTATCACTCTATTCCTCTCTCTCGTCCTCTTTCTCCCTGTCTGTCTATCACTCTCCTCTCTCCCTATCTCTCTATCATTCTCTTCCTCCATCTCTCTATCATTCTCTCTCCCTGTCTCTATCACTCTCCTCCTCTTTTTCCTCCTCTCTCCCTGTCTCTGTCACTCTCCTCTTCTCTCCTCTTCTCTCTCCCTGTCTCTCTCTCTCTCTGCTCCTCTCTTTCTCTGTCTCTCTCTCTGTCTCTTTCAAGGTTTCGGGTCTCTCAGCACCTCATCTTGACACTGAGACATAACAAGCTAATGTTCTCTGCTCGTGCCCTGAACCAAGAAACAATTCCACCCAGCCATACTGAGAGAGACACACATGCACCACTTACACACCTGCTCATCATCTTACACCAGGTATACCCCTCAGTAGCTGCCATGGGACCCCGCTGGGGGGGGAGGGGTAGGTCTTGAAACTCAGTGTTTTAAACATGGTCTGGTGCCTTCCATTGGTCTCAGAGCATTAAAAAAAATGTGTGATCAAATTTATCACAGTTTTTCACGATTGCTAAAACACATTTCTTGAAACAGTCAACAATTTTCTCAAAACTGTGAACACAAAACCAAATATTAAAACTCAATTTTCAAAACCTCTGACTCTTCTGGCAAAATCAAACACCTGCCCCTAAACCATGTAACCTGTGTTCAAAATCACACTATGCTGTCAGATCATAAACACAGCAAATCAATATATAAACACCGTGGAGCAATCATTAGACACAACACATAAAAATGGAGAACACAACATCCAGGCCATGTAGTTCCATGTAAAGACAAATTTGTTTATGTATACACAGTAAATGCATTTACGTAGCAATAAAGAAAATTGATTTTGGATTTTGAAACACTGGATTTTGGAGTTTCAACACCCATTGACACTTTCCTGATGTATGACTATGTTTAGCCCGTGTTCTGCACCTGTGTTTTTCCAACCGTCTCTGGAGGATGGGATCCCTCACTGAATTGCTCCTCCCAGGGTTTCTTCAATTTTTTCTCCTCAAGTTAGTTTTTCTGGGAGTTTCTGGGAGCTTCCTTGAGGGTGGCTGGGTGGCAGTTCTATCAGCGTATGTGAAGCCCTCTGTGACATTGCTTGTAAAAAGATCTATACAAATACTGTGCATTTGATTTGGTTTGAAAATATTACAGTAACCATCACAACTTAGTACTGTCAACAAAGAACAAAGAAAAACGGAGTAAAAACCCTCTGGTGTGCTGGATCCAGCCTTGAAAACACTCCAAACCTATGTCACCACAGGCCAATTCCATTGCCTGTAGGAGATTTACCCTGGTATATGGGTTTCGGTCATAGACCTTTCACCGCCACACAGAGAAAAACTCTTCAATTGGGTTGAGAAAAGGGCTGTATGGTGGAAAGTTAACATTTACAGTGAAAAATGCTGGTTGATGTTGAACTATTCTTTTATATAGTCCCAAACCACCATTAGAAACAAGTGTGAACAATTTTGAGTCATTGTGTTTTACAGATGACTACTGTGTTGTAGTTGTGTTTACTGTGTGCCCCGTGTTTACCGTTTGCAGCACAAGTGCATCACAGTGCAAAATGTGTTTAGTGAATGAGAATGTGTTTAGAGGTTTGCCAAAAGAGTGTCTGATTTGACAAATTTGAGGTTTAGTTCACTAAACATTTGATTCAGATAATGGGGTTTAGTGTTTTAGCAATCGTGAAAAACTGTAAAATGTTGGAGGAATAGGAGCTGGGGCGGAGCCTTGAGCAGTTGGGGCAGAGCCTTCAGGAGTTTGGGCTGGGTCTACGTTGGGCTGGGTCTAGTTTGGGCTGGGTCTTCAGGAGTTTGGGCTGGGTCTAGTTTGGGCAGGGTCTAGTTCAGGCTGGGTCTTCAGGAGTTTGGGCTGGGTCTAGTTTGGGCTGGGTCTTCAGGAGTTTGGTGTGGGTCTACTTTGGGCTGGGTATACGTTGGGGTGGGTCTAGTTTGGGCTGGGTCTACGTTGGGCTGGGTCTAGTTTGGGGTGAGTCTAGTGTGGTCTGGGTCTACGTTGGGCTGGGTCTTCAGGAGTTTGGCCTGGGTCTAGCTGGGCTGTGTCTAGTTTGGGCTGGGTTTTCGGAAGTTTGGGCTGGGTCTAGTTTGGGCAGGGTCTAGTTTAGGCTAGGTCTTCAGGAGTTTGGGCTGGGCTAGTTTGGGGTGGGTTTATGTTGGGCTGGGGTTCTTTTGGGCTGAGTCTAGTTTGAGCTGGATCTAGTTTGGGCTGAGCCTAGTTTTGGCTGGGTCTAGTTTGGGGTAGGTCTAGTTTGGGCTGGGTCTTCAGGAGTTTGGGCAGGGTCTAGTTTGGGTGGGTTTAGTTTGGGCTGGGTCTCGTTTGGGCTGGGTTTAGTTTGGGGTGGTTCTAGGAGGGGTTGGGTCTTCAGAAGTTGGGAAGGAGCTTTGAGGAGACTCTTGGTCTCTACAGTTCTGTTCAAGGCTCTTAGCCCTGGATGATTTTTTCATGTCATTCATATCAAGTCTCTGAAGTGTGGCACTTTTTCACTTTAAAACTAAAAAAATTCATCTTAAGAACAGATTTTAAAAAGTCAATCAGATCGTAATGAACACTTTTGTTATCAACTGTTGATAATTACAGGCTTTCATGTCTACTCCAAATTAAAAAAACACACACAAAAACTGCCTGGCTTGCTAAGAATGTACTTTCCAGGTGATCTCCAAACGGCCTCTGAACTAGGCCACAACCTGAAATCCATGGCATCGTATCAATTCAGCACAGGATCTCAGGGTCCTTATTGGACGAGACATGGGACTCCTAACCCTGATGCCATGGAGTGTTCTCTTCATCTCTGCAGAGGAAGCCTTTCTGCTCCAGTTGAAAAGAATTAAGCTGGTTTAAGCAAAGTTTATCTTCACGCAAGACAACTGACAGAGTTGTTATCTGTCACACTATAGCTTTTCTGTCTTGCGGTGGCTAGAGCTGGATTGAGTGTTCTGTTGTTGTAGGTACAGCAGCCCTAGTGTCTGCTACATTTTGTTCAAACTTTTTGTTCAAACATTTTGTTCATCCTCTGAACTTCTGATGGGCATTCACGAACTAAAGCCGAGAGCCTGGTTGTGGACATGACTGTCTCCAAGAGACAGACTGTACCCAAACTCTATGTTGATATTTTATTTAGGGTAATTTCATTTTGTCTTGCAGTAACTATCCTACAAATGTCTCCTTTAATAAGGATAATAATGTACATGTTTAAATGATCCATCGCAGTGTCATGTTCTGATGGGTATCACTGTGCTCTGGAAGAGTATTGACATGTTGGGGTGTTTGGAGATAAAGATTGTTTGGTACACACAGCTTGAGTAACTTTTGGGATATTAGGGATTATCTTGTTACTATTTCTGTTACTTCTGAGTGAGCAAGTTGATCATAATATCACTCACTACAACGCCGGCTAAGGCCACCAATGGCTGACCCTAGCCCTTTCTCCTGCTCAAGGCCACCAAAACTGTGACAGTGTGGAGGCTCCAGTGCAGGTGTTAACCCTCCGTAGGCAGAAGCCCCTGTGTGGGTCAGCGGAGTTGAGAGAGAAGGAGAGATCAGAGGCAGGAGCCCTGACGGAGCCAGGGGAGCGTGACAGATGCTTTGTCCTCCTTTCATTCTATCTTCCCTTCAAGTTGCTCCCAGATATGTTGTAGCTAATGGCTCTGTCACCCTGAATTTGATATATGTGGCTATACTGTATGACTCTATGACTATGTGTGTGTGTGTGTGTGTGTGTGTGTCTTTGGTGCACCTTTGTTATTATAGTTTGTTGTAATCTGGTTGAGCTTGTTGTTGTTAAGTGTAGAAGAGGATGACGGTCCTGTCCCATGCTCTCTAAAATATTAGCTGTATATCTTGAGCCTGGCATAGCTAAGATTCTTAATAGGGTTCAAAGCTAAAGAAAACAAAACAGCATCGACCAACTGTGACAGCTTCCACTCATGACTACAGTATGTGTCAGTCCTCTGCAGACACACTGTTCTTCACATTCCCATCTGTACATGTCAGTACAATACGACATTCTCTAACCCGTCTGTTGCGCATCTGTCCAATAGTCAGGAACTATTCTGCCACCTTCTGAAAAGTTGTACAGATAGCAGACAGGTGTGTGAAGAAAGTATTGTCTCTCCCTGCTGTTTGTAAACAGCTGTTTGTGAGGATTTATGTTATGAACACTTGGTCACTATAGGCCTTGTGTCTTCCTGGCCTAGAGTTAGGGCAAGACAGCTGGGTTAATAAAAGGCATCAAGGGTTCCATCCCCTAACTATTGCCTTATCATGGTACCATTTGCCATGGTGCCCCAAGGTTTCTTATCATTTTTTCTCCTGCAGTGAGTTTTTCCTTGTCTTCCTTGAGGGTTTAGGTTGGTTGAGGGGCAGTTCTATGGGTGTATATGAAGCCCTCTGTGACATGCTTGCCTGTAAAAAGGGCTTTACAAATAAACATTGATTTGATTTGTCCCTGCATGTACAGTGATACTTATCGGTAAATGCATTGTTTTCATATTCAGGTTGTTGTCAGTGTGTATTGTGCACTAAATTAAGCCCTAACCAGACCCAGTAAAAGGCCAGTGCTATGCCATAACAGACACACTCACCAATCAGTGTGAGTCACACATCTAGGCCCCAAACCAAACCAGTCATCTGTTTATCTAGGTGGGACATCACAGGGAATGTCACAGGGAGTTGAGGTGTTGAGCTGCTAACTAAAGCGGCGCCACTCCCCTGCTGAACCCACCGTGAGAAAAGATACTGTCAGCAACACACATAACCAGTGCTCCGAGGGACAAGACAAAAAGATTCCTGCCCACCCTCCGTCCATCAGTGCACCCCTTCACAACGTGCCGAGGCACCTCTCAACTACAAGATTAACTGTGAAACACTGACAAACCCAACAATTAATTACTTAAATGTATCCCTTCTGGCAAAGAGATATCCTCAGTGGAGGCCTCTGTGTGTGGGTTCAGGTTCACTCGGAGCAGCGGATAACAGCATAATGGCTGGTTGATCTCTGAAAGATTGGACTGTAAAGACAGATAGGTTGTCTGCATTCAGACCATGCTACCTACACTCCACAACTACCCAGACCATCAGAATTTGCACATCGGAACATCAAAATAAACAGTGTAAATAACTCCACTCTGTCATTAAAAAGTCATCATCAAAATCACATTTATTTAAGTGTCATGAAGACATGTTGTTAAACTGAACTACATGCATACCTATTCCTGCATAAATATAGATGGAGACTGACAGGCTGCTTGTTTGTGAAAGAAATTCTTATAAGACGATGCCTACAATAATATTAATATAGTGAGATGAACTTCATAATGCATTTCATGCTAATTCGAAATGTTGGGAAGTTATAAGAAACATTAATGAAGATTTTCACAGTCAGAAACTTTGACTGATCAAATGTATAAATAACAAGAACAAGGAGATTTCGGTTCACACATCGATGTGTTTTTCAGGTGGCTGCCTGATTCTGTCAGCCAGGCTTCAGTTCTGTCAGTGATAGGTCAGTACTGTGTGCAGGTCTGTCAGTGATAGGTCAGTACTGTGTGAAAGTCTGTCAGTCATAGGTCAGTACTGTGTGAAAGTCTGTCAGTGATAGGCCAGTTCTGTCTGCAGGTCTGTCAGTACTCCCCTCCCTCATATCTGAAGGGGTGATTCACCCGGTCAGGGTAGCTGGCTGAGTAGCTGCTGTATCTGTAGCTGTCAAAGCTGTCCGGACGCTCTACCTTGGCAGGCAGAGGCAAGGCCTCTGGCTGATATGACATGGCAGACTTGATGACGCCAGAGTCCTCAGAGTAGGATGTCTGGTTGGCATCATCCAACAGGGAGCTGCATGCTGGCAGCAGGTTGGGTTTGGGGCAGGGCTGGTAAGACACCTTTGTGGTGGTTGTGATGATGGTCTGCAGGGCAGCAGGGGAGCCGGGTGCTGGCCCTGGGAAGCGGCAGGGGTACTCAGGGTTGTAGTAGTGGTGGTCATAATCACCTCGCTCTCCATAGGGAGTGCCTTTCCCCAATAGAGGCTTCCAGCCATGGTGCTTGCTGGGGGGTGCATCATAGCTGCTGCAGGGGTGGGGTGTGGAGCTGGACACCAGGCCTGGGCTGGGCTTGCCAGGCTCAGAGCTCTCAGGCTGGGGGCTGCTGGGGTCCTTGTTGTAGAGGGATGTGTAGGAGCCTGAGCCCAGGTACCCCGGTACAGCAAAGTCATAACCACAGGAGGGGCGAGGCATGTACAGTCGGTGGTTGGCCGGCTTCTGCAGCGTGGGTGGGGTCTCCCCCAGGGCACTATGGGAGTCGTAGGCAAACTTGTAGGGCTCAGGGCTCTGGAATGGGGCATAGTGCTGAGTTTGCAGGGGGAAGTTAGACTCAGCAATGATGCTGAAGCGCTCAGGACCTTCCATACAGGACAGCGGATGCAGATTGGCGAACGGACCACTCATTTCAGGGAACCTCTGAAACAGAGTATAGCAAATGTGTGCATGTGTGAGAAATGCATATATTTGGTAGTGCTTTGCATCTTACAGTGCTGTGTCACTGTACAGAGCTGATAACTGAGCACTAACCTCTGGCTCCACCAGCCGTCTCTTCTGGGAGAAGTGAGGGGAGGACATCCTCCTCTTAACTGCACTCCTCCTGGCCTCCGTCTCAGACTTGCTCTCTGGCCTTGGGTGGTCATGGACACCTTTAGCCTTCAGGCACAGACACACACAATTCATAAACAACAACTTGTGTTTAGCATCCCGCACATTTCTGACATTGTAACCATAGAAATGCACAACAAATGGCTCACTATAACCAAAAGCAGATCAGCACAGGAACTACTGGCTTTGGAATTACTAATTTAAAAATTGACATTTATCATCATTGCCATTAATATATCTGATAAAGTAATTAATACCTTATAGCACCATATACATTATGTGTACTCTCCAAAAATGTGATCTGCTTGTGAGATGCACATTTTAAGGAAATAAATATGTTTCCTTCATTAAATGTTTGTTATAAATGTAGCCTATAATTTATTTGAAATTGCTTATTATTTGTATAAAGTATTCTATTTATGAAAACAGTCTAGAAATGTGTCTAGTCGACAGAAATCTGACAAATCCAACCTGGAAAAATATAGATTTTCCGTCCACTCGCCAGAAGTTGGTGACTGGGTAACCGCTGTGTCCGCGACAAGGCAGCAGCTCCAGCCCAGAGCTACAACTAGGACACAGCTTCTCTGAAAGACACAATTACACTGACTTTGCTATCGTGTAAAACAGTTTTGTGTATCTAACATTAACCATACTCCTCAAAAAAAAAAAATGTTTACATACATTTGTAGACGATAATTTAAACTCCAAAACGGCAACATTATTGCATAAAATAATTTGCAATAGATTATGATGTTCACTTAGACCTAAGTAGGCTGACCATTGGGCAAGGCAGTTGCCTATTCCAAATTTGCCAATATTTCCTCAAGAGACTGTTGTTTTAAGTAAAGTAATTAAATACAATAGCTTTCGTATTAGATTTTTAAACAGACTACTGTAAAATTTGACCTAATATAATTGACAGTAACAAGCTCAAATATACATAGGCCTATTGGAAAGCTATTTCAAGGAGAGGCTTTTCATTTTTCCGACCTAGGCTACAGCAGACAATCTGTGGCATATATATATATAGAGATAGACTATGTAATGTATAATCACAAATGGTTTAGCATGGAGTCATTTACTCTGTTGTTTTTGTCGTGCTTTATCACAGATAGCCGGTCTCAGCTGCAGTTTGCTTCCATCCGCCAGCGTGCAGTTCCGTGAACACACTACGACGCCGAGGCAAGATTTTTTAAGAATCTGACAGTTGTGGTTGTTGGTGTTGCGCATTGCCCATCCGCTCAGGTGCCGCTGAGCGTTCTTATCCTCGCCGCTGTAGATGTAACGAACATACCCATCCGTCCATTCCTGAAAAGCGTCAAACTGCTTGGTATCCTGCAACAACATTTACAAAATGTAGTTTAAATACAAAAACACCTCATCTGACTTTAAGGGATTAACTGCATTCATACATGTGATATGTAGGCCTATCGTGCAGGCTATTTATTACTTATGTGGCCTAAAAGCCTTCATTTCAAAAGGTCTAAATGACATGTCAATAGGCTATAGCCTAAATTTTGTTCTATTGTTATTATATTGAGAAAACCATTTGTTAAGTTTGTGCGAAATGAAGGGAAACTGACCATAACCTTAATAAATACACCAACAACACTACCTTTCGTTTCGTGCTAATTACCCGAATTCGAGGTCAAGTTATTAATTGTTCGATTGTACTTAGTTGTTGGCATTCTGAAATTCCGCATAAGTGTCGTTCGCAATTAACGAGAAGGGTTTTCCCGTATAGCCTAATTTGCTGTTCGAGAATAAGACTGTGTTAGAAAGTCAGAATGGTCACTTTACCTGAGGCAATTTTGGGTCGTTAATATCCCAGGTTAACTTCATACCGAAGGAGCAGACACAGTCGGGGTCATCAAACTGATCCGACGATTTTGACATTGTGAAGATTCTCAACAATTTAACGTTCTTGTGGGCAACCATCAAGGCCACGGCACCTCAGTCGCGCAAAACAGGACACATGTTTCTAAATACAACAGTTTTTGGCAACTGTACTTATGAAAGAAAACACTCTTTAGGCTTATACAGTAAATAATGAATAATTTGTATGATTAAAGTTCCATTTGCGGCTTTTATCCAAGCGTACGTTGCTTGCGTCCAGAGCAGAGGTCCCGCTGAGCCAGGAGTCTTCTGATAATGACAGCAGGTGAGGTTACACTGCGCATGTAAGAGGCAGGTACTCCCGATACCAACCCTAACCAGCACGCACGCTCTCACTGCCTTTGACCTGTGACACTGAACCCCACTTAGGTTATGTCCGTTATTAGTGCAAGAAAACCAATAACCAAAAAAGTCCCAAACAAGCATTAACAATTAACTGACTCACTCTACCACATGTATGCTATTCATGTTTTGGAGCCAAACCTAAATGCAGGGCCACCAATAAAACTTGGGACAACATCCCCGTTATTCTGATGGTGTTGCACTTTTGACTACAGAATCACAAGTAATGCGAATTTAAAACCTGCTTGAGTGGAACAATTTGACCACTAAGCACATACGTCAGCAAAAAAGGATGTGAAAATATGAGAAGGTGAAATAAACACGTTTAACGGCTACAAAGACGCCCGCTATCAGGCAATCTGCCAAATCATCAGCGGTGTTGTGTGTAAACCTGAAGCACACTGACATGTAGCCATCACAACTGGACGGCCCAGCAACAAACACTAGGCAACATTAATCACTACAGTGGGCTCGTTCATTTACACAAACTTCATATTCAAATTGTTTTATTATAAAAATAATTATTTGAAAGATACATTTAAGGTTGCAATGCCGCGTGGATTCTTGTGTCTAGACGTTCACAAACAAACGTATCGACATTACAGTAGTCACAATTGCTTAGTTGACTGTGCATAATTTTCTGTTTTTTTTAGAGTTCCCACAATAGTAACATATACATTTGTTCGCTCAATAAGCCAATATTCCAAATGACTAAGAAATCGAAATCTCCCCGTTTAGAATTCACGAACTTGAAATTTAGGAACGTAATCCACCTCAACATTTCTAACAATCTGCATCACATTTTAAAATGTAGCGCATTAAATTTAAGGGAACGCTTCACCTACAGAACCTCGCGGGAATGTTTTGTGTGTTTTACGGACTTAATTGATTTGTTACACCTGTGATCTGATCATCTGTCCCACGCCGCACATTATGGACGTGAGTTTGCTTGTTTAAATTGATAAATTATGTTTTTCTTAAGAAATAATAGGTATTTTAATAGTATTTTAGTGGCTGTAATAGCCTAAATAATTTGTATCAAGCAAAATCGTATAGAGATACAATTCCACGATTACCAGTTCAATACATCGACTATTTGACAAAGAAACGCACGCATAATGTGATTCCTAAAACGTGTGTATTAGTTTGAGAAGACTTTGGAGAACGCATTCGCTGGCGGTAACGTTGGAGCCATTACTGCAGCAGTCCTCGCAGAGGGAGCGTCCAAGTCATTGGTCACGACGCTGAGTAAAGTAGCCTTCAAGGTTGGTATTGTTCCCTCGGTATAGCCAAAATATCATCTGGAAAGTGAAAGGCTTGCCGAGTTATAATTGTCTGAATGACCCTGCTCCTTTAACAAATGTGATTGACAGGAGATTGATGTAAATCGTTTCAACAATGTCACTATGCTTCTAAAATCCATTGAGAATGTATCGGAAATGGAAGAAGACTTCGCAAATTTGGCGAAACACGGCCTTGTTGTGAAGATAAGTTGTCAATTGTATTTGGAACGTTTTTCTTAACTCCCCAATCTTGGCTGTGATGTGGTATGTGTCTCAGGGGTGGGGATTGGGGCATCGTCTCCAGTAATGGTGCACATTTATTGTATTCTAATCACATTTTCAAGCTACCTATAACTCAAGGAGAATTATAATTAATCGAATATATTCCTCTTGCTTGCTTAGCCTACGTAAAGTTCTAGATATTGCACACAAATGTTGAAAAACAAAGAATGGTTGGTTTATTAAAATTCTCTCCATTCCTTGCATGTGATGTTTATACCTTTTCATGCAAAATCTTGGACGCACACCTCCCACGTGACGCATCCGTTTTTAAATTAGATTTGAAACATGAAAATGGCTAGCACATTAAATGTGTATTTAATACCAGTGGCGATTTTAGACCCTTTTTAGGGGTGCTCAAAATGTAATCTCAGAACCCCTAAAAATAATAATAATAATAAAAAATGTAATGGCCGTGGCCAACACAGTGCTTTGGGGCTATCGTGTAGTTATTATCAGTGACCTATGCACTTTTAAAGCTCTCTCTTGGAAGTCGCTTTGGATAAAAGCATCTGCTAAATGAATAAATGGAAAATGTAATGGAGCACAGCATTTTACCCGTGTTTCCAGACTTTACAACTGCCTCTGGAACCAATCGTCACTCCTAATGCCTAAACCACACAGCCAATCAGAGGCAGCGTGGGAAGAGGTTTACAGACCCATCTCACATCTAGTAGAAACTATTTTAATACAATATAAAAAACTATGTCTATTGGATGTGTGTTAGCTTTACAGTAAGTGATGCTTTTGACTTTTACTTTTTAAAGTAGTTCAACACAGGGAATCCCGTTTGTTTAACTGTTTTTTATGATGTATGCTATACAAAAAAATTCTATGGTTAAAGGAACATGACATAGTTTACAAGGGCACAAATTCTACATTGATCTAGCCTCTTAATTTTGCTCTCAAAGTGCACAAGATTCATGCGTTTAACTTTAATCTAATACATTTTCTTCCGGGGGAGCATGCCCCCAGACTTGCCTAGAGGGTTAGGGGATTACCGTATCCTTATCACCTTTTTTTTTAATCCCTGACCTGTTTGTATGCCTGTTATTAGCAAGGGGGTTTAGCACTTTTGCAAGGCACTGTATTCATGTCTTCTCATTGGGGGCTGAGCACCCCTAAAGGTCTGATCCTAGAATCGCCCCTGTTTAATACAATGGAAAAGACGTAACGTCCCATCTTAAACGGTATCTTAAAGTTGTTTGAGTGCTTGGATGTTCACCTTTTGTTTTAAACCTAGATTGCTCTCTAATCTTTCAAGTCAATATTCACTCATAATGAAGCCTACACTATAAACATTTAATTTATCAGACGCTTTCATCCAAAGCAACAAACAAATAGTTTATATATAAATTGCAGTCGGAAATCAAGGATCAGAAGTGCATTGTTCAGAAAATACCTAAATGGAAATGGTTACATAGTTTGTCCACATTTTCATCAATACATAGTTTCACCAGAACGGAGGTTTCACAGTGGCTGGCCTCATTGTTTTAAATATTATTATTAAACCAACAGTTTACAGAAAAAAACCTTCATCAATAGTCATCTCATGACTAATTGTTTAGTGTACAGGGTAGATCTTTCAACAATGTATTTTATTTTTGTAAATCGATGAAACAACAGTTTTAGTGTAATAGACCTTTCCTCTGCACATCTCTAGCTGGTTTGAGAGTGCACTAAAGGCTCTGAAGGAACGAGGAGGAGCCCAAGAGCTGCACACCCTGCTGGAGGCCTTCTATGACTTCTTCTTGGTAGGATGGAGGCCTGTGCCGAACCAATACCTACTACTTGCATATTAACTAAATCGGAATTACTTTTTAAAACAGAAACTATAAGATTTCTGAGAAATTGAACATGGGCTACACCTTATAAATGGAAGACTTAATCACAATTTATTTAAGGCTCAAACAATCAGTAATGATACTGAATCAAAAGTCAATTGTATTAAACTGACAAACTGATCTCTTTACTTTTCCGCAGCTTGTATGTCAGATCACTATAGAAGGTAGTTTTTTTAGATTTTATTCTCTCCATATGTCTCTCTCATAAGTGGTATTGCAGGGTGGTTTATCTTTTTTTTGTGTCTGGGGGCAGGCAAAGGACAGTGGACCAGTCTGTTCCTTCTGCAATTAGGAGGGGTGGTGACAGACTCTGGGGTAAAGTTCGACTTAAGATTGGAGGTAAACATCTGACCCCAGAACAACTCTTTCACAATACCATTCAGAGTCCCCAAGATACAGGACAATGGAACCATATGATTTTTGCACTGTAGTTTGCTGTGCACCAGTAACCATTGGTTTTCTATGGTCCATGTGTGGTACATAATGAATAACTGAGTTACGGTGTTCTCTGGGCTTAGGCCATTAGGACATTTAACGCCATTCTGGACAAGATGACGAGAGAGGAGAGAAAGAAACTCAACCTATCTTCAGATCATTCTCTGCTCCTGTAAGAAAAGACTCCTGTCTTACTCTGGCACACCCAACCTTAACTAGATCTAACCTTAACTATATCCTACTTTTCATATATGACCTTAACTAGATCTAACCCTTCACATCTAACCTCAAATATATCAAACCGTAACCGTTTACAAGAAACCTAAACTAGATCTAACCCTGCACATCTAACCTTAAATAGATCTAACCCATCACATATAACCTTAGACTGTCCTTAATCCTGTTTTGCACAATGGCCCTTGAAGTACACAGTATATCCAGTATACAGTTATTTGTTCAAGACCTTATCTGTATTATAAAACATACTGTTAGCTGGTGTTCTACTGCCCTCTAGTGGGTAGGGTACATTGGTCTTTACCATTGCACCAGACTAGAGGAAAGACCACTGTGTTTGTGTGTCGTTTCCAGTGGAAAGTTTGGCAAGGGGATTCTTCACGTGGGGGGTAAGTGCATGTAAATTCACTCTTTCCAATTAAACCATCCAGGTGGTTTGCAAAACATAAATCTTTATAGGATGTTGATGTTCTCCTATTGCAGACTATGAGATGCAGGTGAGCCTGTCTGAGGCTTTATGTAGGATGACAGCCAGGAAGTGGAGGAAGGATCTAGCCACTGGTTGGTTCTCCAATCCAGCCTTTGCCTCATCCTTCAGCATTATTAAGGACGGAGAGTTTGAAGTTGTAAGTTTTTTTTGCACGATTCCGGTACGGAATAGCTGACTTCAATTATATTGTTATGAATAAATGTCTTTCCTGAATAATAGGATTGTAGAACTTTTCTAAATGAGGTGAACAGTTATTTTGGAGATGAGAGAAGGTGCGTTTGCTCAAAACTCATTCAGATGATCAAAATCATGAATTTTCAAATGATATTTAAATATTATAAAATCTTGCTCCACCTTTTTCATCTCTGTTAGGGTTTACACTTTTCCCTGCATTAGAGTGTTCTTGGACAGCACTGAGGTATGTCTACCTTGAGTCTTCCTCCTCCTGTGCTCTGACCCCTGTCAACTGGTCTGTCTACTTGTTTCTTCTCTCCCATCTTTCCAGCTGTTCAAACCTGAAGATGACAACTTGGAACAGTACTGGATAGACTTCAACCTTGGGTCATCCTGTGTCAGCTTCTTTATTAACGACCCTGAAGTGAGAAACTGGACGCATACCCTACTTGTGTTAGTTGGGCTGCTTTTCTGGTTAGTTAATTTCTGTGGTCTTCCTCAGGCATCGCTCTGGGAGTCAGTACACCTTACCAGAGAGATTGTGTACAGATACTGCATCAGAGGTAAGATGGAAGAATTGGTCTGTTCAGAAACCCGCAAAACAGAAGCCCCCATGCTTGGGGGGGGGGGGGGGGGGGGTCTATATATGTAACCTGTAAGTGTGGGTTTCAGGGATGGAAATTGTAAAAAGAAAGTGTGTCTTTTTACAATTTATATGTTACCATTCGTAGTGTTGATCAGCAGAAAAAAACTTTGCCAAAGACGTTGAACTTCATAGACGTTGAACATTCTTGAGGCTTCAAATCAGCTGACGTCACTAAGCAACGGAGTACGCTGGGGTGGAAAAGTTACCGGACTACTTGCGGAGTGCTACGTAAAACATGAATCCAAGGCAAAAAGGCCACTTGACAGCGGTCAATTATACAGAGCAAGGGTCTGTTATCGAAACATAATTGACCGCAGAACGTTGGGAAGCACCATTCAAGTGAATGGGGCGTTCTGCAGCATTAATAACAGCCGTGTGATCTTTTAATTTAGGTAGCTGAAGCGAGTTTACCCGCCACAACACAAAATCACCCGCATTTGGCTGGTGGCGGGTGCTAATTTCCATCCCTGGTGTGTTTCTTCAGACTGGGATGATCAGACTGTTCTTACCATTCACCTGACCAATGCCATCAGCCACCACAAGACCAAGGGGAGGATGGTGAAGATCTTTTTTGACTCTTGTCAGCCCATTCTAGAGGCAGCCAAGATGGTGTTCCACGCCTCATCTCTCGTGGTACTGCTACTCTTCTGTTCTACTGGTCACAGCTGCCCTACTGGTAACTGGTGCTGGTAGCATTACATAAGGTAACCCAGGGAACACGTCAGATTTATTGTGAAATTTGTCACTGCTATGTTCTTCTGTCTGTAGCCATATATTCCAGAAAAACATCAGCCATCCCCTGCAGACCCAATAAACATCCTGTCAACAGGTACATCTTCACAAACCCTGACCCTTCACCTTAACAGATCACCCCAAAATACATATTTTACTTCTTACCTGTAGTGCTATTCTTCCATCTAGATTGTCTTGGTGCGAGTTGCCAAGATCTGGAGATATTAGCAATGGAGATGTCTGCCATTTCTCTAATATAATAGAACTGGATGGCACTTGGTGGTCAAAGCGCCAAAATCTTTTACATTTACATTTAGTCATTTAGCAGACGCTCTTATCCAGAGCGACTTCCAGTAAGTACAGGGACATTCCCCCGAGGCAAGTAGGGTCAAGTGCCTTGCCCAAGGACACAACGTCATTTGGCACGGCAGGGAAACGATCCGGCAACCTTCTGATTACTAGCCCAACTCCCTTACCGCTCAGCCATCTGACTCCCTGCCACCGAGGGGCATGGCGGTCTATTGAGAAACTCAACAGCAATGTCTATTCTCAGAAATCATGACAAGGTTACTATAATCCACAGACCTTGATGTGAGCAGTTTCATGCAGAAACAATACTATTTATATCAAACTGGATTGCCTATTTCTGCATGAAACTGCACACAACAAGGTCTGTTAAATAACCAGGTAAATATTTTAAAAAGAGACATTGCTGTTTAATTCTTCAAAGAAATGTTGCAGCTTTGATCACCACAAGTTGAGGGCCATACAGTTCCTATAATTTGAAAGAAGGCATCTCCATTGCTGGTCTCACCAAAACAAATGTATTAAAACAACCTAGATGAATAAATAACACTATAGGCATAGGCAATTTTACCGTAGATGCAGGGGGTGCATTTGCATTTACTGATTAAATTATTTCAGAACATTTTTTAGTGATGTCAGAGTTGTATGTTCTATCATGGTTTGTTGTACTTTAATGATTGATTTAAAAATGTATATCTACTATTCATTTTGAGCGTTTTTATTCTTTTTTTTGCTTATAAAAAATCACTTATTTTGAGGTAAACTTTCGGACTCCCCTCCCTCGCCCACCCAAGAGAGCTCACATCATAGCCATTCCCAGGTTTAAATGTATGACTAGGTTGTGTCTCTGCCTTAGACTTCCAGAAAGGAAAACCTAAGCAGGATGCTTGTCCAGTGTAAGTAGCTCTGCAAATCTTATCCCAACTCTAGTATTAATGTTTGTGTGTGTGTCGCCACCACAATAATACATTTTTTGTTTGCAGGGAAGGATCCGGAGGCATGGTGCAGGACTTATTTCAGCTTCCTGACAACTCTTCTGACACAGAGGTATACCCGTTCCAGTCTCCTACCCCTTCACCATGCAGCACGCCCAGTCCCCTACCCCTTTCACCATGCAGCACGGCTAGTTCCCTACCCCTTCACCGGGCAGCCCCCCATATGTCACCACCATAAGTCTACAGCCCTTGTCCTTGTTTTAACCGTGCATCTTTCTACCCGTTTCCAGGTGAACAAAGCCAAAAGTCATCTATTCAGTCAGTCAGGCTCCTCAGATGGGTACGTTTTCACCCCTGACTGTGAACTGTTACTCTGTTCAGTGTTAACATGTCTTCCTGTGGCTTGCAGCTCCTCCCACTGTACCCCAGAAAACAAGGAGAAACCAGCATGGCAGGTTTGAATGTCTTATAAATAGCCATAAAGAACACATTATCTATGATATCCAAGGCTCTGGAAGCTGTTTTATTACATTTTCAATAGTACTTAGGCCGAATCCCAATACTCCCCCTTACCCCTTCCCCTTCCCCTTAACTTACCCCTTCCCCATGGCCCTCGAAAGTAAGGGGTAAGGGCTACATAGCCCTAGGAAATGGGACGCCACTTGGTTACAGGTACGTCATCTAGCACGTATCGATATCTCCAAAGCAAGTAGCGTTATGCACTGATATTAAACGGAATTCGCTGCTAATGGAGCGAACTTACTTAGTTACTTAGAACTGTAGACATGCTAGTCAAAGAAATGCGGGACTGTTGTGCAATTCAGAACTGTAACATTAAGGTACCAAACTAGCGATTTTTTGAAACGTTTAAATTAGGAAAATGGTTGAAAGTATATATGTTCATGACTGTATATAACACAAAACAAGACTGTCATAATTTTTTTATCAATTAATTAAGCCGATAACATAACATTTATTGGACTCTTTGGATGATTTGGTCGCCATTGTTGTCGGTCGCGCAGTTTTCACATAGCCCTAGGTTTCAAGTAAGCTCCCGATCTTACTTGGTTTAAAGGGGTGTATACCCCTTAGTCTTAGCCCTTCCCCTAGCTCCAAAAGAGTATTGGGACACCACTAGCTCTCACGGGAACGCGCAAAACTAAGGGGAAGGGGTAAGGGGGAGTATTGGGATTCGGCCTTATAGTTGAAGAATTCTGCTAAATGTCCTAATAAGATTCTCAGCAGAGCCTCGGTGAAACTGGAGGTGGTATGCCCCGGAGCAAATTGAACTACAGCAGGAAGAAACCTAGGACTAAGATTAAGCTGAAAAGTAAGACTTGTATCTAACCCTAAAGTCAACCCTCCTAAACCTACATCCCCTCCAACACCCTGCCATCAAGTCGCATACCTCACTTTCCTAATCCCTCCTCACTAGCCTGACGTTGTCATACTCATAATTCTAGTCAGAATATTAGTCTGATAACTCTCCGTTGGGCTGTGAGTATGGGGCGTGTTTCAACCGAACTTGTGCATATATATTATTAATATATGTAATAATGTATGTGTACGAGTTTGGTTAAATATATATAGTATATATATATACTATATATCGGTTGAACATACATTCTTTGCTTGTTGCCAAACTGTTCAAACTTGGACTCATCGGTCCACAACACTTTACACCAATCTTCCTTTGACCATTTCTTGCTGTCTTTTTTTTGTTGCTATTCTGCCACAAGTCCTTCTCCCAGTTTCCATCGCACAGTTCTTGAAGACACTGTTGCACCATCAGTCATTGTGGTGTTGATCTCATCACGCAGTTCTCATGAGGTCTTTCTTCAGTTTTTAAGACTGAGAATTGAGATGCTTCACTTGTCTGTCTGAAAGTTTCCTTTTTCTACCTCCCCTTTCGGTTCTGGTGTCAATTGGTGGCATCATGGCGGTCTAAAATGTACTTTACAGTGCTTGGACTGAATCTCAAGTCATTGGCTATGCGGCGGTAACTTCAACCAGCATCAAAAAGGGCCTTCATTCGAGCCCGTTGCTTTGACAGTGAACGGGGGGGGGGGGGGGGGAGGGGGGAGAGGGGGGAGGAGAGACTCACGCATCTAAAGGTTGAATCTTAAAAGAAAAAGAAACACTATGAACATTTCTTCAGAAACGGTATGCCATAGTCATCCTACTGTATGTGTGTCACCGAGGGGCATCATATCTTTCGGGATGCTGTTACTGCTTGAGTAATTTTGTACATGAATATGGAGTAGGCTTTGAAACATTTCGATCAGTGATCTTGTCGGGTGGTCTTTGGCTTATTTTACACATTGGTGTTCAGCATTTTAGCTATGCATTGTACATGGCTTTGTGGTGTTTCTTTTTGGGCCAAATTAGGTTGGTGGTGTTGCCTCGTGAGGTAGCAACGTTAGCTAGGCAGGTTTTGCACAATTCTTGACACTGCACAGCATCTTTTTAAAATGCAAAATTGGCAAAGGGTCAGGTTCTGTCGAGCTTGAGGCCATCGTACAGGTCAAGGTAAAGTGTAGCGTGCAAAGTTGATCCTTCGTCTGCAAACTGCGTTACTTGCTTGTCACGTGACCAAGTAAAATCTCAATACAAAATCTTGTTTTGTCACATTGCGATATTATATCAAATGCAATTAATCATTCAGCTCTATTAGTTCACCTGTAGTGGCTCTCCTGAAATGTGCTTATGCTTTAACTGAGCTTATTCTTTATTACAGTGTAGTCCAATGTCCACTGAATTGAAGATCATATTTGTAACAACTAAAACTTGAATTCAAAGCTAGGTTCCCACAATCACATGAGCTACTTACAAAACAGTGGTTTGTAATATTTGAGTGATGTTAGTGTTGGTCCTGGTGACAAAAAAACTGGATTGCCTCAACTCACTACCAGCATCTCCTGCCACATTCCCCAGTACTTTCCCTTGTAGCTTATTTCCCAGTTAACCAATCAGGCCAAAAACTGGACTGTGGGAAGTCCTTTTAAAACAAATAAATTGATAAAGTATAGAACTATTTTGGCTCCTACACCACTATTTAACATTATTTTCCCCACCACAGTTCTTCCCCTGTCTTCTCCCAGCAGTACAGACGAGACCAGACCTGTTAAGGTAAGTCTCTGTATAGTCTCTGTAAAGTCTCTGTTGACAATATCTGTTCTTTTAAACTCATAACAGCTGCCCTCTTTTCCCACTCACGGAGAGTGCCTACAACAAAGGTATTTCAGAGCAGCTGTTTGACAAACACAGAGACCAAACCATGGAGATTCCTCATTCAGTTAAGATGGCTGGCATAGACTCAGGCAAGATGATCAGTATTTCTTGCTGTTTCACCATTATCTATTCAAGCAATCATTTTCATGAGGATTATTAAATTAAGATGGAAAGGGTTTCATGTCTGTGCTACCATAATGATGCTATTTTCGTTTGCTTTGCACCAGGCTGGAAGTCTAGATTGTTCATCAAACTGGAGTTTTAACAAAATTCTTACTCACAGGATTCCCAGACATAACAACCCATCAGGATGATGAAAAACAATATGCATCTACACCAATGGTGCCTGAAGCCACCCTGATCTAGCTAACTACATGCATGCATTTGCACATACATATAGAAACATACAGTACATATGTAGATGTACAATCCACACTGTAATTCAAACCGACACACAAATTGGAAGTACTTATGATGACGCTGGACTGGTTGGTTTGTTTCAGGTCTTTGCACCCAGCCAGAACCCACCAGCACCAAGGAAGAGACTTCTATCAGGTTTGTATGCCCATTTTATGAAGGCTGCTAAGTGAACTGATATGCCTGCTTCCACATGTTGGTGGGCTAGATGAGCAGTTGTTTTTTCCCCCCCTATTTTATACTTACAGATTGTTGTGAGATGCCTTCCATTGGAGCCAAGATGAAGAGAAATATGTCGGGTCCTGGCCTGAAACCCAGAGTGCTGTTTCCCTCCAGCCCACTAGAGGAGGCTACAGGTCAGTCTGTTTTGTTTACCTTAGGGCAGACTCCGGCGACTATCCATTTACATTTCCTTGAAATTAAGATCTCACACAGGTCAAACTACTTTCCTTCATTTTACTATGTTGTTTCTGTCTCTGAAGAGTCACTGAGCAGAACTCTGGTTGGGGATGTGGAGTCAGAGACTGAAATGGGCTCTGGAGTCATCACTGCCTTCCAGACCTTCAAAACTCAACTGAGAGCACACTTCTCTGTGATTACATAAAACACACATCAAAATTGTTGGGATGCATGGGGTTAAAATGTCTGTTTTGGTGTGGACAGTATGTATACGTAAATACCTACTTTATCCCCCACTCTGCACAAATTATGTCACACACACACCAAACTTAGTGGACAGGAGCTTGGTCAGGTATCTCAGATTTAAATGCATGGTTGTTTGTAGTCTGTCTAGTCTAGGTGTGTTTGTCTCCCCTGTAGTCGAGGTACAAGCAGATAGAGGCCCAGTCCCAGCAGGCTTTGACGGACTGCCAGCAAAACGTTTCTTCACTCCTCAGTGCTGTCCACCATCACAGGCAAGCTCACTCACCCTAAATTCAACCCCATATGTTCAAACCACCCTAACTCCACCCCTCTGTGCTCAGGTTGGGCCACCTGGAGCGCTTCCAAGCCACAGTTGTTCAGGAGTTGGGACGACTAGAGGACGACTGTCTGTCTCTTAAGACCATTGAGAAGGAAACTGTGGTTGGTCTTGGATGTTCTTTACTGGAATTGATTGTTACTTTTCATTTTCTCTGTGCTCAAGTCTGCTGTAACACACCACAATGGTTGGCTAAACAACAGTAAACAATTGTTAGAGCTGCTGTTTAGTTGAGGTGGGGTCTTTGAGGGGTAGGGATGTATCTGAAGCTCTATACGTTATTTGGATAAGCATGGATAATTTCTTTGTGAACAGAGATGGCTAGCTGGAGAAAGGGACGATGGCGAGATTGTTGTATGGAATTGACCCAACGTTTCCAAAGTTTAAAACATAAAACTTTCCTTTCAACCATGTTGTCGGTGAAGTTACTAGCTTACCAGGTCCTTAAAGTGCCTACAATAGTGGGACATTTGAACTTTTTTTTACCTTTAATGTGCATAGACTAAAAAATATTACTTTTCAAGAAACACGAAGGTCTTGTTGGTTGAGGTTTCGGTCTGTGGGTGAGGTCTGGTCTGGGTGTGGTCTGTTTGGTTGAGGTGATTTTAGTTCAGCTCAGTGATGTGTTTTCTCCCTCTAGAGTTTCTGGCAGAGAGAGTCCCAGGCCGTAAAGTTATTCTGTGACCATCAGCAAAAGAGGTAGGTGGATTTGACCACATCGAACCTTGACTAGTCCCCCAACCCCAATCTAATCCCAGCCATTTTAGTGACCATGTTTCTGGGTTGCCAATGTTCCACCTGCAGGTTGACGTCGTATGAATCGAGAGAGAATGGCCAAACCGAGGCATCAGATTTTGTGGTACACATGTATCCATTTTTATTCAGTGGACATACTAACCTCTCTACAATCTTCACCTGGGCATACTTGTATGTATGACACACCTGTTTCCCCTCTCCCGCCTGTCTCCCCCTCCTCTCAGGTAAACCCTCTGTAGAGATAAGGGAGAAGGAAAAACCTGAGGGCTGGAAGGCTTAACCAGTCACATGAACACGTCTGGACTGGTCTTAGTGGAACAAATATTTACAAAAAAAGAATGTAATGTCAAGTTCAGGTCACCTCAGTTAAACATTACTGTAATAAAGCAGAGTGGGATGGACTCACAGTACTTCCTATTTCCTCTTTTTATTGTGGTTAGAGTAGACAGAAAATACCCTGCCACAACACGCTGACATTAATGTATGATTCTAATAGTGAACTGCAGGATAATGCATGTTGGAGATTTGATATATTCATGAATCTGTCAAATGTAAATCCACATCCAGGGCTACTGTCCCTGGGTGTAGTGTAGGAGGAGGGAGTGGAGGGCTGGTGTCCCCGGGTGTAGTGTAGGAGGAGGGAGGGGAGGCTAGTGTCCCTGGGTGTAGTGTAGGGGGCGGGTATATGAAAGCATATCAGTGACTGTGAACAAATGTTTTGAATTTTAAAAGGCATTGAATACTTTAATATTGAAATTTAAACAAGACTGAATTCTCATAAGAATATATTTCAATGTAAAATAAAATTCAGGTTGCTCAAATTCGAGCCGATCTTAAAGAATTCAAGCTTAAAATTTCAAGCCCAAAAAATTCAAGCATGATTTTATATTTTTTGAGCTTAAAAAAATCTGATTCTAACATCTGGGATACCAAGGATAGGCAGAGCAATCGAGCCTTAATGCAAGATTTGATCACATCGGACTCACTGAAGCATGGTTGTTTTCCCTGTCACCCATCATGTGTTTTCTCTTCTTTATTGGTCTACCAATCCTTTGTATCCCAGATGTTACAATCGGAATTTAAGGTCGACATTTTTCTACTTGAATTTAATACAAAAATGTTTTGGGCTTAATTTTTTTTGCTTGAATTTAAGCTTAAAAAAAATTGGCTCGATTTGATCAACCTCAATTTTATTTTACATTGACATATATTCGTATGAGAATACAGGGAGTGTACAGAAACTTTGAGAAGACACAGGAATCTTGCCACCTACACATTCAGTCCCATGACTACACAGGTATATACACACACACCCTCAGTATCCTGGCTACATAAGTATATACACACACTCAGTACCATGACTATACAAGTACACACACAAACTCGGTACCCTGGCTACACAAGTGTATGTGTGTGTGTGTATCACACACACACACACACACACACACATTATCATGACTACACAAGTACACACACAGTACTCTCACCACAAAACACAGTTGTGAAAGGGTTGGTCTAATGATCCGGGGATCTCAGCTAGGATCGAGGCCTGCCTCGCAGACATCTCCGCCTGGATGACCAAGCACCACCTCCAGCTGAACCTCGGCAAAACTGAACTTCTGATCATCCCGGCCAAACCCTTCATCTCCCACGACCTGTCAATCACCCTGGGATCTGCGACGGTGACCCCTTCTTCCTCTGCCAGGAACCTCAGGGTTACCATGGATGACAAGCTCTCCCTCACAGCCCACATTGCTGCAGTCTCCTGGTCGCGTAGATCCACCCTCTACAACATCCGGAAGATCAGGAGATACCTGTCTGAGCGTTCCACCCGGCTGCTAGTCCAAGCACTCCTCAAGTCCTCTCCGAGTTGGACTACTGCTGCTCGCCGGTCTCCCAGCATGCACAATAGGGCTGTCCCCACTCAGTCGACTAGTCGATTTTCTGGTCGCTATGCTCTTGGTCGACTAAGATTTTTTTTTTAGTCGAGCTGCCATATGGCAGTGTGATATCTTATTCCCGTTTGTGTCATCATTGCTGAATTAACTAAATGTACTACAGAAATTGTAGATTATATTATTTAAGACAAATAAAGCAACTCTAAAAAATGTATAATTTAAAAGAAAAGGTGTTACTATTTTCCCTTTCGTTGATCTGCGGTTTGTTTTGGTATTTTGCACAGGGCACGAGCACAATTGGCTGCAGAACTACAAACTCTGCCATAGCCTACTTTGTCGGTGTTATTAGTCAAAATGGCAAAGAAATCTGGAATGGCAGCATTTCATTAAAGTACATTTACATTTACAAAGTACCGGGGACTCGAAAAACTTTGAATGCAAACTCTGCCAAGAACGGTTTAGTTTTCATAGTTCGACGTCAAATATGATGTAGCCTACCACCTGAAAAACATAAGTTGGCCTAGTCCTACTTCGCTCATGCTTTATGTTGCGCGCTGAATATGCCTATTATAAGAATCACATCCAAATCGAATGACATTATCTTCTCCGGCCAAGACAACAAAATATTTCTCTGTTGCACTGTTCCCAAGTCAGCTTCTACGTGAGTTCGCATGCTGCAAGTTCAGGCAGTAATAATCGCGCTCTGATGATTTGCATGTTAAACAAACTATTTTTTATTTGTAGTACATTGTAAGAGATACTAAATACCATCGGCATTCGGTTACAGCAGGACTGGTGATACGAGTCTTATTATTAGTAGCGGCAGAATTTGCAATCTCCAGCAGCCATTGAGTCAGATTGCGAAAATGTTGGTAGGCTACTTCATTTATTTTTTTACGTTTTTTGAATTTTGATGTTTCTAATTTCGATTAGTAAATTCAGATGTTTCGGTTGAGTCTTGGTCAACCAAAGAAAATCTAAATCGGGGACAGCCCTAATGCGCAACCTGCCCTCTCCAGAGGATTCAGAACGCAGCAGCCCGCCTGGTCTTCAATCTACCCAGACGCTCCCATGTTACCCCGCTCCTCATCTCCCTCCACTGGCTTCCCATCACGGCCCATATCAGATTCAAGACCCTGGTACTGACCTTCCGAGCAGTGAACAGGAGTGCACACGACTACATCAAGTCTGTCCTCCAGGCTTACACAGGGATGCAAATACATGTCTGGTCAAAAAAGAAAGAGGTAACTGAAGCCCTAGCCCCGTGGCAAATCTCCATATACTTACATTGCCACCAACCCCCTGACATCCCTGGCCCACCCCTATATGCACATAGAGTAAAATTACATTCTGAAGATCAAAATACAGCGACACTAATTTGTAATATTCAATTTCATTTTTTATTTTACATTTTTTACATTTTTAGTCATTTAGTAGACGCTCTTATCCAGAGCGACTTACAGTAAGTACAGGGACATTCCCCCCGAAGCAAGTAGGGTGAAGTGCCTTGCCCAAGGACACAACATCATGTGGCACAGCGGGGAATCGATCCGGCAACCTTCTGATTACTAGCCCGACTCCCTCACCGTTTAGTCAGATGGCTTATTCCGAGACATAAACTCTTATTAAATTATCTAGCACTTCTTCTGGTTTTACTCCTTCTTCCTCTTCTTCCTGGCCACCTCTAAGGGTACTAAATGTTGATGATCCTAGCCAACTCATTCAGCTGAGTAACAGCCTGGGAATGGCCCCTCACCACAAGATCAATGGAGGACAAGGCCTGTAGGTTCTTACTTTTGAGAGGTAGTTTGTTCTACTTGCCACAAACTGTGTATGCCTTGGTGACCTTCTTAATAAAAAAGGGGTACTCAATTAGAAACTCAAAAGGTCCACTCACCAAATTTCCATTCAGTCCAGGGTCCGGAACGGACTGGCCCATACCTCTCCCATTGACTCCCATTCAAAATTGACTTAAGTTTAGGAGGGCACAGTGCCTGTGACCCTAGGCATCTTTCTCCCATAGACCAGAGTTCTGGGGATAATTTTGTTCAAAGAGTCTATGGTTTGTGTCATAGTGACATTTCACGTTAGCACTACCACTTTTGACAAGGGCAACCGTCTCATTGCATATTAAACACATCGGTTTTGTGCTCCCCACCGGCAACACAAATGTGTACTTGTCCGTCCATTCTGTCTGAAATTTGCTATTTTCGGAAAATCAACTTTTTCGCTGGGTTTTGTCACGCCATGGTTTTTGCTAAGGAAGAAACAGGCAGGCTAGCTACCGTTAGCAAATCGATTAGCCTGCGTTGTTGCGAATGACGCACACAAACTGCATTACCCACAGAGGTTGCGGCCAACGTTGAGTGAGTTGTCATGGTGATAACAGTTATTACAGCTCCTGATTGGACACGGAAGATATAAAACACATCGAGTAGGAAAACAATATAGGCTATAGCACATAATCCGGACCAGAGTCCGTTTGTTGAGTACCCACCGCAGACAGTAAAAGATACGCAGCAAGAAGAAACACTAGTGGTTCACGCTTGCACGCATAGGCTACTGCTGATTTGCTTATTTCTTATTTACTTGTTTGGGGGAGGCAATCCAGAATTACTGTTGGTGCAATTATAATCATCCAACCCCCCCCCCCTTTCAAGAAAGTCTTCGGATCTACACGATTCACGCAAGTCACCCAAACTGACGTGAAAAAAGAGGGAGGCGACGAAAAGCGCGCCGTTTGCATCCCTGCTTACACCCCCACCGCGACCTACGGTCTTCTTCTGACAACCGTCTGGTGGTCCCACCGCTCAAGACTGCCCGGTCCCAATACAAGCTCTTCTACTGTCTGGACCCCCAATGGTGGAACCAACTCCCCACCTCCATCAGAGACACAGACTGTTTCCCCAACTTCAAGAAAAGCCTCAAGACGCACTTGTTCTGGGAGTACAACGGCACCTAGGAATGATTTGCTGGACCTGATGTTAGTTTCCTCCAGAATCACAAATGACTCTTGTTGAGAGACTTGTTGCTCTTGTTGGTTAGTTGTAACTGATTTAAAATTATTGTACTCGCTGTGAACCATATTATTGTTGCTTGCTTTTTCTACAGGTACACTCTTGCACTTTTGAGGTTGATGTTGTTTAATTGTAACCTGTTTAACTACATGCTCTTGTGGTTTTGGCCTTTGGTACTTTGTTTTTTCACAATGGATGCTTCATGTTTTGGCTACACCAGGGTCAGACTGGGACTGAAAAACAGCCCGGGACTTTGAAACACAGACCGGCCCGCCCTCCCCCCCCCCCTTCCACTTTCACCCTTACTTTCTTTTTCCATACTTGTCTGTTTCTGCATCTGCTATTTGATGTTGCAAAAGAACAATAATCAGTTAACTATATTCAATAATGACAATCAATTCAATAAACTAATTTCCATGTAGTATCCCTGTTAACAGAATGACTCTTGTGTACAGTTTTAGTTCTGCACCAGTCATAGTCTCTCCACTGGACCGTGTCACCACAGCAGCCTCCATCTCTTTCCCTGTGTCACCTGTGCCTGCTTTAATACACAGAACAAAAAATCAAGACAATCGCATTTCAGCCACATTGCACATTTATTATTTAAAGCCAAAAAACATGTTGTGCATATTTAGATGAGTGCCTTTTTCTCTTGGCCATTTCTATTACTTCATTTAAAATGTATAGCCTATATATTGGCTAACAGTAATACCAAATGTATGATGTTTTAAGAAAAATTTAAACAATATGGTTTGGTATATTTGAATTTTCTAAATGTCGAAATTACAGCAGTTTACAGCTACTTGCACCTGGCACTTCTGGTACAGCCGCATCTTCGGGCTGCAAACTCTCTCCGTCTTTTGACGGCGTAAACATGTATTCTATACTTCTACATTGTGTAGCATTTGCTTGCTGTGCCCGTTGTTTTTCTCCTTTTCTTTTCCTTTCCATTTCTTTGCTAAAGAAACAACGATGTTAACTAAAATAGCTCCAACGAATTGGCTGTTTGGATAAAATAAGCTACATGGTAGCCAACTTTAGGAGGACTGTTTGTGTGATGTATAGACTAACTCAAGCTAATACTAAACGAGGCAGCATTTCCATGTATCATTCAGTCATTTTATTTCAAAACAAAGTGCCAAACAGTGAATTATAATCTTCTGCCAGTCCCCGCTATAGGTCCCGTCTGGTGGCCCTGACAATAAAGCACAAAATAAGTTAGTGTCCTATCAACATAATTGCACGTGTGAAAGGAGCTATACAAGTCATAAAAAATCAAATATACAATAATATAATCAAAAAAATATTATGCGATTCTAGTTTTTTGTCACATAGCCATGTGAAAGGTTGGATATGGAAGCTGCATTCATGATTCATTCACCTGGCTTGTTTTGAATGGGCTGCCGGAGGGGGGGGGGGGGGGTTGAGTGTCTCCGATATGAGGAGCTCCACAGCCTTCTCTCCCAGTCCCGTCTTCCACTTCATCACAGCGTTACAGCGCAATGAGAAGTCATGAACTTTTTGTCAGCACCAATTTGTGTCATGCCCTCTACCTCTGCCCCCTAGCGGTGGTTTTGTTTGTTTCTGTGTCTCCCAGTAGTGGGTGTGGTCATGGTCTCCGGTTCCCAATTACCCACACACACTACCTCAGTCTCCACACCTGTCTCCCATCAACTCATCAGCTGCAGCATTTCAACCCTGGTTTTCACATCGTTCTTCGCCGGATTATAGTTTTGTCTACCTCGGTAGTCACGCTCCCGGTTGCTTACCTAGATCAGTCAAGTACCAGTATTTTGTGAGATCACCGTTCGTTGCTAACTTCGTTTTTTTGCATGTGCCTCCAGGATCACCAGCCAACCTCGCCACCCTGCCAAATCCCTGCACAGCCTACCTTGCATGTCCCGTCTCTTCCTTCACTGTCATTCCACTCTGCATTAACCCCGGCATTTAACCCTTTCTGGACCATCCCTCGGTTTTCTCGTCTGTGTTGTGCACTTGGTGCATAACATTGATGTAAATAACAAATGTTACCTTGAATGGATGTATACAAAGCATTAATATGACAACATTTGGAATTTTGACATGTATCCCCCCGCCACGATCAGAACAACTAATATATGCCTTAGAATGAGTTGGCAATAATATTGAAAAGCTTTGAGAGTCTTATATTTGCACTTGCATGGCTGCCAGCTGTTTTCCTGGGTCCCCAATGGGTTCTCCTCTTCCAGACCAGAGTTGACAGCTTGGGGTATGGCATCTGGTGATGCAAAAGTTTTAAGTCATGCTTTTGCTTCAAAACATAACCTTTAGGGTTGCCATGGCTCATACAATTATTGTCACTGTTATTAACGCTCATTTATTACTTAACCATCATTTCCCAGGGACACAGTGCTAGGCCGTGTGACGGTGGTAGTACAATCTGTCCAACAATGGGATGTTGCAGTCACTGGTTGTGGTCATGGCAGAGGAGGGAAGGTGGTCTCTATGCACAGTTTAAGATAAGTGACATTGTGATGAAATGATGGCATTCATACTAGTACAGTCTTTGTGACATACAAAAAAAGATCTAACCTTTATTGGTCCCTTTTTTGTCGTCCACCGTGGCTTGGAATCCATCTCAAAGCTGTGTTTGTGTTTTTAAACTTCAGCACTCCAATTAATGTGGGGTTACAAGGCTCCAGAAAATGAGGTTCTGGGTCAGTGTGTTCCTATTCAATGCCGCAGTCCGGGGTCTTTGAAGAACTTCTTGACTGGTTGCGACAAATTTGCAGAATTTGCACTGCATGCAACTGTAAAGGAGCAAGAGGCAAACCAATTAATTGAACAATTCAAGCTAAGATTGCCTCTATGTAGCTTTTTGTAATTAACTAGCTAGATAATTATATTAAAACAATATGGCACTAGCTAAATTAGCTAAGCAGAGGTAGCAGTGTGAGGAGCATCGGCAAACTTTGCATGTGTTAGCTAATGTAGTATAATGCTAACTATTCTAACTATAATAGTTAGGAGTAGCCTTGTATAAAAGCATTTTGAAACTCGATTAATTTAAGGTGATTTTGAAGTAGACAGCTCAAACATATAAGGGCTGAGTTTCCCAGATTTGTTAAGAAACTCTCAGCGTTAAGAGCTTCTTAACAAATCTGGGACACCCGGCCAAGGTCCTAACTAAAGAGTGACAACGCAGTTTTATATAGCGCAATAGCTGTGCGTTCCATGACCGACGGTCTCAAAACGTGATCAGCCACGCGCTAGCTACACAGTCTTAGAAAAATTGAGGGCTAAGCTATTTTGGCACAGTTCTAAACGTTTATTTTCACTGATTCTTTTGTGGATGATTTGTGAGACGCTTAAGTTTGATATCGTATATGCATTATCACTATTTCAACATAACTGTCTGGAGGCTTTAACCGATTACCTCTGGCTAGCGAAATCCTAACTTAAACAGTGTGAATCTGATAGCAAATAAACAGGTTAAATAGCCTACATTTCAAACCTATACGTAATAGCCCCATTCAATTTCTGCAAATACATTTATATATTTAAAACTATTCTGTAAGAAACTCACCATTGATGCAGCTTTTACCAGTAGGGATGCACCGAATCCAGGATTCGGTTTCGGCTAAATATTGGGCTTTTTGACGGGTTTCGGCCGAATCTTGGATTTTTTTCCACCGAATCCGAACCCTAACAGTGCATTCACACTGTTAATAGACATACACGTTGACATGTGTAAAAAACGTTTTACTATATTCCTTAGTCTCTGCTAATCTGTCGATACGATAGGGAGTTCCAGCCGGGTTAGCTAGCTAGTTACCACAGAACGAAGTTACGTAATGTGACTAAACTGAATTTGAAAGTACAAGCACCCACAACTTCGGCAAACCTTGTGCCATGCATTGTTTTTTTTAAATTAACATCTCTGTACAAATACAGCTATGTATCTTACAGGACTGGGTAAGCAGCCACACAAACGATAAGTTTCTCCTCCACCTTGAAATGTTTGCCATGGTTGCTACGTTACGAGAAACAAGAAAACACTCCAATTGGCCATCGCTTGCGAAAATCGCTCCTCATTTGCATAAAGTTGAGAACATTTCAACTCTGTCGCGTCGCTACCCACAATGCACCACGCAAGCGATTCGCCTGGCTCCATAGAAAATGAATGGAAAACATGTTGTCGCTCGCATCGCGTCGCTGCAGTGTGAACGCACTGTGAGCTTGCACTACGCGTGCTACGCTGGTCGACATAATGACGCCACCGTTGATTACTGGAAGGTGTTTACGTAGGTGGACTGTTTAATTCAGTAGGCTGAGAGAAAGAGAAAATGGAACTCGTGAGCAGAAAAAGTGTTGTTTGGCAGTACTTTCAGTCAAAAAAGGCGATTCAAGTCGAGCTACATCTATTTGCAATGCCGATTTGTTTCGTGGTGGCAAGGACCCTAAACAAAACACACCACAGAGGCGTAGTTAGACATAAAACTCTACTGGGGCACAGGCCCCTATCCATATCCCTTTTTTTCTTTCAAGCTTGCTGTGCACAACGCACTACTAGGCTACAGAATTGCTTAACCCACTATACAACAGTTCAGGGAAGCAAGTTTGATATCAGCTTTGGCAGGGACATCAAAGAAAGCGGCAATTTTTTTTGGCATTCATCTGAGCGCAAATACTGTTAGCTTTATGTAATAATTGTTTTGTCACAACATGATGATCGGTAGGCCTCTCATTAAGAAACTATCTTTAGTTTTGTAATCAGTGCTTGAAGTGGAGAAAAAAAGGTGCCGGTAGGCTACTCTCTTGCATTGGCAAATCATTATGAAATTTGAGATTTCTACAGTGAAAAACAACTTGGATTGCTGGTACAACAACAATTTATTGTTAGCCTATTTATTAACAACATAAATGCACATAAATGCAAATAGCCTCGGGAACATATTTTTTCAGGGGGGTGGCTCAATATTGCGGTGCAGCAAGGACGGACGGGAGTAAAAATAGGCCCTGAACTTTTATCCAGACCAGCCGGACCACCATAACCGGCCCCAGTATAGCTACGCCACTACAACTGCCTGCTAATGCATAGTCTGTGTTTGATGTGATGCTAGGTCGGGAGTTCGATACTTAAAGGCCAACATTTTTGGCCTTTATTTGAGTGCAAAATAGTTTTTTGTGTAAAATAAAAATGGCTGTTTTTTAATTGGTAAAACCTTAGCCGGTAAAGCCTACCCGGTGTTTCTGGTTGGATTTGGACCTCTGTTGAAGTGTCTGGCTCTGGCACAAGCGTTCTTTTAGTGCCTTTCTGAAGCCAGGCCAATCTAAATACTTACAAACGAAAGTCGTTTAGTTTTTAGGTTTGAAAGCAGCAGCGAAAAATCTGTTTTACTCAGGCATCAGTTGATGCTGTCTAGATAACTTTTTCGAATGTAGCATACCGGCACGCAAGAAAAGGTGCCGGTACACAAGAAAAGGTGCCGGTACGCTTAGAGTCAAATGTAGAGGTGCCGGTACTGCGGTGAGTACCGGCCCACTTCGAGCACTGTTTGTAATGTTTTCTTAGTTTACCTCAATTCTGACTTGTGTGTGCGGAGTCACAAGGACTTCTGTGTGCGTGCTGCAGTGGCTATTTGGCAAGCTCAGAAGAGCGCGCTGATATGGAATTCTGCTTGCATTGGTTTGTGTTTTCGGTTAAATACTTTTGCAAGTGTTGTTTGGGATACTGCGTTCATTTTTTCAGGGATTATCAATCTAAATTAATACACTGACTAATAAAGAAAATTGTTAAAGCTCAAAACTTTAGATTTTACTGGGGCACAGCAAATTTATACTGGGGCACGTGCCCCAGTTAAAAGGGTCTAACGACGCCCATGACACACTATATCCGCTGTTAAAACATTTGCGTATGAAACATACGAAACAAATCCAAGAAATCTAAAAAGCTAATATTTGGGATATTGATTGGATCTTGAGATAGGGTAAACATAGGCATATGGTATTTGTCAAAATAGTTTTTCCCACTTGTCTTCCTGGCATAATGTTGCCTTTTCTTCTTTTTTTTTACAGTTTTTTTTTTAAATACACTGCTGTTGACGTTGTTTACTTCATTAATGTGTTTACTGTGTTAATCGCCTGAGGATGGGAGTAGGATTCGGTATTCGGTTTTGGTCAAATCTTAACCAGTGGATTCGGTATTTACATTTATATTTATTCATTTAGCAGACGCTTTTATCCAAAGCAACTTCCAAGAGAGAGCTTTACAAAGTGCATAGGTCACTGATAATAACAACAAGATAACCCCCAAAACATTGCGGGTAGCCAAAACATGAAGCACACATTGTGATGTACTGAGGTCAGCAAGACCACACGGAGCCAACATCTTGCCACACCTGAAGAGTGATTCAATCACATCAGACAAACCTAATCAGCCTTTGTGACACCCTCAGTATGCTGATTACCCACCAAATGCCAATGCAAAGGAACCATAGAAATGGGGGGGGACCTCCCCAATCTCAGCCCTCCTGCTAACTTGCAAGCTTCAAAGGACCTGCTTGAGACAACACGTCTCCAGACGTGCATCCGTTTTGGCGGCAGTTGAACAAAGAACATACCTTAATCAGAACTTTTGAGGAAAGTTCTTCAGACTTCACCTTTACCACGAAAGTACAAGGTGGAGAATTATGAGAGGGATATTTGTGTAATGTTTGTTACTTTGTTTTAATGTTGTGTTTACGGAAATCTTGATTCTAGTAACTAATCCTTCTTCCTGAAAGATAATCATGTAATTTTTGGTATCTACACAAAGCTCTCATAATAAAACAACCATTCAACTATATTTTGTAACTGTACCAAGATGTCCAGAACAGTATTTGAATGATCTTTTGAACCAGCCAGAGACCAGATCACACCTTTGGTAGGTGTGAAGGAAGGAGGGGAGAGTTGACAACCCAGCTTCCCCCAATCAACGTCTGACCCAGACAGGTCCTCCCTCGAACTCTGAACTGTATAAATATCTGAGATGACCATTAATCTCAGACTCCAGCGAAACCAACCATGGCATGAACACCATCGGGATTGGCGTTCCAAAGGACGTCCCCAAGCTTCTCCTGAGATTCAACTTCATAGTGATCGCGACACTATCTGGACGTTTCAACAGAAGAACCCAAAACGCAATTATCATTGCGACTTGACTGAGATCCCGCAGATTCAGCCACACGACCTTGCAGCGCAACCGTGCTTTCACTTCCGATTCTTCAAATGGACCTTTGGCGCAAACCGCCCTCAACCTCATTGATCAACCCCTGATCAAACGTAACTATGGCTAACGCTCTTTCCTCCCAGACATGGCATTGGCGTGAGCTCTGTTTATGATTTGTAAGGATGTAATCATTGACTTACCATTTCTGTCTTTCTTTAAGTTAGTCCATTTCATTCTGTTCATTGAAACCAATAACTCATATCAAACCCATAATCTAACTTGTTCATAAGATCTGTTTACCTTACTTGAATAAATTCATTGTAAAGATATTTTGACGTGCGTGTTCACTGATGCTACGATTGGCTCTACACTTAGAACGAATTCATTCCTAAAGATGAGACTGATTAATACATGTTAAATATAGGATTCCCTAATGTCCTAAACCAATATTAGGGTGGTGCCCCGAACTTTATGATAAATTAAGTATTTCTATTTTAACACGACGAGACCCCGCTACAGTGAACAACCAAAATAAGTGCCAAAGGGAAGAACCAAAAGAGCATGTAGTTAAACAAGTTACAATTAAACAACATGAATCGCTATAAGTACAAGTGTACCTGTAGAAAAGCAAGCAACAGTAAAACATATTTCACAGCGAGTACAACCATTTAAATCAGTTACCACTAACCAAGAGCAACACGTCTCTAAGCAAGTTATTGTGATCTTTGTGGAAACTAACATTGGGACCAGCAAACCATTCCTAAGTACCGTTGTACTCCCAGAACAAGTGCGTCTTGAGCCTTTTCTTGAAGGTAGGGGGACAGTCTGTGTCTCTGATGGAGGTGGGGAGTTGATTCCACCACTGGGGGGCCAGACAGGAGAAGAGCTTGCGTTGGGACCGTCTTGAGCGGTGGGACCACCAGGCGGTTGTCTGAAGAAGACCGTAGGTGGCGGGTGAGGGTGTAAGGCTGCAGGAGAGACTTGATGTAGTTGGGTGCAGTCCCGTTCACTGCTCGGAAGGTCAGTACCAAGGTCTTGAATCTGATGCGGGCCATGATGGGTAGCCAGTGGAGGGAGATGAGGAGCGGGGTTACATGGGAGCGTCTGAGAAGATTGTAGACCAGGCGGGCCGCTGCGTTCTGAATCCTCTGAAGAGGGCGGGTTGCACATGCTGGGAGACCGGCGAGCAGCGAGTTGCAGTAGTCCAACTTGGAGAGGACAAGTGCTTGGACGAGCAGCTGGGTGGACTGCTCAGACAGGTATCTCCTGATCTTCCGGATGTTGTAGAGGGTGAATCTACACGACCGGGAGACTGCAGCAATGTGGGCTTTGAGGGTGAGCTCGTCATCCATGGTAACCCCAAGGTTCCTGGCAGAGGATGAAGGGTCACCGTCACAGATCCCATGGTGATTGAGAGATCGTGGGAGATGGAGGGTTTGGCCGGGATGATGAGAATTTCTGTTTTGGCGAGGTTCAGCTGGAGGTGGTGCTTGGTCATCCAGGCGGAGATGTCTGTGAGGTAGGCCTCGATTCTAGCTGAAATCCCGGATCAGTCGGGGGGAACAACAGGTACAGCTGCGTGTCGTCAGCGTACCAATGGTAGGAGAAGCCATGGGAGGTGATGATTGGTCCAAGTGAGGTGGTGTACAGAGAGAAGAGGAGGGGTCCAAGGACGGAGCCCTGTGGGACCCCAGTGGAGAGCTGGCGAGGGCCTGACAGTTTGCCTCCGAAGGATGCCTGGTAGGATCTTTCCGACAGGTAGGATGAGATCCATTGGAGTGCAGTTCCAGTGATGCCCATCTCAGAAAGTCTAGAGAGCAGGATCTGGTGGTTAACCGTATGACCTTGACCGGATGACCTTGAAGCCGCTCTGGCAGACTAGAGGGCAGTGGTGACTGAAAGGAGGGCAGTCTCTGTGGAGTGGCCAGTCTTGAAGCCTGATCGAGCAGGGTCGAGCAGGTTGTTCTGAGAGAGAAAGTTTGACAGTTGGTTAGATACAGCACTTTCAATAGTTTTTTTAAAGAAGGGTAACAGTGATACCGGTCTGTAGTTCTTGAGGGCGGAAGGGATGGTTTTTCCCGGATGGCAGAGGGGAAGGTGCCGGAGGTAAGAGAGGAGTTAAGGACATGGAAAAGAAAAGTTATGACGGAGGGGGAGATGGTTTGAAAGAGGTGGGGCGATGAGAGAGAATTAGGTCAGAGATCTCTGCCTCGGACAGAGGAGAGAAAAAGTTTAGACATTTAGTTGGGTCAGTCATGGAGGGTGAGAGGGTAGGAAAGGTGGGTTTCGGGAACCGACTGCTAATGTCAGCAACTTTTTCCTCAAAGAAGGAGAAGTTGTCTGCTGTCAGGGTGGAAGGGGTGGGGGGGGTGGGGGAGGTGGGTTAAGAAGGGTGGAAAAGGTAGAAAAAAGTTTGTGACGGAGTTAATTTTGTTCAGAAAGTAGTGGGTTTTAGCACCATTTATGTGATAAGAAAGGATTTAAGGAGGGAGTGGTACTTATCAAGGTCCAGACCGCCTTTGGACTTGCGCCAACTCCTCTCAGGTGCCAGAAGGGTGGACCGCTCTTCACAAATAAAATCCGTAAGCCACGGGCAGGAGGGAGAAGATCGTGCAGTCCTGGTTGACAGGGGACAGAGAGAGTCAAGTGATGCAGTTAGTGTCTAACAGGGTGTCGGTGGCAGTGTTAATGGGGTGGGACGAGAACTCGTCAATGGGAGAGAGGGAGGCTGTTACAATAGAAAAATGGGAGGAGGATAGGGAGCGGATGTTGCGCCGGAAAGTTACAAGGGGAGGTAGGAGGAGTTGGAGGGAAAGAGACAGAGAATTGGATAAAGTAGTGATCAGAAATGTGCAGTGGGGTACAGAGGTTAAGTCAGTGATACAGTTGCGTGTCAAGATGAGGTCTAGCTGTTTGCCTGCCTTGTGGGTCGCCTGTGTGCTCAGCAGCGTCAGGTCGAAGGAGGTCAGGAGAGACAAGAAGTCGTTGGCCTGTGTTCCTTGGAGGTGGATGTTGAAGTCCCCAAGGATTATCAGCGGGGTTCCATCATCCGGGAGAACGCTGAGGAGCATGTCCAGCTCCTCCACAGAGTCGGCTAGTGGTCCTGGTGGGCGATAAACAACAATTAGGCATGCTTTGATATGCATTCATTTCATGGCATTTAGCATCACATAATGGTGTTCAAATGAGTTGGCAGTAAAAGAGATTGGTGTGGATGTGTATTTAATATGTGGGGTAAGAAGCAAGCCTGTCCCACCACCCCGCCTGGTTGAGTGGGGGGTGTGAGTGAAGGAGTGGTTGACGGAGAGAGCAGCTGGAGTTGCAGTGTTCTCTGGGCGGATCCATGTTTCTGTCAGCGCAAGGGCATGAAGAGAAGCCTGGGATGCAAACGCCGGGATGAAGTCTGCCTTGTTCACAGCAGACTGGCAGTTCCAGAGCCCTACGGAAAGAGAGAGGACAGGTGGAGAAGATCTGGATATGTAGTAAAGGTTAGAAGTTGACCGTATATTCTTTGTGACATGTCTACGTCTACGGGTAGTGTAATGAACAGGAATTCTAAGGAAACACATGCTAGCTATGAAAATGTTCAAGGTAGAATATAATACAAATAGGTTGATACTTATCAGAAGAGGTGATCCGCCTCGTTGGCCATCCTCGGTGGACTCCCGCGGGTAGACTCCCTGTCTGTTCGACCGATCCACTGGTTAAGATTCGTCCGGATCCAAAACCGAATACCGAATCCTACTCCCATCCTCAGTCCATTAACACAGTAAACACATTAATGAAGTAAACAACGTCCAAAGCAGTGTATTTTTATTTTATTTTTACTGTGAAAAAAAAGAAAAGGCAATATGCCAGGAAGACAAGTGGGAAAAACTATTTTGGCAATTACCATATACCTCTCTCAAGATCCAATCAATATCCAAAATATTAGCCTTTTAGATTTCTTGAATTTCTTTCGTATGTTTCATACGCAAATGTTTTAACAGCGGATATGTTGTGTATTGTTTAGGGTCCTTGTAGCCTGGCTGCCAGCCCAACTTCTCCCCGCCCACAAAAAAATTTGGTCGGGAAGTTGGGTCTGGAGGGTCTCGTATTGGGAACAACTACATAAAACCAGGATCTGGGAGGACCAATGAAATTGCCAGGGCGGGCTTTATACGATGATGGACAGAGGATCAACAGTAACTTAACCAACAACGTCACGAAAGAGCCCTTGGGTTGAATTCGTTTTCAACAAACAACCTATTACGTTGCTCTGATTGGTTGTAGGTCTATCCAATTGAGCTAAGAGGCATTTGTTTTACGAGTTCGGTTGAAACACGCCCCATAGTCACAGCCCAACGGAGAGTTTTCAGACTCATATTCTGACTAGAATTATGAGTATGACAACGTCAGGCTAGGGTCCTTGCCACCACGAGACAAATCAGCATTGCAAATTGAACATGTAGCTCGACTTGAATCGCCTTCTTTTAACTGAAAGTACTGCCATACAACACTTTCTGCTCACGAGTTCCATTTTCACTTTCTCTCAGCCTACTACATTAAACAGTCCACCTACGTAAATACCTTCCCGTAATCAACGGCGGCGTCATTATGTCGACCAGCGTAGCACGTGTAGTGCAAGCTTAGGGTTCGGTGAAAAAAAAATCTTAAGGTTCGGCCGAAACCGAACCCCGTCAAAAATCCTGGATTCGATGCATCCCTAGTTACCAGTTACTGTTTTATGTTTCATTATTAGTACTGCTGCAATAAATAACCAAACAGTCAAACAGAATTGTTCTCCGTATCTAACTCCTTAATCCCTGACTGGTCCCAGCTGGCTCTGGCCTAACCACGTATGCGTGCATACACACTTTCTCACACTGGCACACACAAACATTCACTTACAGACACACAGATACAACCTTTGGTAAAAGAAGCACAGCTGTGAACAGAAACGTATCAGTATCTCGATAGAATAAAGTTCACTACTTTTACCTCCAAAATAAAAGTACCCTCCAGATAAATCCTCAAAATCTAATAAAAGTACCCCCAGGAATAAAAGTACCCCCTGGAAAATCGCCAAATCAGCACGCAAACTGTGTCCATATGCTATCAAAATGTGTTACTACCAGTGTAAGTGCGCATCTTTTACTGTCACTTGCAATCAGGAATAGAAATGGACAGCAAATATACCATTGCTAGGGAAAAACTTCAACACTTGTTTGGAAATACATAATCATTGTGAGAACATTTTTTAAAAAAGAGTCTGTCTGGTTACAAATATATGTACTTTTCCTCCAAAACTTACATCCAACATGATTGCAACATAACATGAAAACCACTGGTTATTACAAAGTTAAAAAAAGAGGCTGTCTAGTTACAAACATAAATGTACTAGTATTATCACTTTTCCTAAAACAGCTTACAGTCAACATGACAACCACTACCAAATAAAGCATTGCTAGGAAAGTACTTCAATGCCTGTAGCTTGGAAATACATAGTTACAAATCTGTCAAATAACAAACATGCCATGACTACTGGGGGGTGTTCCATCAACGTCGATCAAGGAAAAGCGAGACTTATTTCGCCAAGTCTCACTTACTTTAGCGAGAGTTCCGTTCCATGAAGGTGGATTATTCTAGTTCTAGCTACGTAACCAAGGTTCGGAACTAGCCTGATCCGTGTCAGGCTAGAAGTCAAGCTAAACTAAAATGTGTTGCAAATAATTTCAAACAGACGGATACAGAATCTCAAAAGACAGTTCTGCCGAGTAAATTCCTGCGCGCAAAGCACTTTAGTCCGCGTTCGGAAACGTAAATTCAGACTTGTGCAGAATTGAATGATTCACGTGTTTAGGCCTACTTCATCTCCCAAAAATATGTTAATTTAAATTAACAAGTTAATAAATAATGTCACTTTAGCTGTTTTCAAAAGCCATTGGTTAATTGACATAAAATAAGGCCATAGAAACTAAGCAGAGCCTCAAGACAAGTTACAATCAATTATGGCGTATCCGTTCTTTGACAAGTTTGTGGTGGATGAAGGTGCTCAGATTATACAAAGAGCGTTTATCCCACCAGCCCCAAGGGTCTTCAGAGACAGAAGTAATGCTTCCCTGACCAGTATCTGTGGAAGACGTATAGGTTCAGCAGGCCCAGCATAGTTCATCTAGATAGATTTAATTGTCATTCTTAAAAATACAAAAACATAAATAATATATATATATATATATATATATATGTAAAGTAACACTTTAGCAACTGGGATGGCAACTGGGATGGCAATGAACACATAAGAGCAGCCTACCATCCTTCATAGAAAGTAATAGAAAGGAGAGTAGACTATAATAGTAGAAAGGAGGGTAGTAAACTGCAGTTTATGTAGGTATGCCTAGACTATGTAGTCTGCTGGAATCACACACAAGGAAGCAAATTACCCACTGTGGCCAAGCCTTGACACTGTTCAGTCTGTCTGCATCTGTATGTCTTTGCATGTGGGACGTTCTTGAACTATGCCAGGAAATGTGAAGGGTATACTGTGCTCCAAGCAGTACCTGAATATTATCATCAGTTTTTCAGGTTATCTTGAAACACAAAGAATCAAGGAGACTCTTTATTCAATTGTAAAACGTATTTTCATTGTTTAAAGTAGCCTATATGTTGAAATTTTATCCTACAATTTTCAATTGCTGCCACGTTCTCTTTTGGGCTAATATTATTCTCAATCTCCTGTTGAGAATATCGGCCATAGGCTAGTCTACTATCAGAACGGTTTCAGACAGCTCATCAAATTACGCTAATTATCAGTAGGCCTGAATGCATATGTTAAATCGATTTGGTAGGTCTACAATTTACGCATGTTAACGGTCGTAATGGTTTGACAAGTTGTCTCCCTTACCATGTTAATTGCGGCAACATTGCCCTTTTTGGGGACAACTCCAAAAAACGCATAAAATCAATTTACGGTGCTGAAACAACATCCCTCTGCTGCTTTACGTTTTACTTTTTGCGACTTAACTCCTCTTTTCGACGATCGCCTGATCTGGGCTGCACAGTCTATTGAGGTCTAGCTTGTACAGTAGGTAGAGCTAACATCAGTGCCATAATGAGGCTCTGGCTAACTTTTACTAGCTTGCACTGACAACCTTCAGTTGGTAGCTAACGTCGTTAGCTAATATAGGCTACTTGCCAGTAGCTATCTAGCTAAGGTAGCTAACGCTTTCCCATCAAAGAGTTCCAATTTATTTTCCCTTCCCAAATGCATGGAATTTTCTAAAATTATGTCTCGATTTTCCCCCCTAAAATAGACGTATCGTCCAAAATGAGAACGTACCGGGTGTATTTTTCGGGTAAAAAAAATAAACGTACCGATACGTTTATTTGGAAGATGAAAGTAGTGATGTTAACACCATTAGCAGGGTGTTTGTAGGGTGTTTTAACAGTGGCGACTATGCTTGGACTGGGGATGAAAAAGTATCCCTTACTGAAAAATGACTAAATGTACAAAACACAAATATTATTGTTTTAGTATGAATGAGGTAAATGAAACTTCTGCTACTCACTTGTGAACACTACTACTTTTCAGTCTGTTCACTGTTGGCCTGGCATTGCCTCGGTTTTGGGATGCAAGGATTATGGTGAAGACATCAAGGCTGGAGGCTGGTACAATAATAGATAAAATCGGCTAAATCTTTATCCTAACCTTGACCAAACCTGACCTCTACCCGAACCCTCTGTCATACTCTGACCACTGGAGTTTCTGCTTCCACCTTCTATGTTCTCTAAACCTAACCCTATAGCAGAGACTCCTGTATTGAGTGGTGCTAGCTGTTATCAGGGCCTAACAGGCGTGTACACACCTGTTTACATCTAAGGTGTAAAGTCCAAGGGTACATCAGTCCTACGTTGTGACATCCACAGGGTTCTTCCTTTTCTTCATTGAGGGTGGTGTCTCTTGGTTGGTTTATGGTAAGGCTGCTAGGGTGATACTTACATACAAAGGACACAAGGCCAGTCCATAACAGTGATATAACAGACATCAGTGAGGACAGATTAGGGTAAGGGATTTCTCAGTAGATATTTGCAGACCAGTTATATTAACAGATCTGTTCCCACCATGGGAATGTGCTGCAGCCTTTGTGCTGCTAGCGGCCACGATGGCTCTAGCCAGACACCAGATTTATCTGTATCACTGAGTGCCAAAGAATGCTTGGACAGTATGCCGTGCCATGACTGGTGGTGGTGCATTGGGGAACATTGTGGGACTGTGGTTGCGGACAGCCAGCCGAAGGATTATGCAAATGCTGTGGTGGCACAGAATGGAGGCAGTGGGAGGCAGAACCAGCAAGAGCCTTTGCTTAACCCTTGTGCTACCTTCGGGTCATTGTGACCCACCGTCGTGTAGGTAAATAATTTTACCTAACCCTTGTGCTACCTTCGGGTCATTGTGACCCCCAAAGTGAATATACCACGTTATATCACTAGTTAACACTAGGTGGCTAGAGAGAGAGAGAGAGAGAGAGAGAGAGAGAGAGAGAGAGAGAGAGAGAGAGAGAGAGAGAGAGAGAGAGACCACGCGGAGTGTAAAGAAAATGTTTCAATTTATTTATTTATTTTATCATGAAAAGTTGAGTCAAATGAATTGCTTTCTTGGATTCGAATGAAACACTTTGCATCGTTACTCTCGGCCGGAGAATATATATATAAATATATATAAACATCCCTCTCTCCCACTCCATTTAGTCCAACCACGGCCTTCACGATCGTCGATCCCTCTAGGCGGGAGAATTGTCTGGGCGTCCCTCCGGCCGGCCCGGAGGCGCGTCAGGCCTGTGAGGTCAGGTCGAGCGTCAGGGGAAACCGCGACGGGACATGCCTGCCCGCCCGTCCGCCGGCCGGCCCGGAGGCGCGTCAGGCCTGTGAGGTCAGGGTGAGCGTCAGGGGAAACCGCGACGGGACATGCCTGCCCGCCCGGACGCCGGCCCGCCCGGAGGCGTTTTAGGCCTGTGACGTCAGGTCGAGCGTCGTCAGGGGGAAACCGCGGCGGGACATGCCTGCCCGCACGCGCGCCTGGCATGGCCTGACCTGGCCTGGCATGGCAGGCCTCGCGGAGTGGGAATAATGTCACGCTATTGTGATTATGAAGAACGATCGTGGGTCACGTGATAGACGAACTTACCTGTTGGTCACTTTTATAATTTCATACTTTTACGTAAATACATAAACATCCCACTCTCCCACTCCATTTAGTCCAACCACGGCCTTCACGATCGTCGATCCCTCTAGGCGGGAGAATTGGCCGGGTGTCCGTCCCTCCCGACCGCACGCTCGCCCAGAGGCGTGTCACCCCTCGGAATTCGAGGCCTGTGAGACGTCAGGTCGAGCGTCAGGGGAAACCGCGACGGGACATGCCTGCCCGCCCGTCCGCCGGCCGGCCCGGAGGCGCGTCAGGCCTGTGAGGTCAGGTCGAGCGTCAGGGGAAACCGCGACGGGACATGCCTGCCCGCCCGTCCGCCGGCCGGCCCGGAGGCGCTTTAGGCCTGTGACGTCAGGTCGAGCGTCAGGGGAAACCGCGGCGGGACATGCCTGCCCGCACGCGAGCCTGGCGTGGCCTGACCTGGCCTGGCCTGGCATGGCAGGCCTCGCGGAGTGGAATAATATCACGCTATTGTGATTATGAAGAACGATCGTGGGTCACGTGATAGACGAACTTACCTGTTGGTCACTTTTATAATTTCATACTCTTACGCCTGCCTTTATATACATTTATATAAATACATAAACATCCAACTCTCCCACTCCATTTAGTCCAACCACGGCCTTCACGATCGTCGATCCCTCTAGGCGGGAGAATTGGCCGGGTGTCCGTCCCTCCCGACCGCACGCTCGCTCGCCCAGAGGCGTGTCACCCCTCGGAATTCGAGGCCTGTGAGACGTCAGGTCGAGCGTCAGGGGAAACCGCGACGGGACATGCCTGCCCGCCCGCCCGCGCGCTGGTCCGCCGGCCGGCCGGCCCGGAGGCGCTTTAGGCCTGTGAGGTCAGGTCGAGCGTCAGGGGAAACCGCGGCGGGACATGCCTGCCCGCACGCGCGCCTGGCCTGGCAGGCCTCGCCGAGTGGAATAATATCACGCTATTGTGATTATGAAGAACGATCGTGGGTCACGTGATAGACAAACTTACCTGTTGGTCACTTTTATAATTTCATACTCTTACGCCTGCCTTTATATACATTTATATAAATACATAAACATCCAACTCTCCCACTCCATTTAGTCCAACCACGGCCTTCACGATCGTCGATCCCTGTAGGCGGGACATGCCTGCCCGCACGCGCGCCTGGCATGGCCTGACCAAGTCCAACCACGGCCTTCACGATCGTCGATCCCTCTAGGTGGGAGAATTGGCCGGGCGTCCCTCCCGCCCGCTCGCTCGCTCGCCCAGAGGCGTGTCACCCCTCGGAATTCGAGGCCGGGGCGGGACATGCCTGCCCGCCCATCCGCCGGCCCGCGCGCCCGGAGGCGTTTTAGGCCTGTGAGGCCTGTGACGTCAGGTCGAGCGTCAGGGGAAACCGCGACGGGACATGCCTGCCCGCCCGCGCGCGCGCTGGTCCGCCGGCCGGCTGGCCGGCCCGGAGGCGCTTTAGGCCTGTGAGGTCAGGTCGAGCGTCAGGGGAAACCGCGGCGGGACATGCCTGCCCGCGCGCCTGGCATGGCCTGGCACGCGCGCCTGGCATGGCCTGGCAGGCCTCCCCGAGTGGAATAATATCACGCTATTGTGATTATGAAGAACGATCGTGGGTCACGTGATAGACAAACTTACCTGTTGGTCACTTTTATAATTTCATACTTTTAAGCCTGCCTTTATATACCTTTATATAAATATATAAACATCCCACCCTCCAACTCCATTTAGTCCAACCACGGCCTTCACGATCGTCGATCCCTCTAGGCGGGGAGGCGGGACATGCTTGCCCGCACGCGCGCCTGGCATGGCCTGACCTGGCCTGGCAGGCCTCGTGGAGTGGAATAATATCACGCTATTGTGATCATGAAGAACGATCGTGGGTCACGTGATAGACGAACTTACCTGTTGGTCGCTTTTATAATTTCATACTTTTACGTAAATACATAAACATCCCACTCTCCCACTCCATTTAGTCCAACCACGGCCTTCACGATCGTCGATCCCTCTAGGTGGGAGAATTGGCCGGGCGTCCCTCCCGCCCGCCCGCTCGCTCGCCCAGAGGCGTGTCACCCCTCGGAATTCGAGGCCGGGGCGGGACATGCCTGCCCGCCCATCCGCCGGCCCGCGCACCCGGAGGCGTTTTAGGCCTGTGACGTCAGGTCGAGCGTCAGGGGAAACCGCGACGGGACATGCCTGCCCGCCCGCCCGCGCGCTGGTCCGCCGGCCGGCCGGCCGGCCCGGAGGCGCTTTAGGCCTGTGAGGTCAGGTCGAGCGTCAGGGGAAACCGCGGCGGGACATGCCTGCCCGCACGCGCGCCTGGCATGGCCTGGCCTGGCAGGCCTCGCCGAGTGGAATAATATCACGCTATTGTGATTATGAAGAACGATCGTGGGTCACGTGATAGACGAACTTACCTGTTGGTCACTTTTATAATTTCATACTTTTAAGCCTGCCTTTATATACCTTTATATAAATATATAAACATCCCACCCTCCAACTCCATTTAGTCCAACCACAGCCTTCACGATCGTCGATCCCTCTAGGCGGGGAGGCGGGACATGCCTGCCCGCACTCGCGCCTGGCATGGCCTGACCTGACCTGGCATGGCAGTTCTCGTGGAGTGGAATAATATCACGCTATTGTGATCATGAAGAACGATCGTGGGTCACGTGATAGACGAACTTACCTGTTGGTCACTTTTATAATTTCATACTTTTACGTAAATACATAAACATCCCACTCTCCCACTCCATTTAGTCCAACCACGGCCTTCACGATCGTCGATCCCTCTAGGCGGGAGAATTGGCCGGGTGTCCGTCCCGCCCGCACGCACGCTCGCTCGCCCAGAGGCGTGTCACCCCCCGGAATTCGAGGCCGCGGCGGGACATGCCTGCCCGCCCGGACGCCGGCCGGCCCGCCCGGAGGCGCGTTAGGCCTGTGAGGTCAGGTCGAGCGTCAGGGGAAACCGCGACGGGACATGCCTGCCCGCCCGCCCGCTGGTCCGCCGGCCGGCCGGCCCGGAGGCGCGTTAGGCCTGTGAGGTCAGGTCGAGCGACCAAAAGTTGGTCACTTTTATAATTTCATACTTTTATGCCTGCCTTTATATACCTTTATATAAATATATAAACATCCCACCCTCCCACTCCATTTAGTCCAACCACAGCCTTTACGATCGTCGATCATATCATCAATCATTTGTCCATGTAATCACGTGAGCTGTAGGCAAGTGCTACTAACACACATTCGTTGGGGGTCAGGACAGCCGTTGTCTAGGGTCACGCAGCTATGGCTCGGGATTTCAGTGCCCTGCAAGTTCTACAACAGATGTTTGCAAACATCGAGCAAAGTGAGTCCGAAGAGGAGACAGAGGATGTGTCAGAAATAGAAGACGGCGAAGAGTGCGTGGAGCATGTGGCAGAAGAGCAGGAAGAAGAAGAAGAAGAAGAAGAAGAAGAAGAAAAAGACGACGGGCAAGAGTACGCGGAGCATGTGTCGGAACAAGCAGACGGGCAAGAGTATAATGCGGTCGACGACAACTCAGCAGCGGCCGCCGCCGCCCGAGCCCCTGAAATCGACAGAGATACTTTCTTGTCGAAAGATGGCAAAATTGAATGGCGTTCGGTTGCGTATCTGAGGAATCCGAGGCTGCTGTCGCAACGTGACAGCCGTGAGAGGACCCCCAGAGGACCCACAGCGTACGCCGTTTCCCACGCTCTCGACATCGTCTCTGCGTTTTTACTCTTTGTCACGCCACAAATCGAAACAGTGATCTTGGACGAGACAAATCGGGAAGGCTATCTGAAACGCGGAGAGGAGTGGAAAGCAATGGACGCCTCTGACCTACGTGCCTACATAGGGCTGCTAATCCTGGCAGGGGTGTACAAGTCCCGAGGCGAAGCGGCCGCCAGTCTGTGGGACGCGCAGAGCGGCAGAGCGATTTTCCGCGCTACCATGCAGCTGAAAGTCTTCTACACCTATTCGACGTCGATACGATTTGACGACCGTGGGACGCGAGCGGCGAGACGCGCCACGGACAAGTTGGCGGCGATACGAGAGGTCTGGGATATGTGGGTAGAGAGATTACCCCGCCTCTACGACCCAGGGCCCGAAGTGACCGTGGATGAACAACTGATCGCGTTCAGAGGACGGTGTCCTTTCAGGCAGTACATGCCGAGCAAACCGGCAAAGTATGGGATCAAGTCGTGGGTCACGTGCGACGCAAAATCCACCTACGCTTGGAAGATGCAAGTTTACACCGGGAAGTCGAGCGACGGAGCCCCGGAGAGGAGCCAGGGGATGCGCGTCGTGCTCGATATGACAGACGGCCTGAAGGATCGCAATGTCACGTGTGACAATTTCTTCACATCCTACGACCTTGGACGAGAGCTCATGGCGACGAGAAACATGACCATGGTTGGCACCGTGCGAAAGAACAGGTCCGAGCTCCCGTCCGAGCTGCTGACGACGATGAACAGGCGACGGGTGCTGTCGTCGCTGTTCGCCTTCACTCCCACCACCACTCTGGTTTCCTACCTCGCAAAGAAAAATAAGAACGTTTTACTCATGAGCACACGCCACACAAACGACGAAATCAGCGACAGAAACGACGGCAAACCGACCATCGTCTTAGACTACAACCGCAACAAAGGAGGTGTAGACAATCTGGACAAGGTCATCGCGGCCTACAGCTGTAAAAGGAAGACGGCCCGGTGGCCCCTCGTCATCTTCAGCAACATCGTTGACGTTTCCTCCTACAACGCCTTTGTGATATGGAGAGAGGTCAACCCCAACTGGATGCCGCGTAAGCGCAACAAGAGGAGGTTTTTCCTCGAGCAGCTCGGAAGGGCCCTCGTGACTCCGCTGATCGAGAGGAGACGATGTCTGCCCCGCGCGGAAGCTGCTGCCGCGGTTGTGAAAGATCTACGGATGGCCAGCTGTCGCGATCCACCTCCTCGACGACAACCCGAAGAGGATGGCGCAGCAGCAGCCGCCGCCTCCTCATCGGCAGGACCGACCTCGCCGGTCCCTGCCAGTAAGAGGAAGAGATGTCAAGTCTGCCCGGTGAAGAAGGACCGTAAAACGTTCACTGTTTGTCGCGGTTGTAAGAGGCATGTCTGCAAATCCTGTTCGCGTGTATACTGCCCCACATGCCCCACCGAGCTGGGCTTCGGCCAAGGAGAGGTTCCCGTTGACCCCGGACGACCTGCGGGAGTGTGTGCAGGAGACTGAACAACTCAGTCGAGTGCAGAAGATGGGCTTTGCTCAAGTCAAAGCACAGTGCTGCTGCTGCTGCTGCTGCCGCTGCCGCCGCCACCACCACCACAACCACCAGCGGCACCACCACCACCACCACTACATGCATGGGATGAATAGATGATGTATCAGGACGGCAGGCTGGAGGTCTATCCATAGTGCTGTCTGAGGGTCATTGTGATGCACGGTGTCATGCACGGTGTGACAACTTTTCATGGTACAAAAATAAATAAAGTGAAACATTTGATTTTATTCCTCGCGTTGTCTGCCTAGTCTATGACGCCACTCTCGTGCCGTTTCGGGGTCGTGGTGAGTCAAACTGACATTGTGACAACTTTTTCATAGCCAAAAATAAATAAATAAAGTGAAACTTTCTATTTCTAGCCTTGTCTACATGCCTATTATTACACTCTCGCGCTGTATCCTAGTCTGCGCTGTGACTCACCATACCTAGTCTGTTACGCCACACTCGTGTTGACGACCTTTCGTAATACAAAAATAAAAGTGAAACGTTATCTGTCTACATAAAAAAATTATTCATATTTTCCCTGGCCGGGGAGCAATCCAGGGCTGTGGAGTTGACAGCCTCGCAGCCTTGCCACTAGACCACAAGGGGAGTTGCTTGTTGTTTGTGCTGTCTCTGCCTGTTTATATATATATATTTTTTCTTTTACACTGCAACGTCTGTGTCGTCTATTACGCGACCCCGCACTGTCTCCGGTTCCTTGTGACCCACAGCGGTCTTCTGACAACTTCTCATAATACAAAAAAAAATAAAAATAAAGTGAAACCTTTATATTCCCCCAGTGTGGGTCACAATGACCCCGAGACAGCGCGAAGGTGGCGTAATAGACGGAGCTGTGGGTCACAACGACCCGGAGACAGCGCGAGGGATAAATGCAAGCTGCATAGACAATGAGGAGAGCGTGAGGGTTAACGGCTCCTCCGTGTGGTAGCTAGTGGTAGACTGTGATTCAAAACGAAAATGTTAATTCCTGAGGTGTGTGTGGTCTGTTTTTTGTGAGGACGGACTATTTCCCCGGATTACAGCCAGTGTAAATTCCAATAGTGGGTTTAATGAAGACATTTTAGAGTCAACATTCTAGCACCAGAGGAGGGGTGTTCATGAACCCTTGTGCTACCTTTGGGGAAACGTTATTTAAGTGTTAGAAACATCATTAATCTGCAACCATGTCTACAGATGTGAGAGGTTTAAGCTACGCTATTCACTGGTGATGCAACACTCCTAGTCGATATTATACTGTCCGAAATACCAACCTTCCTGTCCCTGCTGTCACGTTGAAAGCGGTTAATGAGCAGCATGATTACATTGTTGCCTCTATGTCTCTAGTGGTAACCGCCTATCAGTATTCTACATTGCCCTTATGACTGGGAATGTAACTTAATATAATAAAACATTCTTTATACCAGAGTTTATCTGGTACGTTCGATTAAGACCTGTGTGATTGTTCAACTATTTTGTTTAATACCACTTGAAGACAGTGAACAAATCTGTACACCTACATACACTTTCTAACAACCCAACAACCCAGGGGCACCGCACCATGGACAGCGTTCCAGTAGAAACCACCGGCACCTTGGAGAGCGGCACGACAAGCCCGGATCGAGGCCATGAGGGGGAGGCCGCCACACCAGGAGACAACGAGCAAAACAGGTGCGGCTCATGAGTTGGATGGAGGATGGCAAGACCATGAAAGGTGGGTCAGGCCTGCCGCAACAGGCCTACATACGGTTTGTAAGCTGACCAACTCCTCCTGTGTGTGTTTCTTTTTTTTTCAGTAAGGAGTGTGAGGTAGAGACGAGACCGGCCTGAACAGTCAAGACCGTAAGCTCGATCGACAAAGAAGCTGAGTTATTTGTGTTAGTTTTTGTGTTTTGTTTGGTGTTTGGTTAAATAAATGCCTGGTATTTTCAACCAACCAACCATGTTTTTCAGAAGTGCTGTGCTGTTCGGTCCTGCCTACGGCCCTTGGTGGCTACAACTTTTATACACATTAAACCAATAAAACATGCTTCACAAGTTTATAAGGTACATTCAACAATTTTGTTTAATAAAGCAACATCGTTTCAACAGAGATATGCTGTCTTAATTCACATACATTAGAAATGTCATTAAGTGTTGAAAGCTTGCCCTTGTTACCTAGTACTTAGTTCACCCATAGTAGAAGTCGTACCAATCCTTTAAGGGCATGTGATTTTTCAACATGAAATTCAACCGGGTTCTCCTAATCAACACATCTGTGCTCAACTGTGTGAAAGTGGCATGACTGCAGATTTCCTCTTCATCGACTTCTTCCTCACGACGCAGACCGTTGGTGAATTTGGTAAAAATGTCCGAAAGGGTTAATCCGTAGATTAGTGTAAGGGACAAACAACCGGTGATTTCACCTATATCCTCGGAGGGACTTTCGATTAATACTTTGATATGAGATATATTTTCGTCTAGGATGGCGATGGTGTCAGCGTACTGACTCATTGTCTGGTAAAACGAAGTGATGTATTTCATCAACACATACGGGATTACGATACCCCCCGTGTACATATGTCTAGGAGGAAAATGTGCACAGTTGAGGTCCTCAAAGCCTCTATTGGAGGCCTTCTCCAGAGTGAAAAGTTTGAAAATGTCAAGGTTGTCATGGGAAGCGGATCTTAACAGTGCTAGGATATTTCTGAGAGCGTCGTCATCCTTGCCAATGTCGGGTTGTGGTGAAGGTATGCAAACATAGCTGTCGGCACACTGTGGGAAATTGAACGACTGTGACCCACTTGGTCCCTTCACAACGCACGCGTGTCTGATTCCTGAACACATGTCACACGTGAATTCAAACTCCCCTCGGGTAGAGGCGATTAGGATGTCAAAAGCACCCTTGGCTCTGTCTGAGGCCCAGAGGCTGTTTGACATCATGAAAGCCAAGACGTTGGCAACAGCCTGTCTATTTTTGTCGTCGTAAAAAGATGGGTTGCGTTTGAAAGGTATAATATCGGTGCCTGCTATCTTCATATAGGATCCACCGTTAATGTTGACATGCCACTCTGAAGAAAGTTTACACGGGTCGTTGGTCAGGACCCTTTTTGTGTTATCGTTGACGACAGTAAAGACGACTGGTATCGGTTCCAAGCCACCTTGCTTGTAGGCATTAATCCGCATGTTATCAATGACAAAAAGAGTACTGCATTCACCAAAGGGTATGATGTCACGCAAGTTAAGTTTAAACATTGCAGGCTGATGAGCCTGACCAAGTTTGTTCATTGTATGGGAGAATACGTAGTCCTTTTGACTGAAAGACATCTCGGACAATGGGACATAGAACAGGGTAAAAGAACGTCTTTCACTAGAGTTTCATCCAATGTAAGAACACAGACGTATACGTATATATGGTATGTTTCACCTCAATTCAAGTTTGACAAACTGCAATGGCATAAGAGTAATGTACAATTTAACAACTCAAATCTATGATTGCGACAGCCACCGGCTTTCGCTGATACACTGCCCCATCTTTCTCCTCTTGTCTTGGTCATAGACGTAGTCCAGAATACCATCAGGCGAGACATTGTCAGATTTAAGAAGTCTGTAGAAATGTTTACAGCCTGTACAATGACAGCTAACCCTCCTGTAGTCCTCTGTTGACCGTTTCCTCTTGCCGAGCTTGGCTTTGATTCATTTGAGCCAATTCTTTTCGCTGAATGTCTCAAGCCACCTTTGCATTAGATTTACATCCTCACAAGAGTAAGGCATGATACAAAGAAGAGACTCGGGATACATGACGGGCACCGAATCAAACACATTGGGAGTGTGTATTTGCAACATGATTACAGCCTGACACAGAAGACCAGCCAAGTCAACTAAACGTCTCTCACATAGTTGGCCTCTTGCTATAGAAAGTCTACCAGTAGAGGATTTTATCCCAGCATCTGTCAAGATGACACTTGGCAACGAAATTGAAATGTAGCTGTCCGAGCAGGGAGGGATGGACGAGTCGTCTCTAAGGGAGACAATACCTTCGGAGATGGCTTCACTGAGCTTTTTTCCAAGTAAGCGTCTTGTACACATGGCTGGGTCGCAGGGACATGTCCTCAACGATTACCTTGCGACAGACTTCGAGTTTGTCACCGGGCATACGTGTCACAGTCTCTCGGTTTGTCTTCAAGTGATCAAACTCCCGAATCCCACAGGCCGGTATCATATGTTCAGGGCAATTATACATTACGGTGTTGAAAGCAACGGTTGCTCTCTTCGACCTCTCTCTGACAGAGGATATTGTGGTCAGCAGATGCTGTTCACAATCCTCTAGACAGTGTTGCCCCAACGCAGGGCTGTACATGTGGCAAGGTAGGCAGTAGTCTATAATACAGTGAGCCAGAAGTTTTCCAGAGTCGTTGACCAAGTTGGAGTCTGCACAGTGAGATATCCACACTCTAGAGTTGGCAAAACATGTGTTGGGCTGGTTTGGGCGAGATACGAGCCCTGTCTGAGAAGAGTCGTCGATCAAGGGTTCGTCTTGTCTTTTGCAATCATCACCAGACCCGTCATCACCGTCCTGGCCTAACGCGCTGTAACCGTTGGACTTCTTGTTGTCTTCAGAGACGTTACCGGGTCGACGGCGGTTAGCCTCGCATTGGAGTGAGCCTCCAAACATAGCAGTGATACACCCTGTCTTAGCCTGAAGGTTCAAGGGGTATCTGTGAAAAGCAGCCTCGCAAGGGTTACATTTGTGATACTCGTAGCACTCCACAGGTGTGATGGAAAGTCCTGTGATCTGCTTTAACCCTTTACTGCCTAATACAAAATTCCGAACATTCCATATGCTGTTGAAATATGATATGCATATTAATATTCATATTTTATGGATTTTCATATAAAATCATACACCTTAACTGTTTATACCATCTTGAAGAGGAGAACTAGGGGATTTTTATCATGTAAATGAATATATGATTACTTAAGGCAAATCATATTTTATCAAAGTGGTTTCAGGTAGATATTTTTAACAAAAACTTCTCCATCCACCATACCTCATCAGACAACTGAATTTGTCACAACTTTAATTACAAGATAGAGAAAAACTTTGAGTAGGTGGAATATCCACAAGTCTGTGGGCAATGTAGAACAGAAGACAGATTAGAAATACCTTATTTTGATTAAAAGTTATGACCATTCTTGTGACTAGTGGAGACATGGGGGAAACCGGAATTATCCTGTCCCAAAAGCAGCTAAAAGCAGCTAGCGCTATGGCTAGATACTCCTCTCGATAAGTAAAAAACGTTCGAGTTTCTTCCACAATCGACCGAATTGGCCAAACAAGGCATGTACATTTAGCTTAGAGTATACATAATCTACCTAGTTAATGTTGTTTTTCGAAGTTTTTTAGAAATCTGCTCAAATCGAAGCTAAACAGTGCTACTACCGTCATTGCTGCCTGTCACAAACGGCCAAGCCGGACACGTCATTCTTTCCTGAAAACACTCGCGTCACTCCCACAAACAAATTCTTCGTAAGTAAAAAGTTGAGACTTTTAATAGACAATATTGACAACACATATTAAGGAACTTGTCTTAACTCATAATATCGTCTCCGATTTCAATTCGAAGCTGTATATCTAACACTGTAGGCAATCTCCCATGGTCTCCGCTCTGGCTCCGCCTCAGAAAACAATGGCTGCCGTTGCAGACGATAGATTTATTTCCCCCTCCCACTAACCCCTTAACCAATGATATGTGCTTTGAGCTTAAGTTGTCATGAGTATCTGGCAGTTTTCAGAAATAAAATCGGTGATTGGATGGCAAAGTTATTAAGGCGGGTTCTATGGGTCTTTTTCGACCCATATTTGAATGGTCCGGCAGGAAAGGGTTAACCACCTCTTTACAATTTCAACATAGGTCGTTTTGATACTAGCATTGGACACTTTCAACCGATCCAGTGTTTGTTGACTAAAGTGCTTGTTCTTCGAAGATTTAATGAGACTACTCCAAGGAAAGAAGCCCGCTCCCATCTTGGATGCGATGATCTAAGATGCTTTACATGCCAGTAGGTCTCTAAGAATGGATTGTTTGCGTGAAAAGATATGGTTCATACAATATTTCAGGTCTTTGTAAAGCGTTCTCACTGTAAAATTAGCACCAGACAGCGATTCGTTGTCGTGCACGGGGGTCAAAGTTGTCGACGCCGCAGAGAAACCAGAGTCCAGTTGTAACGTTGTGACATCTGCAACTCTGCAAGGGGTGAGAAAGGAGCTAGCTTGATCTACCTCTAGCCACCTACCGAGGTCATCAACAAGGGGTTCCCTAGCCAGGTAAAATATTACATCTCCTCGCTTTAGCTGGTGCCAGGGACATGTTGAAAAACATGAGACGTCGTCAGTCGCCAGTTTGATGCAGTCTCCCCTCATGACACACGCTATAAAAGTGTCGGTCACAGCGGAATCACAAGGTGTGCGTATGCTTTTGAAAGCTGACAACCCCCTGACCTTGACGGAGACTGACGAAAGACTCCCTTTGTCGTCTAGGTTATGAGTGAGAGCAACGTATGTCTTCTTAGCTACGTGGCAATATATGGAGCTGCTGTTCTCATATTCCAGCTTAACTCTCCTGTCTCTAACGAAGGGTCCGGTGACATCTACAAAGTCTTCAGAGCCTGGGACTGTAGCGCCGTAGACGGGATATCCTTCCTTGGTGAATCTCCCACTTGGGTCTCTGACTATATTTTGGTGTTTGTTAGCACTACCTATCAAATACATCCTCTTGAGAGTGTCCTCCACCAAGGCTGTGTGTACGTAGTTCAGAAACTCAGGCACCTGTGCGCCAGCCTGTTCAAACTTGTCAACCAAAGCCTTTCTGGCCTTGTAGGCGAAGCTCTCGAGGCGTTCGTTTTCAGGTCCAGGGTCAGCTGTGTCTTTTTTGTGGAAGTCTACATCGCTAACATCGTTTTCAGGACGCTGCCCGGGTGTGTAACCAACTGACACCATGACACTGTCAGTGTCTCCGTAGACTACAGGGGATCCATGTCTGTAAAAAGTAGACACGCAGCTATTCACCACCGATATTTGTTGTCTACCGTGACCAGATATAAGAGGCCCGCAGGGGTGAGGAGCTGTCCCATAGAAGGAGTTGGCTAGGATTTTACACTCACCCTCTTGCGTAGTGCAGTATACCCGCTCAACCTCACTGATGTCAGGGTTTTTAAGTGTCCTTTTAAACTCAGCTCGTTGATTAAGATAGTATTCGACGGAGGAAGATAATACGGCCGGTAGACGAACAAAGGCTCCTTGGGCCTGGTCGTACTTGAGAATGAGGGATGCGTATTCAAACCCCTCCGCTGCCCAGTTGTAACACACCCACCCGGACAGATCGTGAGGAAAGTTCACAGGAGGCCAGGGGATGATCGTCTCAGGTGAGATATTGAGAGCACACATGATGGATGGATACATGCCAGAGAAGTCAAACGAAAGCTCCAACCCCATACCGGGTCCAGAGTAGTGTAGGCCGGTGATGGGATCAAAGACAGCACCTCCTTCCCACTCAGGGTTGTACTGGGGCTGCCATCGCTGACGACTGTTTAGTTCCATACCCACAGGTCCAGCTTTGACTCTGAGGGTATCAAGTCTAAACTTTAGCTGTGGGATTTGAACGGAATGGATACTCTGCACGAAACCTCCAAAGTTATCTCCTCTTCCGTGTACGACAACGTCTATATTGAGAGTCGTCCTACATCGATGGAAAAGAGACGATACGGGGTTCAGCACTTTAGCCAACCTGGCGCAAAGTTGAGAATCGACCAAGTTATAGATGAGCACGGCAAAGAGACTTTTCCCCCCCATTGTAATCATCTCGTCCATTTTAGAGTAACTGACATCTGCCACCTTGTACAGTTTTCTGGCGTCCTTTGGAGGTTTTTTGTGCAGCTCTCTAACCTTTGCAATAACAAAAGGTGCCACGTCGTTCAGCTTCATGCTAGTGCATGCAAACTTAATCTCTTTAGTTCCCGCCATCCTATAGAGATCTATGATGTTCATGCCACAGCTGTTCATCTTGAAGTGTCCCAATTTAGCCTTCCCTCTGTTGAACTTGTCAATGTGGTTAGATATCAGCTGGAGTTTGTACTCGGTTAATAAGGTTGCGCTCTGTAACACCGAACCTAAGCTATTGAGCATGTCCTTGTACATTTCCAGGTAACGGACGTTTTCGAATTGGAAGAAAGGTAACACATCATCTGCCATGGCCCTGGTTACAAAGAGTCCATGCCAGGCTCGTAATAGTGAGGAGCATCGTTTTTGGGTAGAACTGTCACAGCGTTTGGCGTAATCCGAGTCAGCGTAGAAATGAACACGCTGTTCAATTACCCTCACGTCAAATTCTGCATTGAACACATAGAGAAGTTCTACACCGTGGTCATACAAGAGTCGGATAGTTGTCTCCAGGAGTCTGAGCTCTCCAGAACAGGGGTAAAATGAAATCCGTTTGACATCTTCAATACCGACTCCCTTCGCCAATTCGTAATCAGCTTCTAGGTTATGTTTTTGTGTGACCTTACATTTGTTATAGAGAACAATCAGGGCCTTTCTGTGGTGGTCGGCTGACATCTTGGCTATATGAGAGTTGAGAATTACGAGAGACACGCACGTTATCTCGTGTTGCTGGCCTGGCATATCGGGTGACAAAGTAGGGATGGTGACATTTTTCTTCTGTTTTGGCAATTGCTTCCGGCCGACGTTTAGCCTCTGAACCAGCATGGCTCTATATTCTGTCATGTTCGCAACCCTACTCTGGGTGCAGTAGGGGAACTTGTAGGCAAACGATTCGCATATTAGAGACGTATCCCGGTGGTATTTGTCAAAGACGGTCTCAATGTCCAGACACGCTGCCTTGTAGAAATATGGCATATGTTCACTGTCAAACAGCTTAGTCTCAACCACCGACTTGTCGTGATCGTAGATCAGTTCAGAGGCTGACAGGGTGCCGTTCAGCTTGTTTGTTGGTAGGAAATACATCCTGCCAAACATAACATTGGAGCATAAAGCAGGCGTGTTACCATCTCTATACATGTAATATCCCTTATCGGGACAAAAGTCTCCGAAAGTCAGCGCGCCTCTTACAGTTTCCACATACGTTTTGGCCAAAGAAATGCATTTGAGTGGAAAGACTTGTGCATTTACCTGTCGTTTAATGTCATCGTGAAAGACGTGGATGTTCACTGGATCGCCAGCAAAATGTTTAGACCACTTTTTCTGTACAACTTCCCACATCTCTTCCTCTCCGTCTTGGTCTAGAATCAGGTCTAAGTCGTAACCCACAACAGGAGTTATGTCAGTAACTTTTAAATGTACCGTCGTGTAGATGTTAGCATGTTGGCCCCGTACCACCAACCCTCTACACAAGAGAGCCTCTTCTTGCTTGTGAAATACGATAGATTTTAATATCACCCCGACAAGATTATGTTCAACCTCAGGTTTGACGACTCTGCGCTGAGGGTATATATTAGGAAAGAAGTCTACAAATGGCACTGCTTTCTGCATGATTCCGAATCTGGATACCTCTTGACTTTATCTAAAATGTTTGCATATCAAATATACACCCTTGTATGTGCAGCAAAAACATCCAAGCCTGAAGCAGATTCAACTGGATGGACATGTCCCAGTCAAGTGAAGAATCTACGTGTATTTATACATCCTCAACAGGATCCTTTCCCACCTCCGAAGTCTCCAACCTCGGAGGTGTCCAGCTGTCATATAAAGGTCTAGCCTCAAACCCGCTCTGTCGAGTAATGACATTCAGTCTTACATACATGTCTAGGTGTTAGGCATGAATTACACTGTGATCATTTTCCAAGAACGAAGAATCCCCACTTGCTAGTCATGACAAATAAGAAAGGAAAGACTGTCTTAGTAGAGTTTAACACCTTGCCTCATAGAGAAGAAGACACAGCTGTCTTACAAACAATAAGATTACCATCCAATAGAAGAGCTTTATTCCTTGCAGTTGGAACAGATGTATTGTATGACAATCTGTCTGAAGACTTGTCCTTCAGCGCGTTGTCGCCAAACGACAGGGCAACGTTTCAATTTCTCCTATACCTGACATGTTGCTGCAAAGGGGTGTTTCTCCAAGTGACCTTGGAGAATCCAGATTTCCGTAGCATGTCACCTCCTATCAGAGAGGACTTCGCTCACGGGCGTCTATTCTGTTTCGTTCTGGACATGAGTAGTGACAAGTCAGTTGACATGAATGACCTAGCATCTAGCCACGCTTTACAAACCAGACCGCCTACATACTCCCATGACGGTGTGTCAAATAGCCAGCTGCTCAGTCTCATAAACATGAGTGTCAACATGGACGTATTTAGAGGAGACGACTCGGAGGGTGAAGACAGCACAGCCACACACCCGTCGACAGATGTTACAAGGATTGAACTACTGGAGGAGGCTTTCCATGCCTTTATGCGTCTACAATTGGTTAGACAAAAGGCAACATCCCTAAATCACGCAATGATCGTCATGCGAGACAATAAGGGAGAGCTGTCTTCTATCTTCGATTGGGTGGACATCCACAACGACACACTTAATTCCAATAACCTGGATAAGAAGAAGGCCAAGGACCTAGGGGGTTCCATGTATACACCAGCCTGTCAGTCAGGGAAGAAAGTGGTCATCTTACCAGATACTATAATGGATATTAATCTCAAGGTTCTGGAAAACTCCATAGGTAGGCTGACGGACAGTGTTGGCCATGGAGAATGCAAGCCACTGTTCATATCAGTCCTCTCCAAATTCACAAGTGCCGAATGTGTGAAGCAGAAAGTCATTCAAACTGGATATGACGTGACCATGTTGGACGATAATCAATTTCTGGACAAGCTGAAGGCTTTCACAAAAGATCTTGACGATTGCTCACACCTTGTTGATGTGAACGTTAGAGGGCTGTTGGTATTCAGATACTCTCTCGAGAAACTCATCGACAGAGACAACCCTGACATGTTCGTTAAATCGCTGATCCACAAACACGTGCCTATCACAAAGGGTCGGATTGATAAGGTGCTGTGTGACATAAAGAGGAAACGTAGGACACGGGGTATAGCGTCTTTGCTGGAGAACGGACAGTGTTATTGCAAACGGAAGATCATAAATTATGGATCTGTTGCATGCGGCGGACAGTGTCAGACTGCGTACTCGTGTTTTTACAACTCGTCCCGACTGCACCCCTTCATCGTGAGTAAAGACGAGCACGTCTATTACTTTGAACCCCTCTTTCCTCATCTGGGTGGGCTGGAGCGTCTGAGCAAAGAGATGAAAGTCAAGGCCAGGTCAACACGCAGGCAATTCGAGAGTATAGCAGATATGGTCTTTAACATCCTGATCAGGTATCAATTCTGTGGAAATGGAGCACTTTACGAGGGTCTTAGCAATCTTATGGACAACGATCTCAGCAACTCCAGCTTGTCTCTCGGTTGTCACCTTTCAGAGATCCACGAATCGTTTTACCTCTCACCAAGTGATCAATGTGACTACTCGGAAAACGCTACAGTTCTCAATCCAGTGAAATTGTACGACTTTGCGGTGGTGAGATACTTGTTTTGTGACAGTCTTCAAGTTGGCAGATTGTTCCAGGCATCCACTACGTTCAATTACATCATTGTCAACACTGCGCCCAGGTACACCATTGAGCGTATTATGCTCTTCAACGTCACAGGTCCCGGAGAAGGCAAGAGTTACGCTAACAACGTGTTGAACTATCAGTTCAGGAGGGTAAAGGGTTGTGTAGAAACACTGACGTCTTTCACCCCGCAAGCTTTCAAGTACAAGCACAATAGGAATTCTGGTGTGGTCATGATAGACGATGCTCATATAACCCACGAGAAGACCATGAAGAGCGTCGATAAGGAGTCTAATGTGATACCCAATACTTTTAAAAACATGTTGGACACTTCCATTCTTGAAAGTGATGTGGTGACAAAAGACGTAAGCACCGGTAAAGTGGAAACCAAAAAGTTTTACACAGTACAGAATTGTGGATTTGCTTGGAACACCAACACTATGGTCTTTGTCAGTGGTGCGTGGGCCAACAGAAGTGTGATTATGCAATCTGAGTTCCCTGACCATGTGACACGCACACGTAGTACCAAGCAGGTACAGGACACGGTAGAGAAACTGAAAATGGATCAAATTGCTGCAATTTGTCTGTACAGACAAAACCTTATACAGTCTGCTACAATGATTGCCGAGTCTGACGTCATGCAATTCAGTGTGAGTTTTGACATTGCTAGAGAAGCTTGTGTAGCTGCCCTAAATGCCAGTCACATTGTGTGCCCAGGAGCCGTCAGCCGCAGGGTTTCCTTGTGCATCAACCAGCTGGTGTTTGCTGAGGCCATGAAGTTGGCCTGTCACTTTGTCTTTGACATATGGATCCCTCCCTGGACCGAGATCCCGGATGAGAAGGCTTGTCCTGACTTGAGGGTTTACATGAAGCAAATGGATGAGAATAGACTGACGGCTCTCAACAAATTGTCATTCGGTGAGATCTGCTTGGAGACTAACGCTGTATACAAACTTTGCACAGCAGCCTGTCTACCTGACATTTGTCCTCGGGTGGTTGACACGCAGGGGCGCTTTGCGTGCAAGGTGTTAGGCTACATCTTGACCCAGATACACGAGCAACATCTTAAGACCAGTTTGAAAAACGGAAACTTGTGCATTTCAGGTGTAGATGTTATGTTTTTCTCACCAAAAGAGATCAAGGGTGGACACGCTGCGGCCAACGAGATGTTATTGTTGTGCTCAGCATGTACAGTCCCGCCTCGTGCTGGTAAGATAGAGACCTACAATCTGTGCACTTACAGGTACGCCACTAACACTAACACGCCTCATAACAGGAGACTACAATCGAATCATTACAAGAAAATAGGATCTGTCGTCGTTCCACTTGAAGCTGTCTATGACATGCTGGCCCTTTATGCGCCAACTTCACACTCTGGCTTTTGGGAGAAGATCACAGTCTCGATGACAGAGGCTTACAAGAATGGACATTTTCAACAAGTCAATGCATTTGGACAATGTTCCATTGACAGCAGCACTGAGCAGCAGCTTATATTGAGATTCACACTGGACTTCAACGCTGACCCAATTTGCTCTGTGATATTAGAAGCGACATCGGTCATCAAACCTCTTAACGAACTCACTTTCAACAAGTGTCCCCTGGGAGGGGAGACGTTTCAATGTTCTGCACCTTTGTATTACGGGGGGGTTATTAGAAGGACGATGTCTCAAAATGCCCCTAAGGAAGCGTATGACAAAGGTCACCTGAAAGAATCCAGACTCGGTCCAAAAGGCACCTTCCACGGTCCCAGATTGAGTGTTTATTCAACAGACTACTCTGGTGTACCAGTGAAAAACGTTAGCTCATTTTGTAATACGCGGACCGTCTATCATCAAGACAAGATATTTTTAAGAGTCAACCGTGCTGACCATGGTCACTTACTTGAACTAGAGGAGGATTGGGAGTGGAAGGACGCTGTTGGGGTGTTCAACAACGTTCACGGCGTAGACACGTTTTCCGTGGTTATGTTGAAACGTGACTATGCTACTACCATGATGGCCGTAAAGGGAGAGTTGATAACTAAAAGGCCTCGACGGTCAACAAAACTCATGGCCATGATAAAGGCTTTACGCGATTCCGACGGGCGCGCAGCCCTTGCTATGAGAAAGGGTATAGAGACACAAGATCGAAGGACTCAACCTTTCACTACAAGTAGTCAGCAACCTAAAAGGAATGCCACTCAACATTACTCGGGGGATGAGCTTGTGGCGAAAAGGAGAAAGGTGGCCAGGGTGGAAGATACAGAAAACTGATGTAGCTCTGCAAGAAAAATACAATTCTCCATAGGCACTGCTAGCTGGTTCCTCCAACCCAGTAGCCTTCTTCAAACCAACCGAACAGTCAAACATGAATATAATGTCCCATACTTAAGGCTTGTTCCTCAAGTGAAAATAACTCTCTGTCACACCATTGTGTCTAGAAGACTAGAATTGAGATCATAAGTTTAGAATGTCGGATAGAGTGTGCAATTCGTCATGGTGGGAAGGAGCTTGTGGACATGGCAGCCATAAATCATTGACAAAAGCAATTCAACCGTTTTTAAGTTTTCACAAGCCTGATAATGCTCATGTTGAGCGTTTGGATTTTTGGAAGACAGTATCAGTTGTAGTTGGCAATATTCTCAAAGGCACAAGCCTGCGTTTGGATCACGGCAGTAGTTGTCTGTCAGATTTGATAACAAAGATGTCATTGCTGACCTTGCCTCAAATTAATGACATTTTGGCAGTAGGAAGCGGGACTGGCCTAGCGGAAGCCTACATTGGATATAGAGCACTCAAAGCGAAGGTAGTTCACATAACTGACATCGAACCTCCTCATGATATGGTCGAAAAGTTATCTTGCCACGAATCGATTGACAAGTACACTCAAGCAGACGCTTTGATGTTTATATATCCTTTTGCAGGAGCTTCAGGTTACGAAGGAGACATAGGAAAATTCAAAGGAGACTACATTGTAATGATCGGAGAAGTTACTACCCTTGGACACCCTAATCGGTCAAAATGTATGAGGCAAATAAGTCTAGATTTTGAAGAACGTTTAAAAGTGAAAATGGGCACTTGTACGGCTTTTTGCTGTAATAAGCACATGTTTCTATACAGCAGAAAATGCAAGGAAGGCAACAACACGATCAACGGTCCTACAAGTTAAAAATTGGATTGATGAAATGATACAGTGTCATCATTACACCATTTTTTATTATTATTAATTAATAGTACATGTATAATTGCACCAAATTGAATGAATAATGGTGTAAACACTGTCTTGTATCTAATAAATAACATTTTACACACAGTCCTCTTTTTCAATTTATTTTCAGTTCAAATGCACATTGTTATTGACAGCACGGTATCCATGACGGGTCCGCATATAATGCCTTTTCAACAAATGTTTAGAATACATTTGACCCTTTATTCTATATCTGTGACACATAGTTGGTCGCAGATATAGAATAAAGGGTCACATTTATGCACAGATGTGAGGTATGAGATGGATTTGAGGTGTTATTATTTCCGAACATTAGATGGCAGCAACGACTAGGGCAGGGTAATTGTCTGTTTTTTTTTTAACATGTTGTTATCCAAAGCTATTTACAGTAAATATGTGTCAGGGAAGTTTGTCCTACAAGTTAAAGATGGATACAAAAATTGTATAATGTCAAATTGAAGACTGGATTTATTAAATTATATGTAACGTTTCAACATTAGACCATCTTTAACTTGAAACCCCCATCCAAGGTCGTTCGTTCCTCCAACTCACACCGACCCGTGAAAGCCAATCAACCGAGACTTGAACAGTCCAACGTGTAGCCCATATAATGTCACATACGCAAGGCTCGTTCCTCAAATGAAAAGCCCCGGAGCCCACAATTCAATCATGGCAACACCAAGAGGAGATTATGATCACTATTCCGTTGATTATGTTGACTGATAAGTTGTCTGTTTTAGGAAAGAGATAACCCTTTGCAGGTGTTCCATGGTGTTTTGCTGAACAATCTGGGTTATTTTGGCAAATGTATTTAAAGGTTTGAGAATGTTCTCTTTTTTCTCGAGAGATGAGCCAAAGCAATCGAGAAGGAACTTTTCATTTTGGGGGCATTGACTATTTATATGAGAAAATGATTTGGTTTTGAAGCATGAGTTAACTGTTTTGGGTGAGATATGACCTTTTGAAGGTGATCTATGTAGTTGTGCTGAACCATATAGGCTATTTTGCTAAATGCACGTAGAGCTTTGAGAATGTAATTTCTGTTTCAAGAATTGAGCCAAACCAATGGAGAAAAACTGTAATAGCAAGCTTACATGAGAACATACTACAGGTTTTTTCAATCGCTAAGAAGCGCTTACCCATACTTCGGATACTTTTTCTAACTCTCTAACTCTTAACACAATTAGCACAGCATCAGTCTTTTTTGGCCATACAATTCACATATTTCATGTCTTTTTCACACAATATGCTGTCAGTGAAGACATTTCCACAACGCTTACATTTTCTTAACAGACAACCTACACCTCCCAACAAAATGATGGATTGTTTGTGTAGTATTTATGAATGGTAACACACAACATCCCACAATAGCAAAAACAATTATCTGTATACTGTGTTTCTACTGTACTTCCTTTACGTAGTAAACAGTAAGAAAAAAAAAGAACTGATTTGCTTTTTACTGAAATGTGTTTGAATGTGAACACTATTGTATATGTGTACATACAGTTCCCAACCAAGCAATTTAGTGTAAAAGGTGGATTGCATGTTTTCCATGCAAATACCTGAAACATAAGTCTATGCAGTTTTTATAATGTCAACAATAGCCAGTATTTTGAAACCTGGTGTACTTTGATTGACTGCATGTACCTTGTGAAGTGAAAACAAGTGTTATTCTTTGACAGAATATTTAAATTTTGAGTCAGATTTCCAGTGTTTTGGTAAAGTCAGTGTTTGCAGAGAAACATGTGTTCTGTCTTGAAATGGAGAGTTAGTATATATTTAACAAAATGTGTTTTTGAGAAGAAAATTATCCATTTGGCCAATTGTGTTTTGTAGGTGTCAGTCTGTGTTAAGAGTTTAGAAAAAGTATCCAAAGTATGGGTAAGCGCTTCTTAGCGATTGAAAAAAACTGTAACACACAAAATCCCACAATAGAAAAAACAATTATCCAAACCTTAGATACAGTATACATAGCATCTGCTTCTGCAATGATACTAGTTCAAAAACAACATATCTCAACAACAACAAAAAAGAAGACAATTGAAAAAAAATTGATACACAGCTGATTTATGTTGGATAAAGTGGGCCAACCACAGCTGATTCCAGCCTGGCTTAGATTCAGTGGCAGGGGTTATTTCCTTCAGTTACTATAAAAGAAGGACTTTGAGGAGTGATGTTTTTGGAAACGGAAAAACACTGTAATGTCTGGACGAGGAAGAGGAAGAGCAAGGGGCCCAGGGAGAAGAGCAGGCCCAGTGAGAGATGGAGGGAGAGGTGCAGAAAGAGTGAGAGATGCAGAAGGAGGAGCAGGTGCAGTGAGAGGAGCAGTGAGAGGAGCAGAGCTGTGGAGAAGAGCAGGCCCAGTGAGAGATGGAGGGAGAGGTGCAGAAAGAGTGAGAGATGCAGAAGGAGGAGCAGGTGCAGTGAGAGGAGCAGTGAGAGGAGCAGTGAGAGGAGCAGGGCTGGGGAGAAGAGCAGGCCCAGTGAGAGATGGAGGGAGAGGTGCAGAAAGAGTGAGAGATGCAGAAGGAGGAGCAGGTGCAGTGAGAGGAGCAGTGAGAGGAGCAGTGAGAGGAGCAGTGAGAGGAGCAGGGCTGGGGATAAGAGCAGGCCCAAGGAGAGGGCAAGGTAGAGGTGTAAGGATGCGTGGTGGTGGCATTCCAAGGGCTGCAAGAACAGTAGTCAGTGATGAAATTCGTGCCTCTATCATTGACCATGTGATCAACCACGGTCTTTCACTAAGAGAAGCTGGTGAAAGAGTGCAACCCAACTTGAGGCGGTCAAAGGTTGCCTCCATTATACGCATCTTTCAACAAACCAACAGGTAAGAATTGCATTTTACATGGATTGTTTCTATTCTCACTTGACATGTCAATAAGGTCATACAGTAATGCATATGTTGAATTTATTTTGTCCCTCTAAAGAATGCAACGTCTTCCACCCTCTGGGGGAAGAGGAAAGCTCCTCAATAATGATCAAGAGCTTGCCATTGTAGAAATGGTTGTTGCAAATAATGCAATAAAACTGAGTGAAATTCAAGCTCGAATTGTGGAGGACCATGAGATATTTAACAATATCGAAAGCATCAGCCTCACAACCATTACGCGGACATTGTCTAAACACAGAGTGCGGATGAAGCAGCTCTACACTGTTCCCTTTGAGAGGAACAGTGAGAGAGTCAAGGAGCTACGACGACAATATGTCCAGTTATAGTGTATATTCAACTCAATGTCAAGTTCTATAAGCTTTGCACTTTGCAAGTAGATAACCTACACAGCACTGTAATAGGTTACAGTACAATATGATATACAATAATGACATGATATACATACACTTTGTTTCAGAGAGTTATGGAATTGGAGGCCAACCAGGCCCCTCATGAATTCATTTACGTAGATGAAGCAGGATTCAATCTGTCCAAAAGGCGTCGACGTGGACGAAATATAATTGGAAAGAGGGCCACAGTTGTTGTGCCAGGACAGAGAGGGGCAAACATTACCATGTGTGCAGCAATGGCAAATGCAGGATTACTCCTTCAGAAATGTCAGGTTGGACCCTATAATACCGAGCGCCTCCTCGCGTTTCTCAATGATCTCCACCAGCGCCTGGTACCAGAGCAGGATCAGGAGGGTGAAAACATAAGGACCTTTGTAATTTCTTTTAATTTCTTAATTTTCTTTTAATGTTGCTTTCCACCATTCGCGAGCAATAACATCATGGTTTGAAAACCACCCATCCTCTTCCTTCCACCCTATTCACTTTTCCTCAACCCCATAGAGGAGTTATTTTCTGCATGGAGGTGGAAGGTTTATGACCATCAGCCACATGTCCAGATGTCCCTCCTTGAAGCCATGGATGCTGGATGCAGGGATATCACAGTTCATGATTGCCAAGGGTGGATCCGACATGCCAAGCGGTTTTACCCCAGGTGCATCGCCTTGGATGATATCAGATGTGATGTTGATGAAAACATGTGGCCTAACCCTGAAGATCGCAGGGATTAGATACAGTAATTTTTTATCTGAGCTTTTTGCTGTTTGTTTGTTTTTACGGAATGCTCTTGTGTTTCATAGATATTTTGTTCACTGTAAGCATTACTGTAAAACCTTTTCTGTTCTATTACTGTATACCGTGTTTCTACTGTACTTCCTTTAGTAAACAGTAAGAAAATAAAATAAACTGATTTGCTTTTTACTGAAATGTGTTTGAACGTAAACATTATTGTATATGTGGACATACAGTTCCCAACCAAGAAATTTAGTGTAAAAGATGGATTGCATGTTTTGCATGCAAATACCTGAAACATAAGTCTATGCAGTTTTTATAATGTCAACAATAGCCAGTATTTTGAAACCTGGTGTACTTTGATTGACTGCATGTACCTTGTGAAGTGAAAACAAGTGTTATTCTTTGACAGAATAATTTCATTTTGAGTCAGATTTCCAGTGTTTTGGTAAAGTCAGTGTGTGCAGAGAAGCATGTGTTCTGTCTTGAAATGGAGAGTTAGTATATATTTAACAAAATGTGTTTTTGAGAAGAAAATTATCCATTTGGCCAATTGTGTTTTGTAGGTGTCAGTCTGTGTTAAGAGTTTAGAAAAAGTATCCGAAGTATGGGTAAGCGCTTCTTAGCGATTGAAAAAAAAACTGTAACTAGAATCCAATGACTAGTTCTATTGATTAGTGAATAATGTAAGCACACAGGAAATCGCAATTTCTTCCACACTGTATGGTGGAAGGCAAACATTTACAGAAAAAAATGCTGGTTGATGTTGAACTATTCTTGTATTTGGACACCACGGTGAAAGCTAACATTGGGTTAGGGTTAGGGCTGGACATATCCAACCAGTCACAAGATCCAACCAATTCTCTCTCTCTGTAAAAAAAACCTGTAAAAATAGTTTTGTTATCAGCTAGTTTCTCACAATTCACAAGGCCGGTAGATAAAAATTCAGATTTCTCAGACAAACTGATTCTCACACTAACAAGCCGTGCTGAAAGTCCAACGTGGGACCAAGAGATGAAATAAGAACCAAAACTGTATCCATAATATAAAATATACAGAAATCCACATAGAATTTATTCAACCTTTATTCGACAGTTGTTTTTTGTGTATTAGGGTTAGTATAGCGTACTATTTATTGTTATCTGTAATTTAGGAAGTTTTAGTGTTAGGGTTAGTATAGTCGTTTATTTATTGATATCTGTATATTTAGGAAGTTCACTTATCTAAGCTCAGCATAGATGTAAATTTGTTCTGTGTACTTGTATGTTATGCCAGGTGCTTGCGTTGTCTTGTCTTAAGAATTTCAGTGCCCAGTCTAACCTTGTGTTGCTCTCTGCACCTGACAAATAAAAGACTTGAACTTGAACCTCCAACCTATTCTAGCCTATGTGCAAATTTTTATAACCAATTCTACCAATTCTTGTTTTGAAACACCAAAACCCATTTTTCGCCTTTATAGACGTTGGATGGGACCGGGAAACTCGCTGTTGGCCGTCATGGAGACTGGATTCCGGGTGACAACCTGGTCCAACGTTGGAACATGAAATCTGTTCCAGGGGAAAGAACTCTAAAATAGGTTACACTTATACGAATAAGGATGAAAACAACCAGTCCCCCGTTGTCTCCAACTAGTAAAAACAACTATAATAGTAACAAGATACAGTAACCAGTTTACTTTATTTGTAACATCTAGATGGACAATGTGAACATAAGCTATAATTACAATTTAAAAGTGACATGTGATACGCACATAGGCAAGCACACACCCCAGGTTTACATAGAAAGTACACACAAACTTCCTTTTAACAGTCATTGAATTGACTAAACAAGAAAGTTTTTAATCTAGTTTTAAATGTCAAAACAGTATCAGCCTCCTTAATTGGGATGGGTAATTTGTCCCAGAGAAGAGGTGCTCTATATGAAAACACCCTACCTCCAGCTGTTTTTTTCTTAACTTTGGGTATTACCAGATAGCCGGCATCTTGAGATCTTAAAGTTAAATTGCTTGTAATTATAAAAAACTGAGCCACTATTTGGTGGGGGTCGAATTGCCACATGTTTTCCATCCAAAGCACCCAGACAGTGGGGGAACTGCCACTTTTTCTGGAACCCATCAGCAACCTCCAGTCATTCAGATGTTGTGTTTGGGCACTAAATGGAAAAAGTATATTAACATTAATATTTTTTTTAACAGGACACTTCATCTAACACAGAAACAGCTCATCTATAATGTGCCAAGCCCTCAAAACCATTTGTCGCAGCATGACAACCCTTTTGCATTTAATTAATCCTTTCTTCTTGCAATAATGCTTACTCCTACGCTAGTCCAATCGTGTGCGTCTGTCAAGGGGAGGCTTGACACACGAAAATATTTTCAACTTTTTCTCAGATTTGTTACTAAACATTCTCAAGAGTGATTAAATCTGAATATCAGTGCTTGTTTATAGATGCTAAACTGAGGTAAAGCTTTCGTATCAGTCGGCCTGATGTAAAAGCAAGATTCCTACAGCTAGCTTAGCAAACAAGCTAGCTAGTTAGCTAACTGTTAGTTAGACTTCTGAACTGTGTGGCACGGTTTGGTTAGCTGGCTAGCGATCTATTCTAGACAATATCATTCTTACCTGTTTATAGACCAAATTATAGATCCTAAACTGAGTTATTACGTTTGTTTCAAAACCCGTCTAATTCTACATTTCCTCCATTCGACGCCATTTTGAGATTCTGTGGAAAGTTGAATCACCCCCTCGTCGGATAACATGAAGCCGTTAACGTCATTGGCTGCTTCAAGTCAGCCGGCTGCAGACATTGTCAAATCGAACGCACCTAATATAACATGCGTTTAGCTTGATCAAGTAATGTTTTTTTGTTTGTTTGTTTTGAGAGAACTTACTCTTTATATAGGAGTAGAGTATATATTTACGTTAAAATAAATTGTAGACCTACCAAATCTACTTAACATATGCATTTAGGCCTACTGGTAATTAGCGTAATTTGACAAGGGTCCGTGTACCTTGTGGCCATTGTTTTTCTATTTTGCAACCCGTGTTGACAAACGCAAAATAGGGCCGTAACAGGCCCGTAAAGAATACCCCCGCAGCCCCCGCACCGCGGGGGGGCCTCGCAGGGACGGGGGGCCTCGTGGAAGGTGTCCCATTTTTTTTTTTTTGAATTACATGGGATGCACACTATGGTCTTATTGTCTTGTCTGTGTTTCCAGAGGTGATATGAAAATGAAGAAAAGTATATTTAATTGTGCTTTCTTTGTTAGCTAGGTAAGTGACGTGACGAAGCAGGTCAGGTGGTCACACAGACCGGCGAGCCCGCTGTAGAAAAAATGAAACGCTCATTTGAAAGCGGGGCCCAAAAGCGGCATTCCAAAAGAAAAAAATCGGAACTAAATGCCAAACTTATAAAAATGACTAGTATTTTTCGACCATCCGGTGTAGGAGGGTGCACAGAAGAGACAGGTATTGTACTGTTTGCTATAGCTAACATTACTGTACCACGTAGTGTAAGGGTCCCCATTATCGTGCACTCTACTGTAAATCTCTCATTTGTATTACAACGACATTTTGGTAGCATTGCTAACGAGTGTCGAGAGCAAGGTGGACGATAATGCCATTATCGTTACGCTATTATGATCGTGTAAAACGTACAGTCATTGCTTTCTACAAGATTCACACGACAGATCAATAATACATTAAACTTTACAGCTATTTGCTATGTGAACGATGCCCGGTTTGTGCACGTTCCAAACTTCCTTTGCTTTCCCGATCTCTATGGGCGTCAAAGTGAAAGTCCCATTCACCGTTTACACTTAAATCATATTCTGTGACAGAGGATAAGGGAGATCCAGGCGTGCGCCAAGGTTTTGCAAGTCCAGCGAAGTCAGGCAGCAGTGAGGTGGCAGGCAGCAGTGAGGTGGCAGGCAGCAGTGAGGTGGCAGGCAGCAGTGCGGTGGCAGGCAGCAGTGCGGTTTCAGGCAGCAGTGCGGTGGCAGGCTGCAGTGAGGTGGCAGGCAGCAGTGAGGTGGCAGGCTGCAGTGAGGTGGCAGGCAGCAGTGAGGTGGCAGGCTGCAGTGAGGTGGCAGGCTGCAGTGAGGTGGCAGGCAGCAGTGAGGAGGCAGGCAGCAGTGAGGTGGCAGGCAGCAGTGAGGAGGCAGGCAGCAGTGAGGTGGCAGGCAGCCGTGAGGAGCCAGGCAGCAGTGCGGTGGCAGGCAGCAGTGCGGTGGCAGGCAGCAGTGAGGAGCCAGGCAGCAGTGCGGTGGCAGGCAGCAGTGAGGAACCAGGCAGCAGTGCGGTGGCAGGCAGCAGTGAGGAGGCCTCGGGTAGCCGCGCCACAGAGTCAGATGATAATACTACACTTTACCCTGGTGACCGGGCACATTTCCCGGTGGATATTACTGATGCTGACATGAAAAAGTTCATTTTAAGGCAGGGACCATGTACATTTGAAGGTCCGTATCCTAAAGATAAAAAGGGGAGATGTTTTTCAAAAGATTTTTATCATAGAGTGTCAAAAGAAGGAACCGAGATACAACGCAAATGGCTGTGTTACTCTCCAAAAATTGACAGAGTATATTGTGAGCCCTGTTGGCTTTTTGGTGAGAGAAGATCTGCATGCCATAACAGTGCCTGGGCTACGGGAATAAATGATTGGCAAGGACTTTCTAGAAAAATAAAAGAGCACGAACACACTCGCTCACATATGGCAGCTTGTGTAGTGTATGACACATGGCAAGGACATCAATGTATTGATGAGCAGATTTCCGCTGAATATAAAAAGGAAGTCACGTTTTGGTCAGAGGTATTAACAAGAATTGTTGATGTTACGTTGACACTTGCATCATGCAACGTTGCATTTCGTGCTGATCGTGAGAAACTAGGAGAAATCAATAACTGAAACTTTTTATCTGTTATAGAACTTCTCGGCAGATATGACCCTATATTACAGAGGTTAATTTCCAGCGAAAGTAAAACGAAATACTTAAGCCCAAAAATTCAAAATGAAATGATTTATATTATGGCACAGAAGGTTCAAAACGAGATAGTGAAAGAGGTCCACGACGCAGAATTTTATTCGGTAATAATGGACACAACTCAAGACATTTCCAAAGTAGATCAACTCAGCCAGGTGCTGCGCTACGTAACAATTTCAAAAGATGAAAATGACACTCCGTTAGAGGTCAAAATACATGAAAGCTTTATGGGTTTCCATGCAGTGCATGATCAAAGCGCATCTGGTATGGAGAAAGACATAGTTGGCCTTTTAGAGAAGAAGGGTATATCTGTCAATAAATGCCGAGGACAGGGATATGATGGTGCAGCCACAATGAGTGGGGCGTACTCCGGGCTACAAAAACGCATCTCAGACAGAGAACGTAACGCAATCTATATTCACTGTGCTTCTCACAATTTAAACCTTGTCCTGAACGATGCATGCCAAAATGTAACGAAGGTAAAAGATTTCTATGATACTGTACAAAAACTATATGTTTTTTTCAGTGGTAGCATCAAAAGATGGGACCTCCTGGAGACAGAGTTCAAAGCAGGGCCTACACTTAAACGGCTATGCCCAACGCGTTGGGCATCCCGGCATGATGCTGTGCGCTCTCTCCGCTTTCGCTTTAAAGACGTGATGAAAGCACTGACGAAAATATGTCTGTTGTCCAAAAAAAAAGGAAGAGTGTGCTGAGGCCGAGGGACTCAAACACAGCATGGAGAATTTCGAGTTTGTCCTCCAAACAGTTATACAGGGTAAACTTCTCGAAACTGTAAATGTTGTTTCACAGAGCCTCCAGAAACAGAATGTGGATATTTTGCAGGCAAGCGAATATCTAGCCGGTGTATCGGAGAGCCTTGCTGCACTCAGAGGGGAGTTTCAAAGCCTTAAAGAAAGTGCCCAAGATCTTGCCCAGTCCTGGGGCATTTCTCCCACATTTCTTCAAAAACGCGCCAGGCGCACTAAGAGGCATTTCGATGAGTTATGCGAGGATGAGAGGCTGTTGGATCCCGAGGAGCACTTTAAAGTGTCAGTGTTTTACCAGACTTTAGACATAGCCATTACACAGGTCACCCTTAGGTTCAGTGGAATGCAAGAGGTGGCAAGGAGGTTTGGGTTCCTACGCCCACGAGAACTCCTGTCAAAGTCAGACAATGATATGTACCAGTCAGCGAGTGCCCTTGCTGAGCAATACTCTGACGACTTATCCGCGGACTTCCCAGACCAGGTGCTCGCCTTAAGACAAGCGTTAGAGTTCGCCATCAGGGAAATAAAAAATGGCTCAATTTATGATTTGGCGAACACGCTAATAATAAATCACAACTCTATATTATCAAGTGTGCCTGATGTAGCCACGGCCATCACATTATTTTTGACAATACCCGTGACTGTTGCAAGCGCCGAAAGGTCATTTTCGAAGCTGAAACTGATAAAAACGTATCTCAGAAGCACCATGTCACAAGAGAGGCTGTCAGGTCTGGCCACCCTTAGCATAGAAAATGAACGTGCGCGCAGTTTAGACGTAAAGAGTGTGGTAAAAGACTTTGCACACAGATTTGTTAAAAGACGCGCACATGTGTATAAACCTGCAAACCTGTAGAAAGTGTATCGACTATATGTAGTCATATTTGTTATGTTGTTGTAACATATGCTCTGTTTGAAAGTTTTTTTCTTATTGAATAAATTTCCCTCACAAGACAAGCTTGAGTTTTGATATCGTGCATTTATTATAAGGCTCTCAGAATGTTCCAAAAATTTCAGTTGATCGCGTCTGGGTCCTGTTCGGCACCTCGGTATTTGTATTACATTATCCCTTACATATTTGGGGGGAGTGAAAATAAATAATAGCCTCGTAAAATCGTTTTGTCCATTTTGGATGTCAGAACCAGATTATGGGTAAAGGCTTGGTTTCCGTTGTTTTGTTTCATTTTGGAATTACGGAATATCCATATAACACAAACGGTAGAACGAGCCATTAGCGAGGTGAAGTTAGTTTCATATTCGACATTCGACATTCGTCTCACATTCGGAAGACGCTACTTTGCAGCGCCGAGTTAGGGACCGGGTGAAAATTACCCATACAATTTTGAAAAATGATGACATTTATAATATTTGTATGACTATAAAACCTCAAACAAACAGCAGAGCATTCCAACAATGTCTGGCCTACTTCCAAACCCTTTACTTTTTCAATAAAACATTTAAAAAAATGATAGAAAATCGCTAATCTCTGAAAATAGCATGAAATAATTGATAATCTCAATAACTTTTTCAAACTTGGGTCAAAAAATCTCGAATATACACCAGATTATTCTAATAGTGTCTGGCCTACTTCCACACCCTTTACTTTTTCAATAAAACATTAAAAAAAATGATAGAAAATCGCTAATCTCTAAAAATAGCATGAAATAATTGATAATCTCAATAACTTTTTCAAACCTGGGTCAAAAAATCTCGAATATACACCAGATTATTCTAATAGTGTCTGGCCTACTTCCACACCCTTTACTTTTTCAATAAAACATTAAAAAAAATGATAGAAAATCGCTAATCTCTGAAAATAGCATGAAATCCTTGCTAATCTCAATATCTTTTCCAAACTTGGGTCAAAAAATCTCAAATACACACCAGATTATTCTAATAGTGTCTGGCCTACTTCCACACCCTTTACTTTTTCAATAAAACATTTAAAAAAATGATAGAAAATCGCTAATCTCTGAAAATAGCATAAAATCCTTGCTAATCTCAATATCTTTTCCAAACTTGGGTCAAAAAATCTCAAATACACACCAGATTATTCTAATAGTGTCTGGCCTACTTCCACACCCTTTACTTTTTCAATACAACATTTAAAAAAATGATAGAAAATCGCTCATCTCTGAAAATAGCATGAAATCCTTGCTAATCTCAATATATTTTCCAAACTTGGGTCAAAAAATCTCAAATACACACCAGATTATTCTAATAGTGTCTGGCCTACTTCCACACCCTTTACTTTTTCAATAAAAAAATTAAAAAAATTATAGAAAATCGCTAATCTCTGAAAATAGCATGAAATCCTTGCTAATCTCAATATCTTTTCCAAACTTGGGTCAAAAAATCTCAAATACACACCAGATTATTCTAATAGTGTCTGGCCTACTTCCACGCCCTTTACTTTTTCAATAAAACATTTAAAAAAATGATAGAAAATCGCTAATCTCTGAAAATAGCATGAAATCCTTGCTAATTTCAATATCTTTTCCAAACTTGGGTCAAAAAATCTCAAATACACACCAGATTATTCTAATAGTGTCTGGCCTACTTCCACGCCCTTTACTTTTTCAATAAAACATTTCAAAAAATGATAGAAAATCGCTAATCTCTGAAAATAGCATGAAATCCTTGATAATCTCAATAACTTTTTCAAACTTGGGTCAAAAAATCTCGAATATACACCAGATTATTCTAATAGTGTCTGGCCTACTTCCACACCCTTTACTTTTTCAATAAAACATTTAAAAAAATGATAGAAAATCGCTAATCTCTGAAAATAGCATGAAATAATTGATAATCTCAATAACTTTTTCAAACCTGGGTCAAAAAATCTCGAATATACACCAGATTATTCTAATAGTGTCTGGCCTACTTCCACACCCTTTACTTTTTCAATAAAACATTTAAAAAAATGATAGAAAATCGCTCATCTCTGAAAATAGCATGAAATCCTTGCTAATCTCAATATATTTTCCAAACTTGGGTCAAAAAATCTCAAATACACACCAGATTATTCTAATAGTGTCTGGCCTACTTCCACACCCTTTACTTTTTCAATAAAAAAATTAAAAAAATGATAGAAAATCGCTAATCTCTGAAAATAGCATGAAATCCTTGCTAATCTCAATATCTTTTCCAAACTTGGGTCAAAAAATCTCAAATACACACCAGATTATTCTAATAGTGTCTGGCCTACTTCCACACCCTTTACTTTTTCAATACAACATTTAAAAAAATGATAGAAAATCGCTCATCTCTGAAAATAGCATGAAATCCTTGCTAATCTCAATATATTTTCCAAACTTGGGTCAAAAAATCTCAAATACACACCAGATTATTCTAATAGTGTCTGGCCTACTTCCACACCCTTTACTTTTTCAATAAAAAAATTAAAAAAATTATAGAAAATCGCTAATCTCTGAAAATAGCATGAAATCCTTGCTAATCTCAATATCTTTTCCAAACTTGGGTCAAAAAATATCAAATACACACCAGATTATTCTAATAGTGTCTGGCCTACTTCCACGCCCTTTACTTTTTCAATAAAACATTTAAAAAAATGATAGAAAATCGCTAATCTCTGAAAATAGCATGAAATCCTTGCTAATTTCAATATCTTTTCCAAACTTGGGTCAAAAAATCTCAAATACACACCAGATTATTCTAATAGTGTCTGGCCTATTTCCACGCCCTTTACTTTTTCAATAAAACATTTCAAAAAATGATAGAAAATCGCTAATCTCTGAAAATAGCATGAAATCCTTGATAATCTCAATAACTTTTTCAAACTTGGGTCAAAAAATCTCGAATATACACCATATTATTCTAATAGTGTCTGGCCTACTTCCACACCCTTTACTTTTTCAATAAAACATTTAAAAAAATGATAGAAAATCGCTAATCTCTGAAAATAGCATGAAATCATTGATAATCTCAATAACTTTTTCAAACTTGGGTCAAAAAATCTCGAATATACACCAGATTATTCTAATAGTGTCTGGCCTACTTCCACACCCTTTACTTTTTCAATAAAACATTTAAAAAAATGATAGAAAATCGCTAATCTCTGAAAATAGCATGAAATCATTGATAATCTCAATAACTTTTTCAAACTTGGGTCAAAAAATCTTGAATATACACCAGATTATTCTAATAGTGTCTGGCCTACTTCCACACCCTTTACTTTTTCAATAAAACATTTAAAAAAATGATAGAAAATCGCTCATCTCTGAAAATAGCATGAAATCCTTGCTAATCTCAATATATTTTCCAAACTTGGGTCAAAAAATCTCAAATACACACCAGATTATTCTAATAGTGTCTGGCCTACTTCCACACCCTTTACTTTTTCAATACAAATTTTTAAAAAAATGATAGAAAATCGCTAATCTCTGAAAATAGCATGAAATCCTTGCTAATCTCAATATCTTTTCCAAACTTGGGTCAAAAAATCTCAAATACACACCAGATTATTCTAATAGTGTCTGGCCTACTTCCACACCCTTTACTTTTTCAATACAACATTTAAAAAAATGATAGAAAATCGCTCATCTCTGAAAATAGCATGAAATCCTTGCTAATCTCAATATATTTTCCAAACTTGGGTCAAAAAATCTCAAATACACACCAGATTATTCTAATAGTGTCTGGCCTACTTCCACACCCTTTACTTTTTCAATAAAAAAAATAAAAAAATTATAGAAAATCGCTAATCTCTGAAAATAGCATGAAATCCTTGCTAATCTCAATATCTTTTCCAAACTTGGGTCAAAAAATATCAAATACACACCAGATTATTCTAATAGTGTCTGGCCTACTTCCACGCCCTTTACTTTTTCAATAAAACATTTAAAAAAATGATAGAAAATCGCTAATCTCTGAAAATAGCATGAAATCCTTGCTAATTTCAATATCTTTTCCAAACTTGGGTCAAAAAATCTCAAATACACACCAGATTATTCTAATAGTGTCTGGCCTACTTCCACGCCCTTTACTTTTTCAATAAAACATTTCAAAAAATGATAGAAAATCGCTAATCTCTGAAAATAGCATGAAATCCTTGATAATCTCAATAACTTTTTCAAACTTGGGTCAAAAAATCTCGAATATACACCATATTATTCTAATAGTGTCTGGCCTACTTCCACACCCTTTACTTTTTCAATAAAACATTTAAAAAAATGATAGAAAATCGCTAATCTCTGAAAATAGCATGAAATCATTGATAATCTCAATAACTTTTTCAAACTTGGGTCAAAAAATCTCGAATATACACCAGATTATTCTAATAGTGTCTGGCCTACTTCCACACCCTTTACTTTTTCAATAAAACATTTAAAAAAATGATAGAAAATCGCTCATCTCTGAAAATAGCATGAAATCATTGATAATCTCAATAACTTTTTCAAACTTGGGTCAAAAAATCTTGAATATACACCAGATTATTCTAATAGTGTCTGGCCTACTTCCACACCCTTTACTTTTTCAATAAAACATTTAAAAAAATGATAGAAAATCGCTCATCTCTGAAAATAGCATGAAATCCTTGCTAATCTCAATATATTTTCCAAACTTGGGTCAAAAAATCTCAAATACACACCAGATTATTCTAATAGTGTCTGGCCTACTTCCACACCCTTTACTTTTTCAATAAAAAAATTAAAAAAATGATAGAAAATCGCTAATCTCTGAAAATAGCATGAAATCCTTGCTAATCTCAATATCTTTTCCAAACTTGGGTCAAAAAATCTCAAATACACACCAGATTATTCTAATAGTGTCTGGCCTACTTCCACACCCTTTACTTTTTCAATACAACATTTAAAAAAATGATAGAAAATCGCTCATCTCTGAAAATAGCATGAAATCCTTGCTAATCTCAATATATTTTCCAAACTTGGGTCAAAAAATCTCAAATACACACCAGATTATTCTAATAGTGTCTGGCCTACTTCCACACCCTTTACTTTTTCAATAAAAAATTTAAAAAAATTATAGAAAATCGCTAATCTCTGAAAATAGCATGAAATCCTTGCTAATCTCAATATCTTTTCCAAACTTGGGTCAAAAAATCTCAAATACACACCAGATTATTCTAATAGTGTCTGGCCTACTTCCACACCCTTTACTTTTTCAATACAACATTTAAAAAAATGATAGAAAATCGCTCATCTCTGAAAATAGCATGAAATCCTTGCTAATCTCAATATATTTTCCAAACTTGGGTCAAAAAATCTCAAATACACACCAGATTATTCTAATAGTGTCTGGCCTACTTCCACACCCTTTACTTTTTCAATACAACATTTAAAAAAATGATAGAAAATCGCTCATCTCTGAAAATAGCATGAAATCCTTGCTAATCTCAATATATTTTCCAAACTTGGGTCACAAAATCTCAAATACACACCAGATTATTCTAATAGTGTCTGGCCTACTTCCACACCCTTTACTTTTTCAATAAAAAAATTAAAAAAATTATAGAAAATCGCTAATCTCTGAAAATAGCATGAAATCCTTGCTAATCTCAATATCTTTTCCAAACTTGGGTCAAAAAATCTCAAATACACACCAGATTATTCTAATAGTGTCTGGCCTACTTCCACGCCCTTTACTTTTTCAATAAAACATAAAAAAAAAATGATAGAAAATCGCTAATCTCTGAAAATAGCATGAAATCCTTGCTAATTTCAATATCTTTTCCAAACTTGGGTCAAAAAATCTCAAATACACACCAGATTATTCTAATAGTGTCTGGCCTACTTCCACGCCCTTTACTTTTTCAATAAAACATTTCAAAAAATGATAGAAAATCGCTAATCTCTGAAAATAGCATGAAATCCTTGATAATCTCAATAACTTTTTCAAACTTGGGTCAAAAAATCTCGAATATACACCAGATTATTCTAATAGTGTCTGGCCTACTTCCACACCCTTTACTTTTTCAATAAAACATTTAAAAAAAAATGATAGAAAATCGCTAATCTCTGAAAATAGCATGAAATCATTGATAATCTCAATAACTTTTTCAAACTTGGGTCAAAAAATCTCGAATATACACCAGATTATTCTAATAGTGTCTGGCCTACTTCCACACCCTTTACTTTTTCAATAAAACATTTAAAAAAATGATAGAAAATCGCTAATCTCTGAAAATAGCATGAAATCATTGATAATCTCAATAACTTTTTCAAACTTGGGTCAAAAAATCTTGAATATACACCAGATTATTCTAATAGTGTCTGGCCCACTTCCACACCCTTTACTTTTTCAATAAAACATTTAAAGAAATGATAGAAAATCGCTAATCTCTGAAAATAGCATGAAATCCTTGCTAATCTCAATATCTTTTCCAAAATTGGGTCAAAAAATCTCGAATATACACCAGATTATTCTAATAGTGTCTGGCCTACTTCCACACCCTTTACTTTTTCAATAAAACATTTAAAAAAATGATAGAAAATCGCTAATCTCTGAAAATAGCATGAAATCATTGATAATCTCAATAACTTTTTCAAACTTGGGTCAAAAAATCTCGAATATACACCAGATTATTCTAATAGTGTCTGGCCTACTTCCACACCCTTTACTTTTTCAATAAAAGTAAGTTGAGGTCATGAGGGCTACCTTTGCATTTTACATAGACACACAACTGACAGAGGCACTGTTGTGGATACTGTTTTCAAAGTTCTGAACATATTCAATGTCCAAATTCAACTTCCTCAAAGTCCATAAACAACACGGAGCAGCAACGAGAGGGTTCCCAGGAAAATCAGATTTCATTTGTCTGTGCTACACCTTTTATATCCAACAAATTACACCCCTGAACTTTTAAAACAATTTTTTTGTAAATAACCTATGAATTCTGCTCCAATTGGGCCTTGATGCAATGCTATGTCATATTTTCAGCTGTTTCTGCAACATTTTTGGGGACTAACCAGGGACCAAACCAGTTCCTCTATTCTGCCCTACTACATGTGTTTTCCAACACCAGTTGCAATCAACCCTGGGTTATAGCCCTTCACCATTGAATGGTGCCATTCATTCTTCACAGGTCACAGGCATCAAGTCAAAGTGAATAGTAACTGGTCCAACTCCATATCCAAGCCCATGGTATCTGTGGAGGAATACAGTCATCACACTTGTCAAATCCTCCCCACACAAGTCCAATGACTTTAATAACGTGTGTGTAGGCCCATGCTATAGCAGGTTGCAGACATACAACACAGATGAGAGTGAATTAGAGATAATGGTAATGGGAGGGTGTTGCACTTTTCTGCTTCTCTTTTCTCCACTCACTTTACCTTCTCACGCTTTCCAATTGTTTAAGTCTCTATACTCTATTCTCTCTGTATCCTGCATAAAAGATGACTGTGTACTGTATATCAAAACAATCCGGCATATCGATCCATATATCTCTCCACACTGAGATCCCATCACCCTTTCCCAGCCCACTGCTGTTTTCAACTAACTTATATAATACAACAGCATAATACAATCCCTGAAATTCAGATATGGCTTTTGATTGTATGTAGACACAGCCGCCCCTCTAATTGCATTCATTCTCATTCCTGTGGCTACGGTGGCCTCAAGCTAGTATACTAACTTTAAGCACAGAAGTATAGGCTACTATACGAATCGTCACAAGCAGAATAGTAATTTCCTTTCTCAGGACATTTTAAAATGGTGTGTAACAGCGGGAATGCATTGATGTTGGCTAAACAAGTGTAATGTTGTACATTGATGGAAAATATTATGTTTTTTATTAATAAAAAGGGAAGATTTCCTCACTGATTGCCTCAATGCATTTCATTAAAACGTACAACAGAGCTGAAAGGTAATTTAGGTGGGGAGAGGGATGGTTGGGGAGGGTTTCTTGCACAGGTGTGATTGTCTTTTTCAACCGATACCATCGGGCCCTTTTGGCCTTGTTTGAACACACACTGGAGCCCCGTCTTGTAATGTTTCTAATATATATTAAAGAAACTTGGGTTCATCAAAGATTTATTAACTAAGTAGCAAGTAGCAAACTCGGTCAACATGTGCTTCCAGTTTGGTGTGGGTCTTCTACTAAAGAACCTGCTGCTATGTCGTCAAGAGTGTAGGCCTACAGATCACAGGTCGTTGCTGCCTGCTTTACTCTGGAGCAAGGTATACCCTTTATATTTAGACATATTTAGGTGTACAGACACACTCAATTCAATTCACAAGGAATTTACTTTGGTGCACGTGCATACAGTAAAAAAAAATTATAAACAATATACAATCAAATCGAGAAGATCTAATTAAATACTGGCAATACAATATAAAATAGAATAAAAAAATACAGAAAAAAATGTAATGGGTGTTAACGTTACAGGTGTATATATATCAGACATTGTATGAATCTCCCTTCACATCTTCACTGAATTATAAACAAGGCAACGCAATTGTGTCAATAATCACTGTAAAATAAACAATCAAGAGTGATGTTGACTTAAAGGGAACCGTAATACTCTGTGCTGGTGCAATGAGGGAGGCTAGTAAAAAACGACGCCGTCTTGCTATGAAAACAGTTATATTCTTCCATAATGTTTATGCAATCAACTCCCTCATTTGCATCAAAAGGACAAGTAAACATCTCTCTCGCATTACCCACGTTGAAACTAAATTCTTCCCTATGTCGACGGAAAGGGAAGGGGGCGTTCAACTTAGACATTCCGACTTTCTGGGCTAGGAAAGATATAACATCGACCAAGCACCCTTGGTCAAGCTCACAGTCTAAGACAACATTGAAATGACGGTCCGCGGTCACATACTGTGCAGAAAACCACTCAGCTAAATGCAAAACCATCCGTCGAAACTGTATAGTTGAGGTGATATGGTCAATACTAGCATCGACAAGGGGGAAAACAACTTGACTTTCGACAGCAACGGACGAGCACCACATAAAAAGTATAATTTCAGTGTCTAAAACAAAGCATGACCAATGATATCTATAGCAACCCATCTGGACGTCAAATAGTCTTGGCATATTGTCGTCTTGGCCTATCATTATCTCTGTTTTAGGAACAGGGCGACAGCCGACAATCACGTGGTTCCAGAAGTCAGGCAGATGTGGAATACACACATATCGATACGCCACTTCCTCAGGCAAATGTTTGTCGGGCCAGTAGCAGAAGGAAAAGCTGTCCTCGGCACCAAGTAGACACCTAAAAGCTGTCGGGAGAGAAATGTAACAATAATCAGTAATTCTCGAGGACAATATTACAATTTACAATTAGTCATTTAGCAGACGCTCTTATCCAGAGCGACTTACAGTAAGTACAGGGACATTCCCCCCGAGGCAAGTAGGGTGAAGTGCCTTGCCCAAGGACACAACGTCATTTGGCTTGGCGGGGAATCGATCCGGCAGGGGAATCGATCCGGCAACCTTCTGATTACTAGTCCGACTCCCTCACCGACTCCCTCACCGCTCAGCCATCTGACTCCCATCTGACTCCCATCTGATAATATTGCATTCTCTTGATGGGGTATTGATGTTGGACACCTACCTAAACGCAGTGTCGGGATGTCAATGACATGTCTTATCATCTGCTGGACATGTGGGTTGACCGCTTCATCTGTCATGAAATGGTCGTCTGTCTTAAGGCTGATGTTCCAGTCACCAGCTACACTGTCAAACTCTGAACAATTCGCTAGAAAGCTAGCTGTGGCATTAATGTGACATCTCGTAGATGACACATGATGTCGGACACACCCGTGACTGGAACGATAACATTTAGTACAGATGACACATCCACAGACGCTCTGAATGGGTTTGTTGAGCATAATAATGTAGTTTGTACATATGAATTCTCGGTTGAACGTTTTCATACACGAGTAACATTGGATCGAACATTTCACTAAAAACAAGACGTCATCGATTGCTGGTAAAGTAGCAGCTCTGCTAGACACTTTTGACTGTGGGTCGTGTTGATGGCTGGGTTGACTGGCTCTGGACGGTTCAGACTGAGTGTCTGACAAGTGAGGCTGCGTAGATAATTGAGGTTCTGCAGATCTGGCCTGTTGATTTAAAAAGTCACAAACAACGCCTAAAGCCAACGGCGTTTCTAGGCTATCTGTGTCAGAGTAGGCAGGGGTATTAATGAGGCGAAGATATGATTCAAATTTGTCTGTGGGGGCTCTAAGAGAAGCGTAGTCTGGAGCAGGCACAGTAGCAGCTCTGCTAGACACCTTTGACCGTGGGTCGTGTTGGTGGCTGAGTTGAGTGGCTCTGGACGGTTCAGACTGTGTGTCTGGCAGGTGAGGCTGCATAGATACTTGAGGTGTTAGAGGTTTTGTAGATCTGGCCTGTTGATTTAAAACGTCACAGACAACGCCTAAAGCCAACGGCGTTTCTAGATTATCATTGTCAGAGTAGGCAGGTGCATTAATGAGGCGAAGATATGATTCGGATTTGTCTGTGGGGGCTCTAAGAGAAGCGTAGTCTGGAGCAGGTAGAACACTGGAAGGATTGTCAATTTCGGCCTCAGAACACCCAAGGCCATCATCCGTCTCATCTATCTCAGAAGAAAGTAAATCATGCTGCTGGCAACGGTTTACGTACTCGAGGTCTGCCAGAATACCTGGTGTGGTAACCTGGTGTGGAGGGGTTGCATGTGTGCTTCTGCAACAAACAAAATAAATTGCATAATGATTACTCCCGAACACTAGATGACAGCAACAATGACTACCGTACATTTAACTTGTGCTGTGGACGAGTTTTATAAATGTGACATTTCAGAAATCATACAAATCTCCCTTCACAGCTGTGCAGATTTTTAAACAAAGGCACCAGACACACTCACACATCCGCCAGAATATTTGTGGTTTTGTTTTTGTTAAACTTGAAAAGAGAAAATATGTTGCCTAAACAAATGTATCCAAATGTTTCAAAAACTTACATTGCTTTAAGTATACTCACGTTTCACCTCCTTCCACACACGTGGAAATCGTGTCTGTTACTGGAATCTCTTCATTTTCTGATCGATTGAACGTAGACGGGGACACTACCTTTCCAAGCTGGGTCTCAGTGAAAACCCTCAGATTTTCTGTATATCCGACCGGAAAGCTCGTATCAAACGTAATCGGACTCCCCTCTGTATCAGATAGGTATTGGGAATTAGCCAAATCTTCTGTCGGTCGATCTGGATGGGGTGGTGATGTCATAGTGGCTGACACCTCTTCTATCGCCTCCCTATCGGAAGATGCCGGCTCTGTCTGTCTGGCACATTCCAAGATTGGGAGGCTGCAATATTCAGAACCCATTTGATATCTATTATCTGACTCGGGTGGGCTGGCCACGTTGGAGATTGCGGAAACAGCCAGTTCTGTCTCATTTTCGAAACATGTAGACCCACACGTTTCAGCGGCCGCCGTGTTAGGATTTGACGTAGATGGTTGCTTATGAGTGACACATATATCTGTGTGAACACTATCAGGAGATGAGGAAGAGCATAAGCGATAACTGTGCGATTTTAGATCCGAGGCACCTTCAAATAAACCTGTAGATTTTCTGTTTTCAGAGATAAGCCAGGCTCTCTTCCTACAATCTTCTAAAACAATAACGGGAACTTTACCTGACAGCTCTGTGTCCTCCGTCTGACTTTTAGTGTGAGCAGATAAAAAAATTCCTATATTTTTACCGCGGATACGTGAAGCAGTCTTTATGTCCAAAAGGGGGACATTAACGGAGACTTCCTTAGCCGGAGGCTCTGTAGGCCTGCATGTCAAGTTGTTTTCACAGCGCAGATTTATCACACTACATCCAGAATCTTGATTACCATGGTACAAGGTTAAGATTTGGGATACATCTTTCCCTTTCATCTTTTTGTCTCTGCCGTGGCGTGAATGTTGACTTTTTTTGTCATCTGTTGTGGACACTTCCATTTGATTAGTTTGAGAATCCATCTCTTTTCTACCGCTGTTGGGTGAGGTTATATGAGGTTGCGGAGCCAAGCAGGCTCGATCACCGGCCCGATTAGCATTATCGACAGGAGCCGATTTGACTACACCGTACGGGTTTTTATCATCAGCTTGATCACACGGATATTGATCAACCCGATCAGCTGGATGCACAGGGACATATTCGACCACACTGTAGGGGTCTTCATCAGCCTGATTACACGGATCTTTATCAACCTGATCAACTGGTTGCACAGGTGCAGATTCGACCACACCGCAAGCTTCGCCAGTCTGCCTATCTGGAGATGACTCTATCTCGTCAATCCTTTTGTCTGCAATGTCTCCGTTGTCTTGGCGTCTCCTGCCACTTCGCTCATGACGGTGTCTGTCACTTCGTTCTGTTACTGGAATCTCTTCATTTTCTGATCGATTGAACGTAGACGGGGACACTACCTTCCCAAGCTGGGTCTCAGTGAAAACCCTCAGATTTTCTGTATATCCGATCGGAAAGCTCGTATCAAACATAATCGGACTTCCCTCTGTATCAGATAGGTATTCTGAATCAGCCAAATCTTCTGTCTCACTGTAAATGTCACATGATATCACAACCGACAGCGGTCGATCTGGCTGGGGTGGTGATGTCATAGTGGCTGCTTCTGACACCTCTTCTATCGCCTCCCTATCATCGGAAGATGCTGGCTCTGTCTGTCCGGCACATTCCAAGGTTGGGAGGCTGGAATATTCAGAACCCATTTGATGTCTATTATCTGACTCGGGTGGGCTGGCCACGTTGGAGATTGCGGAAACAGCCAGTTCTGTCTCATTTTCGAAACATGTAGACCCACACGTTTCAGCGGCCGGCGTGTTAGGATTTGACGTAGATGGTTGCTTATGAGTGACACATATCTGTGTGAACACTATCAGGAGATGAAGAAGAGCATGAGCGATGACTGTCCGATTTTAGATCCGAGGCACCTTCTAATAAACCTGTAGATTTTCTGTTTTCAGAGATAAGCCAGGCTCTCTTCCTACAATCTTCTCTTCCTAAAACAATAACTGGAACTTTACCTGACAACTCTGTGTCCTTCTGACTTTTAGTGTGAGCAGATAACAACATTCCTATATTTTTACCGCGGCTACGTGAAGCAGTCTTTATGTCCAAAAGGGGGACAATAACGGAGACTTCCTTAGCCGGAGGCTCTGTAGGCCTGCATGTCAAGTTGTTTTCACAACGCCGATTTATCACACTCCATCCAGAATCTTGATTACCATGGTACCAGGTTAAGATTTGGGATAAATCTTTCCCTTTCATCTTATTGTCTCTGCCGTGGCGTGAATGTTGATTTTTTTTGTCATCTGTTGTGGGAACTTCCATTTGATTAGTTTGAGAATCCATCTCTTTTCTACCGCTGTTGGGTGAGGTTACATGAAGTTGCGGAGCCAAGCAGGCTCCGTCCCCGGCCCGATTAGCATTATCGACAGGAGCCGATTTGACTACACCGTACGGGTTTTTATCATCAGCTTGATCACACGGATATTGATCAACCCGATCAGCTGGATGCACAGGGACATATTCGAACACACTGTAGGGGTCTTCATCAGCCTGAGCAACTGGTTGCACAGGTGCAGATTCTACCACACCGCAAGCCTCGCCAGCCTGCCTACCTGGAGATGACTCTATCTCGTCAATCCTTTTGTCTGCAATGTCTCCGTTGGTACGGCGTCTCCTGCCACTTCGCACGTGACGGTGTCTGTCACTTCGTTCATCGCGGTGTCTGTTCCAATGTCTGTCACCGGTCTTACCGTGGCGATCATCTTTCCTGTGTGGATCGATCTTATGGCGCTTGCTGTCAGACTGATCAACCGAGGATTTAGGGTTCGGAAACGACCGTTTTAACTTTTGAGTAGAAGGAGCATTAAAAACGTCGGATCTCCTGTACCCTGAGATATTTGTGTCTCTGCCACCACCCGGTCGCCTTTCGCCACGCTGGTTGTTGATCGGATCATTATCACGCTGATCATTTTGAAGTGACTGCTGTCTAAATGTTCGATTCGCACCCCTCCTCAGCTGAGATCCTCCTCTGTTGCAAAAGTTTCTTTGATAGAAGTGTTGTTGTGGTCTAAAGAGACCTTTGCATGGGCCATCACAATTCTCTTCGTAAAATCTGTCTGGCCGATCACAGTTCTCTTTGTAAAATCTATCATTCTGCACGCGTCTTTCGTTCAGAATTCTCCGCCGTATGTTCTTCCAAGGCGACGGTGTACAATAACTCAGGTCTGTGTGATGTGAGTCATCATATTGGAGCGCGTTGCCCTCTACGCTGACTTGGGAAGAGACGACGGGAGGGCAAGCGTACCCCTGTGGGTCTCGTGGTCTTTGTTCACGCCAATTCGTCCGCTGTCTGTTATCACCAGTCGGAATGTCTGTATACTCTTCACTTCTTATTTATATTCTGCGTCTGTCGAAGTGATCCCGTTGTGCATGTCTTCCTTCCATCACACCTGCCGTAGTGCTCGACTAGGCTCTCTAATTAAGCTTCAAGTGTAATGATAACACTGAGCGTTGCAGTTTTATAGCCGATGGTGGGTTAGCAGAGGAGGGATCATGTAAATATCCTACTCCTTCTAATAAGAATTTTACAACTGCGTGTATTATCCAACCACAGCCATAACCTTTCAGAAGACTTGTAGAATGAGACAACAAAATTCCCACACACACACACACACACACACACACACACACACACACACACACACACACACACACACACACACACACACACACACACACACACACAAACTCTATCAAAACACTTCCACTTGTCAAGGTCTTTCTCAGACAAACAAATTTTCAAACTAACAAACAAGTCCACCGTGGGACTTATAAAGGATCATCTTATCTTTTTTTTTTACCAAGGACCAGGAGATAAGATGACACCTGATGGAATGCTTTCAGTCCACATAATCATTGTTTCAAACACTATAGCTTTGTTATCAGCTACTCTCTCACAATTCACACGATCACGACAGACAAAACAGGTTGATAACATTTTAAATTTTCTCAGATAAACAAACCATGCTGAAAATCCACCGTGGGAATATAAAGGATCATCTTATCTTATTTTACCACATTCTGATAAAAAAAAAGGTTCTTATATATAAACTTTGTCCGTTCCTCCACACTTCCATCCAGATATCACAGCAGCCGTCTATGAGTGTGAGTCCCAATGCTGGGGAGACTTTACTCTATCTTTGACTGCACGGTGTAAGGCCGAGCAGGCGCTCAGGAAGCCGAGCAGGCTTTCAGGAAGCCGAGCAGGCGCTCAGGAAACCGAGCAGGCGCTCGAGAAAGCGCTCAAGCTGAGCAGGTGCTCGAAGGCGCTCAATCTGAGCAGGCGCTCAAGAAGCTGAGCAGGCGCTCAGGAAGCTGAGCAGGCGCTCAGGAAACCGAGCAGGCGCTCGAGAAAGCGCTCAAGCTGAGCAGGCGCTCAGGAAGCTGAGCAGGCGCTCAGGAAGCTGAGCAGGCGCTCAGGAAACCGAGCAGGCGCTTAGGAAACAGGCGCTCAGGAAACCGAGAAGGCGCTCAAGCTGAGCAGGCCTCCAAGCTGAGCAGGCGCTCGAGCAGGAGCCCGAGAAGCAGCCGAGCAGGAGCTCGAGAAGCAGCCGAGCAGGAGCTCGGTAGAAGCCGAGCAGGAGCTCGAGAAGATCAGATCGCTCAAGCTGAGCAGGTCGCTCAAGCTGAGCGGGTCTGAGACCTCCGGTGACCAATGTGGTCCGCCTGTATCCTGTGGTTGGGTGGCTTCATACATTGCAAAGGTAGTATGTCTTCGGATCTCCATGCAGCCGTGGTGATCCACAGACTACCTCTGATGCGCTATGTCGCTGTCAGAATCCAGTGTCTACATGGGGACGTCGGTCCAGATGCCCTGGGAACAGCGGATGCACCGCTGATTTGTCTCACACATAGTTTTGTTGCTAGTAACAGTGGGATGTCATGTGGTCCTCCTGAGGCTCAGGACGAGCGACGCTCCGCTCTACACATAGTATAGACTGGCGAAGTGTCGGTGTTTTGGGGATTTAACTTGTTGCTCCCTGCCTCATGTCATGCATGCTGCAGTGAAGGCAGGGAGCGCTTCCCCATGTACATCCATTCCGTCAATGTTAAACCATTTGTCATGCGTATGAATAAATGGTGAAATCAATCACTTGAGTGTCTTGACTGAAATGTGCGGAGCTAGTTCAGGCATGGAACTCGGGCAGCGCGCGCCATATCACCCATCGCCGTGTTCTCAGCCCATAGGCTCAGCTTGATAGGCGGCGCTATAAAGTCGCACACTCGATTACCCTTGTGTTCTGCGCTGCTGCCACCCACCACCATCCCCTTCTCCCCCATGTGGTTTATCTGTTCTCCCCGTGGGGAATTTAACTTGTTGCTCCCTGCCTCATGTCATGCATGCTGCAGTGAAGGCAGGGAGCGCTTCCCCATGTACATCCATTCCGCCAATGTAAAACCATTTGTCATGTGTATGAATAAATGGTGAAATCAATCACGTGAGTGTCTTGACTGAAATGCTATTTATATTGCTTGTAATTGGGATGAAGTAAACATCTGTTGAGTATTTTACAGTTTTTTTTTACATTATACTCTGACTTTCCCTGTTTACACACTGATTTCAATTACACATCACCTTGTTGTCAAAACACTACACACAATGTTCAGTTGTTGCACACACTTGGAGTCTCAAGTAAAGTCTTGAGACTTTACTTCTCAAGTAAAGTCTCAAAGCATCGACCTACAACACACAACTATTCAAATCTCTAAACACTCAGGTCTGGTGAGCAATTTGCGATCAGGACTGCAGCATAAAAAGGGCCTTGAGCTTCTGTTTTGTTTGGTGAACAATGGAGAACTTAGAACATATCAACAACCAGAGAAGGAGAGCACAGCAAATATATGAGTGTTAAAATGTTAGGGACAGTGTTGAATCGAGAGTGTTGGTGTTGTTATAACACCACACAGTTATAAAATAGCACTGTTTGTATTGTCTGTGACTCATTTATGTTGTCAAATCAGAGTGTATTTTTCACTAATGTTAAAATTAAGTCCATTGGGTAGGTCAAAGCCACGCCCTCACACAACGTATCCTTGGAAAACGGCAGTTGGAAAACGGTCTCATAATTTTTCCACCTGCCCCATTTTCTTTCACGCGAGGAAGACAGTACATTTTATCACAAGGTAAGCGAGACTCTCTTAATCACATAATCGCACAATTATCATGTATATGATAAATAATATGTGTTTCTTAACTTCTGCTTTTTAAAGTTGTAACCATCTGTTTTTTGTATTGAACTAAGAGCAATTAGCTAAATGAACAAGACCTAGCCTAATAGCAACTCGGATTCCACTTCCAGAGCAAGGTGCTTAGCTACAGCCGTCAGGTAATAGCGTTATAAAGTTTAAACTTGAGTCTACTGTAAAGTTATAGTGAACCGTTTACTCCCTAAAAAATGAACAGACTGTCTAAACTCCAGTAGCTTATATGGTATGCTGAACTGGAAAAGCGAAGTTAGTAGGCTGTGTTAGTTATATATGAGTTGATAGTTAAAATGCGTGTTTGGCGCGGGTATTGCTAGGCTAACTAGCAAGCTGGCTAACATAGCCAGCGACATGTGGTTGCTGCATGCTGAGATTGCTAGTAAAAACGTGTATGCTAGATTGGCGCGACATAATTTGACAATTACTCCGTGTCTGTCAGTAGTTTTATTTTTTAACTGATGTTGTTAATATCCGTTTAGAAAAAATAAAGCTCCCTTAGAAAAAAGGCAGTTACTAGATATGTGTAGCTCTATTATCGCTCAAGTACAAGCATCTGAAGTCTCTGAAAGTACTGTGCAGTCTTTAGTTGGTTCAATGGAGGAACTTATAAATGACGTCCATATCCAAGCACAGGATGCTGTTCTTAAATGTCTTTCATCTGAGGTAACTGAAGAAGCTCGAGATAAAGTTAAAGACTGTTTTGAGAAGCTTGAAAATTCATTTTCACTCCTCAATACGGAAACTAAGAGGCAAAGACATTTCAAGAAAAAATGGAAAATCGTCGAACCAGTAGAGCATGTTCTTGGTGTTCGCTCTGATGTACGCAAAGATAGAACTAGTGGTCTATACAGCAAATTCCAGTCAATGATAAATTTATGTATGTACCTATTTTGGGAACCCTTGAGTCAATGTTTACCAACCAGGAACTCAGCAACTGTTTCCAGCAAGTTAAGCTTCATGAAGATGGAATTTTCAAAGACATTAATGATGGTTCATATTTCAGAAATCATACATCATTTTCACAGCAAAAACATGCACTTCAAATTCAGCGATATTATGACGATTTCGAAACTGCCAATCCGCTAGGATCTAAAAAAAAGGAATACACAAACTTGGCTGTGTTTACTTCATTTTAAGAAATTTGCCAACAAAGCTGAATTCGGTTTTGATGAACATTCATCTTGTGGCACTTTTTCATTCAGAGGACTTTAAAAAAAAAATATGGTTTTGGTCCAATTCTACAGCCTTTTGTTGATGACTTAAAAGTTTTAGAGGTCCAGGGAATCCAGGTGCCCTTTTCAGATACACCATTGAAGAGATCTATTATTCAGGTTACTGGTGATAATTTAGCTATACATGGCCTTTTTGGTATGGTTGAGTCGTTCAGTGCAAGTTACTGTTGTCGATTTTGGTTAACTGACAAAGCAAGTTTGCAGTCAGTTTATTGAGGAAGACCCAGACTTAATTCTTCGCTCAAAGGAGCTCTACACTGAACACTGCAATACCATGGCACAAGATCCCTCTCTAATACACTCATTTGGTGTTAAGAGACCCTGTCCTCTAAATGCACTGCAGTTTATTCATTCCTCCGACAATTATGCAGTGGATATTATGCACGACTTACTAGAAGGTGTTGTTCAGTATGAGTTAAAACTTCTTTTTCAGTACTTGGTGAAGGACTTCATATGTTTAAACACCCTTTCACAAAGGATTCAGAGTTTTAACTATGGATACAATGAGAGAAAGAACAGACCCAGTGGAGTCAAAGTTAATGATGGTAGCAATGACCTTGGTCTCAATGCCATTCAGTCATGGTGCCTTCTGCGCAATACTCCCTTGATTTTTGGAGATTTAGTTGACCAGAACAACAGTTATTGGAACTTGATTTTACTTTTTCAGTTTTCACCTGACAATGATGAGACAACATATATTGTGCCCTACTGCAGTTTTGTCTGATATGCGTAGAATTGTTAAGTCTGAAATTGTGTAAAATGTATTAAATACAAAGGTCATTTTCTCTCCAATTTCTGCCATTAATTTTTTATTGAAGTTAGTGGGGTATGGGGAATTTTACACCCAAAAGAGTTATTCCTATTTACACCCAGAAGTGTTAGTATTAGTTTCAACACTAAGTGTTATCTTCACACTACACTGGTGTTGGTGTTAAAAAAGTGTTCCTTATTAACATTTTATTTTAACACTAACACCAGTGTAGTGTGAATACAGCACCGTAAAGTGTTATATAGTGTTGGTGCAGAGTTGATTTGTAACAATTTTGAGTGTTAAATCAACTAAACTTGTGTGATAGCTTTTTAACACTTTTAAAAGTGTGACTTTAACACGGTACAGAGTGGATGCATATAGACTCTTTTCTGGTGTTAAAATGAACACTGTGGGTGTTAATTTAACACTAGCGATTTTGCTGTGTAAGAGTGAGAGTAGGAAGAGGACAAGGAAGAGCAAAACTCTTTTGGCAAAACTCTAAACACATTCTCATTCACTAAATGACGTGGTTGACCGTGTGCTCAACCATGGTTTGAGCATGAGGGAGGCTGGCCAGAGGGTCCAACCAAATCTCAGCCGCTTCACAGCTGCTGCCATCATTAGAAACTTTAGAATGGAGAACGGGTATGAATTGTATTTGCCTTGTGTACTGAAATATGGCATATCAATAGAATACAGTGTGGTCACTGTATTTGTATATTGCAGGACTGAAAGAGAACCACGACCATGCCACATTCAGAAACATCCAGACCGTTACCCTCTCTACACTGTACCGTGTTCTCCGCAGGAATGCCATGCAGATGAAACAAGTGTTCAGTGCGAGAGAGTGTGAGAAAGTGTGAGGGCGTGTGAGAGCGTAGTTCTGCGCTCGAGCAGCAGGCTCTCAGGAGGAAGCGGAGCGGGCGCTCGAGCAGCCCTGACTGGATAAGTGGTTTTTATTTAAAAAAAAATCTTTGTCTTACCCATTTGGGGGTGGGGTGGGGATAAATGACGCATAGACAACTGAATAGCCATGAAGTTTTAATGAAATAACACAGATGGAGCTAAGCACAACAAAAAAAAGAGAGAGAGAGGAAGAAAAAGAGCAAGGGAGGGAGGGAGAGAGAGAATTGGACTAGTGGCCCCTAGTGAACCTGTGAATATCTGACAGTTTAAGTGGTTGGACCTTGTGACTGGTTGGATATATAACCCTGGAAAACTGGAGACACTGTCTACACTTCAATGGACGATGCATTGTTCATGGTTAGACGACCCGGGACAACTGGAATTTAGCAGTGTGAAGGTAGGAACGTTATTTTCCCACTATTGTCTTTCCGTAAGATATGTAGCAAATCTTTCCAATTATAATAGAACGTAGGTTTGTAACTACCGACCGATCCTTGAAAGTTGACAAGGTGCCCGTGACGCTCATCGATGCACACCTCGGGCACGCCGACATCTGGAGAAAGTTTGACATTGAAGTAATAAACGGGTCCATTAGGACAAGTCTCAAGCTGCAACCCGTCCGAGCTATAAATGTGTGCAACTGCCGAGGACTGATTAAACAAGAGACAGAGGATACAAGAAGACGGATTTATCTGCGGAGCCTCTCCAGTTGCCGTTCTACTTGCCACAAATTTGTTGTAAGAATTAAGTGTAATTAAGGAAGTTAGAGGCTCAGGATTGTGCTGACAGTAGACTAAATTACCTTTACATGAGCGTTGGTTAATACACAGAGGTAGGTCTTGGTCGTTCAACATGTCTATCAGCAAGGCTTTGTCGTAGACATTGCGAGCAATATTTCTGCCTGGTATAGCTCGTTCAGCGAATGAGGCTATCAGAGGACGTGGATTCTTGGCAAGCAGTTCCATCACGGACAACACGGGAGTGCAGCTTGTACACATGGAATTCGGTTCGTTGTTACACGTGCAGACTTGAGAGTTGAAACATTCATGAAATAAGATTCGAATGTCAGACGCGGACAGATGTCTACTTTGGTAAACCTTGCTAAAAACCTGAGATCTAATCAAATCCCTGTAATCTGCAATCCTCTCCTCTGAATACGTTACACTGGTGACTGGCTCCTCCGACAATTTATTAGACCAGCGCCACAGGTTGCGTGTTTGACGTTTTGAGCAGCCGTCCAATCTCCTGGAACACTTTGAACATAACGAATCTGGATTTTGACGTTCAGAAGAGCATCTAGAGCACATCCAAATGCAGCACACTTTCTCCTTGAAGCCTTCGAAGCAGGCACAGGCTGTGCAGAAAAATCCTTTTAGGGTTGAACATTTTGTAAAGTGTGGCTCCGTCAAATACCATCCCGGGTTGTGTTTGAAGCATGTGATACATACTCGAACGTTACAGTAACAGCTAAGTTTAATGCCAGACCTTTGTTGGTCTTTGTTGCTTTTAACCAGCGTGACTAAGCAAACGATACATTTTGAAGCGGAAAGTTTAAGATTTTTCCCACTGAATTTTCCAACGTTCCTATAGTTGACTGTGGATACTCTCCTGTATAAGTTTGTTGATTTTCGGACCGATTTCAGCAGTGCGGCTTTGCGAATATTGTCACTATCTTTCAGCAAGCCCTCTGGAACGTCACCGGAGAAGAAGGGGTTGTCTCTAATGGAAGCGACAGCTCTATGCTGTAGGCTGTTCAAAGCCCTGACTTTGGAGCCTGTCCCTGTGATAGAAGACATGGTATATGTCACTGGAGCTGAAGGTGTCTGTTTAAAGGATATAACAGAAGAGATGTTGACCCCTTGTCCCGCTCACAGATTTAATTTTAAACAAACTGTGTCAATGTTGCTCGACTGCGCTTCAATTAATAAGCAGTGTTCTTGTAAGTCATATCACTCTGCAGGTAATAGGAAGAAAATGTTGGCAGGCACTAAATGTTCTCCTAATGTACACAACAACCCTGAAAACCCCAGATGTAGCCCTCCAATCGGAGGATTGGTAGGCGTGAAGAAGAAGAATACTTCCGGGTGTAGCACTCGAGACCTGCAGGGTTACGAAAGTGTCAAAGACAAATCCAGGCCTCTACCTCTGTGGGGGTACGAAATTGACAGCCTAGTCACAGTGTACTGGTGGATTATGCAAAATAGAAGCCTCTATTATCCCAAATGTAGCAAAGCTGTTATTGTCTATCAAATGAAAAGGTCCACAAGCCTGCCACCTGGTCTGTACGTATATAGGACTCCCCTTTCTCACTTTGGATGCACAGTCGAAAGACCCTTGAAGGTACTGGATCAGTTCAACTTTGTCAGCCATTCAAACGACTTCGGAAAGTGGGACGAACTACCCAGCTCAATTACCATTGATATGTTCCCAGGTCATGACAACATCAGTGTTGTTTACAAGATCAAACGACCACTTCAAATTCATGTACCCGAATATGGGGACAGGCTGTATGGAGAGGCTAGAGCCATGGGGGTAGTAGACCCGAGTATGCCTGGCCACGGATGTGCGTATCACAATGTAGCCTTGCGGACGAAAGACGCATATGTTATTGATCTACGCTGGAAAGGCTTCCACACTAAAACAGCATGCATCAAAGCCATCCCTAGATTGAAAGGAATGCAGGCTGTAGTGTGGTCCAACCACAATGTCAACTGTCAGAATATAGAGTGTGCAATATTGCAGTGGATCTTAGGTTTGTTAAATGAACTACCGAAAGAAGTGCAGATGATAGACTATAGCCAGGAAAGGCTGGGAGTCATGTATATACAGATGGAGATGGACACGTTTCCCGGGCTTTTACCGGAACCTCCTAGTCGGAAGGAATCGTTCTTCATTCACGCATACTTTATTGGAGATTATCAGTTGGCAACAAATGCCATCGGCGAGATCACAAGCCCTAGAAGTAGAATAGGCACACCGTGTCTAAACGTCTCGACTCTCTCGGAATGGTACATCTTACCTGATTTGAAACACCGTACACCCACACCCTTTGACTGTGGCCTCAGACACGAGTGTGAATTTGTGATCACTGAGAAATTCAAAACGTCACTTCAAGAGTGGATTTTTAAACAAGACGGAAGCAGCTGCCAAGGACTGGCCGTCCAGTTCACTTTGTACTACGATGCCAACACCATGCAATACAAGACCATCATATCACACACAGTCATGGCCAATGACAGCTCATTGAACTTTTTCAAACTCTGAACCTTTTCTGAAAACTCTGAATTTACCACGCAGGTATGTTAGACAGCTTCAATATAAAATATAGACAAACGCAGTTTCGATAAGTTTCACATATTCACAGATGCGTCTACGATAAATGGCCCATTAAACTGTATAATTCTTGGTGAATCAACGTTCATTATTTTATTGTTGAGCAATAATTATTTTCTGCTATTATTTTATAGTGTCTCCAATGGATTACCAGGACGCTGTGGTCAAGTGGAAACGTGCCGCCTCGGCTCTCCACAGGGGAGCTCTCAATAATTGCGAAAAGTTCAAATTTACTGAGGATGTCATCAACTATTTGTGTACCTACCAAGAAGAAGGCCAACAGACAGCTATCCACCCTGGAACTGTCACACGTCAACATCGCGATTTCCACTACCAGTCTAACAATTTAACCGGCCGTGTTGGCCTTAGTGACTTTTTCTGGAATGGAGTAGCAAACTGTTGCCTACTGTGCAAGTATGTGAGGATGACTCAGACCGGTAGGTTTACGTATAAGATGTCAGATAATGTCAACCCTGAGAGGATCCCAGATGGAGAACTGGACTTGCGGCGCTTGGAACACCTGGCCGTAATGCATTCCCCTTACTTCGTCATGCTTTTTCTGGACATCGTGGAAAATAAACGCTACCGCTTTCACAAGAACGACAATGATAGACATTGTATTGCCAGCCATGTGTTTGCTAAACTCACAGAAGGAGAGGTTTTCGGAGAAGAGGAAGACTCCTTCAGATTTCTCAAGTCCTACTGGAGATTCCAGGATAGGCGCGGTTGTCGCGAACTAAACATCTCTATCCCTTCTTATCTCGAGTTGTACATTCGTGGAAATGTATGGAACCCCAGGATTGGCACGTTTGCTCACAGGAAACCTGAACCTCTTTACAGCTTCCTGGCGACAAGTTGTCTCTGTCATGAAATGTTGTCCAACTGCTCAGTTCCTTACTCTGGCCATGACAGTGTCTTACCTGTAATGAGCACAGTGTCCAATGGACAAGTGTCTACATTTTCATTGAGAGTTTTGGTTCCTCGGTTGCACATTGAAGACATTCTGAATTCAATTGTCAGGGCGTGCAATACCAGACGAACTCTGGGCCGTGGCACACATTGTAGCAGCATGTCGGAACCCAGGCTCGATTGTCTCGCTTTGGAAGACGTTGGCCATCCTAGGGCTGTCATGGTGCACGCTGTGACCACTCTGAATTCTCAATGGCAGACTTTAAGCTCTTGGATGATTAACCAACAAGGTAAACCTCTAGACCATCAACTGAGTTCTAATATCAACAATGTCTTTCTGGGGGTAATGGGCTCTCTTAGAGCTATATGTCTGCTAGACAAGAGACCTCCCCGATACCTGTATGCAGAGACACCGTCTCGAGAGTCTACACTTGCCACGGCATTCTTTGTCAAAGGTGAAACTGGAGAAGTTCTATCATTGTTGACATATGTATCATTGCCCAGAATGTACAGGTCTTCGAATAATAACGACGATGAAAATGATTTCCGCATGGCTTGTGCAAATCTAGCCCTGTGTACGTTGTACGCACATGAGACTGATGAGCGTTTCTATACCAAACGACAGGAGTGGAAACAACTATGGGAAGACGGAGGGAGCTTCTCTACAGCTGCACATTCAGGAGTCTCTGGAGATGGCGCAAGCCATACTACAGAGAACTATCGGCAGCGGGAAGCCTTTGCGATTGTTACAATACACGACTTTTGCAAAACTGGTTTGCTTGATCACGATATGTGGTATGCATTGGGGTCAAAAAACGTTGGATCAAGCGACATCAGCGGTGCCGATTCATCCCATGTTTGGTTGGGTGAACAGTCTAGAACGTTTGAAGCTCTGAAGAATAAGCTGCTAGCGTTGGGCTTCAGATGGCCCTTACATGTCAGTCTCATAGAAGTGCTGACGGACAGTGAAGCTTCTAGCCTGCGAGGGATACACCAGGGCTTCACTACACGAAACCCTGAGTTGTACCAGGGATTGAGCAACGCACTGACAATTGATAAAATAACAGCTTTGTCACGTTACAGACCCGCGGAAACTTCCAGAAAGTTGTCCAGCTGTACTATGGGATGTCAACATGGACACAAACGCTCTATCAACAGGCTTAGCCCTGAGATTCCAGATGTCACCACTGCTGAAAATGCTCTGAAACACTTGAGGAAAGTTGGTGTACCATTGGGCGAGGAAGTGCCCCGCAGCTCATTGTCCTCCTATCCTGCGGTTGTTAAACCGACGATGGAGGTTTATCTAGACGCTGCAAATTCTCAGGAAACCACCAACCTTCAAAATTGCAACACAATGAATGTGAGTATGCCTCACAGAGACATCTTCACACACTTACAATTAACGCCAAATGCGGTAAACATTATAATACACCCGATACCTGAAGTAACCAATAATAAAGAGCCTCTGGTGGTTAATAGGATTATAACGGAGAGTTTAAGTGCTGACATCAGTGACAAGCCCCCCAAACAGACACAGTCACAATCCGATGAGTCTCAAGCCCAGCTTCAATTTGACAGGCATAGTTCCAGGCAAGACATGTGTGGCCAAAGCAGACCTGATCAGTGTCAGATGTCACAACCTTTAGTGGTGGAACATCAACAGACTTCAGAAGTGACTCAAAAAAGGGAGACTGCGCCCCACGAACAAGAGTTTCTGAATTGTAACAAACGTTGGAGATCGTTAGGTTTTTCCACAAGAGACCTGGTCGAACATGGATATGCACCATACCAAACGATGACATATCTCACATGTGACAGTATCGCCAACTCTAGAAGAAAGGATGTTACAATCCCATCAACCCCAGAATCTATCAAACCCATAAGTGACCCTTGTGCAAGGTTGACTGAGCCACCACAGTGTGAGAATTGGGTGAGACCGAATGCTATACCACCCGTAATAGCTGTTATACGCAAGGATGCCCATAATCGAACGTTAAACTGGAAAAACGGAGTCGAATCTACTACATACACACATAGCGCCCTGCGCTACCCCACAGGGCTGTTATACAAAACACGGACGCCTTCTATTACACTGAACTGTGAAACAATGGCGCAGACCTATCAAACTGTGAATTTAGGGAGATCTCCACACAACGGCTTTAAACACGTGGAGCTGATAATCAAAGAATTTCCAACAAAAGAGACACCCCAAAACAAACTGCTGAAGATTAAAAGTAAATTGACACTTTATCTCGGTGCTGTATGTACTATCCCCAACATCAGCGGATTGTTGGCTCACAGGATTTACACTGAAGATGGACAGACTTTGAGAGTTATCTTAGATATGCACACCTCTCTCCAGGTACATCCATTTGTAGCCAGGACGTTCACATTACAGTTGTCGGAGACCCCGTTTCGACACACTCCGGCGGCAGGAGTGCTCGTCGGTGAGGCAGTCGGTGAATGGAACCTAGGCTGCGCTAATGGAATACATGTTATCCCAGAGACTGAGAAGTTCACACTGGCATATCATGTCACACAATGCCTTCTACGACTACAGATTTTATCTCTTAGAGTTCTAGGTTTCCCTATGAAGTGTATACAACCTGCAAGGATATGGAAATGGCGTGATGGATTTAGAGTTGACTTGGTGGGTTGCCTGATTGATACGTTCTACAATTGGACAGACCAGGATGTGGGGAGGGGAGCCACAGAAGGTTTGTCTACCATCTACATGACGCTGCAACAGCTGGGATTGTTCAACTATTTGCCAGCCTTGGTGAAAGATAAACTGGCGGAAATCAATAACCTAGTTTCATGCACAGCAAGCCAGAGAGGGGAAACGTCACCTCATTATGAGCATGCAGAGACCCAGTCCAACGACGACGTGCATTTACTCCATAGTGTGTACAATCAATGCGCATTCTCAGAGGAATGTATATCGGTTGACAGTAGTTGGGAGACCATACTAGGCTCTTATCAATACGAAGACGTCAAGTTGCAAACTCTCGGTATGATACTGCAGCCCTACGGACCCTTCAACATACAATTACAAAACCAAGGTTTCAAGTGGAACAGGGCCATTGTAGTTGAGCCTGTTCTCAGTGTAACCCCAAACCTTGCTAAGGGATTACATGTCTCCAAGGGTAGGGCCGTACCCAAGGTTTCAATCGAAGCCCCAATAGCTGACGATCAAACATCGGTAAGATTAGCAACCAACAGCAAGATGGAGATGAGCACTGGTGCAATCGAGCCTGTTCTCAGTGAAAACCCAAACCTCGCTCAGTCATCACATGTGTTGACGGGTAGGGCCCTACCCGAAGTTTCAATCAAAGACCCAATAGCTGACGATCAAACACCGGGACGATTAGCAACCTACAGCGAGATGGAAATGAGCACTGTGGGGGCCATCCTACAGCTTCGTAAGCCTTTTTATTTAGAACAGGACCCGGGTTTTGAGTGGTACAACGCCTTTATAGGTGAGCCTGTTACAATTCAGACTCCCGTGCCATCTGTTTTGGACACGGGATGTCTCTCGCTCTTGATAAATGACTCCTATGCAATGGTCACTGACAATGGATCTATTAACAACTGAGCCCCCCTGCACCTTTCACGGTGTCTCATGAGCAGCCCCTGTGCAGCTCGTTGTTGCTCGCGGGTGCCGCTGTCCAAGGTGTTGATTGGAATGCTGCCTTTGATACCTACTGAGGTGTGAAAATGTAAGACTTATTTTTGACCAATGTTTGTAGACATCTTCTTGACAGCGTAACATTTTAAATATGCAATAAGTGTAATTAATTATTTTTGGATTTTTTTTTTTTTTGTAGAGTGATTAAGACCTTTATACATATGACACATCAGACATGAAAATGAGTATTTTCTGTACCAATGTTTATAGACATCGTGTGACATTTAAAAAAATGCAATAAGTGTCATCTATTGGTGTTTAAACTGTGTTTTTTTGTAGAGTGATTAAGACCTTTGTCAAACTTTCATGGCAATTAAAACAACCCCTTTCTGATTCAGATTATAATACATGTCGTTTTGAAAATGCGTGACTTTGATTATTTCTCAACCACTGTTGTCACATGTTTGTAGAAATTTGTAGACATCGCCTTTACAGCGTGACATTTTAAATATGCAATAAGTGATTATTGGTTTTATACTGCGTTTCTTTTTGTCGAGTGATGAAGACCTTTGCTATGACACATGTTGTTTTGAAAATGCATGACTTTGAGTAATACTACTGTAGAGACATGTTTGGTGTCAGATGTTTTGGATATAATACAAACCCTTTGTCTATATGTGTCAACGGGCTTTATTACGGTTCACACACAAAGTAAATAAACACACGCAGAGTCACAAACACAAGGGTTTCACAGGTTCATAATGGTGGTCTTTGATAAGAAAATGAGTAACTTCTGGATTGTAGATGGGGTATGAGTTTTCCGTGATGACATCGGAAAGCTTACCATGAGCCTGTAGAATCAAGGCAACTTCGTCAACACTCAACCATCTCTTAGATTGCATGAGAAGAGTATTAAGTTGATCTGATGTTTTAGTTTCATGCAACTGTAGGTACACTTGGATCCCCGCATCACTCGGATTTTTTTGCATGTAGTCGACAGTTTTACCAACCAACTTTTTGCGAAGCTTGTAGTTGGAGTTTGCGGCTAAACCTAATAATACAGCTACCGTGTGAAATCCACAATAGCCATCCGATGGCACCTGTTTCACCTTCAAATTGTTGAGTCTGACATAGGCTGCTAATGTTCCAGAGTGATGGCAGTTGGAGGTAGACTTCTCCAGAGGTAACGGAATGGACAAAGTTAATGATTGGGAAATTACATGCCAGATACCGTTATTGTAGCAGATGGAACCGGGAGCCCATAATTCATCGTAAGACTGATTGCTGATATAATAGGTGTAACCTTTGACATTCAGCTCCACGTTTAGACGGAACATGCCTCCTACGATTGCTGTGATGGGTAAAAACTTGTTTTCTTCTCGACACAGTGTCTTGTAGATAGCTTCTATGTCATTACAGACTCCAAGCGATTTTGGGTTGTCGAGATTGAAACTTTTAACTACTAGGTGTATCATCACAGCGAGCGCAGCGGGTGTGGAGGGTAGCTGGGATTCGGTGACCTCAGGCGAGGCTGCTTTAGCTGATACCTGGCAACTCACATGATGCGTGAAAAGCACCCACAGTGCATCTATGAGTGTGGAGTATTGAGCTTTACACCCTCTAGTGTCCATCGTAGTTGGCTTCTTTGCATAGATGGTGGAGGCAATGTTTGTCATGCAAGGGATTGACAGGACCGGGGCTGACAATCGTTTAGGGTTACGGGGAGTATTGTTAAGCTTTGTCATAGTTAAAAATGTGTGATCTTTGCCAAATCCTAGCTTGTCTATATCTACCTGTAGCCCCTGACATATATAACGCCAGTTGCCATTGGCAACGTGTTCAGGTTCAGGTGAGGATGAATCGTCTTCGAATGTCCCATTGTTAAGGTTTGAGTCGTCAGACGAGTCAGACGAGTCGTCTGTCATTGACTTCACCACCTCGTCTGACAGTCCATTGCTGTCGGTATCTAAACTGTGAAATGTCTCGTACGGTTCGTCTTGGATTGTTTCACGTAATAATGATTCACGTAATAAATCATCGACACCAACATTATCCTGCTCGGTATCGAAAACCCAGAGGGATTTGCACCACGGGTCAAACCCATTGTCAAGTCCGTGCAGAGCCTGGGCAATTGGTCTACTGTGACATTTAGTTGACGTGCCCTTGATACTACTATGAAGTCCCAGTGCTATATTGCCAAGATATGCAAAGGGGGCTTCGCCGTGTTCGATGTACGACTCATTTCTACACTCTTTGGCGAACCACAAGTCTCGAAACTCTATTGCAGTCTTGACGCTGCTAGGATTCAGGTTCAGCCTTTTCATGTAAGGTAACTGTACCAAAAGCTCTGGACCGTATAGCTCTGCTATGTGTAAGACGGTGTCTATGTCGAGGAGATCCCTGAACACTATTCGTAAAGCTTGTACTACTTCTTTACCATCGAAGAATTCAACATTAGTCAACCCTTCTTTCCCCCGCCCTAGTTTCAGAGCTGCACATAGGTGTTTGTCAGCATCTGAACCTGCGTGAGACACTTTCTTCTTCAAGATGGGTTGCGTGTGAAGCGCTGCCGCGTACACCAACAGGTACCACGCCGCAAAGTACAACAACCCAGCTGAGGTAATGTAGACATCGACATCGTTGCTGTCAGATTTGTCGCCGCTGAACACCCGTAGTCCGCAAGCCGCAAAGGTTAAAGCTATGGTGGAGTTCACCAGTTGGTCAGGTGTACTATCACCCCTTCCCGCGAAGCATGGTAAAACTCCGTTTCGAAGGATATCTATCATAAGGTTCCTTTCTGATGTGCTTATAATATTGAAAGTAGCTAGAGTTTCCAAAGGAGCCCTGAAGTAGTTCATGTAATGTTCACAGCTTACTTTGACAACCCCCCCAGTGCTCATGGGTGTGAAACATTCTAACACTTCTGACGCAACGCGTCTCCACGCTCTTGCCAGCAACTCGAGTATGTAGACAGGGCTTGGTGACACGGGGAGAGCTAGTGCTTTGAACAATTGGTAACACGCCCTGGTGGAGTTGACAAATACGGGCCATATTAGCCCTGAGAACTTCTTAGTGTTAGGTGTCATCAATGTGAGTTGGTCAAGGGCCAGGGCAGACACTCTAGGGAAGCATGACACGAGAGCTTGTACAATAGTGTCTACATCTTGGGCCCTGGCTTCCATGGTGTCAGACGCTTCAGTGAGGACATCAACAGAGATCGAGATGTTTACATCCTCCTCGCTTCTAATCGGGTAAACGACAGGTTCTTCCTTAGACGCAAACCCGTTGTTCTGCTTCAAAACTTCTAATATCTCAGAGTTTGGAAGACAGTGATATTTATCTTTCGGTTCGACTGTGGTATGAGACCAGACTGACAGATGGTCGTTGGCGAACATGACAACAAGAGACTCTAAATCACACAGGGCTGTTTTAACCTTGTACTCATGGAAAGCTATGGAGTGTAGCATGATAGACTTACTCCAAACGTCTATCAGTTTTCCAGCGTCATAGCCCTCTGGCTCATGAATGTGATACAGAAGCCAGCATAGTTGAACCACAGCTTCGTTCCGTACCAGCCAATCGTGCTTTTTAGAAGCCTCTGCAGCGGCGCATTCCATGAGAAACACGCAAGATGTCAGAACTAGACTCTTGCAGCCGGCACATTCGATCTTGGTTATTAAG